>NC_141990.1:82783879-83428879 GCF_049901715.1 Pseudonaja textilis | reverse complement strand
TAATAATATAATGCATACATTTAACTCTTGAGAAAAAATAGCTCATTCTTGTTTCTATCTACATTAAATATATGCATGTATGTATGCCCAAAGATCATGGAAACTACCAGCTGTGTTCTTTCCTAGGGTGGATGAAGCTTATCATCCCCAGACTTGACTGAATCACAGCTGAAGTGTATTACTGCAACAGTTTTCTTTGAAAAATGTTTAGAATACAGGAGTAAAATTTTTGATTGAATACATTTTTTTAAGTAACGGATTTTGTAGTACATCATCTTCAGTTGCTTCCAATTTGTTTGTCATTCCAAAATATTTTTACTTATTATTTTTTAAAACATTAAAGGACTGAGACTTGGTACTTGAAATATAACTATTTCCTTCATTTTTCTCTCATTCATTATCCCAATGTCTCTCTGTAATGTATTTGGGTAGGGTATAGACAAATCAATCAGCAAAGATTTATTAACATTCTAATTGCTTGAAAACAGAATCTTGTTTTACAACTTACAATCATTCATTTAGTGACCGTTCAAAGTTACAACTGTACTGAAAAAGGTAACATATGACTGTTTTTCATACTTATGATTGTTGCAGCATTCCCCATGGTTACATGATCAAAATTTGGAGGTTGGCAACCAGCTCATATTTATGACATTTGCAGTGTCCCATGTGATCACTTCTTGTGACCTCCACACATGTAAAGTCAATGGGGAAACCAGATTCACTTAACAGTGATATTATTAACTTAACAGTTGTACTGATACACTTAAAAATTCTGACAAGAAAGGTCATAAAATGGGGCAAAATGCACTTAACAACTGTCTTGCTTAGCAACATAAATTTTGGGCTTAATTGTGGCCTTAGGTGAGGACCACCTTAGGTAAGTTAGCCCTCACTTAACAAGCAGTTGATTAGCAACCGTTCAAAATTACGATAGACCCCCTTCCCCCAAAAGCTACTTACAAATTCAGCTACGGATTCCAATTGCTGCAGATATCTCCATGGTGACATGACTGCCTTTCAGGTGCTTGGAAAGCAGTTTCCAGTATAAAATGCCCATAGGAATAAAGGGATTCACTTAATGACCATGGTATTCATTTAACTGCTGCAAAAAAAGAAAAACCATGAAATCAGATCTGGACATTTGGGAACCTAAAGTTAAGACCATAATGACTTAAGACAGCAATTCTGGGCTCTATCACAGTCATAAATTGAGGACTACTTGTACCATACACCCTTAACCCTTGGCTTATCAGAAATGTGAACAGAATTTTAGGTAGCTGAGACCATTGTCTTCAATACTATCTATTGCTTGAGACAAGATCTGCTTTATAATCTGGGACAAAGTACTGTTGTATTTGTTGGTATATTGATTTTTTTTTTTAGAAAAGCCAGATCAAAAAGAAGTTGGAAAGAAGCGAAGCAAAGATGGTGAAAAGGATAAATTTAAGCCAGCTTCTCATTCTGCTCGAATGTCTGCTGACTATCAAAGTTCTCTTCAGATATTTCTTGATGGTAAGATTATAAAAAAATGTTAGACATATGTGCATTGGCCACCAAAGCTTTAGTGAGATTATTAAGTATATGAGCTCATAAATTAGCAGATGTACTTACAATTGAAATCTGAGCTCTAATTCCAAATTTCTACAAGTGGACCTTTCCCATTTTATGTATCAGGGACAGGTCAGTAACAGGTTACCTGACCAATACTTGCTTTTCATAATTTTAACTTTTAACTTGGTTACTGTTTCCTTCTTAGCAATGATGACACCTACCAATAAGATGCATTCATTTATTAGTTGTTTGTTTATGTCATAAAGATATAATATGAAGAATTCTGTCACAAGAATATAATATGAAGACTCTCACTCCATATTATCAATTATGATAGCAATATCATTAGTGAGATTCTGTGGACTTCACTGCTTTTTCTGCATCACTGCAGAATTAATCACCCAGAGTGGTAGCCTGTTTCCTATCCTCCTCATCCTAAAGCATGGAAAGTTTTTTGTTTGTTTGTGTTGTTTCATTTTTTGTTTTTGTTTCACATTTTGGGAGGGTTTGGGAGATTTTAAGGGGCAAAAGTGTTTCTGCCAGCTTTGCAGAGGCTGTAGGCTACAAAAAAGGCACGGTAGTTTGCTCCTCTCCTAAACTGTGGTAAATGGCTCAAGGTTGATAAGGAATTGAAATATTTTTCCTCACTTCAGTGAGTTTGCAAAAAGTTATACCAGAGAAATGAATGTCAAAAGCCAAACAAAGGTACTTCACAGTTTGTTTCAACATTATACGATCTGATACTGACCCAGATTTTATTTTACTTGGTGTTCTGAAGAATACTTCTATTTCAGAAATGCAGCAGGTCCACTGCACTTTTAAAACTGTCAATACAGTTAATTGCTGATTTGCATGCTATTCTTATGGTGAAAATCTGTGATGAAGTCCCTGTTTGGATTCTGTAGGCCAGAGATGTCAAACTCAATTTCACTGGGGGCCGCATCAGACTGTGGTTGACTGCAGGGGACTGGGCAGGCGTGGCCGATTGGGTGGGTGTGGCCAACTGGGTGAGCATGGCTAGTTTGATGCCATACCCCAAATTGCTGGCATATTTCCTTTTTGCATTGGGTAAACTGGGCTGTAGCCAGGATGGTCAATCTTTCCTCTTTGCATTGAGTAGACCAGGCCAAAGCCAAGCTGGCCCGATCTTTCCTTTTCACATTGGGTAGACCAGGACAGCCCTGCTTTCAACATTGGAGATTTGCTTTCCGTTCAATCTTGCTCCTACTTAGCTAAGTTGTCTCCCCAGCATGGTCTTACTCTGTTGGTTGTGATTAAAGTTGTTGAGTTATTCGTTACTCTCTTTGTGTCACTTTTCTCTGCTCTTCAGCCTTTGATCTGCTGAGAAGATTATGGAGAAAATCAATGGTACTAGGTGTTTTAAATAGCCAATAATTTTAAATTATTCACAAATATAATAGAAATTTGACAAAAAGTAACCAAAAATTCTTTATACTGTACATTTCAGGAAATGTACATATTTTATTTTTAAAATCCCAATCCTAATATGTGTTGATTTTATATAGTTATATTCGACCTAAATAATGGGTGTGTATTGATTTTAGGTAGTTACATTAATAGATTACATCAAACATTTCTAATTGTATCTCTCTTTGAATAAAATAGAAAAAATTTAAACCCCAACAGATTATTTAGACTTTAAAACTACTTATTTTTAACTAGCTTCTTTGGTATTTTTCAGAATAAATTACCTAACTGAAATTATCCCATTTCTCAGAGTCCATTTATAGCACCATGTTTAACATGGGATATTATCAGTTCATATTATGTTGTTGCCTACAGCTTTATTTCTTTTCTATTATACTGTTTAATAGATTCAATGGGTTCTTTGTAGGTTCTGCAACACCGTTGCAGCCGCAGATGGTGGTGTATGCTTGCTACATGCCTCTTTATGTACCTGAAAAAAAGATCTTTGTATTAGAGAAAATGGTAAGAATTCATATACTTTTCCTTTTATGAATAAATGAGCAACAATAACTATAATAAATAACAAAATAGAGTTGGAAGGGACCTTGGAGGTCTTCTAGTCCAACCCCTTGCTGAAGCAGGAGACCCTATACCATTTCAGACAGATGGCTGTCCAGTCTCTTCTTAAAAGCCTCCAGTGATGGAGCACCCACAACTTCTGACGGCAAGGCTAGTTAATTGTTCTCACTGTTAGCAAATTTTTTCTTTAGTTCAAGTTTGTTTCTCTCCTTGTTTAGTTTCTGTCCATTGTTTCTTGTCCTGTTTTCAGGTGTTTTGGAAAATAAGTTGACTCCTCTCTCAAATAGTGGAGAAGTCACTGGAGGTTTTTAAGAACAGATTGGACAAAATGGTATAAGGTCTTCTGCTTGAGCAGGAGGTTTGACTAGAAGGCCTCAAAGTTCCCCTCCAACTCTTTTATTCTGTTATTCTATTATTCTGTTAATATTAATAAGATGTTACCTTGCTTCAGATTTAAATCTTAGCACAAGTTTTTACTCATTCTGCAGAACATTTTACAGAACCTAAGTTCAATAATTTTGTATATAACGAAGTGTTATAATAGAGTCAACATTAAAATGTTTCCTGTGAATATATATTTGCATTTTTTATATAACCAGGGTACTTTTATTATATTGCAGGCTGATTCTTCTGAAAAATTACGACAATATGGTCTTTCCCACATCTATAGCCATCCTGCACTGATAACTAGAACAAGGTCAGGTCCCTTAGTGGCCTCGCCAAAACCACCCCCTGTACCTCGGTGGAAACTTATACGCCAGAAAAAGGAAACAATTGTGACAGATGAACCCCAAGGTTTGTCATTTCAGGCGTGGAGTTTTATTTCTAATTAAGAATAAATCCAGATATATGGTATTTGTTGTTTTTTCTCATGGTTTCACAACGATTTCCTTTTGAAAATCAAAATGATTGTTTGTCAAAACCCTAACCCTAACCCTAACACTGGTTATGCAACCAGTGTGACAATTAAATTACTAAGAAAAAAATCCCTACTGCAGTTCTTTTAACTCTGCCATTCTTACTCCATTCTCTGCAACAGAGGATAAAATATGTTGAAGATTAGAAAGTTGTTCACAAAAATAGTACTGATATAATACATAAGCATGAAAAAATGAGAAGCATTTGACTTTGCATGATTACTCCCATATGTGTGATTTGCATAGTAAATTTATTTGAAATATGTTTCTTGTAATGTACAGAGCAAGAAAAATTAGTGGACCTCAAATAATAATAAATGTATTATCATAAAGGCTCTGATGGGAAAATTTTAATTATGGAATTTCTACAAATATTCTAATTTGCCTACATTGTCCTTGAAAGCAGTTTACAAATTGCATTTAGTTCAGAACAGAACTGTTGCATTGCTAATTGGAATCAATCATGACAGATGGTATTCAGTTAGGTAGGTGCTCCTGTTAATGGAATGGGTTTCCTAAAATGAATGGACAGGTGAATAATTCCCTTCCCTGCCTGAAGTCTTCTTTTTACTATCAAAAATGAATTTTGAGGATTGGATGATTCTATACGGATTATCCTATTCAAGTGGTGCTGTAAGAAAGCTTCAGTCATATTCATAAGCAGGTTTATGAACTTTGGCTTGAATCTGTAAATTTTATGCAGAATGGTATGTGCTTATGTAACAACTTTCCTCTTGAATCTGTAAGTTTACGCAGCATGCTCTAACTTCACTAGTCCCATAATATATAGGTAGTCCTGAGATTACAACATTTTGCTTAGTGACCATTTGAAGGGTTATCCAATGCAAATAAAGTTTAAAGTTAACAGTCATATAGTAAATGTCTTAAAGAGTCTTGAAATTACCCATCAAAAAGCTAAACCTGAACAATAGATTGAAGAGGATATGTTACAATGTTTTGCAGTAATGCTAATTATGTGCTATACTTGTATTGAATTTAAAGAAACTATTTCTTATATAGTATATGCATATATAAAGTTAGTGTATGCAGATTTATGAAAATCTATATTGTAGTTTGGCAAATATATTTTTACTTCTTGGATGAAATAGGACTAGTTGCCCTAATATTATAAATATATTGACCTTTTAGAGAACAAATTTGAGTATGTTGTCTTTGTATAGGATGCTTATTTCTTGCATTTCAGTGGTTGTTGTTTCTTTTCAGAAATTGTAATTAAAAAACCTGAACAATTTATTGAGATTGCTAGTCCTTTTCTGAACTTCAGAGTTCCTGCTATACCTATACCAAGAGACACGTAAGTAGATCAATCAGTGGGCTTCACTGAATATAATTCAGTATCGTGTGGTGACAATAAATACAATTAAAATTATTTTAATTACAGTACACCACTGAGAAGTATGGGAGTAATGTAGAGAAATGAAAAATAAAAGAATAAATGAAAAGAATAAAATTTTAGGGTAATTTTATTCTTATAAAAATGTAAAAATTATTATAAAAGTTAAATTTCAAAAATCTTATGTGGAAATGTAAAATTTTCTAGATTTCCAAAAATCTGAAATGAACTAATGTTTCAGTTACATACATACATACATACATACATACATATATAAAAAATTGGAACGCTGCTATAGCAGCGTCTATATGTGGAACTTTTCAATTTTTGTTACATATTGATATAATTTTTCACTTTTAGCAATAGCAATAGACTGATATATCGCCCCATCATCCTTTAGAGCACTCTCTGGCAGTTTATAATGTCAGCATATTGTCCGCAGAAATCTGGGTCCTCATTTTTCTGACCTTGGAAGGATGGAAGACTTTGAGCCCATCAGGATTGAACTCCAGGCTGTGATCAGAGTTAGCCTGCAGTACTGTGCCACCATGGCTCTTCATTTTAAAAATGTATTTTTCAATAACATGCTATGGGTTGAAAAAATATAAATGATCTGCAGGCTGTAGTAATCCAAGTGGAGAAATAGGACTAAATTAAAGAAGACCCTATGAATAATAACACGTACAGCAACTAACCTTAAAATTGACAAAAAATATTGAAATGGTGGATAGCTTCTGCCTTTCAGGATTGACTGCCAGTAATAAAGAAACCATCTGCAAAGAAATATGCTACACACTAGTACTTGGTAGGATAGCAATGAAGTCCTTGGAAGAGATAGCCAGGTGCTGTGAGATGTACTGTATATACCTACAAAAACCAATACAAGTAATCCTGGATAGTTTATTTAGTGACTGTTCAAAATTACAACACTGAAAAAATGACTTGTGACTGTTTTTCACAGTTATGACATTGCAGCATCCCCATGGCCATGTGATCAACATTCACATGCTTGGCAACTGACTCACATTTATGATGGTTGCAATGTACTGGGATCAGGTGATCACCTTTTGCAACCTTCTAACAAGTAAAGTCACCAGATTCATTTAACAAACATTTTATTAACTTAACAACTGCAGTGCTTCACTTAATCATGGCAAGAAAGGTCAAAACATTTTCTCAACAACTGTCTCACCACAAATTTTGGGCTCAATTGTGGTCATAAGTCAAATACCACCTCTACTAATCAGGCAGTGGTTTTCCCTGTGATAACAGGATTCAAAGACTATTGACACTTTTAAATGTTGGTGGTGAAAACTCTTGAGAATGCCATGGAGAGCCAAGAAAACAAATGGATCATAAAAACAAATCAATCCAGAGTTCTCATTTGAAGTATAAATGATCAAGCTCAAATTAGAGTATCATGCAAAGATCTAGCTGTAACAACAGGCTCTAATGCAGGGAAATGTCTACTGTTGACCTCACCCCATTCCTAAGAGGTCTGTAAGGGGTGTGCATAAGCGCACCAATGTGCCTACCGTCCCTGTCTTAATGTTCCCTTTTATTCGTATCTATTTCATGTATTAATAATCGTGTTTATACTTACATATATTATCAAATGCATGCTTGACAAAATAAAGAAATAAAATAAAAATAAATAAATAAAATCTGAAAGGAAAGGAAAGAAGAGGATGGTTACCGGCAAATGGATGGACTCAGTTAAGCTCTGAAAACCTGAAGGGCCAGGTTGAGGACATACTACCCTGAAAAGGTCAATCAATGTGATTGCTGAGAGTTGACAATTAATTTTCAATAAGACATCTCCAAAAGAAAGAAATATACCATGACATATATCAGAACTTCCCTTGGATTGACATTACGTTAGTTTGAGGGATAGCTTTGAAGCACAATAAAACATTATTTTTACAGTTAATTGTATTCAGGATGTTTTAACATTTGAAGGACTTTTAATATTATGTGCTACACTCTTCTGTTAATATTTTACATACCATGGACCAGATAATATATAAATGGAAATATTACTTCAAATCATCATTGTTTATAAACCCGGAATCAAAACCATTTGATTGATTATGGGATACTGGTCTTGCCAGCAATTCCTATTAATTGGTTGGTTTTTGGGTGGGGAACTGGGTGGGGATTAACAAGTATAAGAGTTGCTGCAACAGAAGAAAGTTTGGGTGTATGCCTGAAGACTAGAATTTGACAGAGATTTCCAGGAGGAAATGGATGCGTACATAAATATGTATTTATTTCATTTATATTCCAAGGCAGCAATTTAATAGAGAAATCAAGGTCTCAAGATATTTGGAAATGGTGAGAGATATATTTAGTCCATGTATCAAAATTAGGGAGATAAAAATATTCAAAACAAGAAAATTAGGATTTTAGCTTGCTTTTATTTTTAAGAGAAATGTTTATTTGTATCTCTTTAGCCACTTTCCACCATCTACTTTTAAAAAGGGATCTCTTCCAGCATCCAGCCTTCCTTGTGTCACTGAAAGTGATGAAAGCGCATTTGACAGTTCTGGAGATACGAATATCAGTTTAGAAGAAAACTCTCAGGTTAAGATGTTATTTATTTATTTAGTTATTTAGTATTTATTTAGTATTTATTTATCTATCCATCCAATTTCTATAGTTGCCCAATTCAACCAAGTGACCCTGGGTGGCTTACAATTCTAAAATTATAAAACAATAAAAATATTCACAAAATAAATAAGTATAAACAGCAATCGTGATGATTAATCAACTAATAGTAAAGCCAACTAGCAGAGCCCTTAATAGATTTAGAGCCCCAGGCCTGGACAAATGGCCAAGTTTTTAAAGCTTTGCAAAAGGCCAACAAGGTTCTAATCATTCTAATCTCCAAGGGGAGAATATTCCATAGGGCAGGGGTTAAAAGCCTGTCTTCTAGTTCCCACCAGTTGACACCCTAGGTGTTGGAACCTGCCGCATGCCCAATCTGTTGGATCGAGTTGGATGAGTAGAAACTCTTAGGAACAGATAGTTCCTCAGGTAACCTGATCTCAAGCCATGAATTGCATCTTGAAGTGCAGTGGGAAACACACTGGTAGCCATTGCAGCTCACAGAGTAATGTTTAGTTTAGTTTAGTTTATTGTCATTGTACCTCGTACAATGAAATCAAACACCATCTTCAGTGCACATCATGACCATGACCATGAAAATAAACACAAACACATATCCTTCACCCTTCACACATTGAACCCCAAACCCCCGATACCACACCAACACTGCACTATACATATGTAATGGTATTACATATGCCATGTCAGCACCATTTATTACCCATGCAGCCACATTTTGCACCAATTGAAAATTCCAAATACTGTTCAAGAGCAGCTCCATGTAGAGCGCTATGGATACTGTATTTATATATTTATATACATGTTTTTATTTTACATATCTCTATCAGATGGGATTTTACCAGTTCGGACCGGTTCTATAGAACCGGTTGTTGTGATTCTGCACAGTTCAGAGAATCGGGAAATCATGCCCCTGACTGGCTCCGCCCCTCTCCACCCACCCTTCCCCTCCCCACCCAGTCAATCCTTATCGCACATGTGCAACATTGCGCACGTGCCCGACATTGCTGACTGCATTCTTCCCCGCCCAGTCACTCCTTAAGGTATTTTTCCCCTCCCAACCATCAGCTGTGCCAAGAGTCCCCTTGCTTACTTACTACTTCGCCCAGGAGGCTTCCCTGAGTCACAGGAAGGCAAAAAATGGAAGGAGGGGTGCAAAAACGCTCCCCCAGGAGGCTCCCCTGAGGTGCAGGAGGCCCCAAAATAGGGTGTAGAGGATTGCTGCATGCCCCCCCTATGCTCAGTTTTTTTCCTTCCTGAGCCCCAGGGAAGCTTCCTGGGAGCAAAAATGCTCCCCCAGGAGGCTTCCCTAAGACCCAGAAGGCCCAAAAAATGGGTGGAGGGGGAGGTTGGTGCTGCAGAAAAGCCATGCCCATCCAGCCACATGGCCACACCCACCTAGCCATGCCCAAAGAACTGGTTGTTACAAAATTTGAATCCCACCTGATCTCTATACATTTATATTTAACTAAATCTAATACAAGGCAATATTCAGATGAATCAAGCCAACATTGCTAGCCTCCATAGAGTGGAAGATAGTTTTCCCCAATGCTTCATTGATCCAGATTAATTCTCATGAGTGATTGGGGATTTCTCCTACAATCTGGAGGAATTCCTCTGAATATGTGGTCAGACTTTAGAACAGCGAGGTAACCAGGGATTGGTTTTTAAATCCTAGTTTGCTTTTTGGTTTATGAAGATTTCCAAGGAACAAAACAATCGAAGAGACATATAGAGCAATGGAAGCAAAAGACCTAAAGTAAATTTCACAAAACATAAAAAGAGCTCACATCTGAGTCTGCACAATGGCAATACAGGCAGCAAACCATCGAATTTTCTGTTCTTATTGCAATTGTGCTTCAGTGGCCCTATCCTCTCTTATAAGGAATGAGGGAAAGAAGGCTCTCATTTCACTAATATTAGGCTACAGTTGTCTAACATTTCAGCAGTACAATTGTTTGGATATAATCAAGACTATATTCCACATAGGCAAAATATAAAAAGATAACTGAGCTTGGTTTCTTAAAAAATATTTGGGAATAATTTTGGTTTGTTAGCTCTGAGAAAATGTATATAAAATTGTATGGTATTATTAGCCCCACCTTTGTAAACTGCATCCTTACCCCAGCAGATTCTTTCAGGAAGCTGCCTGGGCATGATCAGCTGAGAGTCAATGTTTCACAAAGGGAAGAAGTAATGTTGGTTGTTTTGAAAATAACATTTTAAGTAACAATCAAAGACATTTCTTCCTCATGAAAAGGTTTTTTGTGGTTCCAGCTATTTTGGACCAGTTTCACTAAGTCTTTAACTTTCCCATTTTAGGAAATATTGTTGAGAAAGTGGTGAGATTACAGTTAGAAGAAATAGTTTCTCTGGCTCACTTTCAGATTGTTTCAGACCCTGGACGATTGCTGTAGTTGATAACTTTAATTAAGACGTGATTGGGGACAGGTTCTTCCTTGTCTTTCCTTTTAGTAGCCTTTATTACCATTAATTATCATATTTGTATGGGCTCCTTATAACTGTTGAAATTTGATGGCATTGGGTTATGGTGTTTTCACTCCTTCTGGAATGGACAGTCCCATTCAATAGTTGAGGAAAAGGAGAGATTAGTCTGGTGGCTGCTACCATAAATCATGTTACAGGGTCCAGCTGTCTTGTTCTCATGTTTTTAAACATTCATGTGAAGCTTCTGTAAGAGGTAAATCTGCCAATTTGTTCTGAAGTCTCATCAGTATTCATCTTCACTTGGAGCTAGTCTGGAGATCCTACGGAAGTCAATCTGGTATCTGGAGGCTCTGAGAGACTAAATTAGAAGGAACAAGCTGAAGAACAATCCCTGCAAGATGGAGTTACTGTTTTCTAAAAATACCTACCTCTCTCTCAGCTCTGATTGGGATTATGGTATTTCCAGAAACATTTTATTATTTAGTCTGTTCATAAGTAAAAACGTTGAAGGTTCCTCATTTGTCTAAGGTTAGGGTAAGAGAGACACAAAAGAAAATGTTTTTTATTATAGTTTCATCCCTGTGTAATAATCTATTCCCAAAGATCCAAATGGCATTCGCCCTGATGGCATTTACATAGATCAAACTGTTTTATAAACAGTTTGTTTATAATCTATAATTTTTAATCTATAATTTTTACTGTAAAGCTGTTGCCAGTTCACAAATACTGGGATAGATAGATACTCTATGGATTTTATGTTAGATATTGCTTTATTGTATACCATTGGGAATATATATTTAGGGTCATCACTAATCCTGTCATTGTAACTAGAAATGAATTAGTTATCATGCTGCCTATGAATACCCATCATCAGAATGCCCATTCTAGACAAAATCTTTAGTCTTTAAAGATCCTTCAAAGGTTGCTGCAAATAAAGTGCATTATAGTAATGCTGTCTAGATGCAACTGGACATTTTTAAAACTAAGGCATGTTTCACGATGGCTAGATCTAATTTATTTAGGAACAGAAACTATTACACCCCTGTTTGTTATAGATATCCAAACTGTTCTAAAAGAGATTGTGTAAAATAATAAATGTATCTTCAAGCTTCTGATTAGAGCACCTAAGTGACTACCTTTCTCAAATTGGTAAGACTGAACCTATTTGATTTGTAGAGCTTTATTCTTTATATTGTGCCTCCAGGTACGAAGCTGAATCTAGATCATACAGTATTTATGTGTAATTTATGTGTAAACACATTGTTAAGATTAAGTTTCATCTTATTAACACATATGCAGCATCTTACTGCTATTAGTTATTGGTTTAAAATATTAATAGCTTCTCTAGTTTGAAATCTAAATTTTATTTCTTTTTCAGAGGCAGATTCTGAACTTAATTACAACCATTAAAAATGGAGAGTTTAATGCAAAATCAGTTTCCATTCAAATATGTGTTTGCAATCTTGCAGGATATCTGACAGCTTTGATATCTGTTTTAAAAAAAGTGTTTGGAGAGGATTTTTCTTATACTCTTCTTTTATACATTGATTTAAAATTTTAAATGATTTATTGATAGCTTGAGAAAGCAAAAAACCCATTCTCCTAAATTTGACACAATGAGCCTCCTTTTGATGCAGACAGTGCTGCTTGCTGTCACAAACTGATTATGACTTCCAGTGAGGGCACCATGAGCTAAATATCCCTGAAGGAGCAGAGGTGGCATTTATGGCAGAGATTGGCAGCCAGATGCTCAGTTGCGGCTCACAAAATCTCTCTGGAGATAGAAGACATGTACTCTGGAACCTCATTTCTTAATCACATTTGGAATTTTTTAAACTGCTTTTTAACTATTACCCTTTGGAATAGCAAGCTTTTATCACATTCACTGGGTGAGTGCCTTTCTCCTTAGCAAAAGCATTTTTAGGTACATGTAGCCCAAAGTCTTGATGCTCTCATTTAACAGTATCACAAATATAGTGAAAACTGTGAATGACAAGATGAAATCAATTGTATTGAAAAAGGTTGTGAATGATAATCGTTTCTTGTATAATCAGTTCTCAAAAGGTTGCTAATTTGGAATGTCAAATTACAAATAATCGTATAATGTAAACATGCTAAGGGAAATCTACTTATCTTTTAACTTCACAAGCATATACAAAAATCTATTGAGATTTGATAGTGTTCTGGTTTTCTTTGCATATCCATATGAAGTTATTTTTACTAGATCATATTAAATCAAGTTATACAAATGATTCCATTTTTCTTACATATAATTAAAAGATTATTTAGAATGTTTTGAGACTAGCTTCATCATAATGAGAATCTTCTCTAATTAATGAATTGATTCTCACACTGATAATAAGGCTAGGAGCTGTTCTGTAAACAATATTAAGGGTAGTTCATTAGAATTTTTGTGTTATAAATCTTATTCAGCAAAATTCATAAATAAAAATGTTTCTTGAATGTTAGAGTTCTGGCATTAACAAAAGAGAGGACAAGATTGGAAGTTGCCTGTAGAGATTCTCAATCATCCAGGTCCTGGTTGTCCCAAAGGTGCTTTTTCAAAAGGCAACTGGACTTTTTTTGTTTTTTTTCCTTGAAAACATTGCACTGCTCATCTAAGAAGTTTCAATCAGAACTGAAGAAGCTTCTTGGAAGAGAAGTAAAGCATTTTCAAGGGAAAAAAACCAAGAAAGTCCATACCTTTTGAGACAATTGAATTGGAATTACAAGTAAATATGTGTAGTGCACAGGATTACATCTTGTAACTTCTTAAATAATGTTACATGATTATTTGTATTGCTATAATAAAGTTACTTTGAAATGTGTTTTTACTCTGCAGGAATCTGGTGTAGTTCCACAACATACTGTTGAAGGATCCACTAAAGGTAAACATTATGTGGTAATATAGTCTCTTCATTTAAAAATGAAAAAAAAACCATATTTTTACAACCATTTTATTTATCTTAGTCTCACATCTAAATAATTAATTAAAAATGGGAGAAAGCACAATTATTGCAACAATTGCATAGAAAAGCAATATAAAAATAGACTAAATGCTGCTGATGAAAAAGGATCCATTTGACGAAACTCATTGTTATCCATTTATCAGCAAACTGTGACCTTTGGAATAAATTTAGGCAAGAGAAGGGAAGCAAAGATGTAAGATACGCTCTATTGTATGATTGGAAGTCCTGTAGCAGAATGTTAGGTTTCACCTGCTAATATCAAAAGCATAAAAGAACAGGACAGACTTCCAAAAAGTTTCAAATACATTTGAGGACAGAATTGCCATTTCCTGCTATTATATAAAGTTTTTCTTAAGTGTCACAACATAGCCATCAACAAATTCCCTATTCCAAATTTTACCTCTGCAGTGAGCTCACTAGGTGATGTTAAGCAAACCAGACTTACTTTCAGTCTACCATAGAGCTGATATGTAATTAGATCACACTTGTAAAGTTTTTGAGCACTATTTAGATATTAGTATGAGTTTGTCCCCTCCTGCAATGGAAGTTTCTTTGATAAGCATTCTGTGGTTTCCTTGTACATGAAATGAATGTTGTTGTAAATGGATCTCTTATGTAATTTCAGTTTTGGTTGTTTTGCTTACATATGTTAGACCTATAAGCCGTTCAGATCGGAGTGATCAGCCAAATAAAGTGAAGTGGAATTCACAAACAAAAGAACATAAGTGGGTGAAAATGCAGAAATTCCATAAGTACCAAACCATTTAATCTGATCTCTAGAATTCTATGCTACATAAAAATTGTAATAAAAAGAATTTCATATTATATGAGAGATAGGATGTTAGACAAACCACTACCAAATTTCAAATATGATTTTGATACAATAATATTTATATAACGGTTTATTAATATTCCATTAATGAGATGCCTTAGAACAGTGCTTTCTTGGGTATACTACCAAAAATTGAGTAAAGCCCATTACCCAATCACAGCAGGGATATTTAAATAAGGACTTACTGGTAAGAAGTAAAAAAGACTTTATAATAAAGAAAATGTTTGTGATAGTTTTAATGAATATAGACAAGAAAAAAGATGGACATTCTATTAATTACATTATTACATAATGTTAATTAATTACAGTGTTGGATATTAATATTACAAACATTTAATTATCTGACTTTTTTCAAAATTAAATACAACATTGGAAATGAAATGAAAAAAATGAAGGAAGAGTATATACCAAGGAATTTGTTTAGAATAAAGATTTTGATCTTAAACTAAATTGCTTGAGATTAAAATCTCTATTATATTTCCAGATGATTACATTGAGACAGATGCTATTACTTCAAGAACATTTTTATCAACTTGTACCACTTGAGTTTTGAATTTGTACTCTGAATTGGATTATAGCTCAATCCAACAAATACACTGGAAGTTCATTTATGTTGTTTTAACTTTATCAAGATAATTGAAACATCAAGAGTTTCCCTATATATACTTCCTAGTCCATTAGCACCATCATATTTTCTTTTTCAGAAACATAGGCTTAATCTGAGGGGAAAAAATCTATATTTTTGTTTCTTATTCATATAGGTGAATCTACAGAAAAAGTAAGCAGTGAAGTAGGTCAGATACCAGACCAAGCAGATGCTACTTTCAACAACCAAGTAGTAAATAAATCTCTTGAAGAAATGGAACTTGAAAAGACCATTAATTCCAAGGAAATATGGATGGACTATGAAGATTTCTGTATTTGCTTTCAGTAAGAAGCAGTGAGGGTTTTTTTTTTTAGTTGTAACCCTATATTTCTGAAAACATAATGTGTCTTGTATTGTAAACATTGTTTTGAATATAGCAAATAAGTTGCATTTAGACCCAAACAAGAAGGCAAGCAGTTGCCAAGGTTACATGCACAATCATTGGAGTTCTTTTTGAAAGGGACAGCATGAGAACTATACAGAAATTATTCTTTGTGTCAAGATCTCCCGTTTCTATGGTTCTGTATTCTCCAGAATTTTATCAATTGATTTTAATTGAGAACCAGAACTAAAGAATTCACAGCTGCATAAGACTATATGTACAGTCTTACATATAAAGGCTGTAAATAATTTCTGTCAATCAATAGTAATATTTTTCAGTTTGGGCTCTACAAAATACTGGGAATGAATTTTTACTATTACTATTAATCTGTCTTCTTTTTTAACTGAAAAGTTAAGAATATTTTTAAATTTAGTAAAGATTGACATTTCTTGAGGGATTTGTATATTACCTATGCTAAAATAATCATATTCATTTTCCTTAGGAATTTATATGTTTTCCACAAACCAAGTACGTATGCCTATAACTATCAGAAATCAGATTTTAGGGTAAGTGTATTGACAATATAATTTATTTATATCTCAGTATGTTTCAGTTTCTATTGATGAAACATATTTATCAAATAAAGTTTATTTATGTATCCAATACCATACTTTGAAATATAACAAAAATGCTACCAATTATAAGTTGCTACAACATTTGATGATAGAATTTAAGCAGAAAGATCTTTTCTCCTTGCAGATGGTAGATGATCGAGTCTTGTATTATATGTGTGTGGACAGCTTGAAGCCTACTGATATTCTAGTTAGCTTTTCTGCATTAGTACATTGGGGAGAGACTGGAGGTAAGATTAATACAAAGCACAAGAATAAGATTAATATTGTTCTCTTGGATTTTTTCTAAGAGATATTCAGAAATAGAAGTAAACCAGCTAAATCAATAATATTCACCTTGTATGCATTTTTCCTTATTTATAGTATTCTGTGAAAATTACCTTGTAAATATTTTTAGATCAGGAATATTCAGTTGAAATACACATGTAACTATATTCCATTTTGTAGCTTTTATTATTTATTATTGTAGCATGCTCATTATAAAAATGAAGAATGGTTAATAACATAAAACAACCAAAAATAAAATATTAGTAAAATAATTAAAATCAAGAGAAGAGATACAGGGAAAATCCCTACTATTGTACTATGACTTGCTTGTAATTTTGCAGAAATGTTCAGTGAAACAGGCCTATTAATATTGACTTATTCAGAGTCATATATATCCATACAACTGTCATTCAGTACACTTTGCAAAAAAAGACATTTCACATTAAGAGTTCCAAAGACCCTCCAATTATATTAATGCATGAAGGGAATTATACTTAATGTTGACAGAAGACAATCCATTGCAAGTGTTTGTATGCTAATATGCAATTAAAATATTACATAGTCTACCATGTTTTGTAACTGAGAATCTGCAACCTGAATTCAAAGTATGACAATTCAACTTTATAAGGACAACCACTACCAAAATGTGGTCAACTTCACGTTGTCCATCCTTTTCACAATCATGTTGGTTTGTTTGTGTTTGATTTATGTAACTGTCCATATCATACATATAACTCTAGGTGGTTTACAATAGACAAAATAAAGAGTAAAAATACATGGCAGCCAAGCATCATATAACAACCATCAACAAAGCCAAGAGACTGGCCACATCATATATTGGGGATCCCAGTATGAATAGAAGACCAAGTTTTGAGGGTCTTATGTAAGGCCAACAGGATTGGGGCTAGACTAATCTCATATGGAATGATGAAGGTAACTTCTAGCACCCCAAATTATCCTTAGAAACACATTGGAAACAAATGTATCACATGGGCTCAGTAACTGATGCCATTTGCTACCCACACACTACCTTTCCAAAATCTTGCCATATGTAGTAGTTTTTCATGCTCTTCATTCTAATCACAATGTGTCCCCCCCCCCAATTGAATTTCTTTTGTTAATTGTTTCAAAGAAGCAGTTGGATTTTATTAGTGTACAATTTACTTATTATTTTAGTCTCTGGTACTCTTAGTAATTCTCTCTAGATTAATTGGAAGGTGCTTTTCTTTCTTCCCCATTCTTACATGTTTTCTTCTTCTGTCCAAGTCTGATTTTTGCAGGTTGCCTGAAGAAGAGCCTGCAGTTTTCTTGGCAAGGTTTTTTTAAAGAAAAGTTTGCCACTGCCTCCTTCTGAATGCTGAAAGATAGTGACTGACTCAAGGCCACCCAGCTGGCTTTGTGCCTAAGGCAGAATTAGAACGCATGGTGTCCCAGTTTTTATCTTGACGCCTTAGCCACTACACCAAACTGGCTCTCTATTCTTATGTTACTAATAGAAAAAAAATCATGCCTTTAGAATCATAAAAATGTCCTTACCCTTCACCTTCTTATCTAAATCTATCATTCTCCTTTGCCTTAACATTAATCTTTTTCTTTCTCCAGCGCACTGTCCTACTTTACCCTTTCTTGAGCAAACAAAACTATTAACTACCCTTACTTGCCTTCTGCTCATTCACTAAGCACAATGATTGAAATTACCTTTGTCTTCTTAATATTTAACATTAATGTAGATATTGCTAGATCAATTAAACAATAAAACAAGATATTCCTTCAATAGTGGCTCCATCAATGATCAGATTTCTTTTATTTTTTAATTTTATTTAAGCTTTTAAGCAAATAAGACAAAATAAGTAGACTAATAGACATTAAGCAGGGGAAAAGAAAAAGAAATCAAGGAAAAAGTATAAGAAAAAAAATTAGGAAAAGAAAGAGAAAACCGTAAAGAAGCAGCTTCTGATATTCTTCTCAGCAGTTATAACTACAAATATATTTAACCTCTCTCTCTATTGTTCCATAATATTATTCTTCTTTATATCTATCCTTCAAAGCCATAAGTCACAAATTCTTTTTTTTTTCTTTTTTCATTTTTACACAAAATGTCCACAACAGGCTTCCAGTCAACAACAATGTAGATAATATCTTTTCTCTAATCAAAGAAGTTAATTTATCCATTTCAGCAAACCATTCATCAATGGTTCATCTTCATCAACCATTCTTACACAGTGAGTAGTGTTGAAACTTTCCATCTTTGTGCATATAATAACCTTGCTGCTGTGATCATATATTCGAATAATCTTCCATGGCTTTTTTTCTAACTGCTTGTCAATTAATCTTCAAAAGAACAGTTCTGGCTTCAATGATCAGATTTGTTTTAAGTTTGGTCTGATACCATCACATCTAAATTTACTTGAAAAACTTGATACTTGTGCCCAATATCTAGAGGAGTGCCTTCCAACCAAGAAGATGCGTCATTTGGTAAACACCAAACGTGTCTAACTATTTCAGCCATGCCCATACAGCAACACAGAAATGTCTTCCTATTGCCTTCACCTAAATGAAGTTTCCTTTACATCTGCAGAGCAAGAAAAAATAAATGCCAACAGTTTTTAGCTATGTCCTTTGTCTACTTTATCCTTAAAACCAGACTTCTCAGATTTTCTATCCTGGCTCAGAGGAATCTAGTGTTACCATAACAATCTGTACACACTGTCCCTCTTATTCAATTCAAAATAGTTGGTGTTGATTTCTGTTCATTTTTTTATTCATAGCCAAGTATAAAAATCCATTTTTGATGTCAAGGTTCCGTTCTGATTCAAGTAGAGCCCATTGTTCTTGTACAGATGTGAATGTTTACAAAATGTTTTGCTGTACCTAATGAATTAAACTGTTCATGCCTATTCCAGAATCCCAGGCATATATTGAAAGCCATTGATTTTACTGTCTAGATCAGGAGTGTCAAACTCGATTTAATCGAGAGCTGCATCAGGGTTGTATTTAACCTCCAGGGGGCGGGGCAGGCAGGGCCAGCTTGACATTACTCTTGTTGCGGGTGTGTGTGTGCCTGTGGTAGCCTGAGCATTCTGTCAGCAAAAACAGGCTCCCAAGATCCATTTTTGGCCACAACGGCCTCTTGCATCCCTCTGTCAGTGAAAATGAAGGTTGGGGGGGACTGCTCTGTTTTCACCGGCAGAGGGACTGCAGGAGGCTGTCACAGCCAAAGAGTTTGGGAGGGATGCGCATGGCCCTCCTGAGCTCCGTTTTCACTAGCAGAGGCACCATGGGCCAGTCCTTCACTGTTTCCAGGGGGGCCCCTCAGACTAGATCTAAGCATGGATCCAGCTCCCAGGCCTTGAGTTTGATACCCCTGGCCTAGATGAAGCAGAAAGCATTTCAAAGAAAGTCACACTGGCTTTCAGTTTTCTTTGGAGAAATTTAAAGTTGGCATGCAGGAATTCATGACTAAATTCTCCTATGTCACAATATGCAGAGTAATCATTAAATATGTATCAACATGCAGACTATGTAAGTAGTGTGTGAATGTAGGCAGCATATGCACCAGGCAGGCAAATTACCATGTAGTCTATGAGTACTTCGGTAAATGAAATGATTAATTCATTTAGTTCTTACTGCAAGAAGATTCCTATTCATCATACTAGAGATGCATCGCATCATTTTTCTTTTCTTTGGTGTAATATCCACCTCTAACATAAAATATCATTTTCTGTGAATTAAAAAGGAGCTGTCATCTTGGCAATGGGAAGCTGTTATATTCCTCAAGACTTCATTTGCAAACTTTTCTATCTGAAAAATTGGATTCTCTGTGTTAGCAAACTTTGCTGTAGGGAAGAAATTTGATGGAAATACAACCAGTGGCATCATGTGTTCATCTGCAAATGCTATCTGATGGTTTTATGGTTTCCATTCTGCAGACTCCAAACAACATTTAGCTATGTTTTGCTTCTGTTTTCCATAATAGCTTGAATACATTTTACTGCTTTCTAATTCCTGTTTTCAAATCTGATTAACTGACTTTGCCCAAACCAATGAATGTTCTCTTATTTTTCTACCACATTTAAACCTTCCTTAGAAAAATTACTTAATAATACATAAAGATTACTTAATAACACATTTAGCAAAATAACTGGGTTATAAAGCAGATATAAGTAGAAGTTGAATGCACCCAACAAAATACACTTTAATAAAATGGTCAAAGTCAAGGCTGTCTGTCATCATCAGAATATTTAGGATTGTTGGAAATTTCAAGATAATTAACAACTTCTGAATTGTAATGTCAACATAATCACTGTCACTGCAATCCCATATCAACCTACTTTGGTATATACTGTACTTCTAATGCATTCATACAGAAATGTGTACATGCACACACATACACACACAAACACAGAATAACAGGACAATAACAGAATAACAGGACAGTTGAAAGGGACCTTGGAGGTCTTCTAGTCCAACCCCCTACAGGAGACCCTATGCCATTCCAAATAAATATAATATCAAACACAGTAGAAATCTATTCTCAAACAAATTGTTTCTGGGGTATACTGGTGGGCTGTATGAAGAAAAACTTTCAAAAGCATATATAGAAATAAAAGAGCACTTGCAAAAAGTAAATTTGCTCCCTTTTGTGTCTGTGTCTAAGTTAAAATCTTTAACTGTGACTGCATGGGATTTAATGTGTCTCTCGGAATATTTGCATGGGATAACCAAATTGGAAGTGACTACAAGGTCATTTAAGGACCCCCCACCCCACCCCCCATAAAGCAAGTGTCTCTGTATCATTCAATTGAAAATGGAAATTTCATTGAACAAGGAGGGAAAGGGGACATAGAAATATTACTGGCATTTTCATTATTTGAATTACACAGTATTTGTTCAAAGTGAGAAGAAATAGAAGAAAGTATGTTTGGTCCCAATCTTATTCTTAGTTATGGCACAATATGTTTCTTTTAAATTCAGTGGGATTAATTGGTAGTAATGTATAAGATTATATTGGATTACCCTTTTTTTAACTGAATACAGTTCTGAATCCATGGCATATCCTGGTATGATGCCTAAGTAAATTCAAAGCACAATAAATGATGAGCCTTTTTTTACTTATTCAGCTTATTCAGTACAAAGATTATTTGCTGGAATATATAAACTAAATTTCCCTGATATTTAAATACAACAAATTTTGTGCTGGTTTTTATTTAATTTATAAAAAGAGGTATGTTTATATCGTATTTATAAATATATGTCCTGTTTTCTACTTTTCTAGCACTTGTACAGAAAGAAAACCAAATTGTTCCCATGGGGTTTCTCATGGTTGAAAGTTTCTCATGGAAACATTTATCTCCAGGGCAGTTAATCCTGAAGATCCACACATATGCTACTAAAGCTGCTGTAATAAGTCTTCCTGCTGGGTATGTGCTGGTTTCTTTTTATGTCACTCATTAAAGAACAGAAATATTATTCTGAATAAGATCAAAGGTTTGACTGTTCCTATGGTAGCAAGATAGGTGACAATTGAAAGGGAATCCACACAAAACAGAATCTGAATGCAATAACATCCTGCTGTTCTTGTTTTTTGCAGGTGAGATTGGAGGTATAAAAGCTCTGTAACAGGAGATAATATATTATATAGCTATCGTATATATGTTGTGCATTAGGAGGCATTGATTTGTTATCTCTGTAAACATGATTTTATATTTGTTTACCATGTGCATTTTATATGTTTATGCAACCTTTTGGACACATGCCTTGAGAATTCTTCATTTCCCTTCTTCTTTTCTGTTTTGATTGTATAAGCTTTGATGGATTATTTAAAAGGAAATCATACAAGAATTACACACTACCCTTTTTTCAATAACTTGAAAACCACAGCTTAGCAAGAAAGGTCAAGAAGAAAGATGGTTTAAGTTTTTTTTTGTTCCTCTTTCTACTTGTCTCTTTTTGTCCCTGTCTTCTTTCAGTCCAAAGCAGTGCTCAACTGGAGAAGCACCTCTTGGCAACTTGTAAAGAGAGTAAGAAAACAGAGAAAAATGCATTCAAGTTGTTAAGGGAATAAGCAGAGAAACTAAGAGCAATATAAATACTGAGAGAAGCTTCATTATGACTTGCAAAGTTTATGTAATGTTTATCTTCTTGACTGAAGAAGACTCAAAATACACCTGCTCAAATGCAAGTTATTTCTTCATTGGAGGAGAAAAGTGTATGCAGTTGAGGAGAGATGCATCTGGGAAGATAAAAAGTTCCCAGGCAAGACAGTTGACTCTCTCCAGGAGAAAGCAGAGAGAGTAAGAGAATACTAAACCAGAGGAGGGAAACTCTTTGACAGCGGCAACACCTGATTCCTGAAGAAGGTCACCAACTTAAGAAGCATTAAGATGAGAGACAGTAGAACTGAGAAACTGGTATCAAGCTCTTCCTTTCAGCTACTGAAAGGAAGCTTGATACCATAAAACATTGATAACATAAAACACTGTGGAAGATAAATGAGCTTCAATAGATTAAAGAAATCCAAAAGCTATCCTGAGAAAGAAGCGACATATCATGATTAAGTGATTCTCTGCTTAGTGGAACTGAGGTGGCTGTGCGCAAACCCAACATATCTGTCTAGAGAAAACATAAGTATTTAAAGAAAGAAAATTTACCAAAGATTACAGAGAAGCAAAGACAAATTATGAATGGACCTGTAACAATAAGGGATGTTTCCAAAGCTATAAAAAGGATTAAACTAAGAAAGTGGCTGGAGCACATGGATTATCTGGACCTTATTATAAAAGTTTTGAGGATGAATTTTTATTACCTTTACAAAGCATGATGAACTCTATCTTACAGGCACAAAAGATGACAGAGAGTTTGAAAGAGGCCAATATAGTATTAATATATAAAGAAGGACAAAATTTGACTTACTAAATCATGACTACAAGTTGTTCACAATGATTCTTGCTAAGTAATCTTGCTAAACTAGTTTTGCAAGAATTTATTCATGAGGATCAGTGTGAGTTTTTACTTAAAAGACAGTTAAAGAAGAATGTTAGAAATGTTTTGGATATTTTGGAACAATATAATAAAAATAATCTGCATACGTTTTCTTAAATGCATAGAAGACCTTTGATAATTTGAAGTGGGCTTTTTTTGCTCAAAGTTCTTGAATATATGATTTTTGGCAAGAACTTTCTAAAATGGGAAAGATTAATTTCTACTTCACAGAAAGTAGAAATAATTATTAAGGAAGATTTAAGAAAACCCTGTAAAATAGTGAAAAACAAGATGTTAAGATTGTGGGAGTAAAGATTAAAAAATAAACTTATATGTTAAGAACTTTTGCCAATAACGAAGAATTTGGTGAATTAAGCAGATTTGAGGAATAATAAATAGAAGATGAAGATGTTAACAAAAATATATGAAAATACAAGATTAAACAGAATTGATAAATAAAATGGGTGCTGGGATTTGAGAAGAAGATAAAATATAATATGAATTGTCTGTTATTTCAAAATAACTCTATTAAGATGTGAAATTAAGTTTAAAAAGACATCTTAAGATGGGAGAAACTACCATCATCATTGCTGAGAAGAATTTCTGTGATAGAAATGAATGTCCTGCCTAGAATGACGTTTTTATTTCAAAAAATATGTGATTTGATAACCGATGCTCCATTTAAGCAGTAGCAAAAGGATATATCTAAATTGGTGTGACAGGGAAAAAACATGAGTTAAATATAAAACGTTGCAACATGCAAAGTAAAGAGGAGGATTGGATTTACCTGCTTTGAAATGATGTTTTGCATCTTGCTGTTTGGTTTGGATAAAAGAGTAACATTGCTTTTAGAGTGAAATCTCTTGGAATGAGAACAACATGACCTAAGATTTGGGTGGCATGGATATTTGTGGTACAATAAACTCAAGGTTAACAAGGATTTTAAAGAACATTATGTTACATGTACCACATGAAAAATATAGATATCAAGCATGGTGTACCCCAAAACACCGTTATGACCCTTAGCCGTAAAGCATTTTATAGATGGGAAATATTTTTTGTCAAGGAGGATGTAAAGCCAAAAGAATAATTGGTGGTGGAGGGTTATAGTTGCCAATGGTTCTCTTATTCATAATTATTAGAAAGATTTAAAAAGATAAAATAATGATTTGAAAATTATAAAACTGAGTTTGAAATAGACTTGTGCACAAATGATAAATGTGTAACTGCGAAAATGTATAAACTTTTATTGAAATTTGAAACAGAACAAGTGAAAGAATTTATGATAAAGTGGACTATAACTGATTATGCAGATGAAACAATAAGAAAATATGAAAGGATTGAAATTTATAATATGTTATAATTGTAAAGAGACTTTTTACAAAAGGATGTATCATTGGTATATGTCACTAGAGAAATTGTCTACAATGTATAAAAGCACTTCAAATTTATATTTGAAATATGGCTAACAAGAAAAGCTATTTATCATGTTTGGTGGAAATGTAAGAAAGTTAGAAAATGCTGGATTCAAATACTGATTCAGAGGACGTTAAAGATTAATATACAATTGAGACCAAAGGTTTTTCTTTAGGGATTGATGAACAAACAGTTGGAAAAATGTTATGGAACTTGGTTTTGTATATGATAACTATAGCAAAATTTTTGCTTGCACAAAGATGGAAAGATTTATTTAATAAAACACTATTTGTCTTAGCTCCTAGATTACTTTAGTACTTGCCTTTTCCAACCAAATTCAATTGACTAAGAATGTGCATTTAAAAAAAACTACTTGGAGTTTTCCACTTTTGTTAAGTGAGGGTGGCTGAGGCCTAGAAATATGATGATATATGAAATAAATAATTTCAGTACACCGTTATACTAGTCCTGGTTGGTTGGTTGGTTAAGTGCTGTGATGAAGAGGTACTTTGCTTAGCCCAATTTATAAATTGATAAAAGAATTGAGATTTGTACCAGGAATTGATTTGGTTTGCTTTTCTGAGCTATTATTAGAAGTAATTCCAATTGTGTTCCATTAAATTGATCCTTTTAAATGTATGCTTAAATTACAGCCTCAGTCACTAATCTACAGTACCTGGTTATAGTTAAACAATCTTGTAAGATACAACACTGTAAATTTTTAAAAAATGAGAAGAAGAAAAGAGCATCTTGCTTAAACTATAGTGCACACGATTTGAATCCATCTCACTATGTTAGCTACTGCAGTAAAGTACCAGAATGATTTTGGATTAGGCATTATATCTACATTGCTATGCATATGTATTTTGCAACTTAACCAATATTTTTGTAGGTTAAATGAAATGCAGACTTCGATGCATTGCTTATTTCAGTCCATAAATTTTTATATTCACTTTTTTCTATTATGTGTGAATGTTATATTTGGAAAATTTAATTACTTTCATGTGTTGCTTTTTTAAATATAGCCGCCACGTGTTACTTTTTACTGCAAGCTCTCCCATAGGACACAATATCCATCTCTGTAGTATGGTGCCATGTGTATTTGGTGAAGAGGATATAGTTCTACCAAATCTTGAAAAGGTATTTGTTACCATAGTAACTGGATTTGTGTTCTCATTGACTATTATTTACTTTATAGTGGGTTTTTTGTTTCCTTTTTCACTTCATTTTATTTACAGTCTCTATTTTTATTTTATACTTGGCTTTGAAAAATAAAGCAGCCAGAACTTGCTTGAAAATATTGGCTTTTAGTGGCATTGCATCCTAGGGTCACCATAGGCCAATGCAATCAATGGAATGATTATATTAATCATTAACTTTAGATATGACATGCAGCCTTTTCCTGATGAGATTAGATAACACATCATATCCATGGTGTCCAGACCTGATGACACTTATACCATGTGGGTTTTGCTGGTGTCACTGATTAGAGGTATTGATAAGCATTATAAGTTAGTATATACTACATCCACTTATACATTTGGCAAATGAATATACTTTAAATAGTTCTTAGATATTGGCAGTTGAAATAGTTCTTTCTCTCCCCCCAGGAAAGCTATCGTTTTATGGAACAAGCTGCTGCTATAATGAAAGCCATTGGAAATGTATTAATTAATTATGGGAATGCAGAAAACCTTCCCAAAGCTATGAAAGCCTTGGAATTAACACATTGCCCCCCTGATCTTTATGGCACAGGAATAGCGAGAGAACATTCTAAGGTAAAAAAACAAAGCAAAAACAGAAGAAGACTAACTTGTACAGGTAGTCCTAGACTTACAATAGTTCATTTAGTGACTGTTCCAAGTTACCACATCACTGAAAAAAGTGACTTATGATTGCTTTTCCCTCATAAGGCCATTGCAGCATCCCCATAGTCAAGTGATCAAAATTTGGATGTTTGGCAACTGTCGTATATTTATGATAGTTGCAGTGTCCTGAGATAAATAAATACATAAAATGTGAATCCCTTTTGCGACTTTCTGACAAGCACAGTCAGTGGGGAAGCCAGATTCACTTAAACAACGGTGTTACTGACTTCAAAACTGCAGTCATACACTTAACAAGTGTGGCAAGAATGGTTATAAAATGGGGCAAAATTCAGTTAGCAACTTTCTCACTTGGCAACAGAAATTTTGGATTCAATTGTGGTCATAAGTTCAGGACTATTTATATATGCTCTATGGTTATTGTTTCTTAATAGGATCTGTCATCTAATTAATATGTTTAAGACAATATGATATTAATTCATAATAATTTGAAAAGTCTTGGCATTTTTCAATGCTGACAAAAAGCCTAGCCTAGATACCACTTACAAATCATCTAAGAGGATCTAAGTCAAGTTTATCATGTTTTCTATGTAATCCTGTCTTCGGAGGCTGTAGATCTGATCTTGGAATCCCATTCCCAATGATTCCACAGAATAGGAGTAGTAGTAGTAATAGTAGTAGTAGTATGGTAGCTCAACAACTCGAGTCCTAATCAAGGACCTAGGAACTGTTAAGGTAGCGTCGGAGGATATAAGCTGTTCCAAGTAGCGTGGTTTTTTTTGTAGAATCAGGGTATTCAAGTCTGATAAATTCAGAGTTTCCAAATAACAAGGTAGCCCTTTAGGTATTGCTCCAAGGGCTCCAATTACAATTGGGATAACACACGATTTCTTTTTCCAAAGTCGCTCAACTTCAGTTTATAAGTCCCGGGACTTTGTAATTTTTTTCTTGCTGCTTGTCTTCAATTCATGCTTGTCATTCATTCTTGCTGCTTGTCTTCAATTCAGTACCAGGTATTGCAATGTCAATGAACCAAACCTTTTTCTTTTCAAAACTTATTATTATTATTGTTGTTATTGTTATTGTTGTTATTGTTATTGTTGTTAATGTTATTGTTGTTAATGTTATTGTTATTATTGTTATTTTGCAGCTGTTGCTTCTCAAATGACAAGACTTTTTACAAGCAGGAAATCTGTCTTAACCCTAGATATGCTCCCAAAACACCACCTAGTTTTTACAAAGATCGTGTGAATTTTATTTTTTTATACCAATATATTATGATCAGATAAATATATTTGATGCTGTGAATAAATATTTTACAATATCTTCTGAACACAACTGGATGATGTCAAATCAAATCTCATCTAATAAAAAAATAACCCATTTATACAATCGTAATGAAAGCTAGTTCCCAAATGCACGTGTATAATATAATAATGGCCTGTTTACTTAGATACAAATTAATATGTCAAATGTATATGTGTACTTATTTTAAATAATTTTCTGTTGTTTATTTTTATATATTTAGGCTTTTAATAATGCTTTTTGGCATCTGATAAAACAAATATTAGGGAATGTTCCTTCAAATTATGAATTTGCTTACAGAAGTTTTACACTGGATTTTAAGCTCAGTGATGTTTCTCTTGAAGACACTGAATCCTCAGGTAAAATAACGTCTGAAGGAATTTATCAGGAATATTTGTCTTTAAATATTCAGTTGATAATAGAATTTGGGAGAAGATCAGTGAATATTGACAAACAAAAAGCACCATTGTTAAGCTTCATTAAAATGGTAAATGCCCTTTTTATCCCTCATACATCTGAAATGAGGTGGCTAATTAACTTGTCTTTATTATTAAGCCTATTTGAGGAATTTAAAGTGTTTAGTTTTTATTTTTTGGACATTTTTCATTCCTTGATAATAGAAGGCAATAGTGAGTCTGAAGAATTTGCCCAGAAACCATGCCAAGATAGTGAGAGTGAATGAAGAGTACTGCTAACTGTATTTCCTTCTTTGTGTATGCCGTTGATGATTGAAAGCCAGCGAAATGGCATTTTGAAGTTTGGACATAGCCTTCAATATGTGTTGGGCATGGCTTCATTTCACATAGCCCTACCTACTATTATATAAAGCTGACATCTAATATTGAAAACATAAACATATTGTGAATATATAAACTGATTTCAAGTTTTTAAGTAAAGCCTAAAATTATGGTCTTCATAATTTTTTTCCTAATTTTGGAGCTGCAGTCATTCCAACACCAATGCTACCAAATAATAACAATAAAGATTAAGAATTTTCCTTAGCTCTTCTTTCCTCTAGTGGTCTTTTGGATTTTTGCAATTACGATCTAGTGGCCCTAAACATTTGCAGATACTTAACAAAACCATTGAAAAACTTATAGTCATATATGTTTTGAAACTTTAATTGAATTTCTGTTTTAATTAATTCCTGACGGACAAAGAGAACAATGCCTGTCTTACCTACAATGAAATTCAATGTAGAGAAAAGTAAAGTCCTACACTTAGGCAAGAAAAATCAAAAGTACACATATAGACTGGGTGAAACCAGGCTCAATAGCAGTAACTGTGAGGGGGATCTTGGAGTCTTAGTGGACAACCAGCTAAATATGAGCCAGCAGTGTGCAGCAGCAGCCAAAAAAGCTAATGCAATCCTAAATTGTATTAACAGAGGGATATAATCAAGATCAAGGGAAGTACTAATACCACTCTATAAAGCCTTAGTAAGACCACGCCTAGAGTACTGCATCCAGTTTTGTTCACCACATTATAAAAAAGATGTTGAAACTCTAGAAAATGTACAGAGAAGAGCAACCAGGATGATTAGGGGACTGGAGGCTAAAACATACGATGAACAGTTGCAGGAACTGGGCTTGTCTAGTCTAGTAAAGAGAAGGACCAGAGGAGACATGATAGCGGTCTTCCAATATTTGAGGGGCTGCCACAGAGAGGAAGGGGTCAAGCTATTTTCTAAAGCTCCTGTAGGCCAGACAAGGAACAATGGATGGAAACTGAACAAGGAGAGATTTAACCTGGAAATAAGGAGAAACTTTCTGACAGTGAGAAAAATCAACCAGTGGAACAGCTTGCCCTCGGAAGTTGTGGGAGCACCATCAGTTGAGACTTTCAAGAAGAGATTGGACTGCCATTTGTCAGAAATGGTGTAGGGTCTCCTGCTTGGGCGGGGGGTTGGACTAGATCACCAACAAGGTTCCTTCCAACTCTGATTATCTGCTAAATCTGTTAAACCTAAAGTTGCAAGACTATTTGATTTTTTTCCTTGTGAATTTGTTTAAAATACATTTAAAATACTTCTAACTTTGCTAAATCATATATATTAACTATACTTTTGTTAAATAATATCTTCTTGTAGTTGATATTCATGCTTTGAATGAAATTAAATGACACTCAGCTTTTGAAGCTTTTCTTCATTAGAAAAATATTCATATGAATGAATATTCAAATATTCATATTCATTTCAATTTTTTGCAGTCATTTTCCAGTATCCTTGTAAAATTACATTCAGTATTCTAACAATGGGCATGCTACACATTTATACGGTCATAATATGGTGCTGTTTTATTTTCTGTCCTTTTTGATATGAGTTTACATTTTTTTACTATGCCTCTATAATCTTTGTGAGGTTTCTGTTTTTTAGGATTTTATCCTTAAACATGCGTATTTGTTTCTTTTGCATAGGTAGATAATTTGGGATACATAAAGATCAGGACTTACAGAATGGAGTTCACTGTTAATACATAGAACTCATCATAATACTATAAAAGTCACACGGTCATTTATTTTAACTGCTTTTTCAGGCAAAAAGCTCTCTCAAGGTTTTTACAAATAGGATCATGGAACAGTTTAAAACACGGGTATCAAACTTATGATATCACGTCGCCATGTGATGTATCACAACTTTTTTCCCCTTCACTAAACCAGGAGTGGGCGTGGCCAGTGTATGACACATCCAGCCTGTGGACCACGAGTTTGACACCCCTTGTTTAAAAGAAAAAAGATAGTTCATCATAAAACATTTCATTCCAAGACACCTATTGTGTTTTATGAATTCTATGAATTTATTTTTTTGTTGTGATATGTTTATATTATATATGTATTTTTGTATTTTCAGTTGCAACAGAGGTAAACGTTCTTCTTTGGCAGAATAGAGAGTCTACTACTGAAGAAGAGGAAGCTGCAGTTAAACTGCAAGCTATATGGAGAGGAACCTATATCAGGCTATTGATGAACAGCAGAAAACCAGGTCGAGATTCTCCAAATTAATCTATTCATTATTTTTAAAACAGTGGGAGTTTTTAATGGGATGTATGGGGTAAAATTTATCAGGAAAAATGTAAATTATTTATTATTAATTCTTTCATGATATATCAGAGAGGCATCCAAGCAACATTATTCATTAAACTAAAGACAGAAATGAAAACATAACCCCCTTGGGAAGAAGTTTTGTGAGGAATAGAGAAGAGTATATTCACATGGAGACAGATTCGGAAGTCGCCACATATCTGCCAAATTTAATTCCCATAAATATGCTTGTAGCACATTTTTAGTCAAAGCTCAGTTTACTTGAAGCTACAAGTACAATCAGCTAATAAGGATCCAAATATTACAATTTCCAGGTATAACTTTCTGATATACCTCCAAATTAAAAAAAAATGTGAGTAAAACATTTCTATAAAACATCTGGCCAATTATTAGTTAGACAACAGAAAGAAATAAGTGCTACTTAATTACTCTAATTACTAATATTAAAATGATCCTGAATCACCTATTAATTAGTTTGGAATGAATACTCGTGATTATTTCATCTATCCATTTTCATGCATCACATGTAAAAAAAGAAAACCAGATTTATTTTTAAACAACCCTCGATATGTCACATTAAAAAATGTAAAAAAACAAAATTAAGATTAACACATTTTAGACCTGCAGTTTAGTACAAAATTCTTCAAAAAAATTAAGAAAAAGAAATATAATATAGTATCATAAGAAGTAAAAAAAAATTTCCACAGAGACTCCCAAAAGGACATATTGAAATTGTTGAAAAGGAACTTCTCTCCTCAATCAGAAGGTATAACTCCAACTTAATAATAAAAATGTAATACTGTTTCTTGATCTTTTGATTCTATCGAAAAAAATGTCAGAAGCTTTCAGAACTGAAAATTTATTTAATTAATATCTAGGCTGAAAAGGTAGTTGGATATAGAAAATATTTTTGCCTTACTACTGAATGTGCCTTGTTACCCAGCTTATGTTTCTTCACTATCCCACAAAATCATTATTTTCATACCTTTCAATTCAAAGTAAAGAGTTTCACAATAAAACTCATACTTGGCCTAAACAGTATGGATCAGATTCTACCTATTGCTACCATTCCTTCCAATAGCATAGGATTTTGTTAATTTCTTTTTTGAAGCTCTTCATCTCTGTCAAATAGTTTTTCCAATTAAAAGATCATTCTGAAAAGTTGAACTGGTATGTGAATGTACTTTGAAAAATATTCAGGAAGTCACATGTTTGTTTTCTGTCCAACTTTTGAAAAAGACAGCTTTGGGGATACAACAAATGATCATGAAAAACGTGATTACCACCTCTCAAGACTGTGAGGTCACACAAGCAATCAGTCTGATTCATATGTGCATGGATAAAATATTCAGATATTTTAAAGTCTAGCCTTGAATCTTGACTTATGTATAGAATTAGCTAGAAAGTAATTTAAATCTATACAATACTTGGATAAAACAAATTATCACTGTACTACAAATATTCACCATGCACTATGTAATTGTTGTTTTTTTCTTTTTGTAATTTTAGGCACAAAAGACAATGCTAAAGTCAAAGAAACACTTCAAAAATTGTGGGCTGTAATTGAGCCAAATTTTGAACAATGTTCTTTGATGTTTTTGAGGTAATATATCTCTTGCAATATCATATTTGTCAAACCCATGTGTCCCTTTATGGGGAAAGCATTCTTTCATAATGTAGTAGCCACCCATAGTTTGGTTTAAGATGAGTAGCTGTATAAATGTTTAAACAGATAAATAAAATAGTTATTGCTATTTAATATTGTGTGTTTGCATGGCCTGTGTTCATCTTATACAGCACAGGTAACATAATTGTTTCATCATTGTCTCTGTTAGTATTCTGATATTGTTTTGTGCTATCTTTTACAGGGATATATTTAAAAGTAAATGTAAGTCTGTTGAAAAATATCGTTGCTATGAAGATGAATGGACTAAGACAACTTTTGCTGATTATACTGTAACTTATGGAGATCAACAATCAAATGTTTGGTTTGTAGTCTTCAGGTGAGTTTATTATTGAGTTAGATATAACCCACCAGCAATCTGAAATGAAATTTATTTTTCAGTTAATTCTCTTAATATGCCCGAGACACAAATATTCACATACTGAAGTTTCCTATTATATGTTCACCTGTCCTAATCTCAGATATATTAATATGTTGCCTTATAACTAAAAGTGTGTCCTTTCAGGCAAATCCCTTAATTATTCTTTCAGTTTCTGCTTTCCATATCACAAATATGAAACAGTAAATTTCATTACAAAGTCTGAGATATGGAAAGAAACTTATTATATGACTTTCTCAGTATTTTTTATTTGAAAAGTAAAACAATACTTTTATTTTTCCCCATTGACCTGGGAAATGAACATTAACTAAAAAAAACGTAAAATTCAAAATTCTTTCTAAATTGCTATACTCAATGGCTACTTCAAAACCTCTCAACCTTTATGTACATTTCCTATGTCAACTGTCCAAAGAACTGCAGGGCAATTCTCAGCAGCTTATATATACCAAAAGGTTAATTAAGTAAATATTGGCTTGGTAGCAGAGTTTTATAATATTTATAACATTATGGATATCCATGCAAGCAAATTAGAAATAGACTTACTCAAAAAATCCTAATATAAAAGAAGTTATTTTTAATTCTTCTTTTCACTGTAGGGAAGTATTTCACATTCCAGAAGACATGATTATTGTGCCAAAAGTGTACTCAACGGTACCAACCTGTGTATTGCATGTTGTTGACAACGACACATTACAGGAAATTCCTCGAGTCTTTCTCAGAGTTGCACCATATCTTTATACAAAGAACAAGGTATAAAATACAGTACTGTATAAAATTTTTGATACTAATCTTCATATTACTGCCATTCATTCTTTTCTTTTTTTTGCTACATACAAGCACACACACACACACACACACACACACACACACATACTAAAAGTGTGTGATACAATTCAAACTGAAGGTTCAATATTAAAAGAGATTGACTCAATATGTGATGACAAATTGACTAGGCTAAAACTGCTTTGATCTTTAATTTAAAATTTTAATTTAAGTATCAATTCAAAATAAACTCAGTGATAGTCTATATTAGAAAAACTTCCAAATTCTTGGAAGCTTAAAGCTTTCATTTTTAAGTATCATATTAAACATTTCAATTAATTAACTTTTTATTTTAGAAAGGATATACTTTCATGGCTGAAATTCAGACTGGTGAATCACCTGTGCCAGCTGGGAAAGTAAGGCTTCGGCTCATAAGTTCTTACATTCCCCTTCCATTTCTCTCTCGTGAAGCTGTAAACAACATGTTTGCTGTTAAAGAAGTTAAAGACTATTATCTACCAAATGATAAGCATATTATATTCAGGTAAAATATGAAAAGTAGTAGTAGTAGTAGCAATAGTAGTATACATTTTATGCACAGAAATTATTTTTAGTATGTAATATCAGAGGATTGAGCAAGTACTTGAAAAGGAGTATTTCACATGTATTTCATATGCTCAGGAGTAGCTTACAAAACAATTGTGCAAGCCTGGAAAAAGACACAATTTACACAGCCTTTCTCTATGAGTGTGGGGAGTAGAATAGTCAAATGCAGGTGATACTACAATTAATAATGGAATGAAAGGTAATAAATTTTAACAATTAAACTAAAAACTACTTCAGTTCAGTTTGCAATTCTTTCCACCATGATCAGTGCATTTCACTATATTATTTTTCTAATGAACAGTATTAATTAAACTATTAAAGATTAAGGAAGATAATCTAATATTGCTAGATATTTATTTAGAAATATTAGAGGCAGTATGGATAAAATAATAGCTTTCCAGTTTTTGTTATTAGCTAGATAAATATGTAATGAATAAATGCACAAAGGAAAAGGGAGGCACATTAGTATGCCATAGTCTCATGGTCAAGAGGAAACTGAATCAATTGATCAATCTGAGATTACTCTACAGGTGTGAATGTAAAATTCACACTGTAAATAAAAAGAAGAGTGATGGGCTTATAAACTATTTACTTCTTTTCTGTGGAGATAATTCAAAAATTGTATTCCCTATCAGCAGTCAGATTTTTCCAGCATAACTCCGTCCTACATGTACAGATCATACTTAACATAAGAAAACTAAAGCTCTAACAAAGCAAAAGAATTAAAATTCTGCAAAGACCTTGGAAGTTGTGGGACATCTATTAAGTCTCCCTTGAGAACTGCTTATTAGGTAGAAACTATTCAAGATAACCTTCCCTAATCTGGTGTTCTTGGTGTTGGCTACCACATTAGGGTGGTAGACAAAATCAGTAAGATACTACACAGGCATCTCATCAAGACTGCCTTCAAAACAGACAGAAAAATAGCAGCCATCCTAAGAAACCCCAAAGATAAAATTGACCTGGAAAACCAAGGCATATATGAAGTCCCCTGTGCATCATGCCCTGCCACATACATTGGACAGACCAATAGAAGAATGAGTACCCACCTGGATGAACACAAAAATGCAGTAAAAAAAGCTGGAACACACTTCCTCACTAGTCCAACACATGAAAGCAACAGGTCATAGCATCGACTTCAATGGCACCAAAACCCTAGCCACTATAGAAAACCCCAGCTACAGAATTATCAGAGATTGAAAAAAGACCTGAAAGCATGAATAGAAGAGATGATTCCACCAGACTGTCAATTATTTGGAAGCCTGCACTCACAAACAAAAAAATCTCCACACCACAAGCCAGGCAAACATCTGGGCACAAACAGATTCCCCCTGATACCTCCAGCTCAAACACACCCCAACCAGGCACCCAGATGAAACCTAGCTTCCTAATAAATGATAGCCGTCCATTTACTCGGAGCCAAGCCGCACTAAAAGCCTCCAATACAGGAACACAATGTTGCCAGCCAATCAAGACACAAAAAAAGCCACAAAACAGACAGAAGATATTAGAAACACCAATCAAGCAGAACACAGCAAACTCCAAGACCAATAAACACAGACCAAGATTCCCAACCAATCAGGATGAAGAAAAAACCATTCTGGCACAGCAATAGGCTGCCCTAAATTTAAAACTGAAACAACTGTGGGGGCCTGACTCACAGACGGACACAATACAGAAACCTGATGATGGCAGATGAGATTCTGCCGAAACGTTGGCATTCAGCTTTGTTCGGGTATTTTCCCACATCATTGTAGTTTTTATATGTGTATGTGTATGTATGTGTATATATATATATATATATATATATATATATATATATATATATATATGATCTTTGGGTTGGTTTGTATGTGGATCTTTGGTTATTCATCTCAGGTTTTCTCCTGCTTAAAATTGGAAGTATCTGAGGCACACAACAACATAACGTATTTTGATCGGTTTCCTGCTTAAAATGAAGTCTCATTCATCATCTTTCAGGCTTGTGTCTTCGGCTTTGTGCTTCTTGGAGTGATTATATATATATATATATATCTTTTGAGATACTTTAAATATTAACTGCATTTTCATTGTAATACTGTAACTTTGGCGTTCTACTTATTTATGTAGCAGCAAGTAAATATATATATATATATAATTTTCATATGAAATCTTATTTTCATAGGGCTTAAGAACTGTTTTCTTGAATAAAAATAAAATAGAATTTGATTTGCTGAAGAGAAGTACATATGACATTGTTCTTTATTTATTTTCTATCTTGATTTCCCCCCCTTTAGATATTTAGTAAAAGTTACAATACCACTTATTGCTACTGTGCAAGTACAGACTTCTAAATCGGATACTATGATTAAACTACAAGTTCTGGATTCTGAAGAAGAAATGGCGAGCTCTACTGGGAAGGGTCATGTTATCATTCCTGCATTTCATTTCATATCTTCTGAAAGGCCTTTAAGTAGTCTGTGTCAGTATTCTACGCTTTTGCTAGATGATAATGATGATTGTGATGATGGAAATCTTGAATGTATTTTTATGCATACACACACACACACACACACACACACACACACACGTAGTAGCAATGCACTTGCCATGTAACCTGCTTGTCTCATATAGGAAGTTAGTGCCTGCTGTCACAGTCACCAAATATTTGACTCCTCTTTCTGCAATATTTTATATACCCCTAAATCAACTCCAGAAAATGGAAGATTTTATTGGATATTGTAAGCCGCAGATCTGCACCATACATAACAAAACAGCTAAAACTATATTCTTCCCCTTTCAGTAGCTGGAGCATCTTAACAACTCCCATTAATCAATCTTTTCACAGAATCCAATCCATAATATGTCATCAAGCATTAAAATTTGAAGCGTGGTAGAGAAAGGGAAACTCCATGATGACTATAATCCAGGAATCCAGGGTTTCTCAAATGTTGCCATATTGCAACTCTCTAAAATTATAAATAAATTTGTGTGACACATTCCGACCTTTAAAGTTTGGATTCACAAGAAATAAAGAAATATATTCAGTTTTAATTATTTTAAAATATATCTGAAAGGTTCTCAAACTTTGTGATACCACAAGTAGTCCATGGGCATGCGAAAGCAAAATGAGAACCAAAAGAATTCTTGTTTGGACAACATTCCCATTCTTCGTGGGCAATGCTACTGAAATTGTTTAAAAATGTAATGCTCTAAAATAAATTGCTCTCAATTGCTGACATCTCCCTGACTTACAGTTTGATAACTCCAAAGTACAGTTTTTCAAGCATCTCTTCAAGAAACATGTTTTACTTGCCTTTGTTTTACTTTACTTGCCTTTGTTTGTTCCTGTAGAATAATTAATTTTAAAGTATAAATAAAGACCAATGAATCACAACTCTTTAAAAAGTGAATAATTGAAAATATATTTCCCTTGGGAAGGGAATCCCTTATTTGAGAATGCTTGTCTTTATATAAGTCACTTATTTTATCAGTATCATTGTCAGAGGCCATTATTTATGTGTGGTGGCACAATATATATGAATTCTCAACCCCACAGCCAGATACACAGAGGGCTGGAGGTTGCGCTTAGGTTGAATGGCATATGTTGAAATGGCATATTTGTCTGCAGTAAATCTGTGATCAAATGAGTAACAGAACTGGAAACATACAGGATGGAGTAAGACAATTACAAAAGGGTGGAGGATTATTAGAGAAAATGTTTAATGCTGGGAAGGGCTACTATTGTACTGTCCTCCTGTTTGCATGAGAATATCCCTCCCAAGCTGTTTGATATCATTCCAGAGGTGGATATCAATTTGTTTATAATATTAGCACTACTTTCCTTTAAGCTCTACTTTCTGGGATCAGCTATGATTTCTCTCTAACATTAACCTTTGTACAAACCCAGTGAATAAGTTAGACACACATTACGTCTCACTTTTACCTTGAAGCAGATGAGACATGATCTGGTGTTGGGAAATACTTCTTAGTACCAATAGAAGAGAATATTTATAGCTCAGGGTTGAATTATGGAATCCTTGGTGCTCTCTGAGCATGGTTGTTTTCTTGCAAATATTTAATTAGCCAACTAAATAACAACATCAGTGCTAGAAGCGAGTAGAATTTGGTGTCTTTTTTACATACTAGAGGCTTAACCTGACAGTGTTGGTGGGAGTGTTCTTGTGGTTCCTTAATTAGGCTATTGTTTACTGTTGGCTTGTTTGTCTGACTTGATAATTCCTTGACTAGGGGTATTGTTAACTTCTTGTTGGTCTAGTATTGTTTAGCTCACTGTTGGTCTATCTCTGCTTAGCTGGGTGTTGATTACTGGCAAGATGTTTGGCTTTTGTTTCTGTTTTGGCTTTCTGATTGTCTCTGTTGAATGGCATGTAGATGTTGTTTATCTTTGTCTGTTTATGGCTGATTTGTCTGAGTGCCAGGAATTCTCTAGTATTTTTAGTCTTGGCTTGGTCTAGGATGCTCACAGTTTCCCAATAATAATTTAAATTATGGTGAAGTCTATCCATGGGTTGGAAATGAAAGAGTTTTCATGTCTTCTGGTTGCTGGTTAGTGTTCATGGATGTGCTCTGCTAGTCTTCTTCCTGTTTTATCCTACATAGTGTCTGTTATAGTTCTTATACTATATGTTGCAGATGTCTCTTGGGTCCTGGGGCTGCAGGTCTTTTGGTTTATTTTGGATATTTTGGAGGATTTTGATTTGTTTGTATGCGAGATGCTTTTGCCACCCCTTTTCCTTTGGACTCATACTTGGTTTATCAGACTATTGCCTAGGCTGCAACTCTTTCTCCTGTCTCCTAAGATCATTCCCATATACCATTACATAAACTTCCTGCAATCTTCAGTACTTATGCTATCCTTCTGGACTACTGGTTTTAGAGTGTGTTGCTCAGGCAGGCAGGTGTCATCAGTGATGTTGGGGACAAGGAGAGTTCTTGGGCACTCTATTACAAGGTTGCCTCAGAGTGCAGTTGTTCTTTTGTGTTTAGCATCTACATGAAACCACTCTGAGAAGATTTCTGCTGATTCAGGATGGGGTACCATCAATACGCTGGGTAACTCCACCCATCCCAGGCCCAGTTCAAGATATGATAGAAATTCTAACTCAGTACCTGGGAGCTATCAGAATTTGAGTGGGGAGAAACAGAAGCAAAGCTCAACCAAAACAAGACTGCTGTTAATTTAAAAGCCAGGACTAACTTTGCCTCTTGATTAAATTGTTCATCCCCAGAGAGAACAGGCTTGCAATCCAAATTGAATAAATAAATATGTCATGGACTCAGAACTTCTATCAGAAAAGCAGATGGAAGTCATGGCCATGTGGGGTTTAATCTGGTTTACCAGTTGCAGCCTTAGCTGGAACATAATGAATTGAAAATAGTTCTTACCATAGCCCAGTTAGATAACTATGTTTCACACTAAGGGAAATGCTTTTGAGTGCCAACCAGAAACTTCTGATCCAACATGCAATGTGCTTACTGGCGCAGTGGTGGTGCTACATTATTACATCATTGCTGCAGGAGTTTTTGCAATTCTTCATTCACTGAAGAATTCAATTGCTTTCTTTAAAACCCTATATGGTTCAGAGCCTGAGTATTTAAGAAGTTAATTCTCCCAGATGAAGTTTGGCCATTTGATCAAGAGGGCCAAGAGCATCTACTAAGGATCTCCAAATACCAGGAAGTGCAGCAAAAGTGTTCTCTGTGAGGGCTTCTTATGAAACAGCTTCTGCTGAAGTAAGAATGAACTTCATTTTCATGGTCTTTTGGAAACTGGTAAAAATCTAGTTCTTCTGGAAGGCCTTTCAGAATTTACTGTGGAGTTATTGCCAGCAATATTAGTCTTAATTATGAGTACTCGATATTCTCTGAGCTTGGTTGTTTTTCTGCAGAGGTTTCATTATCAGAATATAATCTGAAGAAATGGAATTTGCTGGTTATTTATGTATAGTAGCTTTTCCACCAATCTTGGTTGGAAGTTTTCCTTGATGGTTCCTTCATTCAAGTATTGTTTCTTCTTTTATTATTCCTGATGCTGTTTTTTGCTTATCAGATGGTGTCTATTAAGAAAGATGTGCCTTGATATTTGATTATATCTTTTAATTGGGATATAGATGGAGTTATCTCTTTAGTCTACATATTTTTGTATTATTTGTTTTTATTTTGCTATCTAATAGTCTAGATGCCATCAGAAACAACTAGTTATTTCTGCTGGTAGAACCTTTACACATCACATATTTTGTTGTTTATTTTCAAATTCCAGGTTAAGATTTTAAAATAGTTTCACACTAAATGAATTTTAACTTTGAAAAAGTTTTTTCTACACTTCCCTAATGTTTGGCCACATTGTATAAGGCTTTTTGGGAAAGTTTGAGACACATGTAAGGTAAATGATAAAAGGGATCAACCAACAGATCAATAAGAAAAGGGTGTTTATACAATATAAATGATACAATATTATTTAAAAATGATACTCATGAATCCCTTTAAAGTTATTCTTCCTTTCTCAGCAACAGCAAGTAAAGGTGGTGTAGTTCAAAGCACACCCAAAAAAGAACCTGAAGTTGCATCCCCTAAGAAAAAGGGAACAGTAACAGCTCAGAAGAATATTAAATCTTCGGCTAAGGCATCACAGGAAGGCTCGGTTTCAACAGAAGAAGAAATTCCTGCTCTTCTTCCCATTGATGAGAATTTGCTTCAACAGGTGAGAGATATGAATGAATATTTAGAATCTTTCATAGGAGAATAAACATCCAAATTTGTCATATAGGTCGTTTCACCAAGTTTTCAGATGACTCAGCACTTTGTAAAACTTGGTACCATGAGATTTTCTCACAAGAATGGCAAAATCTTGCTACAAAGAAAATGGCCCTGATTTCCATGCATGAATTTTGCATGCAGCTTTACAACTATTCCTCCATTTTGATCCTTCCGACCTCTTTCTCTTTTCCCAAGGAGTGGCTAAACCTGGTTATTTTAGTAATATCATCTGATTTCATTTCCAGATGATCTGCAAAAAAAAGTTCATTTTTGTAAATTATGCAAATATATATTAAATTATAGGTGTAATCAAAATGTTTAATCTGAAAAGCAATAATGACTGAACTTTAACAAAATGCCATGTTCTGTGTAATTAAGATATTGATTTGTATGATTCTAGTATGGTTATTAAATTAACATTTTTATGAGATTTAATGTTACTGATTTTGGCTTTTTGCTAAGATTTTATAGTTCAATTACCATGGATTTTTTTGTTTATTTTTATGATATAGCCTAGATTTTTCATTGCTTTTATCTTAGCATAGAGGTTTTACAGTGAACTATGATGATATACAGTTGAACTACCAAAAATAGTATTAATTTAAGAATACCAAATTCAAATGAAATTTAAATGAAGTTAGAAGTTACTATTGACAAATGTTTTTATATAATTGTCATGGTTACATTCATCAAACATTTTGTTTTAGCCCTTTCCATTTTTTGAAGCTACAATGATTTAAAATAGCAGTCAAGGAGGATAGTATTGATTTAAAGCAATAACTTTATATACGAAATTGTAATATATTGTTTTTCAATTTTACAGACTCACAAATATATTATACAAGCTTCAGTGTTATATAATAGTTGGCCACTTACTGAAAGTCAAATTGTATTTGTTCAGGCACTAAAAGAATTAGAAAAAAATGAAATTAAAGGTAAGTCACTGTTTTAGGTATTTATTCTGCCTTGATTAAAAGTGTCAAGGTGTTAAAACTAACTCTTAATAAGCTTTATTTATTCATTTATTTCCAATACAAATTGTTCCTGTGTGACTTAGTACTTTACATAAGATTAACAAAAACATAGCTAACCATAAATAACAACAATAAAAGGAATAAACCACTTCTAATAACTATGAATTATATTATATCACTCAGTCATAATTAAAATCAAAAGCTCTGAAGTGATGGAACTCCTGAAAAAAATACTGTCCCACCTCATTCACCTCTTAAATGAGGGAGCAAAATTAAAGCATCCATTCTTGGAATGACCAGATTTTGTAAATGTATGTGAGTCAGTTTATGATAGTGTTAAGTGTGGATCTGCAAGGAAAATGGACATGGAGGAAAAGGAAAGGAATAAAAGCATCAGTCTTGAACAAAATCATACTAAAATATAAATTCATCTCTCAACTAAAGAAATATTAAATAGACAGGAGAAAAGAGGGTACAATAAGCTGCTTGGGATAGTATGAAATGAATTGTGCCAATGGCAGATATGAAAAATGAGGCTTGATGAAATGAAAGAGGCTGTGCTTTGTGGGGAAATGCAAACAAGAAAATAGTTGCTACAAAAAGAAGAGAAATATTTTCTACAAAGCATAGAGAAAAGGATATATTGCATAGAATAAACCAAATACAGCATAAAAATGGGTGTTTTGTGGAAACATTTTTTCCAAAATAGATGAAGAGGAGTAAACAATAGACTTCCAGCAGTTCTGTGTGTATTATACAAAAGAATTATCTTAGGAGAAACATAAAAATAAATTTAGTGCAACAAGAATGGGATATCTAAATGTGTATGACAAAAAAGATGGGAAATTAATTAGTGCTGAATGAATATGGATTGAATACAAATGTGAATGATCAGCATAAATGAAATACATTGAAGTGAGTTTTAGAACAGAATGAGTGATGTGAATATATGAAGAAAGAGCAAATAAATTTAGAAGAAAAAGACCGTCATACAATTTTAACATATGCATGTTATAAGCAGGTAAGCTAGAAAATTAAGGTTAAATGTACACAAACATACATTATAATGAAGCCAGATAATTTTAGAAACTGCACAGTTGGGAATATATGTATTGAAAGCAATGTGCATGTGTCTTTTCATGTATACAGCTTAATTTTGTTGCAAACTACTTAAAATAATATAGAACAGAACTGAAACAAACTGTCAGGAAAATTAGAATGTGTTTGAAACTAAAACTGACAAATTCTGCTATGTCTACCCAAAAGTACCTTACTGGTAATTTCCAGAACATTGTGCATTAATATAAAATGTCTGCTTCAAATCTTAACATTTCTTATTTCATAATATAAGGCAACAGTGCCATCTGCAGTAAATTATTATTGTCTAGTTTAACCAGCTAGAGCAGAGCATGTAGATCATTTTTTGACATTTTTAAATTAATGCAGAAAATCTATAAATTTTAGAACTTGTTTCCTGGTTTAATTCCAGTAGAAAATGTATGTATTTATGGTGGGAAATGAATGCTGAGGGGAAGACATAATTTTAGTTTAAAATATTGCCCTACAATGCCAGCAAAAGGTAGAGAAAACAAGGCATAATGAAACTATTCCCAATAGATGAGTATCCAGCTCTATTTGCAAACTTCCAGTGAAGGGGAAGAAACCACTCCATGCAATATGAGTTCAGTCAGTCCAATCAGTTCCACTGTTTGACAGCTGTTACTGTCAATAAGTTCTTCTAATATCTAATTTGTATCTAGATCCTTGAAATTTGATCTCATTAATAGATAACAGAGTTGAAAGAGACCTTGGAGGTCTTCTAGTCCAACCCCCTACTTAGTTAAGAAACTCAATACCATTTTGGACAAATCTCGTCTTAAAATCCTCCAGTTGTCATCTTTTTCTCTGAAACAAAAGAGTCCAAACCCTCTGCAGCAGTGTTCCTCAACTGTAGCAACTTTAGAACGTGTGGGCTTCCAGTGTGCTGACTGAGAAATTCTAGGAGTTGAAGTCCAAGGTTGCCAGGGTTAAGAAACTTTCTCTACAGTGTCACAATCCTTCATATAATTGAAGATAGCTGTCATGTCCCCTCTCCATTTTTTCTACAAGCTGAACGTACAAAGGTATGATAACCATTCCTCTGGATGGATAAACATATGTAAATAATAGGGAATTACACTCTTACTGAAGTAAAACTATTGGAAAAAGAATAAGAATGACTGAGAATTCCTCCTCCTCTTTGGGTATAGATTTAGATCATCCTTCAGAACTAAATTTCATCCAGTTTGAGTTTCTTTGATGGAAAAACTTTGAATGATCTTTATTAAAAAATCATTTACAAATGTAGAATTTGAATAGGAAAAGAGTGTGGAACAATTAATATCATCACAGTAGAATCCAAAAATGATGTTTAAAACAGCAAATGATATATAAAAGGAAAGCTTCGTTCCTGTTTTCACCCATGCCTCCCCTCCCACTCTTGCTTCTTCAAGAGTTTGAGAATGACTTTGCATTCTTCATGCTTCATCTGTGTTTTCTTGATGTGGGTAGAAAATATTATCCTGTAGCTTGTGTACTTGCAGCGCAGTCTTGTGAACAAAAAAAGTTTCCACACCTGGTATAGTGCAACCAATTTTGGTCACCACACTACAAAAAGATGTTGGGGAAAATTCTGAGAAGAACAACTAAGATGATCAAAGACCTGGAGACTAAAACATATGAAGAACGGTTGCAGGATTTGGGTTTGGCTAGTCTAGAGAAAAGAAGGATAGTGGTATTCCAATATTTGAGGGGGTCAAATTATTCTCCAAAGCACCAGAGTGCAGGACAAGAAACAATGGATAGAAACTAATTAAGAGGAGAAGCAAAGTTATCTAAGATGTATAAAAGTATGTCAAATGAATGGAAGTATAAAAGTAAAGAAGGTACTTTTTATCATCTATAGTGGACTTGTGATAAAGCAAAAAAAATGGAATATGATTCATATTTTAACACAGAAAATTCTTTTCTTTCGGGGCTAATGGAGAAAAAACTGGAGAAAAAAAATTGGAACTTTGTCATTATATATGTTGTCAGCAGCAAGACTATTGCATGCACAAAAATGGAAGGACACTTCGATTCCTGCTATGGATGAATGGTTGCAGAAGTTGATGGAGTTGGCTGAAATGGCAAAATTGACTACTGTGATTAAAGAAAAGAACATAAGTACTTTTGTTTCCACATGGAGACCACTTCTGCGCTTTGTGCTCAATGTGAAAAAGAATGAAAGTTTGGTTTTGTGTTTTACAGAGTAGATTGATAGATCTTTACAGAAATGGCTTGTTCAATATTATTATGAAAAAGCAAAAACTTGTGATTTGATATTAATGCCTTATTTTACTGTAACAGGGAATCGGAAATCCATGCTTCCTTTTTCTTTTCTTTCTTTTTTCCTTTCTTTCCTCATTTCTCTTCCCCCTTTTCTCCCCTACTGTTTTCTATTTACTTTTGTACTTTACAATATTTTATAACTCAATAAAAATGTTAAACAGAAAAAAAAGAGGAGAAGCAACCTGGAATTAAGGAGAAACTTTCTAACAGAACAGTTAACCAATGGAACAGCTTGCCATCAGAAATTGTGGGTGCTTCATCACTGAAAATTTTTAAGAAGAGACTGGACAGCCACCTGTTTGAAATGGTATAGGATCTCCTGCTTCAGCAGGGGGCTAGACTAGAAGACCTCCAAGGTCCCTTCCAGCTCTATTGTATTCTAATTTCTTGAACAAACAATAAATCTGATTTGAGATACCACACATTTAGAAAGGAATACTTTTAAGAGAAAATACATCAACAAGAAGTATTGTCAATGTTGCGTAATGCAAAAGAAGAACAAAGTCAAGTCAAAGTGGGAAACTGCCAATTCATTCCTGAACAATTTGGATGGAGAGTGAACAGTTGATGAAAGAAAGATTCTAAATGGAGCAGATTTCCATCTTTTTCAAACTTTAGCTTCAAACTTTAGCATCAAGAAGCTCACTTCCATACATGGGAAAAATCATTTTCAGTGCCTCAGAACCATCATGGAAAATTGTTTGATATAATAATTTGTTCGGAAATTATTTATGTTTTCACTTGTCAGTCTTTGGATATGCCTACACTTCTATTAATGATCATCTGCTTTCAGACTAGTGCTGGGCCAAGTGCTCAACTCATTTCCCCCCAGATTTATGAAAGAGGATAGGCCAGAAAGACATTTCAAAGAGGTCCGATGTTGCTTCAGTTGTGTCCAGCAGATTCCATAAAACTAAAATATCTAGATACACCATAAAGCTAAAAGAGAAATAACTCTTCATAATTATTCCCAAATATGAGATATATATTTAGCCTCCTTTTCTGGCTATTTAAACCAAGAGTCCCTGACCCCACTCAGTTTTATTAATTAAAGAGAAACATATTTTGAATGGAATATTGCCACTTTTATGTTAGCTTTGTGAACTTGTCTCAATATTAATTCTTTGGATGGTGCACAGAATGTATGTAGATCTGCATTTTGCATATATGAATAGGTACCTCATCAGCATAAGAGTACAACATAGGAACATAGACAACCAAAGTTGTCTACCAGAAAGTGGTTTCTGCTTCAACTTTCTCCCCCGTGCCACCCTAAGTATCTCCCTCATCTGCTCTTGAAAAGTGGGTGGAAAGGGAGTGGAACAGGGACAGGAAGTCACACTGCATGAAAAGAACTATTCACTTAATGTTGATTATAGCTCTGTGTGCTTTTGGTATGCCAAATATGGATCTGAAAAAAAGATATTCAAGCGCAAATGTTTCAACTGACGAATGTTTAAGATTGTCATTTGAATAAAATTATATGCAGCTCGTCCTGTTGAGAAACACGAAGAGAATGTATCTGTCTTAAGTCCAGACATCCATAGCAACTTGGAAAGTCAAAAGTCTGCAGGTTCTTCCAAAACCACTAGAAAAACCAAAGAAAAAACAACTGACAAAACAGAAAAGACACCTAAAGAGAAACCAGTAACTGCTCCTAGACCAGAATCACAGGTAAGAATAAATTACTGTAAATTCTAAATGTCCAAAGTAACCATGTAGATTTCTCAGGGTTGGCTTGTTTAGCTTACTCCTGTCTTTCCCATCTTATAGTTAGAGGAGAGAGCAGAAATTTTTCTTCTTTGTGTTTTTTACCCCACTCATACTCAATCCCCAATATTAGTACATTGGCTAAAGTTGAGCCCTGGTATATTGCTACCTTGAGATATCTACCTTGAAATCCAGAATGGTGCCTGGTTTGATGATATTATCATTACATTTTTGTAAATAACTACATTATTCTAGTTACAGTTGCCCATGCATGGGACTTGGGGGGGGGGGGCAAGATGTTACAGGTAGTCCTCATTTAACAACCATTCATTTAGCAACTGTTTGAAGTTATGACAAAGCGACTTACGATTGGTCCTTGCACTTACCACCATCCTAGCGTCCCCATTTTCAAGTGCTGATTCTGGTGCTTAACATTTGTCATATATTTATGATAGTTGCAGCATCACACAGTCACATGATTATTATTTGCAGCCTTCCTTGCTAGCTACCAAAAAGCAAAAGTCAATGAGGAAACCAGCAGGTCTCAACTTAGGATCACATGATGATTTGCTTAAGGACCACTTGATTCATTTAACAACTGCAGCTGGGACTGTTGTTAGGTAGGGCAGTCACATGATGTTTCTCTTAATGACTGCTTCAGTTATTTAGCAGTAGACTTGCCAGTCCTATTTAGGATTGTTAAGTGAGGACTACCTGTACCCATTTTTTCCAAGTACATTGATGATCCATATGAGAAACTGACAAACATTTTTAAAATTCAGATTGCATGGCTTATATTTTTTTTAAACTTAACATTGATGAGAATTCCAAAGGTGCTTTTTCAAGAGGCAACTGAGCTGTCTGGGTTTTTTTTTAAGACATTCCGCTTCTCATCCAAGAAGCTTCTTCAGTTCTGACAACAGAGCTGAAGAAGCTTCTTGGATGAGAAGCAAAATGTCTTAAAAAAAACCTCAGAAAGTCTAGTTGAAAATGCATCTTTGGGACAAGCATGACCTGGATGACTGAGAATCTCCATAGAGATTGGTGAGAGCCATGTTTTGTGAGATGGGTGAAAAGTTGGTGTTGATTCTCAGAAATGGCATAGAAAGATTTTCAACCTTCACATGTTACGGTGCACTTGTTGCCACTGTAACATCAGTCCATCCAACTTGCTGATGGTTACCTTCTGGTCACAAATCTTCACTTCTTCCCATTAAATTGCGTCTAATATATGAATTCCTCCAGGCTGTATTTTAACATGGTTTGATTTCATGAAGGTATTTTGCTCATTAGAGTTAAATCCTAGTTCACTGGCTCAACTTCATATTTAGCCATCCTTATTCTGTTATAAGACAATTTTGACTGCTAGTATTAGTTAAGACATGCATTTGCCAAAAAAAACATCAGTGCACAGCCAATACAGGTAATCCTTGAGATACGAACAGCCGTTGAACAATTGTTCAAAGTTATGAATACACCCCAAAAGTGCACTTTACTACAGGGGTTCAAAATTGCAGCCCACAAGATTTCCTCTATAGTCATGTGACCGGGATTCAGTCGCTCCTGAAACAGTGGCTATTTTAGTCCAGTGACTAGCCTATCTCGCCATGGTTCTGACAGGCAATTTCTGAAACCCATGTAGTCGGCATGTTTTTTCCCCTTGTTCACATGACCAATCAATATTGGAGTCTTTGCAGCCAACCTACTTTTTTCTTTCCTCCTTATTGCTGCCAAGTGAAGGTGTAGAGGAGAGAATCTCTTGTTTCTGACCCTGTTGCTGCTTTTGTTGCTGTAGCCGTGAGGATTACTGTAGTTGCCTTTGTAAGTTCCTTTTTCATTATAATGTCGCACTAGTTTGTAAGTACAAACCGCTTTTCTTACTTGTAAGTTCTTTGCAAACTTCTGTGCTTCGTTTGTAAGTACTTTGCAAAGATAGCGGGTTTTTTTCATCACAGTATTTGCAAATTACTGTGCTTGAAGTACTTTATAAAGAGTTATTTTTCATCATTGTATTTGTTTGCATTTGATTTGGAATTCCTTGCAGAACTACAAGACAGTCTCTTCAGAAAGCATATTTAGTATCTTTGCATTCTACTGTACTTTGTTGGCATGTAGTCTGAAATTGTGGGAACACTGCACTGCGCTGTGTACCATGTTTGCTTTTGCCTTGAGGATTAGCGTGTATTCCTATAGGTTACTTGTAGAACAGCTGATGGGTAGACAGGTTCCCTCCAGTGGCTTCACTAGAGCCCTGCAAATTAATTCCCCTGCCCCAATTTAAATCCAGGCATTTGCCTGAAGTTGCTTCAGGCCTTCAGAGGCAGAGGGCTACTTGGCCTTTCCAAAACAGCTGATGGGTAGGCAGCAGCTTTCACTCTGGAGAGGCTCCATCTGGGGAGCCCTGCAAATTCTCTAGCCTCTTGGTTCGTTTAATGATGGCGAGGGTCACTTAACAACCAAAGCAAACAACAAGCCCAATTTTCATTATTTAACAACCTGGTTGATTTGTTTAACAAGCAAGGTCAAAAAATGTCCTAAAAATGGCTCTGATTTACTTTATGAAATTTGATCTGTGACCCTAATGGCCAGGCTTCATTAGAGTCATATCTTGAGGACTGGCCATATTTATCGATAAAATTCTATCACAATAAGTTCTCTGGGAGACATTCTGAATTTGAAAGTCAGTGGATACTGAGCCACCTTTGTCTGTCTGCTTCTGCTCTGTCTACTTCTTTTCCAGCAATCTGATCCCAACAAACCCTTCTGGATTTTGCGCCTTGTTGTTGAGCAAAATGAGACAGATGCAGTTGATCTGAAGAAAGATACTGAGAGAGCAGATGAGATCAAGGCTATGAAGCAAGCTTGGGAAGCTGCAGAACCAGGGAGAGCTATCAAGGTAACAGGGTCATGCTTTTATTCAATATGTGACATGAAAACTATTAAGGCACAGCAATTCCTACCTGGGGAAAAAAAATCCAAGAGTCAATGCCAAACTCAGGAAATGCATAGAAGATTTAGGATTAGGGAAATAATGGATACACCTCTTTTTTCTGTCTTTGATTTCTATTGGTGCTGATAGCTGGAATAAAATCTAAATGTCAAATAAAGGAATTCCTGAATTCCACTATAGACTTCTGAGTTAGGAAGATGCCGTAGGCTGATCGTGACAGTTGTAATGATCACAATTGAAAACAAATATTTGTATACAACTTGGAGATAGTTGTTCTTACCTCATAGTAATACAGGTAGTCTTCAATTTCCTAACACAATTGAACCCAAAATTTATGTTGCTACGTGAAATATTTGTTAAGTGAGTTTTGCCCTATTTTACAACCTTTCTTTCCACAGTTAAGTGAGTCATTGCAGATATTAAGTTAGTAATGCTATTGTTCAGTGAAACTGGATTCCCAGTGGTTTTGCTTGTCAGAAGATCACAAAAGCTGATCAAGTGACCTTGGGTCATTGCAACTGACATAAACATTAACCAGTTGCCAAGCATCTGAATTTTGATCACATGATCAAAGGGATGCTACAAAAAACAGAAGTGTGAAAAAACATGTCATTTTTTTCAGAGTTAACAGACATTAGATTGTGCTATACAAAAGATAAACCTCTTGCTACCTAAAAGCTTATATTTGTGTCAACATCTGATGTGGTTGTTTATTAATTTAGTTTTACAATTCTTACTGCAAGACTATGTTTAGCCTATTAATTATATCACCATTTTCTCCCTTCATCACTGTGAAATATTAATTGAGCTGTTACCCATGAGTCTGCTTCCACCTGAAATCAGCATATAGTGGCTATTAGACATGTCAGGGTTTGGCATCAATATGAAAGTGATTTGTCCCTGCCTTCTTCTGTATTTATTTCCCAGTGCTTTAGGATTTCCTAGTGATCTTCCATTTAAGTATTGAATAGATTTGACCCTGCTTAACTGTTTCAAAATCAGTGAAGGTCATCTACAGTAGTTCTACCATCTCCTATGATGCTATTCTCACTAGCGATGTGTATTAAATCTACAAAAAATGTCCTTGGTTACATGTGATCATTTCCATGCATTCACAGAAAGTAAAACATTTTACAGGTGGATTTTAGGTCCCCTCCAGAAAAGCTCTTCTTAAGAAAACATTCTGCACCAAGCATTGAACTCATTACAAATGCAATATAATACTCAAATTACAAATGAGATCTTCTTATAGTTTTCTGCTGAGAGTTAGTCATCTGTTCTCATATCCAAATGCTTTAAAAACTGCTTTATTGTATGTGTTAGTTTAATGTACCCAAAGTTGTTTTTATTACTCAACCGCTAGCAGTAAAACAACTCTTGAATTGCATAATCTAAAGGCAAAAATATTGATATTTTTGTTTCTGGTGCTGTCATTTCAAACACAACAGCTGAATGTTGTGACATGAATCATTCATCCATGTGTTTGCTTTCATTCAATGACTCATATTTTCAGTTGCAAAGCAAATAATAATTAAGCTACTCATCTTAAAACCTTAGCTGTGTTATTTCTGGCCACATGCTACTAATGTAAACCAAATCCTAATAGATTAATATCTTGAAAATTGCTACAATTGCATATACCGTATACCGGCCAATATCAATAAAGGAAAATGTAGCTCAGATTTCAGAAATGAGAGGTCCTTGATGCTCTTTGAGCTTGGTTGTTTTCTTGCAGATGTTTTATTACCCAAACTAGATAACATCAGCACTTCTGATGTTACCTGTTTGGGGTAATAAAACATTTGCAAGAAAACAACCAAGCTCAGAGAGCACCAAGGACCCGCCATAGGCCAATATAGTTAAAGGAGCATTATAAGGAACTTGCCGTGCTTTGGAACCAAAGTCTGTGAGGCTGGATAGTCAGAATTTGATGTCTTCTTGAGTAGGAAGTCTGCTTCATCCTTTCCCGCCAGATAGAAATCTCAGCTTATGTGTTGGCTTGGGACCAAGGACTTCATACTTGCTGGCAAGACCACTAGCAAGAGAAGATCAGCCAAACCTGGATTGGATATGATGCCAGCTTATGGTTCACGCGTCTATTACAAAGCCATATTTTTCTTGCCACTGATGACTCTTTGCTGTTTCATTCTACTGTGCTACAACTTTTTGTACAACTTTAGCCATGCAAATTGTGATTTCATATCCTCCTTGGTTTTGATATTCCCAATTAATAGTTAAAATTCAAAGTGGCAAGCAAATACAGAAGAGGAGGAGCAAGAAACTGAGAGTCACGTAAAATATAGGCAGCCTTATCTGAACCTGAAATATAGGCAATCAAATATTTACCAAATAATACATTAGCACGCTCCAAATATAACCTAGGCAGCTGAAACTAACGTTTGCTTCCCCTCCTCTGCAAATTTCATGATGCTGGAAGGCTAGATACAGTATACTGAGACCGCATGAAACATTTTGTTATGTTATTTTTATTGTGTTTCAGAATGAAACGTCTGCCAGAGAAGTGCAAAGTAATAAGATCAGTAATAAATCAGTCCCAGCTCATATGTTTATGATCTAAACAGCACAAAACAAAAGGGGAAAAAATGCTTCCTTTCTTACTTTTATAACATTTTCATATTGATCAAGTAGAATGGAAACTGGTCCTCTGGCAGAATCTCTAGAATAAATCTTTCATTTTCTTCTCACCATCTTATATAACTTGATGTAATAGTTGGTATTAGATCACATTTCAGAGAAGAACCAGAACACATCAGAATTTGACTATGTATTTGACCTTCTTCATCTCTGTCTGATTTGAATGTTTGTTCTGCTTTCCCAAACAGCTGGATTATAGATCCCTCAACTGTATTATATTTTGATAATTATTTTTTAAATTGAGACATCTTTTAACCCATCACATCACATTCTCTGATCTTCATTCTTCATTCCTGCTTAGTGATTGACCTTAACATTTATTTTCTGTTAATTGTCTTTTAACGATCGGTTTGAAGAACTGTTCGTCATTGAATTTTTAAGATGAAACATATAGGAGTTTCATGCCTAGTGGCAGAGCACATTAACTAAAACAACATTGTTGTTGGTCCTCTCTCACATGTTCTTATGCAAGCATTATAAGTCATTCACCCCATAGCCTTTATGAGCCCTTAGCTGTTTTGAAGTGAGAGGTGATTGGATTTAATTGTATCTGAAATAAGGCTGTGCAGTACTTAATTTTCAAAAGAGAAAAGTACTTTGGAGGGATTGATATACTACCAGTCTGCAATTCCTTAAAACAGCGGCATCTTTTCTTAGAATAATGTTTGTAATGCAAATCCATACTTGCAATGTAAATCCAGGAAAATATTGTCTTAAGAAATTGTAGAAAGATGTTCCATGCATGTCTCCTCATATTCCAAGGCATCTTTTGTCTTCAGATCCAGAATGCTGCTGCTGCTGCTGCTATCTGTTCAGGTGCATCTGATTTTCAGCTATTCTATAGATCAGCTCTCTCCACATTTTCCAAGTCAATTTTCTTCCTGTCTAGTTTTTCATGGTACACCTGTCTCACCCTATTGTTGCAGAAAAGTGAATTCTTTTAACACACTCCAATTCTTCACCGTCAGTTGTTATTTTGACATTTTCATTCCTCACCATGGTCATGAGCTTGGTCTTTGGTGGTCAGAAAGAGGCCAAATTTCTTGCTTTCTTTTTCAATCTTTTTGATCGGACGCTTCAGGCCTTCATTGGTTTCTGAGAGGAAAATTGTGCTTATCAAAGACTGCTGATGTTCCTTCTGCCAATCTTTATTCCAGTTTTTGATTCTTCAAGTTCCAGCTTCTCAGAATCTCTTTGGCACACACGTTGAATAAAAAAGGTGAAAGAACGCAACTTTGCTGTACTCCTTTCTCTAACTTGTACCAGTCAGTATCTCCATATGGTGTCCGCATAGTAATTTCCTGACTAGTGTGTAGCAACTGCATCAAATTGACCAGTTGTGTTGGCATCCCCAGATCTTAAAGGGCTCGCCACAGCTTGTCATGATTACAATAAAAGGCTTTCTTGTAATCAATAAATCAGTTGTAGATGCTGCACATCCCTAATCTGAAAGACAAGTTCATGCTTACTCCTATCAATGCTAGGGCACAGAATTTAAAACACTGCATCAAACTCCCCATTTGTAAACCATTTCTTATTGCTTAAGGCCTGTTTAAGATGGGAAATAAAGGTATATTTCTGTTAATTAAAAAAAATCACCAATTGCAGCTGTACTGTGTTATATTTTATGTTTCATAGCTATGCACAAGAATAGTTCAAAAAGGAGTCACTCAGTTCCTTTTTATATGCCAATGGACTGGCTATTGGAATCGTGCAGATACTTTTGTCAGTATTGTATAAAAACATATTTGAAGAAAAAAACTATTTGAAAAATTTTATAAAGTTCTTATTAGATTTGTATTAATGTTATGTATTTTATATCCAAGTAGATTGTAGGATCTATAATCCAAAGCAAAGCAAGAATATACCGATACTTATGACTACATTAGGTGTTTTAGGCCTATTGATCTATAAAATTAATTCATTGTTCAATGTATATTTTGTAAATATTAAAATGTTTCTGTGTCAAATTGGCTTGGTAGGTAACAGAACATGCAAGTTTGTTCTTCTAATTTTCTGCAACAAATCTGTTTTCCAGGCTGCTCAAGAACGTGTACGTTATATTAATGAGTGCACAAAAAAAAACCTGATGGAAGCTGAGACTGAGAATGCCAGCCCTACTGCAGGTTCAAGGGACGCAGGTATGCATGGGCAATACAAACATGATATTAAGCATTCATGAAAGGAAAGCTTTGTCATGGAGATTTCAAAATCATAGAAAGGAGAATGTTGCCTGTCATTCAACTATAGACTAGAAAGTCAAGAAACTGGGTGGAAACTAACCAGGGAGAGAAGCAATCTAGAAAGAAGGAGAAAATTCCTAACAGTGAGAGCAGTCAACCAATGGAATAGCTTGCTTTCAGAAGTTATGGGTGCTTCATCACTGGAGGTTTTCCAAAAAAGACTGGACAACCATTAGTCTGAAATGGCATAGAGTTTCCTACTTGAGCAAGGGTTTGGACTAGAAAACCTCCATTTTCCAAGGTCCCATCCAACTATTTTATGTTCTAGAAGTGGCACTTATTATTTGTGGAAATGGGCAAAATTAATGTAGAGCTGAATTTTTTTCCCCTGTCAGTTATTGGTAGAGGTGAAAAAAACAACAATGTGCTCTAGGCTTTACATATGCTACATTAAGTCATGTTCCATAACGTATCATTACCTATAACTTCTTGCCGTCTACACTTTCTGGGACTTACCTTGGGACTAGACATACTTTCTAAAGTATCAATAGAAGAGAATATCTGTAGCATAGGGTTGAACTGAGGAGTTCTTGATGTTCTCTGAACTTGGTTGGTTGCATGCAGATGTTTTGTTATTCACAAAGTAATATCAGCAGTTCAAGTGAATGTGAGATTTGCTGCCTGTTTATGTACAGTACAGTAGTTTGCTCTGCCAGTTTTGGTAGCGGTATAGTTTCCTCCTTGGTGGTTCCTTGATTAAAATATTGTTTTCTGCCTGGTTGTGTGTTTGATGTGTTGGCTGTTGGAGAAAATGTGTTCTAGTCTTTTTGTTTCCTTTCTAAGTTTTTTTTTTTGTCTCTTTTGAACAGTTCATTAAATGTGGTTATCTCTATATGACTATTGATGGCTGATTTGTCTGAATGCCCAGGAATTCCCTAGACTGTTTTTTTTTAATTTGGCTTGTTCTAAGAAGCTAATAGTTTCCCAATTAAAACTATGGTTGTGAAATTAAGTTTTCACTGTATCTTCTGTCAGCCAAGTGGTGTTTGTGGATATGCTCTGCTAGTCTTCTGCCTGTCTACTCTACCTCATAGTTGTTATAGTTCTTGCACTATATATTGTATATGGCCTCTGTTTTATTTCTTTACTATTGGGGGTTTTTTTTGCTTAAAATATTGTAAAGGACAAGTGTGTGAAGGCCGAAATTGGCAAATGTGTAGCCATTTGAGTTAGGCTTAGTATGTGTGTATATATGTGTGTGTGTGTGTGTGTGTGTTTGCGGGTATCTATATGTATGGTATTCAGCTTTGTTCGGGTATTTTCCCACGTCATTATAGTTGTGCTTTTAAAGTTGTAGCAACGTTTCGGCAGAATCTCATCTGCCATCATCAGGCTTCTGTATAGTGTTCATCTGTGAGTCAGACTTAAAAGCCTCCAATACAGGAAACACAATGTTGCCAGCCAATCAAGACAAAAAAAAGCTAGAAAACAGACAGAAGATATTAGAAACACCAATCAAGCAGAACACAGCAAACTCCAAGACCAATAAACACAGACCAAGACTCCCAACCAATCAGAATGAAGAAAAAACCATTCTAACACAGAAGGAGGCTAGCACCAAATTTAAAATAGAAATGGCTGTGAAGCCTGACTCACAGACAAACACAATACAGAAGCCTGATGATGGCAGATGAGATTCTGCCAAAATGTTGCTACAACTTTAAAAGCACAACTATAATGACGTGGGAAAATACCCGAACAAAGCTGAATACCATACATGTAAGTACCCATGAAAACTTAAGAAAACAAATATATATATGCCTATATATATATATATATATATATTTGTTTTCTGAGGTTCTCATGGTATTTGTATGTGGATCTTTGGTTGTTCGGGTTTTCTCCGCATAAGATTCGAACAACCCGAACAACCAAAGATCCATATATATATATATATATATATATATATATATATATATGTGTGTGTGTGTGTGTGTGTGTGTGTGTGTGTGTGTGTATCTTTGGTTGTTCGGGTTTACTCCCGCGTAAGATTCAAGTATCTAGGCAACGTTTCGATGAAGTCTCATCATCTTCAGGCTTCTGTCTTCAGCTCTGTGCTTCTCTGAGTGATGTGAGATTGCAGCTGCTTCTTCCTTTTAACTGCTAGTGGGGGTGTGACTTGATTGGGTGGGGGCTTGGCTGTGTTCTGATTGGGTGGGGGTGTGTTCTCATTGGTAGGGGTTTGGCTGTGTTCTGATTGGTTGGGGGTTGGTCGTGTTCTGATTGGCTGGAGGCGTGTTCTGTTCAGGTGAGGGCTTGGTTGTGCTCAGGTTAGTCTTAGTTGCTGGGGATTTGAGTCGGTGAGCTGTGATCTTGCTGTTTGGCTTCGAGTTCGTGGTCGTGCTGCATCTTCATAGTGGGTGTCGGTTTGCTTCATGTATGGCTCGGAGGGTTTTGAAGTGGGTAGTGATGCAGCTGCAGTGCGGCTTCTGGTCCATGGTCGTGTCTCATCTTCTGAGTGGGTGTGAGTCTGTTTTCTACATGGAAGTGTGGTGGTGGCATCTTGTGTGGCTCTCATGGGTGTGGGTCTGGTGTCAGTCTTCATGTTAGGTACTGCCTGTTCATGAGGGCGGGTTTCCAAATGGCTGGAAGGCGGAGGTGTCATCTCGTTTGTTCATGCTGTGTGGGCGTTTTTCATCTCTATGGCTTCTCTGATTATTCTGCTGTTGAAGTGTTCGGTTTTGGCGATAGTTCTGGTATTTTTAAAGTCAATTTCATGTCCTGTGGCTTTGAGGTGTTGGACCAGGGAAGAGGTCGTTTCTTCTTTTTGATTGAGTTCTTATGTTCTTCAATGCGTGCACTTATTCTTCTGTTAGTTTGTCCAATGTATGTGGTAGGGCAGGCAGTGCAGGGATTTCAGATACTCCTTGGTTTTCTAATTCGATATTGTCTTTGGGGTTTCTTAGGATGGTGGATATTTTTCTGTTTGTGCAGAATGCTGTTTTAATGTTGTGTTTTTGGAGGATCTTGCTGATTTTGTCTGTAGTGCCTTTTATATATGGGAGGAGGGCTTTGCTGTTTTCTTGTTCTCTGTCTTGGATTTTGGTTGGGGTTTCTTTTTGGATTAGGTGGGTAATCTTCTTTCTTTGGAATCCATTGGCTGTAAGTACGCTGGTGAGAGTGTGTAGTTCGGTTTTTTGGTGTTGTTCATCGGCTAAGCATTTTGTTCTGGAGATGAGTGTCTTGGCTACGGAATTGATCTGTGCTGGGTGGTGGTGAGAGTGCATGTAGATAGCGGTTTGTATGTGTTTTTCTTCTGGTAGATGGTGTGTCCTAGAGAGCCATTGGATCTTTTGTATACCAAGACATCTAGGAAGGGAAGTTGATTGTTGGCTTCTGTTTCCATGGTGAATTGTATTTTGGGGTGTAGGCTGTTGAGGTGTGTGAGGAAGTTGTTCAGTTTTTCTTTCCCGTGTGGCCAGATTATGAAGGTGTCATCTACGTATCTGAGCCAGAGTTTGGGTTTGTGGTCGTATTTTTCTAGAGCTTGTGTTTCAAAGTGTTCCATGTAGAGGTTTGCGATGACAGGTGAGAGGGTGATCCCATGGGTGCTCCTTCTATTTGTTTGTATTTTTGTCCATTGTAGGTGAAGTATGTATTGGATAGGCAGTGGTTGGTCAGATCTAGGATGTGCTTGGGGGTTGTATTTGTTTTGGATGGCTGTCAAGGCTTCTTTTATTGGCACTTGGGTGAAGAGGGATATGACATTGAAGCTTACTAGTAGGTCGCTGGGTTGTAAGTTTTGTTTCTTTATGATCTCGATGAACTGGAATGAGTTTCTTACGTGTGAGTTGATGGATTCTGCATAGGGTTGTAGTTGTTTGGCGAGAAATTTGGCCAGGTTTCGTAGAGGTGAGCCTATGGAGCTGACTATTGGTCTGAGTGGGGTTCCTTCTTTGTGTATCTTGGGGAGACCATAAAGCTTAGGGCATCTGGATGATTTCTCTCTGGGTATGATTCTTTGCTGGATTTCTTCACTGATGGGGGAGGCTTTTATTTTGGATTTGGTAGTTTTTTTCTAGGTAGGTGGTGGGGTCTGTCTTTAGGGGTTTGTATGTGGGGTCTTGGAGTAGGTTGGTTAACTTGGTTTGGTAGTCAGATGTGTTCATAACCACTGTCGCGTTGCCCTTGTCTGCTGGTAGGATTATTATGCTGGTGTCTTCTTTCAGGTTAAGTAGTGCAGTTTGTTCTTCTTTGGATAAGTCGCTATGGGTGGTTTGCTAGTGCAGAGGATGTTGGTGATTTCGAGTCTGATTTTGTTAGCATCGTCAGGGTTGGTTTTGGTGAGGCTGGTTTCAACTCCACATATGATGGTTTCTGTGGGGATGTGTTTGGGAGCGACAGCAAAGTTGAATCCTTTTGAAAGGACCTTGGTTTCAGCTTCAGTGAGGATCTTGTCTGAGATGTTGTGCACTGTTTGTTTCATGTGTGGCTGTGGGGGGGAGGAGTTGGTTTCTGGCATTGTTGTAGTTTCCTGAGTTTGTTGGTGTGTGTGTCTGTCTTGAGGTTGGTCTGTGTTTCGGCTCTCCAGACAGCGAGTTGTTTGGATTTGTCCCAAAGTAGGGGGTGAATCTTGTTGCTGAGTCTGAGGTGGAATGTGAGGAGATCTTTGTTGATTTGGTCTAGGAGAAACCTTTTTGTGTGAAGTTCATTTCTAATTAGGGCCAATTCTGTTCTTTTTAGGATGCGTTTGGTGGCTGCTGTGTTGGTGTGGAATTTCAATTGGAAGCTTGTGGGAATTAAATTTTGATCTCGGCAGTTGCATAGGAATGCAAGGTCACATAAAATGGAAGCTCTTTGGACTTCAAGTTTTTCATAAGTCCTGGTCAGATGGTGGGTTTCCTCCCCGTAGAGGTGCAATATTTGTTTTCTGAACCGCTATCTACATGCACTCTCACACCACCACCCAGCACAGATCACGCGGGAGAAAACCCGAACAACCAAAGATAGATAGATAGATAGATAGATAGATAGATAGATAGATAGATAGATAGATACACATATATATAGTTTTCTGAGGTTTTCACGGGTATTTGTATGTGCATCTTTGGTTATTCGGGTTTTCTCCCTTGTAAAATTGGAAGTATCTAGGCGACATTTCGATGAAGTCTCTCATTCATCATCTTCAGGCTTGTGTCTTCGGCTTTGTGCTTCTCAGAGTAATGTGAGCTTGCAGCTGCTTCTTCCTTTTAACTGCTAGTGGGGGTGTGACTTGATTGGGTGAGGGCTTGGCTGTGTTCTGATTGACTGGGGGTGTGTTCTCATTGGTTGGGGTTTTGGCTGTGTTCTGATTGGTAGGGGGGTTGGCTGTGTTCTGATTGGCTAGGGGTGTGTTCTGTTCAGGTGGGGGCTTGGTTGTGCTCAGGTTAGTCTTAGTTGCTGGGGGATTTGAGGTGGTGAGCTGTGATCCTGTTGTTTGGCTTCGTGGTCATGCCACATCTTCATGGTGAGCGTCAGTTCGCTTCATGTATGGGTCAGAGGAGTTTGAAGCAGGTAGTGATGCAGCTGCAGTACGGCATCTGGTCCATGGTCGTGTCTCATCTTCTGTGTGGCTGTGAGTCTGCTTTCTATGTGGAAGTGTGGTGGTAGAATCTTGTGTGGCCCTCGTGGGTGTGGGTCTGGTGTCATTCTTCATGTTAGGTACTCGTTTGTTAATAAGTGCGTGTTTCCAAATGGCTGGTAGGCAGGAGGTATCATCTCGTTTATTCATGCTGTGTGGGCGTTTTTCTATCTCTATGGCTTCTCTGATTATTCTGTTGTTGAAGTGTTCGGTTTTGGCGATAGTTCTGGTATTTTTAAAGTCAATCTCATGTCCTGTGGCTTTGAGGTGTTGGACCAGGGAAGAGGTCGGTTCTTCTTTTTTGATTGAGTTCTTGTGTTCTTCAATGCGTGCACTTATTCTTCTGTTAGTTTGTCCGATGTATGTGGTGGGACAGGCTGTGCAAGGGATTTCGTATACTCCTTGGTTTTCTAACTCAATTTTGTCTTTAGGGTTTCTTAGGATGGTGGATATTTTTCTGTTTGTGTAGAATGCTGTTTTAATGTTGTGTTTTTGGAGGATCTTGCTGATTTGGTCTGTAGTGCCTTTTATATATTGCTTTGCCATATAGCCTCCGGCTTTGCCATTCTCTTGTTCTCTGTCTTGGATTTTGGTTGGGGTTTCTTTTGGATCAGGTGGGTAATCGTCTTTCTTTGGAATCCATTGGCTGTTAGTATGTTAGTGAGAGTGTGTAGTTCAGTTTTTAGGTGTTGTTCGGCTAAGCATTTTGTTCTGGAGATGAGTGTCTTGGCTACGGAATTGATCTATGCTAGGTGGTGGTGTGAGTGCGTGTAGATAGCGGTTTGTATGTGTTTTCTTCTGGTAGATGGTGTGTCCATTGGATTTTTTGTATACTAAGACATCTAGGAAGGGAAGTTGATTGTTAGCTTCTGTTTCCATGGTGAATTGTATTTTGGGGTGTAGGCTGTTGAGGTGTGTGAGGAAGTTGTTCAGCTCTTCTCAACTTCTTGAGTTCTTGTGGTGTAATTTCCTGAGTTTTCTAATGTGATATCCTGAGCGGGTGGCTGTGATGTAGCATTCTGGGTTTTAGTCTGGCTTCGAGTTTGGGGTCTGGGTCTGTGTTCTTGGCGTGTGTCAGCTTGTTTGGTTTTGGGGTTGGTGGGTGCAACAGCTGGCGAAGTAGCCGTGGTCTGTTTTCTGGATGGTGGTTGTCCTTCATTTATAGGATGGGCTTGGGCCTGGGTCTGATGAGGGGGAATTGGCGGTGGTGTCCCGTGTTGTTTTGGGTCTGGTGTTGGTTTTCGTGGCTGGGACTCATTTGTTGGTGAGGGCTAGCTTCCAGATATCTGGTAGGCGGGAGGTATCGTCCCGTCTATTCATGTTATGGAGGTGTTTCTCTATCTTGATGGCTTCCCTGATTATTCTCTTGCTGGAGTGTTCAGTGTTGGATATTAATTTGGTTCCCTCAAAATTAATTTCATGTCCTGTGGCTTTAAGGTGCTGGAAGAGGGAGGAAGTATTTTCTTCTCTTCTGACTGCGTTTTTGTGTTCTGCGATGCATGCATTTATTCTCCTGTTGGTTTGTCCAATGTATGCAGCTAGGCAATTGTTGCATGGTATTTCATAAACTCCTTGGTTTTCTATCTGGATCTTGTCTTTGGGGTTTCTTGGGATGTTGGCTATTTTTTGGTCAGTGCCGAAGGCTGTCCTGATATTGGGTTTGTGGAGAATTTTGCTGATTTTGTCTGTGGTGCCTTTGATGTAGGGGAGGAGTGCGATACCATTGCCTTGTTCTGTGTCTTGGTTTTTGAGGGGTATCTCTTTTCAGATTGGATTGGTGATAGTGTTTCTTTGGAATCCGTTGGAAATTAATACGTTAGTGAGGGTGTGTAGTTCTCAGGTGGTCTTTGTCAGCTAGGCGTTTGGTTCTGGAGATGAGGTTCTTGGCTATGGAGTTGATCTGTGCAGGGTGGTGATGGGATTGTGCATTTAGATAGCGGTTGATATGTGTTTTTTTCTGGTAGATGGTGTGTCCTAGGGAGCCATTGGGTTTTTTGTAAATTAGGACGTCCAGGAAGGGAAGTTGGTTGTTGGTTTCTGTTTCCATGGTGAATTGTATTTTGGGGGTGTAGGTTCTTAAGATGTGTGAGGAAGTTGTCCAATTTTTCTTTCCCGTGTGGCCAAATTACAAAAGTGTCATCTACATATCTGAGCCAGAGTTTGGGTTTGTGTTCAGATTTGTCTAGAGCGTTGGTTTCAAAGTGTTCCATGTATAGGTTAGCGATGACGGGTGAGAGGGGTGATCCCATGGGTGCTCCTTCTATCTGTTTGTATCTTTGTCCATTGTGGATGAAGTATGTGTTGGTTAGGCAGTGGTTGGTCAGATCTAGGATGTGTTTGGGGGGGTTGTATTTGTTTTGGATGGCTGTCAAGGCTTCTTTGATGGGTACTTGAGTGAAGAGGGATATGACATCAAAGCTCACAAGTAGGTTGCTGGGTTGTAGGTTTTGTTTCTTTATTGTTTCTATGAAGTGGAAGGAGTTTTGTACGTGTGAGGTGATGGATTCTGTGTAGGGCTGGAGTTGTTTGGCGAGAAATTTGGAAAGATTCTGAGGTGAGCCTATGGAGCTATGGGTCTGAGTGGTATTCCTTCTTTGTGTATCTTGGGGAGGCCATAGAGCTTAGGGCATCTGGATGATTTTTCTCTGGGGATGATTCTCTGCTGGATCTCTTCGCTGATGGGAGACGCTTTTATTTTGGATTTGGTGGTTTTTTCTAGGTAGGTGGTGGGGTCAGTATTCAGAGGTTTGTGTTAGTGATTGGGGACAAACCCCCAAGCAGAGTGTGCAGCAGCAGTCAAGCCAGGCAGCCAAATGAGAGAGGCTGGGCCCAAGAGTATACACACACTGGAGACAACTGTTAGTGATTGGGGACAAACTACTAGTTTTAAATAGTAGTTTAATCCATTCAGAGTTTAAGCATTGTCAATCAGTCCATATGTCATTCACAAATATATCCATCCAGTAACTTAGTCCATTTTACTAGTCAGTACTATGTCCTTATCTGCTTGTTGAGATATCTTCTCCTTCCGATACCTTTCTCTTGAAGACAACGCTGAGTATTCACAGGATATCAGCTCACCAAGGGAATAGGGTTATTTTGTTCAGCAGAAACGGTATCCAGCACAGTAGCCAACAAAACAGTATCAAGCAGACGTCTCAAACAGGAGTAAGCAGCAGGCAGACAGAGAGGCAGAGAGACCAGACCAGCAGAGCAGGGCTATTACGTTTCTCTCTCTGCCTTTTATTGCAGGTTGTAACCGCACCCTTAATTATCTAATTACATTGCAGTTTGGTGCTTAAAGCTACAAACACTTAAACCTTGGTTTATATATTTATTCACCCAAACCTAGTTGGTGTATCCATATACCCAACAGTTTGTATGCGGGGTCTTGGAGTAGGTTGGATAGTTTGGAGTGGTAGTCCGATGTGTTCATTACGACTGTGATGTTGCCTTTGTCTTCTGAGAGAATGACTATGTTGCTGTCTTTCCTCAGGTTGGTGAGTGCTTTTTGTTCTTCTCTGTGTAGGTTGCTTCTGGGTGGGTTGCTGGAGCAGAGGACGTTGGTGACTTCAAGTCTGATTTTGTTGGCTGCATCTGGGTTGGTTTTGGTTAGGCTAGTTTCAACTCCGCGTATAATGTTTTCAGTGGGGATGTGTTTGGGGGCGACTGCAAAGTTGAATCCTTTGGAAAGGACATTGGTTTCTGCTATGGTGAGGGTTCACTACAAAACAAACGACCCAAGAGATTACAGCACAAGATCCAGGATATCTCCACAACAAAACTCACAAGGCCATCACACAACCAATCAAGAGGCAGCAGCACAGCCAACCAGCCCAGCACACACACACACACCCCCAGTATTTATAGAGAGACGTCAACTCCGATCGCACACTGCTTGCACTGGCACGAAGCCAAAAGCACCAGCCTGAGGATGTCGAGTGGGACCTCACTGAAACGTCGCCAGGATATTCTTAATCTTACACGGGAAAAATACCTGAACAGACCTAGACCTACATATATGTATGTATGTATGGTATTCAGCTTTGTTCAGGTATTTTCCCACGTCATTGTAGTTGTGCTTTTAAAGTTGTAGCAACGTTTCAGCAGAATCTCATCTGCCATCATCAGGCTTCTGTATAGTGTTCATACAGAAGCCTGAAGATGGCAAATGAGATTCTGCCGAAACGTTGCTGCAACTTTAAAAGCACAACTACAATGACGTGGGAAAATACCCAAACAAAGCTGGAATACCATGCATGTAAGTACCATAAAAATTTAAGAATATATATATATATATATATATATATATATATATATATATATATATACATACATATACATACATACATACATACATATACATACATACATATATACATATATACATATATACATATATACACACACACATTACTTCTGTTGGAGAATGTGACTTTTGGTGGATGTTTCTAACTTCTAATATTGTAGGGTAATTCCAGGTTGTGCCAGATCCAGAATTACCACGGACTTTGCCAATTTGATGCTCTCCTAAATAAAAGAAATTGTCTTGGAAGATGGACTTTGCTCTTTTCTTTTTAAATAGATTTCATCACTTGGAAACCTGACATTATTCTTTTTTATGGTTTGAGTACTACAGTGATGCCATGTTATTGTAATAGTCAACTGGTTATTCCTGAGATTTTTTTGAAGTCTGGGAGCGTTATGCCTTTCATAGATTGTACTGATAATGTGACTGTACGACATTTTTGATAATGTTGTGTGTATACCAGTATATTAAAAGATGTTGTGTATTGGACTGTTTCCTCTTTCTAGTGTTCTGAAGTGCTGCAGTAGGTTTGTGACTCAACAGTTCACAAAGAAAAAGCTTATTTAGTCACTTCCTCTGTGATCTCATATGTACAAAGTTGGCCTGCAAACACAGATACACTGCCAGTCAAATAGAAGAAATCTGTCAGTTTTGAGAATGAGAATAATCTATTCAGAAATAAGGAAGAGAGCTCAAAGTTAATCAAGGAGTTCATCGCAATCACAGCAAATTGAATTTAGTATGCCACTATGCAATTATACTCAGTGCTATGTACTTCTATTTCTACATCAAAATTGTCATATAACAATATCAACACACTGGCTATTAAGGCAGGAACCCAGTCAGTCTCTGCTCCGCTGCCTGTGGGTCTGCATAGCATGGCAGACCACTTTGTCTCTGAAGATATGAGCCACCATTGCTGACGAAGTGTCAGGAAATCAGACCACAATCACTAAATCCTAAAGACCAGACTGTCCAATTGATACTAGCCACAAAAGCCTACCCCACTAAATTGCCAATGTAATTTGCTGATAACATTTTGATGAAATTTGATGAGTTCTTCGTATAAAGTACTGGTGGTTTTAAATATTTTGTACTAGAAAAGAGAATGTATGCCTGCTGCGAGCTAATTCAGTTGTTGTTATCTTGATAGAAAATGTTTCTCCCGTTTCTGAAACATTTCCTCCAGTCACTGAAGCAGGCTTAGCCATTCAGCGGAAGGAATGGGCTCCTATAGATCTTGCACCCTATATTAAGTAAGTAGCACTACATTTTATATAGCTAGACCAAAGCACTGTTAGTTGTTTTATTCTTATTTATTTATTCAGTTTTTATGCTTTTCATCTCCCCTACAAGGTGACTCTGGACAGGTAGGCTACTCTGTCAATCATTTTAACTTCTGCTGATTATTTTAAGTATTTAACTTGGCTGCTGTTGGTGCCTCTGCAATTAGCAACCCATGGTGCCTTCACTGGGTTTATAATTGAAGTGTTTTCTGTTCATGTGGAAATATACCTAGATCTTGAGGCTGCACAAAAATTAAGATGCCTTATGAAGACAATATTTGTAGATGTCTCTTTTTACCTTTAGAAAAACACTGGCCGTGCCTATCTTAAAGAATGAGACCACTATCCAACAGCAAGAGATGCGTAAAACGGAGGAAATAAATAATTTTAGACATTTTCGAGAACTAGTTCTGGAACATAGGCAGCAAGAACGCATGTCGAGGAATCAGTTGAAGCAAAATGTACTGGAAATGTATGAAGATTTACAAGTAAGTTTGCTTATTACTGACAACTTCTTTATTTTATCACTTCTTACTATTGTGGCTTTTTTAGGAATTCTGCTCATCAGATATTTTACTCCACAAATTTCCAAATATACTTCTAATTTAACTCCTATTATCTTTTCAGTTTTGACATATTGGCCTGGGAATAAGTACTGTGTCTGAAAAAGCAGCTGTTGGACTCACATTTAAATAAATATTTAATATAAAATAATATTTATAAAACATCTAATAATTCAATATAAGAACATTTACTGAGATAACAAAACTAATTTCATCTTGTCTGGTAATGAAGTTATTCAGCATTGGTTTATGGGAATGGTATTTTATTATGTTCTAACTTTAAATGGCAACAAATTAAATGAACAAACAAAATTTCAGCACAAAATAATGAATTTAATATTAAAATAAAACAATAATAAACATAAAAGAAATCAATCCTTTTTATGGGTAGCAAGAGTTTGGTGATCAATAGCAATAGCAATAGCACTTAGACTTATATACTGCTTTACAGTGCTTTACAGGCCTCTCTAAGTGGTTTACAGAGTCAGCATTTTGCCCCCAACAATCTGGCTCCTCATTTTTTCCAACCCCAGAAGGATGGAAGGTTGAATGAACCTTGAGCCGTTGAGACTCGAACTGCCAAACTGCAGGCAGCTGGCAATCAGCAGAAGTAGCTTGCAGTATTGCATTCTAACCATTGCATCACCGAGGAATAAAGTAATTAGAATTCATCATACTTTCCAAGTAATCTGGATGAGAGGTTTTGGATCTTGCTTGAGCATAGCACCTCTCCAATCTCATTTGAGCAGGTCAGCTGTTTTTAGACTTCTCCCCAAGAGTTTAAAGTGGGTGCAAGCAGCTTTTGATTCAATGATGGATCAATCTAACGAAAATCAGGCAGATGCTGTCCTTGCATGAGGTCTCAAGCACTTAATTCAAATAATTTCGAAGCATAAACCTCTTGAATGATTAGCAAATACCATTTTGAGGAAACTAAAGTATATTTTACCATTGTGAAAGGAAGTAACAGATAATCTAGAGCAGGCTATGTTAGCACTCTAAAGTGAGGAATAAATTGTTATAATACTGAGTCTTCACTAAACACTGTAATTGTAATCATAACTTTCAAAGAAATGAAATAAATTCATTTAAGGGCTACAGGTAGTCTTCAATTGCCAACCGTGGTTAGGATTGGCAATTCTGTCACTAAGTGACATGGTCACAGAATGAAATGTCGTGGAATTGCTCCAAATTTATGACATCAGTTTCATGTGATTGTTAATGAAATCACCACAGGACTTTAAGCACAATATCTCATGACCATGACTCCCTCCTTCCTGTTGGCTCCCCTATTGACCGCTGGTTGGAAGTGGCTGTGAAGATCATAAATGGTGATCCTGTGGCTGCAGAGTCAGCATACTGCCCCCAACAATCTTCCTCCTCGACCTCAGAAGGACTGTGGTACATGCATGCCCATTGCAAAGTACTGGAACGGTCATCACAAGACCATAGGGACACTGCTGCAACAACCACAACTTCAAAGACTGGTCATAAACTTACTTTTCCAGTCCTCATTATAACTTTAAACAATCAATGAACAAGGCAATCGGTAAATGAGGACTATATGTGATCTTTTAAAGATATATATATATACAGAAAATGTACAGAAGGAAAATATTTTTTCTTAGTGTATAATATGGACAATTGGCTTAATATAGAGGCAAAGGAAAAGATATAAGTAATTTTAGAATACATGAACTCCTTCTGATGCCTTAATTATTAGAGGTTTCTATGTATACATATATATGTGCAGAGAGAGAGAAAGAGACAAAGATAGAAAGATAGACAGAAGCGGACATATTTCTGGTAATTACGGTATGATAGGGCCTCATGTCCTATTCACGAGAGAGAGAGAGAGATACACATACATACTGATTGCGCATGGAGCATGTATATTTATTTTTGGACAGATAGCCTTAGATGAGGCACGAAGCAGGATCTTTGGAATCCGAGACACATACAGAGGCAAACTACTGGAGGCTGAACGTTTAAGACTAGAAGCACTAGCAGCTGAAGAAGCCGCCATTCGAGCAGAGCAAGAGAAGAAAAGCCCAGATGTGCAGAAAAAAAAGGCTGGGAAACCTGGAGGGAAGAAAAAATAATAGTATTTTCTGGGATATGTTCTTAAATTCACTGTTGAGAAAAGATCCTTTTTACTACACTGTAGTTTAGGTATATAGAACAGAGTTTTTTAAATGCTGTTTTTTTAAAGTATTGTTTTGCTGTCTTAATTTAGTACTGCATCAGCATTTTAAAGTTCTGTCACTGATATAAAAATTGACTAGCTTTACATTGAGTTTTGCATTATGTTTGCATCTTAATTACAATAAAGTTTTCTAATACAATTATTTGTACAAGCCTTTCACTATTTTTAGTCCATTCCTAGGCTAAAGGTGCCAAAATGGCACAGATGAGGTAGGAGGTTTGGGGAGAAGAAAAACAGTTCTATTATCTCATTGCCTGGCAAAGGAAAGGAACATCCCTGCAATTTTAATTTTCCAGTTCGTTAGAACAGGATGAAGTTCATAAACAAGCTGTATAGGTTAATGTAACAATAAAAGATTGCAAATGTCAGAAATTGCTACAAGAGTTTCAGACCAGTGGTGGGATTCAAATTTTTTTACTATCTGTTCTGCGGGTGTGGCTTGGTAGGCACGGCTTGGCTTGGTGGGCATGTCTTGGTGGGCATGGCAGGGGAAGGATACTGCAAAATCTCCATTCCCTCCCCACTCCTGGGTGTTGTGGTTAGCCGGCAGGAGGTGCAGATGGCTGAGGAGAGCAAGGTCTCTGATGAGGAACCAGGACCATCAGGTAATGGACTGCTGCCTTCAGAGATTGTGGGGGCTGGCAGCAGTGATGAGGAGGTTCCCAAGGAGCCTGTGCCAAGTGCACATGCACGAAGGATTGCTCGAAGGAAAGAACAATTACAGCAGCACAGGTGACTCGGGAGTAAAGCTGCAAGGTAATGGCCCCTCCCTCAGGAGGATAAAAGCCAGGTTTGGAAAAATGTTCTTTGCAGAAGGCAAAGAAGCTCTGAAGCTCAGCTTGTGGACATCTTAGTTCGTCTTTAGAGAATCTTGTAAATTAGTTCTTATCTCTGGGTTTTTGGAAGCATTGACAAACAACTTGGCAAGCCTCTTTCTTGTCCGAGCTAATTAGTGGAAAGCAGCCTTTTATCTGTAAAGGAACAAAATTCGTTATTAAACCTTAAAAGGTGGGGGCTGCTCCCTTTGTCTGTGTTTGCTCTTTGGGAAACCGGTTGGGTCAGAACACTGGGGGAAGGTTACTGCAAAATCCCATTCCCTCCCCACCCCACTAACCTGCTTTCCAGCTCTGTTCTCTTGTTCGGGGCAACAAAAGAAGACCCAGCCAATCAGCTGGGACTCGGGAGGCAGAGAATAGATGGGGGCGGGGCCAGTCAGAGGTGATATTTGCCGGTTCTCTGAACTGCTCAAAATTTCTGTTACCGGTTCTCCAGAACTGGTCAGAACCTGCTGAATACCACCTCTGTTTCAGACTAATGTCTTTTAAAAGTTGTGTTTTTAATGCATTTGGTTAGCACAATAATTGGGACCAGAAATTCTGTCCCTAAGCTATGTGGCCATCAAGCAGAATGTCACCTGACCTCATTGATTATTGATAGCAATCACAGCAATCTCCGTTGCTGTCATTAAACAATGACTTGCTGGGAATTTTCCAACAACCAAAGAAGTAGGGAACCCAAGAGAAAGTTCCAAGTCCCAGGCAGCTCACAAGCAGGTTGGCAGGCGGGTAAACGAACCCCTGCTGTGGGCAGGGGGAGCCCTTGTGAAGGTGCGCAAGGGTCCATCATCTATCATAGTGGTATATAGAAAATGTGTCAAGTTCCTTGGATTGACATATAGAGCTTGTCACCTGGAAATCTGTTCTTGATTCTGTGAATAGAGTTCTACCTAAGACATAGCTGGCTGTAGTGCCTCCAGGCTTCTTGTACACCTGAGGCTTCAATAGAAAACAATACCTGTAACCTAGAGCTGAATTGTGGAGTTGTGGTGCATTTGAGTTTTGTGTTTGCTTGCATTGGCCTTTCATTGCCCAACTAAGTAAACATCATCATCAAGCAAAGAAGCAAGCTTGGAGAGCACCAAAAATTCCACAGGAATTCCTTCCAGCTACAGATGTGGAGATGGTTTGTTATAAATCATTGGTGTAAAGATTTTTTTAGCCAGCATAGTGTGAGGAGATCCCTCTATCAATCATCCGTAGGTCACAAGATTGACAGATAGAAGCACAGTTAATAAAATAACACAGATAGTATTTGACTCAAGACCATAATTGGAGCCAGAATTTCTGTTGCAAGGCATTTGTTAAGTGAACCACACTCATGTTTACAATCTTTTTGCCAGAGTTGTTAAGCAAATCGCTGCAATTTAAGAGAATCAAGTTGTCATTAAGCAAATCTTGCTCCCCCCCCCCCCCAACTTTGCTTGTTCGAAGCTGTTTGGGAAGGTTACAAATAGTGATGAAATAACTGTAGGATACTAAAACCATCGTAAATACATGCCGGTTGCTAAGGACCCAAATTTCGATCACATGACTGAGGGGATGCTATAACAGTTGTAAGTGTGAAGTCCAGTCATAAATCATTTTTTCAGTGTCATTGTAACTTCAAATGAACTCTAAACAAACGGTTGTGAGTCAAGGACTTCCTCTGTTATTACTCTTGCTGTTGATTAGCCTAACTGCACTCCATTTATTTTTATTAGTTTAGATTTATAATACAAAAATAAAATAGGAAAAATAGGGGACGGAAAAGTGTAGAAAAGAAGGAAAAAATAAAGAAAAGACGTTGACTTCTGACTCCCTTTGGGGCAGTAGAATAGGATAATAACATCAAACTTCAATTTTTTACTTTTACATAATGTACTTTTACATAACTGTGAGTTCATATTCTTAATAAGCATTGTGGTTTTCTATTTGTTTATTTTAAAATCCCAAACTCCTGTAGAGAATTAGCTCATCGTTTTACAGAAAGGCATCCAACACAAGGCCTGTCTGGCCTCAGCCAGCAAATTTCTTCAAAGAGAAGAAACCCCTGTTAGGGAAGAATAAAGTTCAGGGATTTGGGGCATCTTAAGTAAAGAATGCAGGTCTACATAAAATATAGCATAAATAAATACTTGTTTTCAACCATTCCTAAAAATCTAACAATGCTTTTCAGTAAGTTATTTTTTTATTTTTTATTTTAAAATCAATATTAAAATGTATTAACAGAGGAAATGCAATTCCAGTTTTGAGGGAAATCAACACTATTTTTAGAAGTGGGCAAAAAGGATTAAGCAGAGAAAAGGCCTCCAGCAGAGAAAACTGAAGTAAGAATAAAAATGGTGAAATTATTTCAGATGAAAACCGAGGATGGAACGTGAAGCTTTATTTTAGAGATGTGTGGAAGAATGATGTGATATGTCAAGGAGTGAATCAGAAATGAACGAATGTGAATGTCCAAGAAAAAAAAAATGATGAAAAGGAAATACAAATATTTTGTATGGAGAAACGTTGATGTAGATTCATCATTGGGCATACATTCAGGTATGGATATGGTTTGCTTATGGAAAAGCTGTGTGGCTTATGAAATCTCGAGATGGACCTCTCAATTGGACGGACAATGTTATTTTTTTCCCTTCCCTACATAAGAAAAAGTAGCAAGGATGAATGCCTTTGTCTGTTACTAAGCCTCCCTGGGAAGATATTAGAAAAGCCTGAGAAATGACAATGAGCACAATTCAAGTGGCACAATGTTATATTGAGCAAAGGGCACGGAAACAAGATTTCTGCCCTTCAGGAGGTCCCTGAAGAATATTTGAATGAGAATGTTAACAGTAGGGTTTTGTGTGTGTGTGTGTGTGTGTGTGTGTGTGTGTGTGTGTGTATACACATGTTGACAGTTGTAACTATATGGCCACATGATAGCAATATTTTCTTGGCAACCATACAAGCACATTTGAATTATACGTTTGGTATCTTTATTCCAAACCTTATTTTATTTGTAAATTCTAAAACTATATAAAAATAGAGAATGTTTTGCTTTGGTATCTATGTGGTCAGCATTCATCAAATCACACTGATGAAGCTGTCACTCTCGATTCATGCTGAAAGCCCAATTATGTGAACCAATTTCAACACCCCCTTTGACTAGTTGGCTGCATTTTAGGCCACTGATTTATTGCTGTCATTGACTGGGATTTCCAACTTGGATCCACGTTGTTACAGCTGTACCTGTTTCTCTTTGAGAAACTTTTGAGAATCTGTTCTCTCACTCACATCGGACTCTTCTTAAAAAATGGTTTGAAGGAAGGAGCTGATGCAGTCTGCTGAAGGCCATTTCAAGTCCTCTCCCCATGTGATTCACAGAAGCGTCACTTAAAAAGTAGACATAGTGTGCCAGATCAAAGTACTGGGGGCCTTGATGCTTAGATGCTGTGCTTATTCCTATTTGCCTTACACCAATCAGAACAGCTGGAAGGAACCTTGGAGGTCTTCAAGTCCACCCCACTGCTTGTTGTGATTCGCCGGCAGCAGGTGCGGACAGCTGACGTCTCGGAGAGTGAGGATTCAGATGAGGGGCCTGCGTGTGATGCAGGGATGAGGCCAGGACCATTAGGGAGTGGACTGCTGCCTTCAGAGATTGTGGAGGCTGGCAGCAGTGATGAAGAGGTCCCTGAGGAGCCTGTGCCCAGTGCGCATGCACGCAGGGCTGCTCAAAGGAAAGAGCAGCTACAGCAGCACGGGCGACTTGGGAGTAAGGCTGCAAGGTAATGACCCCTCCCTTAAGAGATAAAAGCCAGCTGAGAAACCGGAGTTCTTTGCAGGAAGCAAAGAAGTTTTTGCACTCAAGCCTTGTGGACATTTGGAACATCCTGGTTTGTGTTTGGAGACTCTTTGTGTTTGAAATATTTCTTAGTAACTTTATCTTGTGTTCTTGGCAGCCTTGCACAAGCTTGGCAAGGCTCATTCTTATCAGAGACAATTAATTTGAAACAGTCTTTTACCTGTGAAGGAATGGAATTCGTAAAGAATCATTAAAAGGTTTTGCTGTTACTTCTGTTTCATGTTTGTTTCCTTGGAACAAGGTTTGGGTCAGAACACTGCTCAAGCAGGAAACCCTATATCATTTCAGATAGGTGGCTATCCAGTCTTTTCTTTAAAACATCCAGTGATGATCTCTACAACTTCTGAAGGCATCCTATAATCCCTACAACTTCTGAAGGCATCCTATAATCTAAAGGCATCCTATAATTGTCCTCACTGCTAGAAAGTTTCTCCTTAATTCCAGTTGCTTCTCTCCTTGATTAGTTTCCATCCATTGTTTCTTGTCTTGCCTTCTGGGGCTTTGGGAAATAAGTTGTTCCCCTCTTCTTTGTGGCAGCTCTTCAAATACTGGAATACTGCTATCATGTCACCCATAGCCCTTCTTTTCCCTAGACCCAATTCTTGCAACCATTCGTGTGTTTTGTCTCCAGGTTCTTAATCGTCTTAGTTGCTTTTCTTTGCACTTTTTCCAAAGTCTCAACATCTAATCAACCCTTTTCCATTTATTCCCCCCACTCCCGTTTTTTCTCTAAATCCTTAAATTCAGAGTTACAACTTCTTCCATTGAGAATTGAAGGACCCATTGAATGCCATAAAACTTAATACCTGAAAAACAGCTTTTAAAAAGTAGTTCATAAAGTGATTGAGAAATGAATCTTGGTCAAACTTTCATGTCTGTATAGGCTACAACTGTGAGCTTAATAGGAATCCCATGACTCTAAGCCACTCAGGTCTTCAACCAGCCACAGAAATCTCAGTTCCTGCAGTCTACTTGCAAGGAGAAGCTGTCTGGAGTACATGTGAGTGATCATACCGTCTCTCCCTTCTCAGAAGAGATTTCATTAACCAAGGTCCATCCTTTGACCAACAATCATCCTTGCTTCTTCAGCAATGTCTACTTCTCTATGTCCTCACCAGACAAGTCTTATTTCCGTTGGTATGTAGATCAGTAAGAGTCCTCGTCTTTTACAGTAAATATATAATTGGGATATCCATAGCTGTTTCTTGCTTTAGGTCTTCATCAACCTTGATATTGATAAACAGTTTTTATGCACTAAAGAAGTATTCATCAATTGATCTATCTTGGGTAATAATAGATCGAAATCAATATGCTGAAATTAGTATATGACCAATATATCTCTGGACATGCGAGACAACTGTGTGGCTTTCTAAATTCTAGGAACATTTTTAATGAAAAGTTAAAGTTACATCTTAATTAACACTTCAGAGTAATCCTCATTATATTCTAAATGTAAATAATTAGTTACAATTGATTTTCTCTAAAGATATAATTAATCCTTATTATATCTAAGAAAGATGTATTAACAGAAGATACCATGCTAACTAGGCTGGTTTCTTTGAGATCTCTCTTGCATCTCTTCCAGAATAATTGCTATCTTCTCAATGTTTTGCTGATACTGTGAGTCATCTGAAAATCAATTTTACTATAGAAAAAAATGAATTTTCTGGCACCTCATGCCTGCTATCAGCAAAACTCTAAATAGATGGCAGCTCTTCAGCAATCTCTGAATCTCAGCATTCATATCCCCCTGCAGTACTGGGATGCACATTAATATTGCCCTAACAAAGCAGAAGACTAATGTAATACCATAGTTTAAAAAGAGAAGTGGAAAATAGCTGCTTCAAATATCAGTTTGGTTATGAATTCAGTGAGTAGGATTGACTAAGCTTCTCTCCTTGAATATCCTCCACACCACGCCACACTCACCCCATCTGTAATGAATGAAATTGTCCTCTCAAACATAGACCTCGTTGCTGTTTCTTTCTAGACAAGAGACGCATTATTAAGTCCTATACAGAAGCAATCTATGTAGGGGAAAAATCTTGTCTGAAGGAAAGAGTAATTTGCCTTGAGTAAACAACCTTCTTGAAATTCTTGAGACTTCCAATCAATTTGTCAAGCAAAGAACCGAGAGTTTATAGCAGCATACTCATCACGGGCTCTGCTATGGCTGCTGATTGCAGGATCTGACTCATCTTAGTCATTGCTGGTGAGAAAGTGTTTAGACCCTAACACTGGGCCAGTTGCAGAGGTGGTATTCAGCAGGTTCTGACCAGTTCTGGAGAACCAGTAGCGGAAATTTTGAGTAGTTCGGAGAACTGGCAAATACCACCTCTGACTGGCCCCGCCCCCATCTATTCTCTGCCTCCCAAGTCCCAGCTGATTGGCTGGGTCTTCTTTTGTCGCCCTGTATACAGGAGAACAGAGCTGGAAAGCAGGTTAGTGGGGTGGGGAGAGAATGGGATTTTGCAGTAACGTTCCCCCAGGAGTGGGCTGGGAATGGAGATTTTGCAATATCCTTACCCTGGAGTAGGGTAGGAATGGAGATGTTACAGCGTCCTTCCTCTGCCACACCCACCAAGCCACACTCACCAAGCCACGCTCACAGAACTGGTAGTAAAAACGGAGTCCCACCATTGGCCAGTTGGTTCTAATACTAGAAGAAGGCATTCATGACTGATCAACTTTCATCAGCATGGCAAAGGATCAGTCCCCTTGCTCTGGGACTGGAAAACTGAATTGATTTTTTTCCGTAAAAATAAGACTAAAAGGTTAATTGAAAATACCATCAGGCTTTCTCAACAAGCTATCCCACTAGAAGCTGACCAAACAGGGATGTAAGCACACAGTGCTTTGATTCATAGAAATATTGTAGAAAAGCTAATGAAACCATTATGAAATAATCCCAGGGAGACTTCTGCCTGAAAGGCCCATTTATGGCAAAATAAAGGTTTATATTCTTGCTTATTTTCTCATGTGTTCAGAGCATAACAGGGTTGAAACCATTGAGTTTGAAGATCATTTCCACCTATCACTTCAGTCTGATTTCAGTCTGTTTCTTTCTGACCTTGTCAAAATTGCCTCTCATTCTCCAGTTGATTCAATTCCCATTTCATTACTTTTCTTTCTCCTTGCACATCCTTCATGTCCATTTCCTTTCTTCTACCAATCTGTTTTTGTCTTGACATATCACTGTAGTACAGGCACAATAGTATGTATAGGCATACTTACATTTCAGTCTTCCCAGTGTTTCATAAATTTCATATAATACCATGTTCCTTGAAATGAGCTAGGCTAGGTCAGAAAAGCAGAGGGGAGGGCGGATAGACTTGTCTGTCTCAAATAAGACCGTAATTCATTCCTGAAAGTTCTTATTCTTTTTAAGTTAGAGCAATTTTTAAGTTAGCCATCTCTGCATAATTCAATTCAACTTTTCTATAGCCTTTTGCTGGAAAGTCGCCCCCCTTCCCCCCCCAAAAAAATATAAGGTTGTGGTGATACTTTTGAAGTTATCTGAATGTTAACTGTTATTTACATCTTTTTATGTCAAAAATGAAGTCGCTTTGGGCATTCTGATGCTTTCCTATTATAAATTATAGCTGAAGATTTTATCAAATAGAATCTCGAATTAGTTCAAATTGAATCTCGTTGCCTTTATAACCTGAATCATATATTTGAACTGAATCCTGCTACCGTTAAATCTGAAATTGGATCTTGGCTAAATTAACATATCTGCACCATTTTTGTAGTGAGTCACTAGAGGGAGATATTTCTATATTTGCACAGCATAGAAACAGATTTTGTTTCAAAACATTTTATTTACTGAATAAGCTTTTGTTAGTTTCCAGCTAAACAACTAACACCTTCTCTGTACGTGTTGATTTATCGCTTAAAGATAGATTTGCTTCTATTTGTCTTTGAAAATTGATTCATGCACAGAATAAGTTGCTTTTAACCTTTCCTTGAACATAGAAAAGTGAACTTTTCTCCAAGTGAAACAAAGGGACTTAGAAATAAATAATAGTGATTTTATTTCAGATGTAGTGCTATTTCCGATGCACTCAGGAGTACAGCTAACTGTAGGCAATTTCTGTACTCAGTACCAAATAGCTGATATAAATATATTAACTAATAAAAATAAATCACTAACTTTTTTTTAAGGGGGAAAACAGTGGTTGGTAAAAATGCAAAAGCTTGGTAATTTTCCAGCCACTGAAGTATACAATTTATCATGGACAATGGAAAATCTCCATATATAGACATTAAATCTAACTGTCCCAGATTCTCTATATCTTTTCATGGCAGGTTCTTTTTAATAAGAGAGTAGATGGATTTGAGAAAGGTTATTTTCTTTTCCTTTCTTTTGGTACCAAGCAATTAGTAATAGCAATGCCATTGGCAAAAAGTCCCAAAGTATTGTCTTGGGGCAAGGAATTGAATTTCGGAAAGATTTAAGGAAACTTTGAAGCTGTATCTGATATCTCAGATTCCTTTTCTTTCAGCTTCGGCTGTGAACAAATTAAAAGGCCTGGGGGGAAGTTACTATTTTTGTTATACTCAGCTCCTTCCCTCTCCTTTGTAGAATTGGCATAATGATATTAAAATATTAACCTATCATACAACATTGTGGAACGGGGTCCTTAGACAAATATGTCAATTTATCCAAACATCTGAAAGAAGTATGAGAAAATGGAAAATAATGGAAACATCATGGTGCTGGTTTTTTGCCCTTTTTTACATCATTGCTTGTCTTTCCTTTAATCAGAAACACACAAAATCAGTCTCTGTTTTAGAGTGTTACCGGGGTTTGGAATAGAAGATTTCCAAGACTTCCAACTCTCTTACTCTGTTATTCTGTTAAGATGGTTAGTGACATAATATGCTAAACTATGATCCATGTTTCAGTCCCCATGTGCCATGGAAGTCACTGGGTGGATGGTGCTGCAGGAATGGTCGTGTGAATAAAATATGGAAAGATTGAGCTCCCCAAAGAAAATATGGTGTGTGGTTCAGTGGGGTTTTGTTTCTTTCTTCCTATTCTAGACAGCAATTTCTACCTTCAAGCCATGTTTTGAGGTCCTTGAATTCCTTTCCTTTCTTCAACCCACAGCAGCAGCAAATGCCTCCTGACTCAAGCGTGCTCTCTTTCCTCATCCCCCAGGCTCAGGGGTCTGTCTTTCTTTGGGTGAGGAAGCCCCTTCTCCATTGAGCTGCTTTCTTCTTTCTCCCCACCATCAAGGGTAAGATGAGAGGCGGGGGTATTGATGGGTCCCTGACCTACAAGTGCTAACGTGTACAATAGCTTTGTGCAAAGTTTTCTTTCCAGTGAAGGACCACGCCTGACTGGACAGGGCCATGACAAAAGGTAAACATGGTTTAATCTGAGTTTAATGTAATACAGTCAATGAGATTGTTCAACATCATTTCATCCTAGATATATTAAAAAAAACATTGAAGTGGTCTGGAAAAGCCAAAATCAACTGGGGAAGCTGCATGTTTCCCCTTTGCTTATTCTTCATTTGGACAATTTTATTTTTCTCTCCATAACTATGCTCCTGCCTGCAATATAGATCATTCAACCTGGTGACCACCAGATATAGTCTAAGATGCCACATCCACAGCTCAAAAGTAGCATGGAGAAATGACTAGACTCCCTATAAAGTAAACAGCTGAGAAACATATAGATACGTCTATAGATTATGCATACAGATATGTCTGTAGGTAGGTAAGTATATTTTTTGTGATGTGTTTTATGGGCCATTTTTAACACAACATAATTCCCCTTCCTTGGTCTCCTATGCTGTCGTCATCAAATGTAATTGCTATGGACCTCTGAGATCTGAATGTAATTAGTAGCTAATTTTTTTTTTTTTTTGCTTTACCCTTAGGCAGTATGGACGCCTTTGATGACTTTCCTCCTCCTGGTACATTAGACAATAATGCATGATATTGATCTCATTGCAGTGAAGATTCATGCTGTAATATTGATAGCCAATTACCGTGTATCTGAGCGCCAAAGTTTTGGAAAGTACAACTTCTGGTTGAAAGAACTAATTAACTGCCCATCCTAGTATACATTCTTATTGGGTTTTTCACAAGGTAGGATGCAGGAAACATGGTGTGTGGAGGCAAAAGCTACTGTTCCAATTTTAAAAGATAAAACTGAAGATTTGCGATTACAGATGCAAAGGGTAGTCTTTCGAAATTATTCTTGCACATTGTTTACATTTCTTCAAATGTGAGACACAGCTCAGAAGAGACATCAGGAGGTTCGTAATAAGACAGCAGAATATTCCATATCTTGGTTTTTCTTGCCATTTTGACCCGGGTACTGAAGTTTTCTTTCACCAACTGCAAGATTTGGCTTCACCAACAACGTAAAACAACACAGGCATTATATCAACTGCCAGCTACCAGTCTGAAGTCAGTACTTTCCATTGAGGTGCAATAAAGTCTCCCCTTAAGTAGTAGTGGGGAACTTGGCAAAACAGTGTCTAGAGCAGGGGTCTCCAACCTTGGCCACTTTAAGACTTGTGGACTTCAACTCCCAGGGAGTTGAAGTCCACAAGTCTTAAAGTGGCCAAGGTTGGAGACCCCGTTCTAGAGAACCGGTGAGTTCAGTGGACTTGCAGGCCCAAGCTAAAAACAACAACAACCCAGTTTGATCACAGTACTACTTTACATTGTCCTCATCCCTGGGAATGGTCGGCTTTGAAAAGCCATGTAACATTTGGCCTAGGCATTGATTGTTCCCAGCTATGGCCCATTTCAAATTTCAAAAGTCTATTTTTGCAATGACAGATGTTGCCACAACTGCATCTCTGAACACCTGATTCCTCCGGGTACTGTTCCATGTAGGCAGCCATGAGTCAGAAGTTGGGGAGAGACAGGGGTGGAATTCTACTCGTTTGGACTGGTTCTATAGAACCAGTTGTTATGATTCTGCGCAGTTCGGAGAACCAGCAAATTGTGCCTCTGGCTGGCTGCTGCACGCCCCACCCAGGCTCCGTTCTTTTCCTTCCTGAGCCCCAGAGAAGCCTTCTGAGAGCAAAAGCCCCCTTCTGGATGCTTCTCTGAGGCCCAGGAGACACAAAATGAGCAGTTTGCTGCAGAAAAGGAAGCCACACCCACCCAGTCACATGGCCATGCCCACCTAGCCACATCTACTAGCCACACCCACAGAACTAGTTGTTAAAAAATTTGAACCCCACCTCTAGGGAGAAACCATGTAACTCAACAGCACAGGGTATTCTTTGATTGCAGACAGTCCTAGATGCAACCACTGGCCGAAATAGGGAAAGCTAGTTTGCAAATGGAGAGTGCCTGAACTGGGAGAAAGTATCTTCCACTAAAAACTCTTTTTTTTAAGAACACCCACTCCCAACGTTTATAGTCTAGAAACGTTCCATCGCATAATTAAATCCAAAGCAGCGAACAATTTTTTTTCCCAGTAATGTAGACAATGGTAATCATGCAAACATAGCTGGGGAATTAATTATTTCTTCTTGCCACCCTAAACTCCCTGCCACCCTAAACTCAAGCAACATTATCTTTTGAATGCAGAGAATTACAGCGCTCCTTTGTGAAATCTGTCTGAGCTTAACCTTTTCTCACAATCTCGTAACAAGTTTAAAAACTGAAAATTGTTTGAGAGATTTGACTGGTGTGGCTTTCTCAGAATGGTATCTCTGGCTGGAACAAGACCGGTTATTGAATGTCCACCTGTCATGTGGCTCCTAATGACTGCTGCCATGCGATAAGCAGTGGGGTGCAGAAATGTATGGCTAAAGGCCATGATGGCAGGTTTCCTGCTTGTATAACTAGTTGATGTCAGAGTTAAACCTGGATTTATCACTATCCACCATTATGGACATAAGCTCAGAGTTTACAGTCCAAGTGGATTATTCCACAGTAATGAAGGATGATTGCCTCCCTTAAAAAATAGATTAAGATACTTAGGATTTTCTATATCCAGGATCTGCTGAACCTGACCAGCTTCATTACTGTGATAAGAAGGTCAAAACATAAAGCATAGAGTACAACAAAGGGGAAGTTAGAAACATAATATCTACTCAATAATGTTCTTAACAGAACTTCCTTCCTTCCTTCCTTCCTTCCTTCCTTCCTTTCTTCCTCCCTCCTCCTACTCCTCCTCTTCTTCTTTTCTTTCTTTCTTGATTTATCTTTAAATAAGAAAGCAGTGGCAATCCTAGCATCAAGCTCAGAGATTTGAAAAGACCTTTAAAATGCTTTTTGTTAAAAATAGCTCAGTGCATTCTGCTTTTTATTGGTAATTCTTTATCACCGATGTATTGAGCACTAACTGTACAACTAAAAATTACTATTGCAATGTCTCTGTCCGTATACTAATACCATATGTGTTTTCTTTTTTACCTGCCTGTTTATTTTTTTTAATGATTAATTTAAAAAGAATGCCACCATTTTCTTTACTGTTTGGTTTCAATCTTTTATTTATTTATTTATTTATTTGCAATTTTGGTGCACTGCAGCAGCATTTCTCTGACATTTTAAAAAAACACTTGTTTCACAAATGTCAAGAGTTGAGTCTTTAAATTCGCCTTTTTCTGCTGGTTGATTGCCTTTTCAACCATTGTTGCTTGTTATTTGAGTATGCATGTGTGTGTGTGTATATATATATATATATCTATGGGCGAAAGCTATAATTCAGGTATGGAGAGAGAGATATATATATCTCCATACCTGAATTATAGCTTTCGCCCATAGAGATCCACAGACAGGAATAGAGGAATACTGTACCGGTCTACAACCATAGTAAACTGAAATTTAAACTGAATGGAGGGAATGTGCATCATCATGTCAGAACGCAAACTCCACCCCTGATTTATTTGCATGCAGCACTGGGGAAAGCTTGTATTCTCACATCACCATGAACACTGTGTCCTTTGAGTGTCATTGTGGTTAGCGGTGGACACCTCTTATCTCATCATTTATATGCTAGGCTGGTTTTGGCAATAGTTTTGTGAAGGAAAGGCACTTTTTAAAAGTATATACAGTTTTGTATACAATGTTTTGTTCTTACTTTCTTTTCTCCCAGTATAAGCTCAAAGGGTTTTAAAACAAGGCATAGTGCACCTTTCATTAAAGACAACAATGTAGGTTGGAATTTTCAGAAATATTTCATGGTCTTCCTAGATTGCATGGTATATTTATAACAAGCCGCTTACTGAACAGACAGTGCATAAAGAGATTTGCCATACAGGCTGCAAAACAGATACTGTTTTTCAGTTGCTGCAATTCATTGAAAAAAAAAAATAACCACACTGGTTAGATGATTCCAAGTGGACAAAAATGAAAAATAGATGCGGCAGTACTAATGCCTGTGGATTATGAATTCTTCAAGGACTCCATTTAGCATTATTATTGCAAGCCAGAAAGCAAACCCTAACTTTGAACTTCAGTCTAGAAATTTAGGTTGGTAGCACTCATACAGTTAATGCCCTTAGCAACCATTTCATTCCCACTTGGCACAGGAGTGTTGAACAGATAAAATGCATTTTGTTGACAGACTTTATATGGATTTAATGATGCAGGATAAGAGATAAAAGCAAAGACTCATAGGTGTTATTTCTGCCTGATTTTTCAAAATGACCATGTTCCAGCTTGCTAAACAAAAACAAAAATAAGTATACTAGTACTCTGTGTGTGTGTGTGTGTGTGTGTGTGTGTGTGTATTGGTGTGTGTGCTGTGAAAGAGAGCGGGGGAGAGGGAGAGATGGAGGAAGGGGAGAGAGGGAGAGAGAGAGGGACTGAATTAGATAATAGAAAACTGTTTGCATAATTAAGAAATGGTTCATTCCCTTTCCTCCGGAAGTCAGTTAAGTTCAGTTTCTAGATGTTACATTGATTGGGGGAAATAAGAAATATAGTCTGAGCTGGAAAAGATTAACAGGGGAAGAAAAAAATAGTAAGACATCAACAGGATCTCCAGAACAGAAGAGAGACAACAGAAACATGAAATAGAGAATAATGAAGAAGAAATATTTGGGGTTGTTTCCCATCTTGCTTTATTTTAAATTTGTTTGTGTTTACTTTACACCCCACTCTGAAGGATTTCTTACTGGGGGAAAACATATTGATTCAAAATGTCCTTGTAACATTGCTTGCAATGATCTTACATTTAATCTTGAGACCTGTGGGATCAGCTGCTGAACTGTGGCAATGGTTTCAGAAAGAAAGAGACCTTCTGCTTAGCAGGGGTTTCTCCCTATTTTCCAACCGTCCCCTCTGTTTATCACTCCTTTCCTAACATCAAACAAATTGTCTTCAACATTGTCTTCTCCTTACTGCTTCTGTGATTGCTTGTCTCTGGACTCTTCTTTTCATCCCCTTTCTAACTTATGGTGATATCAGCAGGAATTCTGTGAGTCTACATTTCTTTCATGCAGATGGATTAGAAGAATCGAGCACTCTATAACTCACTCTGGGTCAGTTTTTTCCCTTTACCAAAGGAGAGAATGAAAGATAAATTTACAGACAGAAAAGTTGGCTGTTCTTGAAAGCAATTTCTTCTGTTGCTAGAAATGATGCAGGAAAAATGGAATAGAGAGTAGAGTAGGGTAGGGTAGGGTAGGGTAGGATAGGATAGGATAGGATAGGATAGGATAGGATAGGATAGAATAGAATAGAATTCTTTATTGGCCAAGTGTGATTGGACACACAAGGAATTTGTCTCTGGTGCATATATTCTCAATGTACACACAGGGTCTGCTGAATAGCAGTTTGTATGGTCTGCCTATAAAAGATGCTTCGTGGTTTAGAAATCACAACAGGTCTGAATGTCCAATCCATATGTTCTTAGCTAGCTTTCTTCTTGTGCAGAGCATCCCAATATAAATAACATCTGAAATACAAAATAAGGACTGTTTTAATTTCTAAAAAAAACAATGATCCTTGGAATAATCTCCTGCATTTTCCCCCCAAATGCATTTTTTTCCAAAATGGCTGCAACTAACTACAGATGTTGATTTTAGACGTTTCAAAATGTGATAAAACTTTGGGCCAGCCCAGCATCACTAAAGAAGTTCAATTCAGCTATTACAAAAGGACAGAGAGGCAAGACTGTCACAAATTAATGCATACAATTGTGAGAAATAATTCCGCAGAGTTAACCTAATGATGAAAGGTGATATTTGTTGCTTCAGGAAATGACGGGTGGGAATTGTGATGGGAATAACAGGAACCAAATAGCTTAGGAACATCAGTGTAAAGTCCTGATTCTAAAAAAAAAAGAAAGACATATTTACTGCAGATGAACATTAGGAAAGGGAAAGTAAAATAAAAATAATAAATCTAGGTATAAATCTAGGGTGCTTATTACACTGGGCAAAACTGTGCATGTACAGTTCTGCCATTGCCCCTCCAAAAGCATTTTGCAGAAGTGGAAAAGCTGCAGGAAGAGATAAGCCAAATTATCAAGGGACCGGAGAAACTCCCATACGAGGAAAAGTACTAATCCTCAGGGCTTTTCGACTTAGAATAAAGAGAAGGAGGACATGAGAGAAATATGACAAATTAGGCATGGTGTGGAGCAATTAAAATAATATGCGGTGAATTCAGAGTCATCCCAGTGAACTGAGTAATCAGAAGTACAGCTTCATCCAGCACATAAATGAACTGTGGAATTCGCTTTGTTTTATATAAGCGACGGCCACTGATTTAGGTCATTTTAGAAATCAATCACACACATTCTTGGAATATATCACTAGCTGCTAATGAGTTCCAATATCAGAGAGCCTGAGGCTTCTCAATCAGTTCCTGAAGGGAGGGTGGGAAAAGCAACAGGATTATGGCCATAGCTCCATCTCATTGACAGGAGTTTTCATTGGCCAGTGGATCGCTGGAGAGGCAGTGGCATTTGTACGTTGGAAGAGACAGAATTCTGGTTTTAATCTAATAAGACTCTTCATACAATTTCATCCTTATCTAGGAGACCGCTTTGCCGTTTAATTAGCCTGAGTTCATATGCTGCACTCAGTTCTATCTGAAATCATTGGTTTCTTTGTGAGATGCTATTTGCTTCACTGGAGCCAATCTTTCTTTCTTCTTTGGTCAATAAGGCCACACCATGGCTAGGATTCATCTGTATGCATTACTCAAACTCCCATGATCATGACCTTGATCTGGGTGAAATGGGGCATCGTTTGAACTAAGATATTTCAAATGGTCTAACTTACCGAATGTGTCCCAATCTGGGACCGATGACTCACAAGGGAATAAATATTTCTGTGGCTGTTTCAGTACCACCAGCTGCTGCTGCGCTGCTAGGCTGCTGCTGCTGCAGTCACATGATCTTCATTTTCAATGTTCTGTGACAATTTCCCAGCCATTCTTGCAATCCCTTGTTCCTCCCCCAACCAGCAGGAGCCAGTTACCTATCTGCTGGAAAGAGAAGGGAAGGGGAAAGATTTCTGATGCTCTGGATAGTTTCCCTTGAGGAAACTCAGTGGGGAAGTCAGCAGATAGTTGGAAATTGTTCCTGCTCCCACTGCTTTTTTGCCTAAACATTGTCATTCTGTTTCCTTGTTTAGGTAAAGGAAATATCTCTGAAATGATGACCCAACAGGGCATGGGTTTTCTCCTCATCTTTCGCTCTTTCTCTACTCTTTCTTCAGTGTGAACAGTTTCAACTACTATTACATCCTACAATATGCAATCTCTTGAAAAAATGATTGCTTGCTCTCTGGCTTACACTGAATCTTTTTCTTCCAACCATTAACAAGTCCTTACATTTTCTTACTGGAAATAAATACTACTGAGTTTAATGGAACGTTGCAAAGGTCCACTGATTTTCAACCAGTGGTTTGAAGCTACAATCCTATATAATTTACTTAAGAAAAAGCTTCAGTTAATTCAGTGGAATAAATAGGTAGAATATTACACTTTGGGACCAACAGATTTCAATGTTATATTCCTGCAGGAAAATCAACCCTCATTGAATATTTTTATTACAAAATATATACATAGTGAAATGGCTTGTCAACTTCCTCCCTCCCTCCGTCCCTCCCTGCTTTCCGACTGGCTCAGACAAACTAAGGGTTGTTTAATGATTGTTAATTTTGACACAAAAATAAACATCTGTTCTTCTGAGAAGAATTATAAACACAATCTGCCTTCCTAGCAATAAATTACCCAGTGATTCCTGTTCTCCTTACTTATATAGATATTTATAATGACATTTACCTGTATTGTGAAATGCACACAACTCTTTTAGAATGCAGTCTGTCATCATTCCATTAGTTTGTGCAATGCTGGAGATCTTTGCTGTTGTTGATGGGTGCTACATTGGGGTAAATATAGGGAGTTACTATAAAACATATATTTAGATTAGTTTTATAAGCTTGTCTTAAATTTATGGTGAAGAAAGATTATGAGAAACCTTATTGTTCTTTTGAGAAACAAAATCCACTGATCTTTTCTGAAATATAATATTGGTCTCACTTAATTTTTCTCTTTTCTGGTGGACCGAGGAACCAATGTTGGTCCAATCATCCAAGAAATCAAGTCCATTGTCTCGGGCGACACAATGTAAATAGTGCTTATCACTCCAGCTTCATCTCATTCAAACCTATTTCTGCTTCTTTTGCACATGGCGGTTCACCTTACAAACGGAGACACAAACAGAGACACATTTTGTCACAAAATCCTATATGATATAATCAACTTTCCTGGAATATTTCTTACTCACAAGGGGATGCTCTTGTCCTATTTATGCTATTGTCAGCCACCTGAATGTATCCTAAAAATCTAGCCTTCTCCACTCATCATTTCAACTGGGAATTCTGGGAACTGTAATTCCAACCTATCTGAAGAGCACTATGTTTTGGAAGGCTGCCATAGCAAAAATATACAATTGAGGTGGACTGAAAACATGTCTGGAGACTGTATGTTAAAATCTGGATTCCCTACCCCCACCCCCACCAAAGAGAACAGAATAGATCCATTGACTTTTATCAAAGGTACAAGCTAAAAAGCGTATAAGCAGATACAGCACTTTAGATTCTATCCCATGACATGTAGCATCTTATAATATGTATTAATTTGTCATAGTTGCAGGAAAAATCCTGCAGTGTCCTTTTCTAAGCTGAGGAAATGTACTGGAAACAGTGATAGCTATAGATTAATGCTGACTCTGCACTTTGGGCAAATACAAAAGAAGGTGCCCAATTGAGAAATCACAGGCGCATTCCAGAAGAAATACAAGGAAAGTTAGTTGTGCCTGATGCACAGGGCATAGCATCAGCAGCGTCAACCATCAGAAACAGAAGAATGGGCTAAAAAGCAAGCAACTGATGGCATGCAGGCTCAGCAAAACCAGGCATTGCCAGAGACCCAAAAGTACAGATAGTCCTCAACTCATTACCACAATTGAACCCAAAGTATATATCACTAAGCAACTTAAGTGAATTTTGTCCTGTGTTATGACCTTTCTTGCCACGTTTGTTACGTGAATCACTGCAGCTGTTAAGTTACTAATGTCAACTCATAAAATATTTCTCTGGTCTTTTAGAGTTGCCAACAGAAAGGGTGGGGGGAGTAGGTGTAGCAGCTGCAAAACCTTTCGGTGGATGTTTTCATAGATAGTTTCCAGGCGACCATAGTTTCTGCCCATGCAAAAATTCTAACTGGGAGGGTATGATTGATGACTCTTGGCTATGGATGTGTCCCATTGGAGAATAGGAATTATGATATACCCAGGGAGTGGGGTAAACCAGGGTCAAGGGTGACAATGAATGATGTGTCTCAGTCGGCTACACCCAGGCAGCACCAGCATGTCTTCTCCTAATAAACCTTCTTTGAGCTTTGAAAACCAGGCTAGAGAATCATGTTTTAAATGGGAGTAACTACCAGAGCCCTGACAACTCACATGATTGCTATGTTAATCTGGCTTCCCCATTGACTTTGCTTATCAGAAGGTTGCAAAAAAGAGATCACGTCACCCTAGGACACTGCGACCATCATAAATATGAACCAGTTGCCAACCATCTGAATTTGGATCACATCGACGTGGAGATGTTGCAACGGTTGTAAGTCTGAAAAGCAATCATAAAAAGCAATCATTTCTTTCGGTGCCACTGTAACTTCGAACAGTCACTTGATGGATGGTTGTAAGTCGAGGACTACCTGGAGTCCAGGAATCATACACCAGAGTCCCACAGTCCCAGAGCAAAGTAAGAAGAAAGAATAGAGTAATGTAGGCCTAACGGAGGGGAGTGGTTTCCAATGGAGAGGCAGTTCCTGAGGCTGCCTCTAAAGAGGGACTCAGTTAGCAACCTTGTCCCACATGCTCCTTGATTGAGTAGGTTGCCTTTGGTCCTCCTCACATCTTGGGGTTCGTGCCCTGCCAAGCTCTGGGTCCTCCTCATTTGAATCTGCCCTCCCCTATTCTTGATGATTTCCTGCCAGGTCAGTTTCAGGGCGTGAATTGTCTGCTGGCTGCCAACTTGGCAGACAACTTGGCAGCCAGCAAGCTCCCTTAGCCTCTGACTCTAAGGAGTCCGAGAAGACCATAGCCAGCACTGCTCCTCACTGCAATGGATGAGGACACGTCCAAATGATTCAGCATTTTCTTTGTTTGTTGATCTTCTCATATGCCCCTCAGCCACAAGACTGAAAATGCTGTATTCAAATCAGTCTCTCGAGCGCAGTGCTACTGACGTCAATGAGGCTACACAGTTGTGTGTTATTGGGGAATATTGGCCTTTTATGAAGAGCATTCATTATCTAGGAATCAAAGAGATGTCTAATATTAGGGGAATCTGCCATTAATGCTTAAGATGAAGCTGCTGAATTCTCAGGCCTCGCAACTCCCCTGAAAAACATCAAATTCATTTTTATACAATCAGATATTTATTGAAATGGGTTAGTACTGAGCTATATTTTTTAAAAAGTATTGCCACCTGCGTCTATAACTGCTCCATATATGTATTGCATAAAATCCTTTCTTCCTTCCTTGCATAAAAACCTTTCTTCCTTCCTTCCTCCTGTCCTTCCACAGTTCTAAATATAATTTCTGGAGACAAATATCGTATGCAATTGATGCAAGGCAATTAACCCGCAAGCAGAAAATAATGTTTTTAATTTAAGAAGCATCCTTGCCTTCAGATGTAAGTTACTGTAAAGACATTGTTCCAGCAATGGAACAAGAACCCTACAAATGACTGGTAACCCTAAGTAGTGGGATTTGCGGGGAAGAGGTTTTGGTCTCTAGATATTGTTAACTGGAGATCTGACAAGTAAGATCCTTAGGAGCTCTCTGGTGTCCCAAAGCCCAGGGATATACCTAGAATCTGTAATGTAAAGTTGGAGGGGAACATTGAAAAGCTACAGGCAGAAATATTGGGATGTGCTTCTGCTTTTCCAGGGCTGGCTTGTCCAGCTGGGTGCTTCTATATTCTCTATAGTACTTTTACATTCTACAGTCGCTATATGTTTTGGTTGTTGTGTTGTGTTCTGCTTTGCTTTGCTTTGCTTTTCATTCAATTTACAGATTTGTGTAGAAATTCTCAAATTTTGTGGTGCCCTGACTGCACCTCGATATTTAGTGGATTTGAACTGGGGAAATATATATGCAATTTGTGAAGATGCAAGAAGAGGTGGCATATTATCTATATTTACTTTTTTCTCATGCTCATCTTCATTTGGAAAAAAAAGAAAAGAAAACCTTAAGGTTTGTTGGCTAAATCTGCAAGATTTGTTTCCACACACCTTTTTGATGGTTTCATGCTCTCAGCAGGCAGCTTTCTCCTACAAATAACACCCTGAGGACATTTTTCAGTGGCAAAAACACTTGTGAAACCAAAAAGTATACAACTTTCATCCTGCTCTGTTGACTTAGACTTCCCTTTATCAGCACTGCCATAAGCACTACTATTAAAGATGAATGGACATCTTTGGCTTCTCTATTATATCATCCTCTAAACTTGTCTCATTTCTAGAAGTTTAAAGTAATATACCTTGGTGTCTGCAGTTGGGTACCTGAGAGGATATACCTAACAAGTGCAAGCCAAAGGGAAGAAAAGACTTCAGAGATTCCAGAAAAACAGCTGTGTCAGAGTATTTGCAGCATGACTACTATTGTGAGACAACCCAGGAGCAAACCACAGCATACAGAGGCTTAGTCTTTTAACGGTGGTTTATATATAAGACTGCTATATACATACATACACGTTAGGCACATACCAGGCAATTAATCAATCTTCAACTCTACACAGAGAACTACAATGGAGGTAGAACACAAGGAGAGAGAGAGACTCCCTCTCATGGCCTCCCTTATATAGACAGCTCCTTAAAGTGGCAATACCCTTGCTGACCACCCTCAGTCTTAAAGCGGCAATAACCCTGCTGACTCATCATCATTGCATCAGCATTTACAACAGCCTTACGGAAGCTGGTCAGTTATTAAATCTTCATTACCTTAACAAGCTGCAAAGCAAGAACATGGTCTGAAAAGCCCCTCACACTGTCTGGACAAACTGGCTGTGACTTTCCTCTAATTCACTTGCAACTCTCCGAGGGATAGAACTCAGAGTGTAAGAATCCCTAAATAAATGATTACTGGTTTTGGCCTAAGCTTTATTGTCTTGGTATAGCTAATCTATTTCTGCAGGTTCTTACTTTGTTGCTTTCATTAAAATAATGTTTCACTTTACCATTAATTACCTTTTGTTACTCTGCTGGTTGCTCCCCAAACCACTTGCATTCAATAACTTCAGCTAAAAAAGAGAAAACAGAAGCATTCATGTTTGCATGTTCTCTTTTTACCTCCCCCCGTCCCCCCAAAACCCAGGGACTTCCCCCAAGATGGCATGCTGAGCTGCAGGCGATCTTTTTCCTCTTTCATCAATGAACAGATGAGTTGGCTCCCCAAAGCTGGATATTTGGTGGCTTTGCTCCCTAGATATGAATGGGGGCAACTAGGGACCACCTAAGAAAATGCACCTTTGGAGGAGAGGGATCTTGAAGATCATAATCAAAAAGGCATTAAGAGTTGTTAACTTTATTTTGTGACGCTTCTTCTCCAGCAACATTGAATTGCTAACTAGGGCATACAAAACCTTTGCCATACCAATTCTCGAATACAGCTTGCCTGCCTGGAGCCCTCACTGTATATCAGACATTAACATGATTCAGCAGGTTCAGAGATATTTCTCGAGAAAAGTACTCCACTCCTCCACTCACAATAGAATTCCCTATGCCTCCAGTCTTAAAATTTTGGGCTTGGACAATCTGGAACCGCACCACCTGCGGCCCGATCTAAGCATAGTTCACAAAATTGTCTGCTGCAACATCTTGCCTGTCAATGACTTCTTCAGCTTCAACCACAATAATACATAGGCAAACAATTGATATGAACTCAAGATAAACTGCTCCAAACTCTATGGCAGAAAATATGACTTCAGCAACAGAGTGGTCAACACCTGGCATGCCCTACCTGATACTGTTGTTACAGCCTCAAACCCTCACAGCTTTAACCTCAAACTAACCATTATTGATCTCACCCCATTCCTAAGAGGTCCTTAAAGGGGGTGTGCATAAGTGCAGCAGCCTGCCTACTGTTCCTGATTACTGTCCCCATTTGTTCATGGTTGTGTTCATGCCTATACTTGTTACCTTGTATATGTTTGACAAACAAATAAAATAAAAAATAAAAATAAATAATTCATGACAAGCAATAGAAAAGTTGGGTCTTTTATCATCTTTTCCCTTCAGTTGTTCATTTAAAAAACAACAACAAGCCTTTAATTACTTTTAAAACTGTCCTATTTTTTATTTATATTTTAATAAACCGATTGATCATTGACCTATCCAAAAATAAAATAAAATGTATCAAAGTGTTCCAATGAAGAAGCCTAAATTAAGCAGAATTATTATTGGCCCTGGATAGAACTCTTCCGCCTAGCAGAAACAGCCACATCCACACTCCAGACTGGATACTAGAGGCTAGAAGTGTACATCACTTCCCGAAGACCCCAGTGCAGCCCTGCAGCAGCTGAGTATGCCTCATATGCATTCCTGCTGACCACAGCATTCAACATAATTAGCTCTGATACTCTTTTTTTTGCATTGCTCATTCTCTTGTATGGTAACCCAAAATGTAGTGTGAATAAAAAAGAACTAGTATCCTGCTTGAGACAACAGAGGGGATTAGTCTCTCTATCTCTCCATCTCTCTCCCTCCCTCCCTCCCTCCCTCCCTCCATCTCTCTCTCTCATTTGTTACCAAATAAATGATTCTTTGGAATTAAAATTGATATCTTCTATGTTTCTAATCATCGTTCTTCATATAGTGAGAATATATGCATAAATGTATTCATTGCTGTTAGAAAAAGTCACATAGTCGTCTTGTTTTTCCAAATGGAACTGAATCTATCAGTTTTCTATTCAAATGCTCAGGGTTTTTATTATGCTAGCGCCTTCATCGTGAAAACTTAGGGAAGATATAGATTATTTTATATTTGTCCACATCAGTGATAATTGATAATTGTCTGCACTCCAGGATCTAAAGGAAGAGATTGCCAGCCCTACCTGGAGGAGGGATTGACAAATGATTTTGTTCCCAGAATTGGCAAGTGTTCCCCACATCTAAGGGACTGTTTATATTATGCATGACTCCAGCCACAGTCTTCACTGCTACCCTGATCGATCTAAGTTCTTTTCTTGTTGAAAGATTGAAAAGACAGTGAAAATTAGAAGTATGGCTATTGCAGAGATGGACCTTTTGGATCTGTGGACCATATATAATCCTTATTATCATTTTTGCAGCCGGTAGAACATCTCAGAAATGTAAATTTCTTTTGCATTTTTAAGGGGATGAGGGTCTTTAAAGTATACATTAAAAGCATTCATACAAATCAGCTGTTATGCCTATTTTAACTGATTTCTATAGCTGGATAGATGATGGCTGACTACAGCTCTGCATGGTCTCTGTTACATTACAAATTGTTGTTATGAAAAACAATTAGATATATTTTCCCCTTAATCTCATTCTGCCTGATCTGATTAAAACTGTATTTTTATCACAAAACTGGATTCATTAAATGGGCAGATGATAGATATATTGAAGATAATTATCAACAAACAATGCCAAATCATGTTTCTAATTACGTCAGTCTTCCTGCCAGAATAATTAGGATTGTTCCCAAGTTGAATCAGACACAGTCTTGTAGAGTATGTTAAAATCTGAGTATTTATACTGGATCTGCATCAGTTTTTACCCTAATATTAGCTACTGAAAAAAGAGACAGTTAATGAAAGTGCAATATTAGTACCTGGCATTAACTTTAATGATTGGAGAAATAATTAACTGGAAAAAGAGTAATCAGGTAATGTCACCTAGTGAAAAATGTATAGCTTTTTGTGATGAAATCTGGGAAGGTGGAATCTAAGTCTCTAGGGGTCAGCTGATTCATTGGGAGAAAAAGAAGTGGAACTGGAAGTATCAGTTGTCTCTAAAGGTAGTTTGTAAGGATGAAGTCAGCAGAAGTGTGGGTGATTATAAAGGGACACTCAGTACAATTTAATCTGAGCTTTTTCTTGAACAATGCAAAAAAAAAATATAGTCATTTTCGTGTCATTTATCTGTATAGTGGTATGGGTGGTAATCAGAGGTAGTATTCAGCAGGTTCTGACCAGTTCTGGAGAACCAGTAGCAGAAATGTTGAGTAGTTCGGAGAACCGGCAAATACCACCTCTGACTGGAGATTTTACAGTATCCTTCCCCTGCCACACTCACCAAGCTACGCCCACAGAACCGGTAGTAAAAATTTGGTGGTAATGAAATTTAAGAAAGTGAAAGGTGGAAGAAGCTTAGCCACTGAATCACCATCTACCCTAACTTATGTTGTTCTGTCATTAAGTTGTGTCCAACTCTTCATGACCCCATGTTTAGCCTTTTGGTACTGTCCATGGTACTGTTCTTGCCAAGGATACTGGAGTGGTTACCATTTCCTTCTCTGGTGGACCACGTTTTGTCAGAATTCTCCTCTATGACCTGTCCATCTTGGATGGCTTAGCTCATAGCTTCTTTAAGCTGCACAAGCCCCTTTGCCATGAAAGGCAGTGATCCATGAGAGGGATCTACCCTCATACTGTCTGCATAAAATCGATACATGTACCTATTTTTAAAGGTGGCCACCATATCCTTTGGACTATACCAATTGACTATGTCTAGGGCAGTGGCCCAACATGGGAGAGGGAGATGTGTGAATGGCAAGCACACGTACATGCATGGCTCCATTGGTGTGCGAACGGTGGACGCGCAATTCCCTTCATTCAGATGAATGGAGTTTCATGCATGACCAGAGGGTGCTTCAGGGGAGGGCACCTGTGCTCACGCACAAAGCTCCACTCGCACAAGCAGAGAGTGCTTGCACACAAAGTTCCATTGATGCAAATGGAGCTTTGCATGCCAGTACAAAGGCCCACTGCCCACGCTTCCCAGTTTGAAATAGGCCACAGCCCAGTAATGGGTCCCACCCAGAAGGTTGGGGACCCCTGATCTAGGGGACAGGAAAGATATCTCTTTGTTCTGAATTTTACAAAGAATTTGCTCATGTAACACTTCCTCATTTTTATGTGCAAATCAAAACATGGTTACATGCTTTCAGAAAAACTGTGAAATAATTTGCAGCTGAAACTGTCCAAAACAAACTAATACATAGTACATACAAATACACATTATATTAGAGAACACATTTGCACAAAATTATGTAATGTAGAAAAATGCAAATATTAGGAGAAATGTGCACAATATTATGTATGAATCTTCATTTGAACTAATTTAAAAATTGCAAATTGATGCAGAACTAAAACAGAACAAACGTGGATAATGAGAAACTGAATAAAATTATTTCTGACAGATTCATCTTCCCTATGGGCTTGTTCTTATATTTAGCATTCCTAACTAACTTTGTCCCTTTTCAGTGGGGATTCCAAAATCATACTTACCTATAACTGACACAAACTATTTGCCAAGATTTTTAACTATGCAAGAACATGATCCAGTCAATGGTTTAGTGGTTTTACCCTCAAATTTGGGACTTTTACAGCCCATTTAATATGTCAGAACTTATGTTACAAAGTTTATTAAGAATGTCAACATACATTTCTTTACCATAAATCACACTTTCACACAGCCTGATTTCTCTTAAGTGGTTCCTCAAGAGTCTTAAACCAATCAAAGTTGCTTTTTGTTCTAGCCGCCCTATAAGAAAATATGTTCACTAAATTAGAGGACGTCTCCAAAAGTCTCCAAACAGATTTGAATTTGTTCCATGGTTAAATCTTTGTTTAGAAAAACTCAAACTTGAAATCTTTGAAATAAAAATAGATGAAAAGATTACTTCACCACAAAATGACTGAAGGGAACCCTCATAAATATCATTATATGCCTTTATAGATATCATTATAAGGCAGTAAGCAAAGTTTTCAGATACGTTTAAGATATGGCAATATTCCTCATTCTTCTTTCTCTCTCAATTTAACTTTTGGCAGGGTTGTGCCTTTCCTTTCTGAGAACGTTGCCAAATAGCAATAGCACTTAGTCTTATATACCGCTTTATAGTGCTATATACCGCAGTTTACAGAGTCAGCATATTGCCCCCAAAAATCTGGGTCCTCATTTTACCCACCTCGGAACGATGGAAGGCTAAATCAAACTGGAGCCTGGTGGGATTCGATCTGCCAAACTGTAGGCAGCTGGCTGCAGAAGTAGCTTGCAGTTCTGCACTCTAACCACTACGCCACAGAGGCTCCTCATAGATGACTTTCTATACTTATAATCATTTCATGACGGACTTAACAACTTCACAGAAAATTTCTAACATTAATGCATGGGACTCAAAGGTTACAACTACAGATAGATAGTCCTCGATGTACGACTACAGTTAAGCCCAAATTTTGTGTTGCTGAGCAAGTCAGTTGTTAAGTGAGTTTTGCCCCATTTTGTGACCCTTTTTACCCCAGTTGTTCAGTGAATCACTGCAGTTGTTAAGTGAATCAAGTGGTCATTCAGCAAATATGGCTTCCCCCATTGACTTTGTTTGCCGGAAGCCCGCTGGGAGGTTGTAAATGATGATCATTTATCCTAGGACAGTGCAACTATCATAAATCCATGCCAGTTGCTAAGCACCAGAATTTTGATCATGGGGATGCTGCAACGAAAATGTGAAAACCAGTCAGAAGTCACTGTTGCAGTGTCATTGTAACTTCAAATAGTCACTAAATGGATAGATGTAAGTCAAGGACTACTTGTCGACATCTGCATAGCCACTTGCTTCAAATTTCACTCTTCTATTTTAGAATTCTGCTACCCCAACTCAGAAAAATCAAGATTTGCTCCTAGGTCAATACGTTTATGATGATAAGACACTGGGACAGTTATTTATGACAGACATAAGAGAGGTGGCCTTATTCAGATTCAGCCGAGTTACTTCTAGTTCTGTACAATGCAACGTTTAAGTGACCTGAATACAAAAGCTACACCATTTTGAGTGACCTTACCTTATCTTATCTTCCAAATGTCGTAGACATAAACTGTGCCAATAGTTAGAAGCTGAAAAGGAGAAGAAAAAAATGTTTCCCCAGGAAAGCGAAATGCACCAACTGCTTCTCGGATCTGTTGTTTGCACTATTTTCTAATTAAGTGGACAGAGGGCCTTATGCATTTTGAAACCCATCACAATAAAATGCAATTTAATTGTATGGCACCGTTACAAAAACCTGCAGATTCACTCGTCTCATCTGCCCGGATTGGACCAGCTGAGAAATACATCTTCTCAACTAGCTCAGCAATTAATTGCAGCGGCGGCAACCAGTAGACAGAATATGCCTTCTGAAAAGTACTTTAGCCAAAGAGGCCTATCAGATGTTGTGACAAGTGGGAGGAAGATTTAATCAGGAGATGGTCAGTAAAATCTAACAAAGTCGAGCCACTGAAAGATTTGGGAGAGAGCAATTCCCCTTCCTTTTTATGGCCTCCCATTTCACATCTCCCCTGAGGATTTAAGGGGCTGAAGGGAGTGGCTGCCATAGTAAGATTGGTTGTGGTTAATATTCTCAGCAAGGTTGCAGCAGCTTTGCTTTGGAGCCATTTTTAAAATATATATATATTTAAAATATATATAAAATAAAATATATATATATATATATATATATAGCACCCACAACTTCGAATTAGTTGTTCTACGTGTCAGAAAGGTTTTCCTAAGTTCTAGGTTGGTTCTCGCCTTGATTAGTTTCCATTCATTGTTCTCCCCTCAGGGGCTTTGAAGAAAAGGTTGAACCCCTTCTTCTTTGTGGCAGCCCTCTAGATATTGGAATATTGATTTAATGTCACCCCATTCTTTCTTTTCATTAGACTAGGCATACTCAGTTCCCGCAATCGTTCTTCACATGTTTTAGCCTCTAATCTCCTAAACACCCTTGTTGCTCTTCTCTGCACTTTTTCTAGAATCCCAACATATTTTTTTTATATTGTGGTGATCAGAACTGGATGCAGTATTCCAGGTGTGGTCTTATTGATGCCTACCTCTGCCTTCTTTGGGACAACAACATTTAAAGTTCAGACAATGTGATTTCCAACCTTCAGGATATCTGAAAGTTTTCATTGTGCATTGGGCTGAATGTATGATTAATTTAAAAATAGGAGAGAAACCTCTAAAGGAAATAATTTATTGTATATAAGTCCGACATACCTCTTTCCTTGTAGATTGTGTCATGTTGAACGGTGATCTTCTCTCATTTTAGAAATGAATATTTTTCCATGGGTAAAATTGTAACAGATCAAATCAAAGTTGATTAGGAAATCTGTTTTAATTCTATGTTTAATATTTTGGTATCAGGCAGGTTAACCATCTTCAATTATTTATAAAAGGCAGAATAAAAAAATATGTAAATAAAGTAAATAAATATATCACAATAAATGGAGACTTGAGTATTTCTCAGGAGCCATCACATAATGTACTTCATTCTGAAATGATGCATCTGCTGTTCAGAGTTATCATCACTCTGGAAGAGTTTGCTCCTGGGAAAGCTTTTTTAAGGAACAGCAATGGGCCTCTGAATTCTAGTTTACACAAGCCCTCTAATGAAACATTTTGAAAGATGTTACCTACCTTGTGGTAAGTGTACTTGTGGTAAGTGTACTTGGGAGCAGGGGTTTGTGAGTCTCTACATAAAGCAAATATGTGACCTAAGAAGTTATGTTGTTCTTTTTTTTTTGGAAAGTAGATCTCCCATAAACATTCAGCCCTTAAAAATAAGGCAAAGTGTAGACAGAAAAGAGGAAGACTGGAGACAAGGAAATTACTCAGTGTGTGCTTTGGAAGCAATTGCCTGAAGTGGCAGCTTCAGGGCTGGTAGGCCAGCCTGATTGTACAACAGACCACAAAAACACAGTAAAAGGAAAGAGCATCAAAACAGGGCGTAGCTACCCTGTAGCAATCACACACAAAGAGGAAATGAAGAAAGGGCAAACAGACTATATAATCTCAGTTTGCCAAGAGCATTTCTTTCCAAATAAGTACATGTAGAATGGTCTGCATTTTGTTTGAAAAGTGAATGCAGAACACAGAGCTAAGCATTGGTCTTCTGGCTCCAAGTCCTTTGCTTCAAAGTATCCAGCAATCCCAAAATTGCTTGGGGACAGTACATTTCAATCCCAGGTTTCTTTTGACTGCTTTGCCTTACAGCTTGAATTCAAAGCTGGTGCAACGGTTGCCCCAAGCTTTAAAGATGATGCATTTTGCAAAGCCTTAACATGGTTGGTTTTGGATTTCTTCTCAGTAAAAAGTGTGAAAGCAATTCCTGTAGTTTGTAAGCCATTTTATAGTTTAGCTTCCATTTGTGAACATCAGTGGCTTGTTCAGTGAGATATCTCTCTGATCTAGCCAATCGTATCTGCTACTGGTGGTCAAACAGGTCAATCTGACAAAAGCAATATCTTGTTATCATGCTGTTAAGACCCACCCCTTTCACACTTGTGTCACAACAATGCCTGCACATGCAAAAGGAAGAGATTTAGGATTTTGAAGAGGGATGGCACAATGCTATTTCCATCATTTCATCAGAAAAGTTCTGATAAATGTGATTACTGTGATATTGGTAAGAAAAGTATTAATTCTAATTGTAAGCACAAGAAATATGTACTTAGTCGACACATGGTTGAAATGGAATGGAATTATAATATATATAAAATAAAAAACTTTTTGAAAAAAAGAAAAAAGAAAAGTTCTGATCAGGTAAAAGGTAAAGTTTCCCCTCGCACATACGTGCTAGTCGTTTCCGGCTCTAGGGGGTGGTGCTCATCTCTGTTACAAAGCCGAAGAGCCAGCGCTGTCCGAAGACGTCTCCGTGGTCATGTGACCAGTATGACTAAACACCAAAGGTGCATGCAACGATGTTACCTTCCCACTAAAGGAAGTCCCTATTTTTCTACTTGCATTTTTACATGCTTTTTTTACTGCTAGGCTGGCAGAAGATGGGACAAGTAACAGGAGCTCACTCCATTACACGATGCTAGGGATTCAAACTGCTGAACTGCCGACCTTTCTGATTGACAAGCTCAGCATCTTAGCCACTGAGCCACGGAGTCCCTTGTAAAATTCTGATAGGTTTAGCCTAAAGGCTACAGGTAAGCAATGCTGAACACAATTGATTGGCAGTGTTGAGACCTAATAAAACTTTGAAGTCTCTCAGAAGGAGCTAACAGTCTTGTGTACAGGACATTCATGAATAGGGGAGTTTTTCTTTCTGTACTTTTTACATTTATTTATTTTTTAAAAATTATATGGCTGCCCATCTTAAACAACTCTTGAGTAGCTCACCACAACTCTTGAGTAGCTCACCACAGTGATTTTAATCTGCTCCCTGACAATAATAATTCTCAAGATTCTTTCAGCATTTCAGTGGGTTCAAAGCACCTCAGACTTACTAGTTGTGGTTCTTACATCAGCCTTGTAAAGTACATCATGCTACATGGGAAAGGGGGCCCAAAGTGAGAAACAAGGCAAAACAGCAAGATCTGTAGTGATTTCCCAGCAGACCTAGGAAGACTCAAATGAGTGACTTATGGATTGTGGATGACAAAGGCATTAAGCCCCACCAACTCCTGCCTCTACATCTCTGTACCAGGTTGGAAAATGCAAATATATATGTTTTTACAGGGAACACTCCATTCTTGCTCTAGAGGGAGCTCATAGAAAGGCAAGAATGAGCTTTCTCATGGGGATGGATAACTTTGAGGGGACCAAGGCCCATAATTAACAGTAGGGTGGGGCTAAGAGCTAAAAATAGACAGGGTCAAATTACCCATAGGGGGTTGGATCCTACTTCTTGACTGATGCATATTTGAGGGATTACAGTACAGTATAGTTCAGTTATTTGTTTACCCCCTCAAAATGGCCAGAACCTGTGCTGCCAGTTTTCAGAATCATTGTTTTGAGGAAATATCAAAAGGAATTGCTGGGTGAAATTCAGAGGCTGCAGTTTGCCCATCTCTGAGTTATTTTAAGTATGTATCAAGTTTCTAATAGCACAGTACAACCCAGAAAAAGAGAGTCACAGAGATCTCATTAATTAGGTTTACTGCATTGTCCAAAACATAATATGTAAAGACGCACAATCTTGGAAATCAAACACACTAAGCTCGCAATTATTAGTGAATTTATAAGGCAGTCTTCTCCCTACAGTGTGTAAGCTAAGAAGACTAACAATTGTTCTTTGGAGGTAAGATTGATGCTGACTTATCAGTTTGCTTATTGTTAGTAATCCTTTGAGATGCCTTTTTTATATGAAAAAACTATGTCTGTGGTATTGGTACTACATTTGTGACTTGACTCTCTCTCTCTCTCTGATGCAATGTTTAAGTGGGAAGCAGAGATAATGAGGAAGAGGAGGGAGTAAGAATAGTACTGCCATATAAATTCAGTACAGTGACAAATGATTATATAAAACAGTACATGACTGTTGGCATTAGTAGACTTGATGGGTTGCAGCAGTCGGCCTAAAGCTACCTGCAACTGGAGTTTCATCAACACTGCAAAGCCCGTGGGTTAGATTTATTTTAGGTTTCTGCTGAAGAAGTAAAATTAAATATTAATTTTAAAAGGCAGTATGGATCTTATTTGCTTCAAAAAAACAGAAATAGAAAATTTTGACAGATGTTTAATATAGGGAATAAATTGCATCTATTGCCATGTCAAGTAATATTCCTCACTATCTATTATTCTTGCTTTCCGAGTAGAAGGGTCTATTTAATTTTCCTCTCTTTTTCATTATCATTTGTAATAGCAAGATTCAGCTTTCCTGCCTGCTGGATTTACAACATATGCTGCTCTCAAGATTCATTCATTTATTCGGAGCACAGTGTTCTCTGTACCATTCACGCTGTCCTTTTCTGCTTTCACACTTTAGTTATGGAAGCTGTATGTCCCTTCTCTTTCTGGAATATATAAGGTCAGGATCATTCTGTAAACTTCACGCTGACAAGTTCTCAGGATGCTTGGAAGTCTGGGTGACTGCTGATGCAAAATTAAACTTTCATTTGAAATTTGTGGTTAAAAGCAAATAACAAGGAAGCAATCTGGGAATGACTTAATGTTTTTAGGGACTAATATACTCATTGTAGGCACAGGGATGGGTAAACATAATAGAACATAGAATAATAGAGTTGGGAGGGACTTTGGAGGTCTTCTAGTCTAACCCTTTGCTCGAACATGTGACCCTATATCATTTCAGACAAATGGTTGTCCAGCCTCTTTTTGAAAGCCTCCAGTGATGGAGGACCCATAACTTCTGAAGATAAATTATTCAATTGGCTCATTCTTCTAGCCATTAAGAAATTTGTCCATAGTTCTAGGTTGCTTCTCTCCTTGGTTAGTTTCCAACCATTGTTTCTTATATTTTCCTTTTGGTGCTTTGGAAAATAAGTTGACCCTCTCATCTTTGTATGGAGCCCCTCAAGTATTGGAACAGTGCTATCATGTCACTCCTAGTTCTTCTTTTCATCAAACTAGACATACGCAATTCCTGTAAACATTCTTCATATGTTTTAGCCTCCAAACCCCTAATAATAATTGCTCTTCTCTGCATTCTTTCCAGAGTCTCAACATTTTTTAATATTGTGGGGACCAGAACTGGAAGCAACATTCCAGGTGTGGTCTTACTGATACCTTCCTCTACCTTCTTTGGGACAACAACATTTAAAGTTCAGACAATGTGATTTCCAACCTTCAGGATATCTGAAAGTTTTCATTGTGCATTGGGCTGAATGTATGATTAATTTAAAAATAGGGGAGAGACCTCTAAAGGAAACAATTTATTGTATATAAGTCTAACATACCTCTTTCCTTGTAGATTGTGTCGTGTTGAACAGTGATCTTCCCTCATTTTAGAAATGAATATTTTTCCATGGATATAATTGTATAAGTTGTTAATACAGTTTGTTGTGCAGTACTCTGTTTCTATAGAAGGATCTTAGAACTACAATTTATTGGCTGATGATGAAATGCCATCATAATGTTCTTATTTTCCATCCATATAACAGAAATCCCCATCCACAGTATGATTTAACTCTGTTCGGATTTTATAAATAGACACCCTAGGATTAAATACACAGGCCCTCACGGGAATTAAAGCAACCGTATGCCAGCTTGCTTAATCTTTCTATACCACATAATCCATGCATATAGTGGTTGCCAAAAAGCATTGCTAGAGTCCTTTAAAAAAAAAAGTACTCTGATAGCACCCAGGCAGATGCTATTTGTCTTCTTCCTTGCTTCCTTCACCATGTGCCGAAATGAACTTTTCATTTCTGAGGTGGCTGGTTCAAGTCCAGAACAGATTGATAGTGTCAAAGTTGTGTGTGAGGAATTTTTGCAAAAGTGGGCATGAACAGCTAACGAAAATTGCAGCAAGATGGGAAGATCTGAATGTTGACAGGAAATCACAAGGACTACTGTAACTTTCTTCATTTCTTTTTTTAATGCTTTCCAGGTGATTCAAAGCACAGGCAGAGAAAACAAGTGGGCAGGTGGGACAAGAGTTACTTAACATTTCTTACGGTTAGGCTCAAATATCTTCATTATGTGTTATTTATGTACATAAAGTAAAGCCTCCACCAAGTCAGGCTTAAACTGGTGCTTTTATAATTTGCTTCTAGTGACTTTTCTTAGGCTTTCTTCTTGTCTTCTTCCATTAAGTACTAATCAAGTCTGACCTTACTTATAGACCAAATACACTATGTCTGTCTGTCTATGCCTGTTGTTTGTTTGTCTGTGCCTTTCTGTCTGTCTGTCCGACCATCCATCTATCTTCAAGTCAGTATTGACACCTGGAGATTGTGTGGAATAATCCCTGCAGGTTTTTTGGCAACATTTCGGAAGTGGTTTGTTTGTCATTACCTGCTTCCTATAGCTAGGAGGGAGTGACTAGCTCAAAGCCACTCAGCTGGCTTCAGAGTCACCCCGCTGGCTTTAAAATGTCTGCCAACTCTTTAGCCATGGTGCCTTAATCATTACACTAGCTGTCTTCCTAGGTCAAACTGGGAACCTGGGGGGGGGGGGGTAATCCCCAAAGGTGTAAATGGCAAACCACTCCTGTTGTTGCTTCCAAAACCCTATATTAAAAATGGCCGTGTAATCAACAGGATTCGCAGGTAACTAGAAAAACTACAGCAGAAGTTACACTGGGGATTGCCTTGCTTCCAAAGGATTCTATCCCTTGTATGGTATAATCCTCAGAGGGCCTATTTAAGATCTCATCTCTACCAGAAATGAAAGATATGTGAGCCAGCAAATAGCCTTCTTTGCAGTTCTGCTGTTGTGCAATATGTTCCCCCAGGTGTGTCTGGTCCCTTTGCTCTTGGCATTTCAACAGATCCGATGGTGATTGGACTGCTTTTACTCATTACGTTCTGAGGCTTTTATGGTGAGAGAAGCTAGTAGATTGCTTTTGTGGGACGGGGATTGATGGGGATTGATTTTTTTTTTTTATCAGAAGATGGATGGTTTACATCCTGACGCTTTTAAATAGTACAGCACCCAAAGGTGTTTTGAGAGGCCTGTAGAGAAATTTTGTAAAAGAAATAACAATATTTTCATTGATTTTTCCCTGCAGTAGAGAAGCTGAGCACTTGCATTTGATGGATTAGGAGGGGAAAAACCATTCTCATTCTTGCTCCTATGGTCCCTCTAGAAAAAATAATACTAATATGTATCAATTCATTCCATCTTGATGCAGCCGAATTCCAGCCGACTCTGAATATGCCTTTACAATGCTATTGTTTTAAAACTGCAGCAATGGAAATGACATTTTTAAAAATACAAAAATAAATACGTCTCTATTCATAAATATGTTATACAAAAAGAACTTGGGGAAGAATTAAGTTTCTTTTCTACATCCACTAGTTGCATAAAGTATACTTGTATACTTGCACATTTTGAAGAAAATACAAATAGAAATAAAAATGTTTTCTGTAACATGTGGTTTGATGCCCAAATCTGGCTTTCCTTAAACCTCAATGAGTTACTAATTTGGGTGTCAAACCACATGTTACAGAAAACATTTTTATTTCTATTTTCTTGCATTTGCACCAAGACAAATTCCTTGGGTGTCCAATCCCTTTATTGGCTTGGCCAATAAAGAATTCTATTCTATTCTATTTAAGGAATATTTACATTATCCAAAATATAACCTTTTGCCTTAGCCTTCAGATAACTAGCTGATCTAGTGTTGTTTGAGTAGCAGACATATATATATATATATATATTCTCACTAGAATAACCTTTGCTCAAATCTCCATGCAGAAGTCTTTTAGACTAATTACGTTGTTCTATAGATGTTAGAAGATAGGTAAATTTTTAAAGAGAGAAATAATAGTGACAAGATATTCCAATGTACAGTATATTAATGGTGTTACAAGTTGAATATACCATAATGTCTCATTTTCATACAATTCTTGGAACATAGCAAAATGAAATTTCAATCTAATCCACAGGATAAATTTTGATTAGACTTAATGGTGGCAGACAGATATGTTTTTATTAATGATTCCTACCAACTACTGAAAAATACTTATTTATAAAACTGTTTTAGCTATTTTTCTTTTTGACCTCTTTATTTTAGAAAGCACAAGTTACACTGAAGCATAATCCATACACTGTGGAATTTGTGAAAATCTTAGCTATTGGTTAGCTTGTTGGTAATTAGACAAACCGAAAGAGTGCTATAAATAATGTCCTTTTTACCTTACTGCATTATTGAATCAGTCGTAAATATATTGTACAGCTCCTCTATTCTAAATTCCACCCTTGGCGATATTATAAAGAAATAGGTCTAATATGATGGTCCAGTTGATTAATCTCTCCCCTGGAGTCTTCAATTTCCAGGTGTGTGTCTATGTTTAAACTAGTTGGACCACAATGGAAATAACTCAATCCAAAATACTTCTAGAATAAGGCACAGTATAAAATGTTTCTGAACTCTGTTTGGAATATAGCCCCTGCCTCTTCTGGTTATTTTATAAGAAATGCTAAGGAGAAAGGAAGCATCTTCTGAAAGGCAATGTCATTTTTCATTAGCATCATCCAGCTAATAAAGGTAATAATATCACTGATTTTTAGGTCAAAGTTTTAAAGGATCAGAAAGGCCAATACAGTATGTCACTGATAGCCTTAGAAGTCAGAAAGGTAGAAGAACTGTGAAATCACTTGAACAGAGTCCTATTTTAATTACTGTGTTCACAAAAGAAAAAAAGAAAAGGAAATGCAATTGTGTTTCTATCTTGTCACTTGTATGAATGCTTTCATCTTTAGGAATGCTGGAAGCTACCCTATAGCTAGTCAGTAACTAGTGCCTGTAGCTCAGTTTGATTAATGGTGATAGTTCTTCAGGGTATCATTCAATTTGTCTAACTCTAAGTGGATATGACAGGTCAAACCTGGAACATTCTACCTGCAGAAACGATACAGCTGCATTCTTGCTCCTCTTAGTTATAATGAAATCATGACAAACAAAGTGTGACGAGGAATAACCCTCAAACTGGTATCTATACACGAAAAATAGAAATGTTGGTAAAATATCTCTTGCAACACATTTGCAAATAACCAAGTTTTGCCTTCTATATTGGCTTTATATTTATATCACATCATAGTTTCCAAATTCAGGAGAGTTTTATCTTTAACTTGATTTAACACAGCTACATTATAAAGAAATATGAAACTCGACACTGCCCCTGGGACATGGGTGCTATAGAAACTGCAGTCCAATAATTGCTTTGTACTGTCAGTTCTACAGGGACATTTGCTACCAGCTAATTACCCTTTTTAAAATCTAAATTGGTGGGGCACTCCAATAATTTTTATTCGCATTATTTGTTAGAATAGTAGGCTAGCTATCTCTCTAAAGATTTGCTACATTATGTCTAAGCTTTGCCCACCAATGGTTGCCACCTTGTCATGGAAGTTATGGGTTAAATTTACTTTGTTTGTTTTGACCGAAATAAAGTTTCTGTCTACAGTATCTCTTTGTTCAAAAGCTTGCTTTCTTCTCCTGGGTTCTTTTGTAATACAGAAAGTAAAGGAAAATAAGAGGTATTAAGCCTCCCACAGCATAATTCAACTATATATATTCCTGTAATGCCATTCCAAACAGGGGGGAAAAAAGAGATTGAAAATTCCACCTTAATTCTCAGTAGCCACTTTTTTTTAAGTGTGGCATTTAACTGTGAAAAGATTTCCTATCATTGTCCTATGACTTCAGCTCTTGGTTTTATTAAAAACCTGGCTTAAATCATACTAATCTTGGAGTTAAATTCAACTGAGCTCATTGTAGCTTACTTTCCAACAGACATATTTAGAATTGCATGGAAAGCCATTAAGGTTGGCTGAATATAACCTCAAATTCCACTCAGAACTGTTCTTCTTCTTCTTCTTCTTCTTCTGCATCTCTTTCTCCCTGTCTGAGACAAAATTCACGTTTTGATTGTACAGTGTGATTTAACCTTTACACCAATATTCAAAGGCTTTTGATGTAAAAGTCACTCTTAAGTGCAGATAAACTATACAACTTTCCATCTCAGAGTCCTGCATCTTGTCTCATTTGTGGATGTGACTCAAAATATAATGTTTTGCCATAGGATTTTCTCGCTAATAATTCACCAAGCACAATTGATCTTCACATTGACAAATTTCAGTAACAAGAAAAACTTGCGTGTTCACCCACATAATTATGAGATTATTGAATGGTCCTAGGACTTCACTTGTTGAGTTGCATCTGATATTGTAATATGTGGTCTAGAGTTTGTTTGCAAGTTTGAAGAAAAGAGTCATGCTCTATTTCATTCTTCAAGAGGAAGAATGATATAAAATAAAACCAATAAAATAAATTTCAATATTCAATGAACATTTTCAACTTCTTGTTTGACATGGCTAATTAAGTAGGTATGGTTTCTGAGTGATCACTGATATCCAAGCTTGATGCATAATAAAAGGTTCTAGCATAGTGTAAACCACACTGTTAATTGCTGATGTGCACTTGCCCAGTTCTTCCTTCCTTGATCTATTTTGGTCCCAAAATGCAATTATATAGTGAAAAGCTACCAGCTCTCCATTTTATTAATATCTACCATTCAAAAATGTATACAAAAATGTATTTGTTTATGGAAAGTCTGCCCAATGTGCAAGTTTAGAGAAATGCATATGAAATTGCACCTCTATTTCCATATGGATTTTTAAAATTTGCAAATTATAATGAAACAGGCTAAATGAGGTATAATACCAGAAATGATAAATTAAGTAAAAACAAAATAGAAGCATTTGCTCAACTTTGTCTCCACACAGATCAGGATATAGTCAACTGTTTGCAAGAATAGAATGTTGTTTGTGAACTCGTATCTTAATCAAATCACATGATGGCATGTAGGATTGCCAGATGACCTTTATTTTAGGAACAGGGAATCTGCCATAAGCTGAGATAATCTTTTTTCAGTATCATCTGTTCTTATTAGCAGTGGTTTTCAGAGAGAAGCCTTTCCAATTGCCACTTGAAATGCCAGCAATATAAGATGGAAGGTTCTATGCTTCTAAGCTGTTTCTCTAAAGGAATTTTGAGGCATACTGACAATTTGCTTTAATCATACTGAGTTATAAAATGTAATGGAGATTCTGTTCTGTCTACACAGAATTAGGGCAAAAGGCTACAATCTGGACAGTTTGGATCAACCTAGCTAGTGTATAATGCTTTAGCAGAATATTTTTTTTTATGCTGGCCCATTTCTTTAATTGCTTAAAAATAACCCTAATAAGTGCAGGTTGATATTAGATTGGATATTAGATATTAGTTTGATATCAGATCTGATCATTTCAAATTACCATGTAGGAAGAATTTTTATGCTATTCGTTTAACCTGATATTTGTCCACTTTCAAGCTTAAAAAAATAGTGCCTTGAATGAGGAGCCTTACTTTTCATACATATATACAGGTAATCTTTACATTAAAAATGATATGACTTTGATTAATTACATCATAGAATGATCAGGTTGTACAATTGGGAGATAGTCTTACATTCATTTTTTCCAAAATTGCACACATAAACTTTCTTCCCAATAGGAAAAATATATTTAACCATTTACACTTGCATATGATAAGTGTATTTTTCCACCATTACTCTTAAAGAAGCTAATAATCCCCACCTTCAGTGCATCCTGTTCCCGGTAAGGTAAGCTATGCAAAAGGTATGTATTGATGCTTCTGTTCTATTAATCACCCAGAATAGTTTCATGTAAGATGGACAGCCACATGAATCTCAATAGTAATAATGATGATGATAACATTAAGGATCAGGATGAGACTGAGTAGAGTGTTAAAGGATGCTGCCCACAATAGCAGTGCTCCCGGATTGTCTCTTCGGCCCAATATAACAAGCATGGTCTCACAGCTGACCACTTGAACTGCATTCTAAGATCTCTGGTGCACAATAACCATACTGTCTTTCCTGCTCTGGGATCCAGACTGACACAACATACAAAATCTGGCTGGATAGATTTCCATGAGAAGGAGCCCCCTGTTCATTCAGCTAGCTCTCAGTAATACATGCCTAGCCTGTCCTCATGTCCACTATTAAATAATGGATAAGATTACTTTTATTACAGAAACCTGGCATTCAAAAGCATAATCCTGTTGTATATCTACAAACTGAGCTGTTGGACGGGAACTACCAAAATATTTTGTTAAATTCAACTGGAATTTTTAAATGGCTGAAGGGAAGGTAAATTGTATGATCTCTGGCTCGTTCAAACATTCATTATCTAATAATTTTTGTTGCATTTCTTGTATTAAGTCAGTTTGGTCTAGTGGTTAAGGTATCAACCCTCTCTCTGGAATATCATCTCTCTGGAGATTAGACTGGCTCCCACTCTAGCACTCTTTCGGAAGGCCCTGAAGAAGGGGGGGGGTTCAAATTTTGTAACAACTGGTTCTGTGGGCGTGACTAGGTGGGTGTGGCTAGGTGGGCATGGCTTCTTCTTCTTTTCGCAGCACCCCTCCCCCAATTTTTGGGCCTTCTGGGCCTCAGGGAAGCCTCCTGGGGGGGGTGTTTTTGCTCCCAGAAGGCTTCCCTGGGGCTCAGGAAAGAAAAGAATGGAGCCAGCGGGGCATGCAGCAGCCAGCCAGGGGCACAATTTGCCGGTTCTCCGAATTGCACAGAAGCATAACAACCAGTTCTATAGAACTGGTCCGAACCGGTAGAATCCCACCCCTGCCCTAAGATGTGGTTCTGCCAGTGGGCCTGGGAAACCTAGATCAGGATGAAGCCCATTAAATGGCTAGTAGGATTGTGTGTTGACCCCGGAGTGGGGGTTATTATTTTATTATTTTTCTTTTGATTATTTTTCTTTCTTTTATATGTGTTTTTGTCCTTGTAGGACTCCTTGACTCGCCATGCATGCGAGTAGGTGGCAATATATATTTTATAAATAAATAAATAAAGATAACTTTGGGTCAGTCACTCTTTTTCAGCCCACCTATCTCACAGAGTTATTGCAATGGGGAAAATAGGAGAAGGAAGGAGTTTTAGGTATCTTCATTGCCTCATCTTACTTATAAAAGTAATAAAGGCAGGACATTTTTTTTAAAAAAATGAATGAATTCTATAATATGTGCAGCTATACATTTTTAAAAGCTATTTCAAAATTACGATCGGTCTCAGTTATTACATTTTCATGCACAGCGTGCCCTTACTTGAGACATTTTGTATTTTTATATGTTTGCTTTTCCCAATATTGTAAATGTCATAACTATGAAAAAGCTTTAGCCATAAAAGCATCATTCTCCTCTATCTTTTTATTTACCAATCATTAGACTACAGGAGAACTGGCTAAGCAGTTTATTTCCCCAAAATAGAGCAAACACAAATCGAGAGTTAGATTACAGTCCTGTTACAATTAGCATTGAACAGACCTGGAGAGTTGTAGTGTGGCTATCTGGGCTTCCCCATAATCTCAAATAAAATTTTGTTATACACAGTTTCCATCTAAAACAGGGGTACCACATTCGTGGTGTCATCACGTGACGTATTGTGACTTTTTTCCTCTTCACTAAATTGGACATGGGAGTAGCCAGCACATGACACATCCACCCCATGGGCCATGAGTTTGACAGCCCTGATCTAAAACATACAGTGAAAGGACTGTAACAGCCACTCTGTAGGACAAGTGGGCCACAAAACTAACAGAGTGCATCCATGAACACTAACTAGAAGTCAGAAAACATGATCAAAACTCTTTAATTGCACAACCCATGGACAGATTTCACCTTAGTTTCAACTGGGAAACTGTGAGCATCCTAGATCAAACTAAGTCCAAAAATGCTCCTAGGAGCCTGGAACTCAGACAAATCAGCCATCAACAGAGATTAACAACATCCACATTTAAAGGAGAAAATAAAACAAAAAAAAGGAAACCAAAAAACAACAACACCTCTTCACCACCAATCAACACCCAGATATGCAGAGATTAACACCAAGATTAACACCAGACCATCTATCCAGCAGTAAACAATACCCAATTAGGAAACTATTAACTCAGACGAGCAATAAGGCAACAGCCCAATGAAGGAACCAATACCACCACTTTAACTAGCAACCCATTTGAAAATAAACAGAGAGCAAACCCTATTCCTTACTAGCATTGATGATGTTACCTAGTTGGTAAGGAAACAGCTGCTAAGAGAACAACCAAGAGAGCACCAAGGACACAACAGAATAATTGGTACAAAATAATAAACTGGTATAACATTATCTGCAGGAATGTGAGGCTGAAGAAGTAAATAATATATTTCTATGTGTGACTGATCAACATCTTATGTAGATTCATACCTGGCTCAATAGTTTTATCTGTGAATGTTGCATGTGCCCACTGTTGATTTCTGTGCTATTTATTCTTGGTTGCATGTGTCTAATATGCTTGCAAAAGATCATAACTTGAACTAAATGAGGGCTCCTGAATGATACAATGCTTCTTATAGATGAACAATTTTGTATGATTTTTCACATAACGGTTGTTATGGATACAGAGAGCAGTTTCACTATAATTATTTATTTATTGAATGTCACTCTCTATCATTTGCAGAGCAATGTGTGTTTTTTAATAACCTTAAAAATAATTACTTATTATAAGAAGCCTCTTAACTTCAGGTTTAGGTTCTATTCTACATTTCAAAGATGGCTTTGAGAATGTTACATGATTTAATCCTACTCTGTAGGAATAAAACAGTGTAAAAAGTATTCTTCAATTTTTTTTGGAGAGTCGGATATTGGTTCCAGTTTTGGTGCTTTAGGATTATGGTTGTAAGAACATTGCTTATATGGTGCTCCTTGTTAAGATTTTCCTCTGCTCCCCGGTTTTGATATCCAGAGTTTATTAGGCTCTTGATCCTTTCAGCTTTATTTCCATCCACTGTATGTATGAAGACAGTATAAAAATAATTCCTTGAAGCAACATGGTGCAAAGTCTTAGCATTATGTACTGAACAATTGGTTCAGCATTACCTGGTTAGAGAAAAGGATGAATGAATAGAAGTAATGAAAAGAAATGTCGGAGGTGACATAAATGCCAATCCCAGAATCAATTTTGGATAATAATAAATAATATAATAAATTGCAAGGAAGGATACTGGCAGGATTAATGTAGTTAAGGATGAGGTCCCACTTAACTATAGAGGTCACTTGGTGACTTCAGTGGGGGGATTACCTCTTAGTTCTCAGCTATAATTATTTTATAACATGATATATTTATTTAAGAACATTATAAAATACTAATCGTACTTTAGTACAGGTACAATTTATTAATGCAAAACCCAGCCACAGTGCAAAGATTCTGTAAATGTTCAAGCTAGCAATCCAGGTACATGTGTCTAGAAGGGCTTAGATTGCAGCAGGTTGTCTAGGAAACAAATTATTCTAAATCTTTCTTGCAGTAACTTCCCCTTCCCTATAGATCACATTGGTCTTTAAGTTAATGTCACTTCTTAGGAAAGCTGGATAGAAATAAAGGCTTCATCCTTATCTGAGCCAACTTCATCCCTATGGAATGAGATAGTTTTTTCAAACAACAGATTTTGCTTCGATTAGCCTCAATGTCTTCAGTATGCTAGCACACATTCAATGAATGCTGATAATAGGGTCTCTTCTCTAAACAAAACTCCACAGACATTAGCATATATGTCAAGACTGATTCACACTTTCACCTATATTCAACTTTGCTCACAGTTTGACAAAGAAAAGGGAGGGGGTAGAATGGAATGCAACAGTGAAGGGAATGGCATCCAAGCATCATTGGTTCCCATGAGACATTGCTCCCAACTGAAGGACAGACTGAGCAGATGCCCCAGAATGGCTGGCTTGTTCCGATAACAAAATGAACAAATGTGATTGGTGGATATAATGAAATATGGGTGGCCTGTAAGGAAAGGGAGAATTAACTATGCTTGCTTTTGCATGGAAAGGCCAGAGCTGGTTTCACTTCTTCTGTGCCAATGTGGTTTATTCAGTAAAGTTTATACTCTTGACAAAATAATGTCCCAGGAGTTTCTTTTTCTGGATTCACCAGTTGACAGTATAGCCAACTTGTCTGGGCTCAGAAGCTAAGCAGGCTTGATTAGGCCTGATTATTTAGAATAGGGAACCTCCCAGATACCACAGTTATGGGCAAAATTGGGAAGTCAGAAAACATCTTCATTTAAAGCATTAGCATCCCATGGCTATATTGCTGCAAAGAAACTTATAGTAATTAAAAAAGGTTTCTGCTCTTCACCAACATTTGAGAAACTCCAGCTACAAAAGGAATTATGAGTTGTCAAGTTCTTTAAATCAGATAAGAGAAGAAAGTTTATAGACTAATTTGTTTTGCAACTTGTCTTCATGTCTTATTAATGGGTCTAAGCAGGGGTGGGATTCAAAAATCCCAGCAAATGGTTTGCTGCCCAGTTGCTGGGTGGGCATGACCATGGTGGGCATGGCCTACCAGAACTTCCGGGAGGACTGTTTTTCACCTTCCCAAGGATCTAGAGGCTTCCCTCAGGCCTCTGGGAGGGCAAAAATGGCCTCCCCTGGGTTCTGGAGGCCCCCCAGAAGCTGGAAGCAGGCCCATTTCATGACTTCCAGTACTTCCAGTAGGGCCATTTTCCACCTTCCCAAGGGTCCAGAGGCTTCCCTTGGGCCTCTGGGAGGACAAAAATGGCCTCCCCCGGGCTCTGTAGGCCCTCCGGAAGCTGGAAACAGGCCCCTTTCTGGACTTCTGAAAGACCTGTTTTCTCCCCTCCCAGAGCCTCTATGCAGACTCTGCACTTGAAATGGGCCACATGGAGACTCCTGGGAGGGGCGAGGTGGGTGGGCCAGCAAGACAGTTCAAATACCAGTTTGGCAAACCAGATGCAAATTTAACATCCGGTTCAAACCGGTAAAATACCACCCCTGGGTCTAAGGTGATACCATTTATAAGAGCTTTAAGCTATGCTATATACAGGATGCAGCATACTCACAAATATTTATTAAGAAATGGGGAAATGAATATGCCTTCACAAAAGTTGTGTTGATTTCATGAGGCAGAATTTTTCTCCAAAGAAACAAAAAAACCACATGGTGAACAGTTTTAAAAATCTTGTTCAGCATCCAGGTTCCCCTTGGCTATAGTTGTGATGGTTGTATTGACATTACAATGTTTTGTCACTAGTACGTTTTTGCCATATGGTAATACCATGAGAGTTGAAGAACTGTGCTAAATCACGACAAAAGTCCACTTTGTCCACAAAGGTCTATATGATTTTATTTTCTTCAAGTAGCTACCCTGATGTTTCCAAAAATTCCCATTCAGAGATATTATGGCAGTGACATTTCCATTCATCATCCCCAATAACTGCACTCTCAAGTGAGATCTTTGTATCATGGATCATGGCAAAGACTAAAAAATGATTTTCCATCTATTTGCCTGATTTCTTTTCAGCGCTCTCAAGAATAATAGCCATCACCTGCCAACCTGGCATTCTGGGGCAGTGAATTTCATAGTCCTTTCCTGAATATGACACCATCCATTCTGTCTTTTCTTTCTTAAAAAAATAAAAAGATTCAAATACTACAGGTTTTCCTTGCAATAAAGCATTTGTATTGTGTCTTAATTTGAGTTGCATCTTCAGAATCTTTTTCTGCTGTTGAGCCGGTGAGCTTGGTGGGTGGGGGAAATAGAACCATCAGACCTGTGTACGACATTATAAATAAATAAACTTGTTCATAACACAGTTTGATGAATTCATGCAAACACATTATGCATTAATGGGGGTTATTATTTAATAACCTTTTTCCTAATAAATCCTATCATTTGCCCTTTTGCCATGGGATTGGATTTTGTTTGCTTGTTTGCTTGCTTGCTTATTTAATTACAGCCTTACAGGAAGCTTCAATTTGCTGATTTTGAGTGTCATGCAACTCCTCCAATAAATAATAAGTGATTACAAACAAATACAGATCAAGTAAGTAAGCTTCCCTGACTTTTCTTTTAGACAATATCGTATATGGGGTGGGACAAAATGCTGTTGACCACCCAGTCTTCCTTTAGCTCACTGAGGTAAACTTAGAACTCTGTTTTTAAATACTATACCAGGAAAGAACAGCTCTTATTTGTTCCACTTATTGTTCTTCTAGTCCTATGGGTGGGGGTGGCGGGGTTCCACTTCACTTTTCACCCAGCTTCAAGTACTGTGCATTTTGATTGGCTTTTACCTATGTGTGGATGCTTTTTTCAGCTCTTCGTCCCTGAGTGACTCGTTTTACATCAGTCTTGCTCAACATATTCAGCAGGGCAGTTTTATATTTTATAATGGTATTGTTTTACGTTATTTTCTTTGCATCTTTTACTACACATTATACAATTGGCTGTTGCTAATTTCTTCAAAACTGACTGGTTTTGGGAGATACAGATTACAGCATGGTGCTCTTTAACTCTGAGCCTGAACTGTGTTGTCTTCTTCCTTATTTTTGGTTCTCAGATTCTCTATGCCAGGAAAAGGGGCAAGAAAAGAATCAGCCCTCCTGGGTTGTTTTCTTTCTTTCTTTCTTTCTTTCTTTCTTTCTTTCTTTCTTTCTTTCTTTCTTTCTTTCTTTCTTTCTTTCTTTCTTTCTTTCTTTCTTTCTTTCTTTCTTTCCAGCAAAGCAGCCAAATTGGAGTCTTAGCTTTATGATGAAATCACATTTTTTCTCTCCAGCATGTCTGAATTGCCTCTTAACACTCCAGGTCCATTGGATTCAGAAGATAATTGTCTGGAATTTGGAAGGCAATAGTTGTTCAGCACCAAAAAGGGATCTGGCCCTGAAGGAAAAGACATGTATATATTTAACAGTACAAGAAAAATGGTTCTAAAGCTATTTCTTAGCCTAAGACAGAAAACATTGTTTTCAAATAAATGAGCAATGTATAATTTACAGTGAACGTGTCTTGGTTTCTGCTAAGCAGTCCAAAAAGATGTTTATTTTCTTTAGCCTTTTATGTTGCTTATTGGGAAGGATGATTCAGGTATTTGTTTTTAAATCATATTATCGATTTTGGAAACTTTTAAAAATGTTATGTAACGATTAATTTGTAACTATGTGGACAAAAATATTCCTTTAATTTTATTGCAAGACATAATCTGCTGTTAGGAACTGGGATGAAGTTTCTCATTATTGACATTATTTTCTCTTCTAACATATTTTATTTTATATTGCTTCATTTTAGTATTTCTTAGATGAATGTATCAAATTCCTTCCCTTCCCATCCCTTCATGTTGCTGTTGTGCCTTAGCTGCTGGTTGCTATTTTATTTTGTGTTGTGAAATGCCAGATGCTTGAAAACAAGTAAATAATGGGGCTACCAAATTGTTTGGCAGCAGGACCTTTACTAAAAAGGCACAGCACTGCCATTTGCTCGATATGGAAGTTTTAAATGGTGTACTGGATTCCCGGAGTGCATTGAAATGCACAGTCAAAAGGACTGTGGAAAGAATGGCTTAGCAAAGGAAATGCCAGAAAAGCTTCAAATTTCTTACATGGAAGCAGGGAAAACAATACAGCATATTTTTGCAAAATGTTTTGAACTGTGGTACAGAGTACAGGTTAGGACTTTAGACTAAGACTGCGAAGATCTACTTCAAGTACACCCTAAGCCGTGGAGTCTGACTTAACACACAGGGTTATTGTGGGGTAAAAAAAAGTGGAGGTGAAGTATGAATTTAAAAAACATACTTTATAAATAGCTTTGTGTGTTCAACTTTACAAGGTATAACAATATATTTGCTTTCCCCAGTGCAGAAACACAGTGAAAAGTTAAAAGACCACTACTTTAAAGTATCTCTTGAATTTATTTTATTTTTAGAAGCAAGTTCCCCTAAAACTATTCATCTTTAACAGGTGTAATTCCAAAATTGTACTGTCATTGGCACAGTTCAGGTAGTTTGCATCTTGTGTGGAGTTCTCTTAACTACTACTAATAGTATATTTGGAACAACTCCATGTTCTTTCATACAGAGTATGTATCCCAAACTGGGCATACACTGTATTAAAAATCATATTTCATAAGGGATGGAGCCTCCATTGGTTAGGCAATGTATAATATAGCCATCAATTCATCATAAAAGACTATTAAGTAGTGATTACATGTAAGTGATGAGCAAACACATTCTGAATTCAAACCTTCTCTTAGGAATGTGGGTTCATAGGCTGCACTGCTACAACTAGGCCCTTACTGGAATAAGTTTGGGGTTTTTTTTATGAGTGAGTATAAACAGATTTGTGGGTCCTTGGACAAACTACTGCCTTCCTTATCTTCAGGATGAGAATCATATTCAATATACTTTAACAAAGAGAGCCGTTATCAGGATTAAAGAGATAATGCCAGAAAGAAAAGTCAGAAAATATTAGATATGTTATGGTTTGAAATGGGGCAACAATCATTATTCTTCTTTCTCCCAGTAGTCTATAATCTCTTTAGCCCTGAATGAGGATCACAGAATAATTATATTTATGGAGGTCTTTCTGAATTCCATTTTCAGACTGTTACAAGTGACTCATAGCCAGCCTTCTCACTATCTTATTTAACATCCAATCTGATGAGGAGTTGTCTATAACTTGAAAGCTTATTTATGATGTTGTTGCATGGTAGTTCATCCTGAAAACAGCTCTCCGTGCTTTAATTTTACTTTTTTCTCCACCCCATAATAAATCTATCTGTTACCAGCAAAAGGGTACATTTTAGTTGATATAATTGTAATATTTTATATATGAAATGCTATTCAGATTAAGAAATGAAAAAATAAACCAGTCTGTAATCCATTTGTTTTTATTTTGGTAAGGAAGATGAAATTAACAAAGAGCTGCCTCTGCTTTACTGTGAGACTGTTTTCTAATACCAAATAGCTTTCAAAGAAGATTTAAAATTTTTGGTCACTAAAATAAGCTTAGTATTCTACCTTTATATTCATGAATGAGCCACATCTTTCTGTCAAGTGCTAAGGTCAATGTAACCTGATGATTCCTTATTTTGATTAATAAAGGCTCACACCAACTTGATCTTAGCAGCAGACAGAAATAAGTGCTGTCTAGAAATGATCACCCAGCTCACAGTCCTGTCTTTTTTAGGTGGACATGATGCTAATGTTATGATAGATGTCTGCATCTCATTTCTATCTCTGCAAATGTTCCATTGTGCTTGAAGCCAGACATTATGAATTGAGATACAAAACAGACAGGAAGGGGCATTATAACTGAAATGACAAATAGGCATTTGCAATCTTCTACAACAGTTGTAGTAGTAGTATTGAATACATATATGGCATCGTCTGATACATAGCATGTTGAAAGCAGTATCAGACCATTTAGTGTGACTAATGGGCCATCGTTAGGAGTGCCTGAGGGTAAAATAAGATTATCATCCTTAAGACTTAAACTATATTGAAAGTTCCTTTGAGATCATCAGTCAAGCTTAGAATTCGCCATGTACTTAGCCCTGAGGAGAAAAAGCAGCCAACAAAAAGTTATATGGTTTCAGTGTGTGCTCAGGAAATATCCATGAGTGATATTTCTTTGACGTATTTTTTTTCTCCTCATATGATTACTCAGAACACAGGAAAGGCAAACAAATCTGAAAGACCAAGATAATAGAAGCATGTTGGCAAGTGAAGGTAGCAGAGGATGTAGATTCCCATCTGAGACAGTAGGGACTGTTTCACAAAATTTGATTTCATAAATCAATACACATTTTTTACCTTTTTTTTTGCTTTTTGCTGTGCATGGTAGCAGAAGCAAAACAAATTAAAGGCAGTATAACAAGAGCAAACAGCATTTTTTTGAGACACAGTGGATTTTTGTAACAGAAATAACAGGATATTTCACGTTAATTTCAAGAGATCCAAAAATATGAGGGCAACAACTGGAGGAATTCTGGCTCTTCTACCTCTGAAACCAACCATGTGTAACAAGATCCAGATAGATTCCATTAAGCATCTTTCTTAGGAATAAATGAAAGAGAGAGGAGGATAGAGTTTTAAAAGATTCTACCTTTGAAGTTAATGTATTTAAACAAAATTATAGTTGGAATGTGCTGGGAGAGGGAGAGGGAAGGACAGGGGAGGGGAAAGGGAGGGCGAGAGAGGAGGGGAAATGGAAAGGAGAGGAGAAGAGAAGCAAAGCAAACTAATCAAACATGACTAGGATATTAAAAATCAGTTCGTAGTTTCCAAGATTAACTACACTCAGAGCTATACAAAGAGTGATCTTGGTAGAATTCTATGGGGCAACTGAAATTTGTCCTGTTTTGGTGAAGTAAGGAATATAAGCAGAAATTTCATCCATCTGCTTGATATGCCAAGAAAACTGACTGTTCATGGACTGACATGAAACTTTGTTTTGAAGTGATGAAGTAGTTTACTTTTAAGGCAAAGGTCTCTGTTATGTCCCTGGAACTTGCCAAAGTCCCCACCCAGGTCCGTTCATGCTGCGGGGGCGTTTGCTGCCCCTCATTGGCTGGCCTCCCTCGACAGCCGGCTATAAAAGCCAGCTGCAGGGTCCGGCCAGCCGCTGATCGCTGGAAGCCTGCTCCAGGCAGGGCTAACACGTTCAGTCCTTTATTGTTCCAATAAAGTCTTGTTGCACCCAAGCCCTGGTCTAGCCTCTCATTGCTCAACTACAACACTGGCGACGAGGATGGGATGGCTACCAGAGGCAATTCGCAACAGCTGAAATCACTAAAATAACTGCTGAGCCGCAGCCGCGCCGCCGGAGAGCTCGGTCAGCAAGAGCGAAAGTAATAGCGTCTGTAGCCGCTTGTTAGCAAGCTACAGAGGAAAGTGAAGCGCTGCGAGCCGCAGCCACTCAGCACAAAAAGAGCGCGAAATTCAAACGGCTGTCGTTTGGATTTCTAGCCGGAATACAGCGCGGTGCTGTTATTCCGAGCTACTGACACTCACACAGGCACAATTTTCAAAGCGCTATCAGAGGCGGCAAGCCAGCACCGCCACGCTCTCCAGGAGTGCGGATTTCAAAACGCTGCCAACAGTCGTTGCAGCTCAGCCCAGTGTAGCCAGAGAGAGAGCAGAGAGGTCTATGAAGCCTCTCCAGAGCTGAAGTCACTAGACTAACAAGAGCACAAGTGCCATTTGTGTCCCAGAGAGATTTCTCAACAGCATATCACGCAGGAGTCCTCATCATGAACTCCAACCCAGCCTTCCCACCGTTCAAACCGGAAGAAGAAAAATGGGAGTCATACAAGAATCGTTTTAACCACTACATCGACGCTATCGGTCTGGCTGATGCTGGGGAGCACAGAAAAAAGTCATTCTTCCTCAGCTATTGCGGAGCCATCGTTTTTGATACGGCCACAGCACTCGTCGCTCCACGTGAGTTAAAAAATGTCCCCTGGCCAGAGTTGCTAGAAATTCTCACCAACCATTACTCCCCCAGGCCCTCACAAATCGCGAGGCGTTTCACCTTCCGGATGAGGAAGCAAGCAGAAAAGGAAACCGTCAATCAGTATATGGCCGCCTTGAGGACTGCAGCCCTCCACTGCGGGTTCGGGAACTATCTTGATGACATGCTCCTCGACCAGCTCGTCTGCGGGGTCAAAGACCTTCACCTCCAGAGGCGACTACTCGCCAAGAAGGACCTCAACCTATCCCAGGCCGTCGAGGAAGCCTTGGCAGCAGAGCTGGCAACCCAGTCCGCCACTGAAATTCAAGGCCCCGTTCCCAAACAAAGCTGCGCCACCGTTCATTCAGAAGAGGTAGTCAACGAAGACGACCCTAACGAGCAAACAGACATCCACCGCCTCACCCATGCCAAACAACCACAGGCAGGAGCCAGGCTAGAAACCAACAGCGCACCCAAACACATCATCCTATGCTTATCCTGTGGAGGACCTCACTCGAGAGCCACGTGCAAATTCAAGGGTGCCATCTGTAACCAGTGCCACAAAAAAGGCCACATCGCTAGAGTCTGCCAGGCCACGCACAACTCAGCACAAAAGGTTCCTTCCTTTTCCCATTTTGGGTCTCAAAGGCAAGTACTCAATTGTCACACTTGCTACCATGCTAACCACACCTGTCACTCTATTAGTAAAATAACACTTTCCGTTCTATTAGAAGGTAAACCTTGTCGTATGGAGGTTGACACGGGGTCAGCGCTCTCAATCATCTCTTGGAGCACCCTCAAGAAAATCCAGCCCAGACTATCCAGAAACCAGCTCCAGAAGTGCCAGATCTCCTTGAGGGATTACCAGGGAAAAGACATTCCAGTGCTCGGCAAAGGCAAGTTCCTTGTTAATTTTAAAGCTTTTAAAGGCCACCTGCCTCTAGTGGTAGTTAACGGCAACCTCCCCAGTCTTCTGGGGCTTGATTGGTTCCCCTACCTCGGCCTAGGGTTAACAGGAGTCCATGCTGTCTCAGCTTCTGACACTGACTCCTTGTTCACTGACTACTCAGACGTATTCAGCAATGAGTTGGGGTGCTATAAGGGGACCCCATCTCATTTGCAGTTGACCCCCAAGCGGTTCCAGTCTGGCTAAAACCGCGTAGAGTCCCATTCGCCATTCGGCCTAAACTGGACGCAGAGCTCGATAAATTATTAAAGCAAGGGGTCATCGAGCCGACAGACTTCGCCAAATGGGAGACGCCAATTGTCACATCCCTCAAAAAGGATGGCAGTCTGAGAATTTGTTCTGATTACAAAACAACAATCAACCACTTTCTACAAGTTAGCGCGTACCCTGTTCCGGTCATTCAACATTTACTGCATACCTTTGAGCCTGGCAACATTTTTGCCAAATTGGACATGTCACAAGCGTATCAGCAGTTCCCCGTTGACAACCAAACGGCCGAACTGCAGACCATTGTGACCCACAGGGGTGCCTTCCGGTGCAAGCGTCTCCAGTTTGGCGTAAGTGTTGCCCCGGGCATTTTCCAATCCCTCATGGAGCGTATACTACAGGGCCTCCCTGGCGTAGTACCATACTTCGACGACATATTGGTCTCTGCCAGGGACAGACCCCAACTCTTCCAGAGAGTCAAAGCAGTGTTAGACAGGTTCAGACAGCATGGCCTCAAATTAAAAAAGGAAAAATGTGCCATTGCCACTAGACAGGTGGACTTTCTGGGCTATAAGATTGACGCCTCAGGCATCCACCCCCTAGAGTCCAAGGTCAAGGCAATTCATGAGGCACCCACGCCAACCACTAAAGCCGAGCTACAAGCCTTTTGGGGATTATTGAACTTTTATGCATCATTTCTACCTCACAAAGCATCAGTAGCAGAGCCTCTACACAGGCTCTTAGATAAAAAAGCACCTTGGCACTGGGGACACAAGGAAGACACCGCTTTTCGCGCAGTCAAAACACTGCTCACATCTGACGCAGTCCTTATTCAATTTGACCCACACCTTCCACTGGTACTAGCCGCGGATGCTTCCCCTTTTGGGATTGGCGCCGTATTAAGCCATAGACTACCCAACGGTTCTGAGGCACCGATTGCCTTCTTTTCCAGAACGCTCTCAGCAACAGAGCGTAACTATAGTCAGATCGACAAAGAGGCTTTAGCCGCAGTGGCCGCTGTTAAGAAATTTCATGAATTCCTGTCTGGCCACAACTTTGAGCTAATCACAGACCACAAGCCTCTCCTGGGTCTTCTTTCCGGGGACAAGCAGACTCCCCAAGTGTTGTCCCCCAGAATGACGAGGTGGACCTTGTTCCTGGCGGCTTATTCGTACAAGCTCATCCACCGCCCAGGAAAAACGTTAAGTCACGCAGACGCCCTCAGCCGCTGCCCCCTGCCAGCTCCAGCAGAAGACCCGGCCCCGGTCCACGCCATCTTCGATGTCACCGAGCTCGACCTCCCTGTCACCGCTCTCGACATCGCCACCAAATCCAAGACGGACAAAACCATCGCCCAGGTACTGGACTGGGTGAGGAGGGGGTGGCCGGGCTCAAACCTTTCAGCCGAATTCACACCTTTTAAGACCCGTCAACAGGAGCTGTCTAGCATACAGGGCTGCCTGCTGTGGGGCACCCGGGTGGTTATTCCGGCCTCACTTTGCACTCCAGTCTTAGAGGCACTACACGAGGGTCACCCGGGCATCGTCCAGATAAAGGCGTTGGCACGAAGCTACGTCTGGTGGCTGGGCCTGGACGACGACATCGTCAAGTGGGTAAGCTCATGCCAACCCTGCCAGGAATCCAGACCATCCCCTCCAGTCACCACCCCCACAAAGTGGGAGAGCGCCAACGCACCTTGGTCAAGGCTACACATTGACTTAGCAAGTCCAATACACGGCAAGACCTTCTTGGTGGCCGTAGATTCATACTCAAAATAGATCGATGTAGCCCAACTATCCGCAACCACCACGCTAGCAGTTACCAAGGCTCTAACTCACCTATTCGTAACACACGGGTTACCAGACACCATTGTTTCAGATAACGGCCCCCAGTTCGCCTCAACAGAATTTAGCCGTTTTGCCACAAATCTTGGCATCCGACATATCTTCAAGGCCCCCTTCCATCCTGCCAGCAACGGATTGGCAGAATGAGCCGTTAGATCCACAAAAGAAGCACTAGCCAGATTCAGCAAAGAAGATTGGCATCACAGGCTCTCCCGTTTCTTGCTGAGCCAACACTCGACCCCTTGCATGGTCACCAACAAATCCCCTGCAGAACTTCTAATGGGTAGGCGCCTAAGAACTGTGTTGGATAGGCTCCACCCTCACTATTGTCCTGACACCCCCCTCGCTTCAATGACGGGGGTCAGAGATTTTGTCTTGCAGGAACATGTATTTGCGAGGAACTACGCAGGAGACCCGCTGTGGATTCCAGGAGTGATAGTAGCCATCACCGGCCCCCGGTCGTACCGAGTCCAGCTGGAAGACGGCCGCATCTGGAGAAGACACCTGGATCAGCTAAGGAAGCGACAGGGTACCTTCACCAGTGTCGGATCGTGGGCTCAGGTCGACCCCCAGGTGCCACACCAAGCTCCCATCGAAGACCATGCCAGGGCCACTGCACCACCTCCACCCGGACCAGGAGAGTTGGCAGTAGACCGGGACTGCCCGATGGGTCCGCCACTGGCACCAGTAGACGGGACCACAACTTCGCCTTCCAGAAGCGCCACACCGGTGCCTGTGCATACCCCAGAATGAGGCTGCACCCCATCGCCAACCCCACCGGGTTCCCCGGACTCTGAGACACTTGGTAACTCACTGGAGTTACGATGCTCGGGGCGCCAGCACAGACCGCCCGCTTATTTAAGTGACTATGCGTGTTCGCATCTGGGGGGAAGGGGTGTTATGTCCCTGGAACTTGCCAAAGTCCCCACCCAGGTCCGTTCATGCTGCGGGGGCGTTTGCTGCCCCTCATTGGCTGGCCTCCCTCGACAGCCGGCTATAAAAGCCAGCTGCAGGGTCCGGCCAGCCGCTGATCGCTGGAAGCTTGCTCCAGGCAGGGCTAACACGTTCAGTCCTTTATTGTTCCAATAAAGTCTTGTTGCACCCAAGCCCTGGTCTAGCCTCTCATTGCTCAACTACAACAGTCTCCAAGTTGAAGTCCACAAGTCTTAAAGTTGCCAAGTTTGGGGACCCCTGTTTTAAGGAATGGACGCTGCATTGCTTTATGAAGCAGCTTCCTAACTTTGCACAACATTAGAGTTGTGAGCCAGGGACATCACATGATCTTGCCATCTATCTAAATATCTCTGTTTGGGGTGATCAGTTTAGGGAACATTCAGATCTGAGGGACCCATCTGTTAAATCTAGAATCCAATTGAGCTTTAATGGAATCTCTCTTGTCCACTTGAAAAATAAACCATTGTTGTCGGACAAAAAGTATCTGTTATAATACATGGCAATCCCAGTTGACCATTCCTGTCTTGCTTTCTTATCTCCAAGTCCCTAAAAGTCCCGTATAGCTTTCCTTTGGAGAGATTTTTAATTCTGGAAAATTCAGAAGCAGGTGCTATTAAGAAGCATCGTGTACTATATCATGGAATGATAACAGGTTGGAGAAGAAGATAGACAATATATTTAATAACTAGCACAACAAAAATAATGTAACTTGATTATGTAAAAAAGCAGCTCCCAGGAACAGTTTAAAGAAAACAATGGGCAGTTGTTAAATCTAAGGTACAAGATCAGTTGGCTGTATTCCTGCATATCCATCAGGTGAGGGGGTTTTAACGCAACTTGTTCTAAGACTGATTCAGAATTCATAATTTTCATGTTGATCCTTTCCAGAGGTGGTATTCAGCAGGTTATGACCAGTTCTGGAGAACTGGTAACAGAAATTTTGAGTAGTTCAGAGAACTGACAAATACCACCTCTGACTGGCCCCACCCCCATCTATTCTCTGCCTCCTGAATCCCAGCTGATTGGCTGGGTCTTCTTTTGTTGCCCTGCACAGGAGAACAGAGCTGGAAAGCAGGTTAGTGGGGTGGGGAAGGAATGGGATTTTGCAGTAACCTTCCCCCAGGCGTGAGGAGGGAATGGAGATTTTGCAGTATCCTTCCCCTGCCATGCCTACCAAGTCATGCCCACAGAACCGGTAGTAAAAAAAATTGAATCCCACCACTAATCCTTTCCTAATAGGATCTCTGCTTTGCTCAGGTGTCTAATTTATATTTCTAAGGCCAGAGTCTCCTGTTCTTTTTCTTCAAGCATCAAGTTGTCTAGTTTCTCCAAAAATACACATTTGCTTTGAACACCAAAGAGAAGCTTACAGTTCTGGTACACAATTCTCCAAGTCATTATGTGACTCCACCTGTAGAGTATAACATGACATAACCCATAAGCTCCAGGCTAGGTGCCTTATAGAAAGCTGCCTTTCACATAGCAAGTTGTAGCTGTAGGAACTGAGCTTGTTTTCTCTATTTAGAAAACTAAAGCTACAACTGTATTGTTTTATATCTGGAAGGTCACTAAGAAGTGATAAATGCTAAGATATTTGAACATCTTTCTTTTGGAAACAAAGATGCTATCATCTGGGTCCATTCAGCTTTGGTGCAGAAAGTCAACTTGCTTTCCTTTTTAATGCCTAAATATTTAAATATGAATTTGCAGTAACCTAAAAAAACCTGGAGGACATGTTCAAGTTTACTTCCAGAATATCCAAAACAACAGCATATTTACTGATTTATTTACCTACTGATCCCTATAAATAGCATGTTATTTTGGAATCTCTAAGCTGGGTAGCATTAGCTATCACTCTTTTCCTTCAGTTAGTGACATTAATAGAAAATTTATTTCCCTAAAGCATAATATTATGCATAAAGTAACTGAAGTTAGATGATATATTTTTACTTTTAAAATATAATAGTCCTATGTGGTCTTTGTTAATGTTTATAAGGATTCTTTCTCTATAATTGTTAACTAACTGCTCTATGAAGAGATTGAAAATCATGCATGACATATATAAGCAGCAAATACAGAATATATTATGTAATAACTTAGACGGCCATTCTCACATTCTCTGAATGGTGATTGATTGAATGTGTCCCCTTAAGGGCAGAGAGAGAAATCTTCTTTGATAGACAGATCTTGGAAGCTATCTCAGAGCAGTTGCAGAACCTTCCTCATTAGCATTCTGCTGTGGACAAAAGCACACAGGAATCATTCTCTGAATATATTAGAAAAGGATCAAGGAAAAATTTGAAGCTCAGGATGAAGCTGTCCCATTCCACTGGCATGCTCTAAACCAGGGGTGTCAAACTCAATTTCATTGAGGGCTGCATCAGGATTGTATTCGACTTCAGTGGGCCAGAGTGGGAGTGGCCAGCTTGGCAGCACTCATGTTGGGGGCACCTGTGGTGGCTCGAGCACTTTGCCAGAGAAAATGGGCTCCTGAGCTCTGTTTTCAGCTGCAATGGCCTTCTACAACTCTCTGCTGGCAAAAACAGATCTCGGGAGGGCTACATGCGGCCCTTCCAAGCTCTATTTTTGCCGACAGAGGCACCATGGGCTGATTTTTCACTGTTTCCAGGGTGGGCCCAGGGGGCAGATCTAAGCACCCTCCAGCCCTTGAGATTTCCACCCCTGCTCTAAACTATCAACAGGGAACCGTGACTCCTGTTCCTCATGCTCTGGGGAGTAAGCCAGGCTGGGCTTTGGATATAGATACCCAAGAATTTAGATACCTTCTGCTTTCAGTCTATTCCTCACCAATGGAATGATGCCTGTGTTTATTGTGAGAGCAGTTTTTTGTCTGCTAAGCCAAAAAGTTAATATGTGAGAAAACACATTCAGCATCACATATATTAAATAGGCTACACAGTCAACACTGGAGAAGGCCATTAATATATTGAAAACATATATCTGTCCAGGTCAATTTCAACAGCTTAGAAAATAATGCAGCCACAAGATGGCAATTTAATATCAACACACCTTAGCTGGAAAGATTTAGGAAACAAAATAAAGAGCCAACAGTTTTAGAGCTCATTATCTGCGTCAGCCTACAGCTAGTTTGTCATCAAGACTATTTCTTTTATTTCTGTTATTAAAAGTGACTGTGCAGCTCCATTAGCAAATACGTTTTGTCGTTGCTACAGCAAAATTGTGCTCGTTTGTGAATGAGGAGGCAGAAATAAACTTTTATTTCTTCGTTCATTATTTTTTTCTATTTTTTTATTTGTTTTATTTATATAACATGTAAAAATTCAATTTCAATCACACAGTGTGTTGTCTGGGTACAATTATTTTTAGGAAATCATCACAATAATATTAATTCTATAATAATAATATTTTACTTGTCTACTTTAACAAATCTCCTTTATAACATTAGTCCTTTTTGTATCCCCATACTTCTAACTTCTGCTTTTATTATATAATCATTGTTCAAAAAGTCCCATGTCAAGAAATATTCAGTTCCTTCTTTTTTTTTCTTAATTGCAAGTGTTAATCTGTCCATTTCTGCACATTGTAATATTTTTTTAATCAGACTCTCATCTTTCAGGATCTCTTTGCTTTTCCATTGTTGTACAAGTACAATTTTGGCTGAAGTTAGTACATTGAAAATCAAATATATATTCCTTTTGTCATATTTTTCTGGCAGGCTGCCCAACAAAAATATTTCTGGTTTCAAAACTATATGCTGCTTTATCATTTTTTCCAACCAAGTATGTATTTTTGTGCAATATTTTTTTGCTTTTGGGCATGTCCACCACATATGATAATACAAACCAGGTGTCTGGCTATATTTCCAACATTTAGCGGACCTAAACATTTTTGCCAATCTTGTTGGTGATAAATGCCATTTGTAAAACATTTTATACAAATTTTCTTTATATGCAGCTGACGTAGTTAATTTAACAATTCTATTCCTAACAATTTCTGCCATTTATTCAGTTCTATTGCATATGCAAAGTTTTAGCCCAAGCTATCATTGTCTCCTTTAGTTGCTTGCTTTCCAATTTGATGCTTAATAAATAGCTATATATTTTCTTTATTAATTTTTCATCCATTCCAGTTAATATCTGGTACAATTCTGTTAATTCCTTTTTAAAACCATACATTTTAACATCTTTCTCATATCAAGATTGTATCTACTCTTGTGGCCACCATGCTATATCTATCCCTTGACTACTCAGTTCTTGCTTATTTTTTAATTCCCCCTTTTCATTCAAAATATCTTTATATCTTATAATTTTTCCCATATTGATAACATTAGGGTGTATTGATGCTTCCATTGTGGAAAGCCAGACTGGTGTTTTCAAATAATGTTGTTCTTTAATTTTTAGTCATACTGATATTTATAATATAATGTTTTTGATAATAGTTATGAATCTTATTCTTCTCATACCATAAGAAAGTATGCCAACATAATTGAATATCAGGTCCCTCTAAAGTTAATAGTCTTTTATACCTCGATTAATCCATTCTTTCACCCATGTAAGTACCGAGGACTGATAGTATAGTTCCCAATCTGGCAACCAGAACCCCCTCTTTTTGGGGAATCTTGCAATATTTCAGGCTTATTCTTGCTTTTTTCCCTAGCCAAATGTATCTTAGCATTGTTTTATTTAATTCTTCAAAATATTTCCCCCAGCTTTATTGGAATTGTTTGAAATAAATATAATAGTCTTGGTAAAATATTAATTTTTATAACAGCTATTCTACCTATCAACAACAATTGCTAGGTTTTCCATTTCTCCAAATCTGATTTGATTTGTTGCATCAGTTTCATATAATTATCCTCTTCAATCATTGCACATTTTGCTGTTAGTTGTATGCGTAAATACTTTACTTTCTTACCTATCTGTATATCGTTTTTCCCCATTAGCACTATTTTTTGTGTATTTGTAAGATACTAGTATTAACCAGAATTTCTGTCTTTTCTTTATTTTCAGTCCTGTGACTTTATTCTTCTATTTTTTTTTAATTAACTTCGGTCCAGTTTCTAGTGGATCTTCTAATATAAAAACCAAATCGTCCACAAATGGCTGTACCTTATATTTCTCTTTTTTTATTTCCATATCTTTTATTTTTTCATCTTGTCCAATATTTCTAGTTAGCACTTCCAAGGTCAGTATTAATAGTAGAGGGGAGAGTAGACATCTCTGTCATGTCCCCATTTACCATCACCTTGATTGTTTATGATGTATTGCTTTGATCATATTAATAAATTTCTCTCCAAAATCCATGAATTTTAATTGTAATAACATAAATTGCCAATTAACATTATCAAATGCTTTCTGTGCGTCTAGAAAGATCAATACCATTTGTTTTCCAGGATGTGTTTCATAATATTACAATGTGTTTAAAATCATTCTCATATTGTTTTTAATCTGCCTCCTTGACAAAAAATCATTTTGATCTACATCTACATTCAAACCCTTTTTAATCTCTCTGCTATTATTGAAGCATACATTTTATAGTTCGTATTCAGTATAGGTATTGGCCTATAATTCTTTATCTGCATTAAATCTGAATTGTCTTTTGGTAAAAGAGTAATATTTGCTTCCAACCATTAATTTGGTACTTTCACTTCTAGCAGAACTTCCTTATAAACTTCCAACCTAACTGGGCCTAATGCATCTTGTAAATGTTTCTTAAATACCAGTAACCCATCTGGCCCTGGTGTTTTATTATTCTTTTGTCTCTTAATCGCTTCTGTCAATTCCATCATAGTTATTTGTTCATTCAACATAGCCTTAATTATTTCAGATATTTTAGGAAGTTCATATTGTTCCAAATATTGTTTTATTCTATTATCCAGGGTTTTCTCTTGGAAATACAGTTTTCCATAATACTCTTGAATTATTATTTTTTTCATCCTTATTTTGGTAATAAAGTGTCCCTTTCTCATCTATTAGTCGATGTATCGTTTTTTTCTTATCTTTTTTCAGTTTATATGCCAACCGTCTTCCTGGTTTATTCGCATTTTCAAAAAAGTTGTTTTCACACTTTTGATTTTTTTTTTGTACCAGTTCCTCTTTTTTCAATAAATTCAATTTATGTTTTATTAAGTCCATTTGATTTTTCAAATTCTTTTTTTAGTGTGGTTCTTTCTGTAATTTTAATTCTAATCTTTTATCTTCTTCTAATATTTTTTTATTTTGCTTCTTCTTATTTTTCTTTCCCATGTAAGTTATGGCTAATCCCCAAGTATATGCTTTAGCGGTATCCCATACAATTTTCAGGGAGGTCTCTTCTTTCCTGTTTTCTATTTTTAAAAAGTTCAGTTCTTTTTCCATAGTTTGTATACATTCCTTGTCTTGCAATATTGCTTGGTTCAATGTCCATCTCAATTTTCTCTTTTGTCCTTTCCATATCAATTTTACTGGATTGTGATCTGCCCAGACATTTGATTCTATTTCTATCTCTCTCACACCTGCTTTCAATTCTAATGACATCCATACCATATCTATTCTTGATCAAGATTTAGGTCTATTTGAGTAGAATGAGTATTGGTTTTTCTCCATACATCTTAAATGCCTATTTCTTCCATCATTTTAAAAAAAAGTTTTAGGGAATGTTTTCCTAACTTTTTTTTTAACCTGTTTTACTACTCTTATAATCAAGTTCTGCATCTACGATTGCATTGAAATCTCCTACCAAATATTTTCATACTCCAATTCTATACTTTTCTTATGGAGTTTTCCATAAAACTCTTCTTGTTTATTGTTTGATGCATATATCACTATCAACAGTATCTGCTTATGATTCATTGTTACGTCTACCATCAATATTCTTCCAACTTCATCTGTGAAAATTTGTTTAGCATTTATTGTTTCCTTAATATATAAAGCCACACCCCTTTTCTTTTGCTGTGCTAATGAGAAATACAGTTTCCCAATTTTGGAATATTCCAATAATTTACTGTATTGTTTTTTAATGTGGACCTCTTGAAGACAGATCAAATCAGATCATTCATCATGATGCTATAATTTAAGTAAATAGAAAATGCAAAATCACCTAATTTCAGAACAAATACAGATAGTCGTCAACTTACACACACAATTAGGACAAGATATTTTGTTGCTAAGCCACAGTAAGTGCTTTATATCTGATTTGACTATCGATTTTGCCATAGTTGTTAAATGAATCAATCAAAATCAAGAGAGTCATGCTATAAATTATTAAAAAGGTAAATTTATAATTGCATTAATAATTACTGTGAAGATTGGAAATTACTGCTTTATATATTTTATTTATTTCTTTTTCAGCTATCCCTTTGATTTGTCTTTTTCTTCTTTCTTCCTATATTACTTTGCATTAGTTTTTGCCCTAATGTATTTGTTTTTAAGTTTTGTAACATTATATATACAAGAATATGGGTTGGAAAACTGCCCATTGTACTGGTCTTATAACCAGGGCTGTTCCAAGACATTTCATTCACTGAGGTAAATAAAAAGCCAGGTCTCTCAATTTCAGTTCCTGACAGTAAAAACAATTAATCAATGGAAAGCTTGTCTCCAGAAGTTGTGGTACTCCATCATTGGAGATTTTCAAGAATAGATTGAACTGCCATTCATCCAAAATAGTAAAGGGTCTCCTGCTTGAGCAGGGGTGTTGGACTAGAACATGACTCCTTCATGGTTCCTTCTAATTATGTTATTCTGTAGTTCTGTAACCAGCAGAATTGGCAACCAAATCTTCTTCTGAAACAACCTTCATAACAACCTTCTCTGTCAGAGTAAATTGACTTAAGGGGTTGTGTATATCTTTCTACTGCTGAAGGGAAGGACAAAGGGGCTTAAGAAGAATAGCTGATGGAGCAGTTTCACTGACTCCCTACGCCCAGCAATTGTCATCCTGGCAGCCACTGCCCTCTAATTGATGATGAGTCAGCAAGCATGTATCTTTGGTAGCTACAAAATTGCTAACTACTATTAGGTTAACTCGACATGATGTTATCAAAGTCAAATAAAAGATAAGAAGTAAAGCAAATTAATCTCTTCTCTGCCCTGAATTTTGCAAAGTGGAAGTGTGTGCAGCCCCATTTTCCCTTGGGTGTCACACAAAATATTGACATAGATTCATCAAAATAATTTGTCCCAAGTTATCCAGAAACTCCAAGCAGCCTTGGAGATCCTGCAAGAACGAAGTTGCTCATTTGTGTCAAATTAAAAAAAAAAAAATCAAGATCTGAAGTGGAAGCTGAATAATAAAAATGAGCAAAATTAACCTTTTTTCCCCAGCATGTAGGAGAGGACATTTTGCTGCATAGATTGCAAGATACTAACATAATCTAAGCCAACTGATGATAGAAAATATAAGTACAATTTCCTTTTCAAATTATTTAATGCTTCAGATAGATGACTGACAAGCAGGTAAACTTGAATCCTAAAGCAACAACTAGTTTATACTCTGATCTGTCCTGAAAATCAAATATTAACATGTATCATTTTTCATGTTTCAATTTACAATTCTTTTATTTGGCCCTTGCTGCTCAAATATTTGAAAGTATCTTGTTAGATCCCTACTTGAAAATATGTTATTGTTCTAATTTGTTTCAGTAATTTAGGTGCTTTACTTTTTATTAATGTATAATTGAAACATACCTTGGTATCTATGGAGGCTAGAAACATCCAGTTGTGCAAAACAGGACTTTCTGGCTCCAACAAATCAGTAACTTATACAAAATTGCTCTGAGTTGTTTGTAATCTGTAGATCTCCCTTGCAATAGACCAAATACTATTAAAACAATGGCTTTTCCCTCTCCCTTTTATGCATAGTTCCATGTGTACCTTCAAACTTGCAACAAATTGGAAGTTGAAATGTTGAGAGGAAATGGAAGATCACATATCCATTATTGCTTTATGTTGAACTTTTTACTTAGCTTATGGTCTATATTCCTGATCAGCTCCCCTGGCAGCCATATTGAGCCTGCCAAAAGTAAATGTCACTGACAGAAGGAGAGAGAAAAGGTGAAGGAAGAAAAATAAAAACCAAAATTCTTTTGCCCAAGGCTGACTGCTTTGGCTAAAGCAGCTGTCCACCACTTCAGGAGGCAAGTGCGACCAAGAAGTGGTGAGCTCAGCACAGCTCTGCAATCTTAAGTAAGACTCAGAAGAAAAAAGAAAAAAATGGTAGACTCTTTAAAATTGCCACAAGCCCTGATGGATCAGTGACTTGCGAGACAAAGTGCTGGCTGCACCATAATAACTCTGGCAGACTCAAGAATCATGCAGCTGCCACGGTGCTCTGGGGACTGGTTAAGGGGGTCTGGATCAATCCAGGTGGCTATCACCCCTACGAGGGACAATCCTGGAGTCAAACTGCAGAATTGTTCCTGATCATTGGAAATGGCCGCCTAAGCCAAAAAAGAGGCCTCACAGCTGCAGCAACTCACAGAAATAAGACAAACGGCATGGGAGAGAGACACCTAAATAAGGCACTTGACTCCAGCCCCCAGCCCAACCACACAGGCTCTCAGGGGCACCTCCGTCCCCAAACCGACTCACAACAACCAAAAAACCAGTCTACCAGCAAATAAAATTAAAAATTAATCAAAGGCTTCAAACAAACGCAAAAGGAAAAAAGGCACGAATATAAAAAACAAAGGCTAAACTGGCAAGCCGGGCTAGCTGACAAACCTGTTCTAAGTTTCTAACGAAAAAAACTTAGATACAGATACAGATACAGATAAGATACAGATACAGATAATCAGAGTTGGAAGGGACCTTGTAGGTCATCTAGTCCAACCCCCCACCCAAGCAGGAGACCCTACACCATTTCTGACAAATGGCAGTCCAATCTCTTCTTGAAAGTCTCAAGTGATGGTGCTCCCACAACTTCCCAGGGCAAGCTGTTCCATTGGTTGATTGTTCTCACTGTTAGAAAGTTTCTCCTTGTTTCCAGGTTAAATCTCTCCTTGTTCAGTTTCCATCCATTATTCCTTGTCTGGCCTACAGGAGCTTTAGGAAATAGCTTGACCCCTTCCTCCCTGTGGCAGCTCCTCAAATATTGGAAGACCGCTATTATGTCTCCCCTGGTCCTTCTCTTCACTAGACTAGCCAAGCCCAGTTCCTGTAACCGTTCATTGTATGTTTTAGCCTCCAGTCCCCTAATCACCCTGGTTGCCCTTCTCTGTACTTTTTCTAGAGTCTCAACATCTTTTTTATAATGTGGTGACAAAAACTGGATGCAGTACTCTAAGTGTGGTCTTACTAAGGCTTTATAGAGTGGTATTAGTACTTCCCTTGATCTTGATTGTATCCTTCTGTTAATACAATTTAGGATTGCATGAGCTTTTTTGGTGGCTGCTGCACACTGCTGGCTCATATTTAGCTGGTTGTCCACTAAGACTCCAAGATCCCTCTCACAATTACTGCTCTTGAGCCTGGTTTCACCCAGTCTATATGTGTACTTTTGGTTTTTCTTGCCTAAGTGTAGGACTTTACTTTTCTCTATATTGAATTTCATTTTATTAGATATGGCCCAGTGTTCTAGTCTGTCAAGATCCATCTATCCTTCTATCCAGGGGATAATATTCTTCAATAATCCAAACAATTCCGAGCCCATTTAAGGGAGGTCTGAACACGCTGAGACCGAGTGAAGAACTGGGGACCGTTACCGGGGGAGGGTGTCCTCAGTTTTTCAACTCGGTCTGCAGAGCTATGAGATTAAAGACTACCCATCCTGGATTTTCCCTTCAGCTCAGTGGAGAAAGAGAAATTCTTGGTCTCCCAGAAACTGCTGAACTATAGTTCTCAAAGCATGTCCAATACTAAGGGTTGCTGGCAGTTATTGTTCAATAACATGAGAATGGTTAAAGGTTCACTCAAGTTGTTAAAACTCCTTTCCTTTTCTTCAGGAATTGTCATTGCTAAGTGTGTTTTGCAGATGTTTCTAAGGAGAAAATGTTGAATTCTTTTAAACAGAAAGAGTGTGAGGCCCTGACACCAATGACCCAGTGTGCTTGGGCATGTCTTAACATTTTTGTGAGTTTAGCAGTAAGGTCAGAGTAGGGTGAGGGACAGAAGTGCAGTCAGCAAAACATATTTATAAACTTTCTGGCAAGCAGGAAACCTGTCTTATCGGGTTTCCCCTTACCAAGGAATTTGTAAACCATTTGTGCTTTTGTTTGCAATGTGTGAAGGTCTACAACAGAGGCATGTATGCATAAATGCTGAGATATGGAGGTTTTATGATCAGTCTCACCTCTTCCTTAACTTTTGTGGGAACTGACCAAATATGAACATAAGCTTCTGTTCTTGGCCAGTCTAGATGTCACATGCAAAGAGAGGTGTAGACCTAGTAGACCTGACTTAGAAAAAATATTCCAGTATGATGGAAAAAGAAAGAACGATACTTCTATCACCAGGTTTTCCAAGCCTGAAGTATAACTGATTTGCTTTTAAGTATTGAGCTGTAAATGTAGTTCCACAACTGATATTTTATTGAAAATAGCCTTTTTTAGCCCCTGTCAAACTGGAGTTCTTCAAATTAAATTGAAATATTCAGAATTCCCAATCAGCACGGCTATTATGGAGAGGTTTAGGGAATCAGGACCAATAAAAGGAGACTGGCCTACGTCGTTTGCATGGTGAACAAAGAAGTAAACTCAGTGCTACATACTGTAGTTAGGAAGCAAAATCAGTAAAAAAAAAGTTTGAACCATTTACAATTTTGGATTAAGTTTCACTGGATGATCTAGACGCAATAAGTCACTCTTTGTTTTAATTATGGACTGTGAACAAAGTATGGTTATTTATACACACACATACACACACATCATTGTCATAACTGTAGTTATATAAGAAACAATAGCTGTATATTGTTAGTATTATTATTTACATTTCTTTTCTACCCTTGCTGGAAGAGCTTAAGACAGGGTACATAGTCTTTCTTTCACTGTTATCCTCAAAGTAATAATCCAGCCAAATAATTGGGACTCAAAAAATAACAGGGCTAGATGACCCAGGGAGATTAGATGGCCAAATGAGAATCTGAGTCTCTCTGGCCATAGTCCAACTCTGTGGTTTCCTAATCTTTAGGAAGCCAACGTTTGACCGAACACTGTAGAATATGAACCAGACTAAAAAGATACTCCTTGATGGACAAGCTTGTTATACCTGAAAGAGTCGGAGTATGCTTTTTGTTGGGATTCATTGATAAATTTTACTTCAATTTCAAACTTAATATAATCACAAATTGATATTTAATTTTATTTGTGAGCAGAACTGAAAGAGTTTAACAATGCAGTTTCCTTCATATCTCAAGATATGAATGGTATCCTTTCTCATTACATATTCATTGATATTTTCACAAATGTCATTTTTTTAAAGTGAAATGTTAATTTTTGAAAAGTTAAAGATGCTGAAATTTGAGGGCTAAAACAGTTCCGTGGTAAAGCAATAATGCACCCTAATATAGTGCTTTCCAGACATTTTTGGACTGCAGATTCCTTGTTTTCCCAAACTGGATGGCATGATTATTTACCATAATCATGGGGGGAGAAATGGGGTTGTCCTTCAGATAGCATCACGTTTTAAAAGGCCACACTAAATGAGTCAGTCAGCCATTGTACATTCCTCTCCCCCCTACCTATGACTAACCTAATAGATCAGATGTTCTTGAAGATAGATTTCAGCTTTTCAGCTTGTACAATTATACTTTGGTTGAAGTATGCTGCAGTTTTTCAACACCCTCAATTTCATTCAGTCGGAACAAAAGCGGATGAACTCAGGATTAAAAATAAGACATAACAATGAGCTTCTGTTTTTAACCTCATTCCACTACTTGATCCTGAGAAACTATATATACTGCACTTTGAAGCTAGAGGTGGGAATCCTTTATCCTTCTAAATGTTGCGATTCACCATATCAAGAATCCTTTCCCATTAGTCATTTGTACATGAGTCAATAGTCATATATCTTTCTGTTTCAATATGGCTTGTCCGTAGTAGGAGACTAGGCTTACTCTATCTTTAATAAACTGTTCTAAGATCTCCTTGGATCTATTGGATCCAAACTGTCCTTCTGTTGCAGGAAATTAAGAGACCCAGACCTTGGAATCCAACAATAGAGTTTTATTTGCGCAAAGGTTCAGAGTATTTTAGTGATAGTCACTTCTGAACAAATTTCTTATAGAACAGCACATGCCTATATACTTCTTCAGAAGGGGCAAAACACAGAAATATAACTTATCAGTCATTCATTGGTTACTTGAAACACAAGCCCCCTTTTGCTAGGCTAATGAAATACCTTCCCTCTCACTAATCTATGTCAAAGGTAAATTTCCACAGGTTCTAGTTTTCGCAGTAGCTTGTGGTTTTGTTGCAAGCGAGACAAAGTTTCTTGGCAAATATGACTTTGTGACCGATGATCCTTGTGGTTTGGCTTTTCATACTTCCTTGTTCTTTCTCTTGCTAATACCACATATTTCACTATCTATGAAACTTGTATCATTATTTCTCTAAAATTAATATATTTTTATGTCCTGCCTTACTTCAGGAAAAATATCATTTACTTATACATATCTAGAGGCCTGGAGATAGTGATTCTGTTGGTTTCCACTGCTTTTAAATCAATAGCAATGATTTGACACTTGAATTTTAATTTCAGAATTTTAAATGTATGCATACCGGTTTATTGGAAGAAATAAAACTATATTAGCTTACTTTTCAGCACACTTAAAATTGCAAAAAAAAAAAAAGTTCAAGAATTTTAAAATAATATTGAACAGGTGCAGAGCAAGGCTTCTGTAGTTATTCCTACAGAAATGTTAGAATGATAAGACCTCAACCTCAGAAACATTTTTGACTTACGTGTTTTATTATTGCACAGTGACTTAACATAGTTGTAAGTATTGATATAGATACCTTTGATGAATGATTCCACAAATATATTACCATCGGGACCTCATTTTAAATGGAATTTATTGCATTTGTTTTTATTTTTCAAATTCAATCACTCTTTACACCACTAATGCCAAAGCAAGTAAACAATTACCTTTTCAAAAAAAAAATATGAATGAGACGGACACCATTTTTGATATTGATTGGTATTATGGTAGAATGTGCCTTTAAACACTTGTCCTGACAGGTTACAGTTTCTATTCAAGCTGGAATAATCATAGATATTAATTTGCCTTTCACTGTTGCTTGCTGGGCAGAAAAAAAGCCCCACTTTCATTGCCAAGTTTCTCTTGCTTTAAAACGAAGAGGGATAAACATGATTTTGGACTTTTTTAAAAAGGGATAATTGGGCCGGGGTGGGGGACTCTTACTCTGAGATCTTGAAAAACAGAATGCAGGTAATAGAAAAGGTTAACTAATCTGCCAACTTTGGAAAATTCTCCCCTGAGAGATGAAATAAGTTCCCATTCTCCAAAAGGCCATACAGGACTTCATTCAGACCAAACTTTTTCACAATTTGGGCAGTTTCTGGAAGTAAAGCTTTTAAACCAGAAACAATTCAAGGTGTTCCAGGCATAACATTTTACGTACTTCCAAAATCACTCCAGCAATCCCTGCTATGAATAGCATCATCTGAAGAGATGGTCTAGACCAGGGGTGTCAAACTGGCAGCCCGCAGGCCGGATTTGTCACATGTAGGCCACGCCCACCCCAGCTCCGTGAATAGGGAAAATGTCATGAAATGTCACATGACGTGATGTGGCAAGTTTGACACCTGTGGTCTAGACTCTAGAGAGAAATGAAACAGTCATCTAGAATGGTTCCTGTCTGGACTGATGATTATTGCATATTGCATGGTGATTATTGTCACCATCATGAAATAGGAAAGAGTTTAAGGCCACCCCAAATATTTAGATGGGAGATGCATGCCTAACCAAAGCTTTCAATTATTTAATGATTCAATTGTAGCCAGTAAAATCTTTAAGAATCAGAGAATACAGTACTATAGAGGGCAAAGGCAGAGATTCTAAATGGAGAAAGGGAAATGCAAAGCTGTGGAAAGAGTTCTACGTTGGCTAAAGATAAGACGTTTAACTGTGATTTAGAAATCTCTAAGGAATTAACAAGACTATAAAGGAAATTCTCCTAATGCCTGATTGAAAGTTGCAATTTATGAGAGTTAAGAGTTAGTCAGGACTGATTGGCTGGAAAAGTAAGCTGGGGAAAATCCCTTCTGCAAATATTGTAGTCCAGAAGCTGAATATTTTGCTTTTAAGTGTTCTTATGATTCTGATGCTTTGATTATGCCTAAGTGTTTCCACAGCTCTGTCTCCGAGTTTTGTGCCAAAAAATTATTATCTTTATGCTTACTGAAATCTTGTGTGCTTTGCATCATCTGTAGCTATTGGTTCACAGTTCTTATACATTAGATCACAGGTGGTATTCAGCAGATTCTGACCAGTTCTGGAGAACCAGTAGCGGAAATTTTGAGTAGTTCGGAGACCTTCCCCCTGGAGTGGGGAGGGAATGGAGATTTTGCAATATCCTTCCTCTGGAGGGGGGTGGGAATGGAGATTTTACAGTATCCTTCCCCTGTATCCTTCTCCAGTATCCTTCATCACTCCTTATTACCCATCCCCTCCCACTTGTAACTGTGTAACTTTGTCGCTTGTATCCTAATGATTTATATTGACTGTTTCCTAGTATGATTTTTTTAATATAAATTTTATTGTTTTTTTAAGACAAACATAGACAAACAAAACATAAAAACATCAAGCCATCTTCCATATATATATACATACAGTGTGTCAGTTGGTTTACAAATTGTTTTGTGCTTCCATTTCATAGTCTTCTATTACAATTACATTGTATATATTCTCATATTTTCAATCAAATATTAAATACATTAATATCATTGTTAATCAATCATTTGACGATACTATTATTCATTCATATTTTATGAGATAATCCATATTTTACTTAATTTGTTTATCCTACAATCATTTTGTAGATATAATAAGAAAAAAATACATCTTTATATATTTATTATTTTCCAAAGATCTTTATATATTTATTATTTTCCAAAGATCTACATATTTCATTACCATGTTTTATTGTCTAACCATTGATAGAATAGATCCCAAATTTTATAAAATTGTTTATCATCTTGTTCTCTGATTTCAAATGTCAATCTACTCATTTCAGCACATTCCAATATTTTCTTAATAATTTCCTCCTGTGATAGTATTTTCTCATTTTTCCAGTTTTTGGCAAATACAATCCTAGCCACTGTTAATACATTTACAATCAGATATTTCAATTATTCACTATATGTTTCAGGTAAAATTCCCAATAAAAATATCTCTGGTTTCAAGTCTATGTGGGTTTTTTTGTCATTTTTTCCAACCACATGTGGATTTTAGTCCAATATTTTTTGGCATCCGCACAAGTCAGTTACATATGGTAATATGAGCCAGGTATCTGATGACATTTCCAACATTTTTCAGATTTGTTCTTGAACATTCTTGCTATTCTTGTTGGGGGAAAATGCCGCCTGTATAACATCTTATACAAATTTTCTTTATATGCTGTTGACATTGTCATTTTATAATTTTGAGACCACAATTTTTGCCATTTCTCTAGATCAATCCCATATCCAAAATTCTTCCCCCAAGAAATCATAGTTTCTTTAACTTGTTCTTCTTCTAGTTTAGTTTCTAATAAATATCCATACAATTTTTTAATCACCGTTTCATCAATACCTGTCAAAATCTTATCTAAATCAGTCAGTTTATCATAGAAACCTTCTGTTTTAGACTCTTTATCATACCTTGAATGTATTTGCGCATATGAAAACCAATTCATCTTTATACCTTGTTCCTCTAATTTTTGTATAGATTTAAGTTCACCCTTTTCATTCAATATTTCACCTTATCTGACTGACCCTTTTTATATATTATAGGACAAGAAAATGCTTCAATAGTCGATAGCCAGACTGGGATTTTCAAATAACATTGCCTTTTAATCTTCTCCCAGTTTAACCACAGAGAGTCCCGTATATAATGTCTTCTAAAATACCCCTGTGTTTTAGTTCCTTTATACCATAAAAAAGCATGCCTCCCCAACAACAGATCATGTCCTTTTAATATCAACAATCTAGTATTTCTTAATGTCAAGTCCTTTATACTCATCTTCTAATGTTTTAGAGGCTAGTCTTTTCATGGTATTTCTTTTCCTTGTATAGTCTATTATCAAGCCTCTGGCATACGCCTTCATTGTATCCCATACATTCTCCATTGATGTGTCTTCTTTTTTATTTTCGCTAAAGAAAAAAGCCACTTCTTTCTCCATCCACTGTATGAAGTCTTCTTCCTTTAATATAGTATTATTTAACGTCCATCTAGATCTTCTTTGTCCTTTCCATTTAATTGTCATTGGATTGTGATCTGCCCAAGTACTTGTTTCAATATTTATTTCTTGGATATTAGCTGATAATTCTGTTGACATCCATATCATATCTATTCTGGACCATGATAAATGTCTGTTTGAATATAAGGTGTATCGTTTAGTCTTAGCATTTCTTTCTCTCCATGTATCTTTTAAATTTATTTCATCTGTCATTTTAAAAAAAGATTTAGGGAGAGTCTTTTTGTTTTGCTTTGTTGTTTTCTGTGTTGTATAATCCAATTTATTGTCTACAATTCCATTAAAGTCTCCCATCATAACCATATTAGCATAGTCCAGTTCGATTATTTTCATTTATAGTTTTCCATAAAATTCTTTTTGATTGTCATTCGGGGCATAGATTGCAATCAGGGGTGTTTTCATATTATTGTCCATTTTTTCCACCATTAGTAATCTTCCATCTTCATCAGTATAGATCAATTTTGCTGGGATAATATCTTTAATGTATAACACCATTCCTCTTTTCTTGCATTGTGTCAAAGAAGTAATATTTTCCCTAATTTTGGCTGTATCAACAGTTGTTCATGTTGCTTTTTAATATGTACTTCTTGTATGCAGATTATATCAAATTTTAATTTCTCTAATTTATGGAAAGTTTTCCTTCTTTTAACAGCTGAGTTAAGTCCATTTATGTTAATTGTAATCAGTTTTTTCTCTTCCATGATTATATTTTATAGTTAGGTTTAGCAGCTGTCCTAGATCTTGGTCACATTGTTCTTTAACTTCCACCTTTCCACCTATTGCACCTTCTTTTTCAGTCGCTATTTGGCAGTCCTCTTGGAATTCAGTTAATGACATTTCTTTTTCTGCCTCCTCCTCTTTCCCTCCAAAATATTCTGTATAAAATAATTCAGCTTTCTCAATTAAATCAATTCTATGTCTCTGTTCTTGCATATGAACATTAAACCTTCTGGAATCAGCCATCTATAATTCACCTCTTTTTAAAGTAGAATTTTAGTCAGAAATCGGTATTCTCTTCTCATCTCTTTCACTCTTCTGGGTGCTTGTTTCAGGACCACAATCTCCTTGTCTTTATATTTCAATGTTTTCTCTCTTGCCACTTGCAATATTTGCGTTTTTATGGCTTTCTTTGTAAATCTGATGTGAACTTCTCTTGGTAAGCTATTTCTTATTGCATATCTTGTGAAAACTCAATAAACCTCATCTATTCGATCCCTCATCTTCTCTTTGGTTATTTCCAGCCAAAATTTCTATCATTATCTCAGCTAGGTTTTGTCCTTTTTCTTCCTCTATGTTTTGGAATCTGAGATAAAATTCTGATCTGTCCATCTCCCATCTCACCATTCCACTTTTATCTTGTTCAACCAGAGTTAATCTGCTATCAATATCTCTGATCTTCTTATCTCTTTGTTTATCTTCTTCAATTCTTTGGAATCTCTTGTCATACTTCATCATCATTTGTTGAAAGTTCTCCACCTTTTCATCAGTTTTTCCTATTCTTTGTTCAATGCTCTCTGTTCTCTTTTCAATTTTCTCTGTTCTTATTTGTATATTTTGAATTCCTTGCATAATCATCTGCAGCATCACTTTTTCCTGTTCTTTTTCTTGCTGTAACATCATCTGTATTGAGCTTTGTCCTCCAGATGGTGAGAAGGAAGAAGTAGAAGTTGAAGGACCAGGCTCTGTTAGTTTCCTACTCATTTCAGACAATTCAAAATCTTCAGGTTCTTCTAGACCTTAATCCACCTGTGAAATAACCAATTGTAATTCCAAGTAAAAATAGTGGGAAAGAAGAAGCCAAACAACAACAACAACAATAATAAGGTTCTTGTATACCTTAATCCAATCGATTGGTTAGATAGCAGTAAAAACTCAAAAATGGAAGAAAAGACCATAAACAAAAAAAAAGGAAAAAATTGTTAAATCTTGGCAAAGGTGAAAAAATAAAAAATAAAAAAATAAAGAAGAAAAAAAAAAGAGTTCTTCAGGCTCTTCAATACCTTAATCCAATTAAAAAGTGTCAGGTACAAAAGGGTGCATAAAAAAAAAGAAAGCCACCAAAAAAAAGCCAATATGGAAGGCAAATAGAAAAAAAAATACAAGGGAGGGAAAGAGAAAAAAGAAAAGAGACTACTCCCTTAAAAAAAAAAAAGAGGGAAAGCATTAATACTAAAACTTTTCCTTTAAAATAAAATGCAAACGTAAAAATTAGACTTCAAAAACAAAAAGAAAGACAAAAACAAATTCCAAAAGGCCGAAGATCCAAGTAGCTATTACAAAAAGGAAGCTAGTAAGGAGGTGGTTTGTTAAAGTAGGAAATAGCCTGGCTTAAAAAAAAGTTATCCAAGGCTTTTGTTAAAATTTATAACTCTCTTCTCAAGAGGTCAGAAGGTCACAAAATAGAGATCCAACCTAGAACTAAGAAGAAAACTTCCTGACAGTGACAACAATTAATCAGTGGAACAGCTTGCCTCTGTGGTTGTGGGTGCTTCATCACTGGAGGTTGTCAACAAGACATTGGACATCCATTGTCTGAAATAGTACTGGATCTCCCCCATGGGTACAAGGTTAGACTACAGTTGGTTGGACCTCCAAGATTCCTTTCAACCCTCCTCTATGTTCTATGTTCAATCAGAAATATTTGTTACATTTTCAGCATCTGCATTATTTATTGAGGTCTTACCAGAGATGGTATTCAGCGGGTTCTGACCAGTTCAGGAGAACCAGTAGAGGAAATTTTAAGTAGTTTGGAGAACCGGCAAATACCACCTCTGACTGGAGATTTTACACTATCCTTCCCCTGCCACGTCCACCAAGCCACACCCACAGAACCAGTAGTAAAAAAAATTGAATCCCACCACTGGGTCTTACCCTTAAAGTGAGTCCTAAATAAACCCTGAGAATCATGAAAGATAAATAACAGTGCAAATAATTTTCCATCTTTGTCAAACGTACCATATGCACTCAGTGGAAGATTTTGTTTTTTCGTCACCAGAAATTTAGTCACCAGAAAAAATAATGATAAATATATTCTTACTTTTTCACTGTCTGGAAACATTCAACCTCCCATTTATTAAGCCTGTCATTCACAGGAAATGGTAAATTATGCTACAGTAAAAAATATCCTAAGAAACAATTCTGCTTTTATTCTTTTGTCACTAAATTGAGTGGATGGGATCAAAAGCTCCTAAATGTTCAGAAGAACTGTTCTTTCTCCATTTGTCCCATGTTTGACAGTCCTTATATACCCTTTTCTATCTTGAGCCCACCATGGAATATTGAGAAATAATAAGCAAATGTTTTACAAAAGACAGTGCTTTATTTACTGGGTGATTTTATAACAGCTGCTGCTACAGAATACCAATAACAACGTTTTTGCTCATAATTCTGTTCAAGAATGGTAGAATTATTCAATTTTGAAAATAAAGTAGGGTTTGGGGGTAAGAAAGGTTTTTTGACACCTCATAGTCAGCTCTTTCTAATAGTATCCTGTCTACTCTCCCTCTTGCCTCTGACATTTCTAACTCCCAGTCCTGCAAAGAGACACTTACATAGAAATTGATATCTAATTGCACCCATATGAGTAATGCATGCACAGGACTGCAGTGCCCAACTAGCTAGGCCCATGATGGCGAATCTATGGCATGCATGCTGGAAGTGGCACGCAGAGCCATTTCTGCCGACACGTGAGCCGTTGCCTGGAATAGATGCACTGTGCATGCGCACGTGTCTCTGACAGCCAGCTGATTGTCAGGTATCTGCTGTGCATGCGCGGAGGTCAGGGCATGCGTGCAAGATGCATGTGCATGTGGGGTTGTGTGTGCATGCGCAAGGACGGGGGAGTCATGCACGCATTGCATTATGGGTGCAGGCATGTCTGCGTGCACACACACGCACTTTTGGCACGCAACAACGAAAAGGTTAGCCATCACTGAGCTAGGCAATGCTACCTTGCATGGTGTCTCCCTCGCTTTCTCCGTATCCCCTTCCCTTCCCAAGAAAACTCCAGTACTTCCCAAGTCCCTTTTATCCCTGGCATGCCTCCAACCAAAATATGACTCTCTTGACCAGCCCCGGAAGTTGCAGGTCTGGAAAAAGAAACTTCATGAAATCAAGTGGATCAGGTCATATGAATTACACATTTTTGTTTGCTTTTTGTTCCTCTTTTTTTTTTTTTTACATTAGGGATACTTCTCACATAAATTATACTACTGGTCTTTGGGATCCAAATGACAGTGGGATCTTAGCTCATTCTTTATCAAATAATATTTTTTTAAAGAGTTGCAAGATGACATAGTGAAAGAGGAGAGCAAAGGTGGGGTGCAGCGAGGTGACTATTTAATGCAGAGGTCTCCCAAACTTGGTCACTTTAAAACTTGTGGACTTCAACTCCCAGAATTCTGGGAGTTGAAGTCCACAAGTCTTAAAGTTGCCAAGTTGGGGACCCCTGATTTAATGGAATCTCAGTGTGAAGGGGTTCAAACAGTGAAAATGTTTTGAACTGTATCTTGATCTGCAAGCACTTAGAAAATTCAGAAAGACAAACCAACATCTGGGATCAAAATTCAGGGAAAGGTATATAATACAAAATGCCATGCACCGATGTAATATTAACTAATGTGCAGTCACAGAATTCTGCAAAGCATGTTGATGAAAACAATACGAACTGGGGGGAATTGTCTGCATAGAAAATTAATGAAAAAATAATAACAAGATATTTAGCCCCAGAAAAAGAGTGTGGCTGTGAGTGAACAAAAAAACAAGTAATATACACAGTATTCTATTTGACAGGATGCAACAATGGCACATTTCAGAACAATTAATATAAATTATGGAAAGAGATCAAACACGATCTTGATCTGTGGAAAAATCTAAAGCTTTCTTGGCTAGGAATAATCACAACAATAAAATGAATATACAGTACTATCCAGTATTAATTTCCTGTTCCAAATGGCATCAATTCTAATTCCAGGCAAAAGTTTGCAAGATTGGGTAAGAAGCAACATTTATATGGAGTGGGAGGAATGAAACCAAGAGTAACAGTCATTTTGCAAGTTTCAAAGGAAAGAGGTGGACTTTCATTTCCTAATCTTAATTGCCAATTGTATTATTGCACAAATTGCCTATCACGGATTACAGAATGGATAAAATCACCAAACAACAGAACATCAATCAGAGAAGGAACTGGCTTAGCCAATGGACTTCATAGGTATTTATGATATAAAAAAATAAATAAATATGAAAATCATGACAAAATATGTTATAAATATGGAATCTTTTAATGTAGTTATTGAATATCAGATATTTGTGACATCTAGCCTAAATAATGGAAACTAACAGAGGCAAACAGACAAATAAAAATGCATGCTAGGTTGTTTGGAATGATTAAAGCTGGTGAATCTAGAATGTACATTAAAAGGGATTATCAATGCCTCCCATACTTCCAGCGTATGTAACCAATAGCCCTGTGCAAATCAGCCTTGATTCAATTTTAATTGGTTATTTCAGAGCTGATGAAGGCATGAATCAGTTTAAGTTTGCAGTTTGTTGTTTGAGGTCAAAACAATTTGATCCAAACTGCTTTGAGATTCAATTCAGAAAAAGATCCGTCCATAGATATAATAGGAAAGCAGCAAAACATCTACAGCTGCTTATTTAATTATTTATTTTGAAGAATGGGCTGCAAATAGCAGGGATTGTATTTATCTAGCTTTAGAGAACATTACGCCTGCCTAGTTTCAGCTGGATATTTTCAGTGGGCTCACCACAATACATTTGATATTTGTCTTGCATCTCTTTTAAAACGGAGAAAAGTGGGAATGAGGAAGAATGGCAGAGCAGATGACAACTGTCCAACAAAATGGTAGCCTAGGTAGTGTTGGACCAATCTTAAAAACTTTTTGCTTCAATTTAAACACTTTAAATATTGTGTTCAAAGCAAGCTGTTTTTCCATTTGTCGGCAGGAGAAAATAAAGTTGAAGCTAGTGATTGGCCATATGAAAAACACTGAAAAGAAGGAGACCAAACCCACATTAGGCTTGTTCTGATAGGCAGAGAGTTTAATGACACGAGAAAACTCATTGGTGGGCTGTTCATGCAACCTCAGAGAGCCAATCACATCATTAAAGTGTTCAATTGTGTCCACAAATGGAAGTGAAGTTGCTTGGTTGAATACTGTTTGCAATTCACAGTGGTAGATAAGCCATCTTTCATAGACCGTTTCAAAAGACAATAAAGTGTTTTAACATACCTAAATTTGATTTACTATATCTGGTTCACATTAAAACAGTTGAGGCTGTCAGAAGTTTGATTTACTAAGTTAGCTGCTTCTTTTTAATCAAATACAAATGATCAAATTTATCATTTATATTTATCAAATATATATACTTCCCTTTGGGAGGGTTTATACATCATCACATGTTAATGTCTAATCCAATAACAATAATAAACAGATCTTACATCAAAATTTGATTTTTATATTATAAATATATTCCATAAACCTTTGTTTTCTAAAGTAACTTAAATTGCTTTCGAATACCTACTGGATAGATCAATAAAGTGGCAGTAAATCAGCAGTCTGTTCAAATTTGCATCAAATTGAAGAACGTACATCTAGGAGTTTTCAATCTGTTAGCAATAAATAGCTGACATTTTCATTTTAAAACTAAATGTTATGTCAACTGTCGATGCCTGCAGTATCACTGTTTCAAACAAACAAAAAAAATCCTTAATGTGAACAATAATTTCACAAATCTGTTCCATTGTTTTTCTAAATCAAATCAGAATTGGAAAGTGATGGAAGCCTCAGTAAAGTGCAGTATGAATGAAATATTAAGTGAAAATTGACTTTGATGACAAAAAGCATGTCCACATTTAGTCTCAAAAGTAAACTAAAAAGATGGTGAAGTATGATGAGAACATTGTGTATGGTATCTATCACTGTCATTTAATAGTAAGCGAATTTAGTAGGTACTGCATAAAAATCTTATAATAAATACAATGGGTTTTCTTGAAAAATCTTAGGAGAAGGATGCTGGATTTGAACAGAATGAATCTAGTTAAATTCATAATTCCTTTGAAAATTACTTTAAAAACATTAGGAATTGACCATGAAGATAAAAATATTACACTCAATTAATATTAATATGGAATCCATATTAATTGAATTTTTCTATATTGTTTTAATCAGATGGAACAGAACCCAATTGGTCAGTCCATTTGGCTACAAGTTTTTAAAGAATTTGAGGAAAGCCGCAAACCAATTTTTAAAAATGAATAATTAATATAGTGTTCATTTTTCCTAATTAATATGAATGGGTATATTAAAAGTTGATTCTGCTGTTAGCCACCAAGTTTGTTACTGCAAACTCTAGAGAAATAAAGTGCATTTGTCATTGCATTAGTGGTATTCATCACCTGGCCTGAAAAATTGACACAATGACAAAGCGTTTTGAAAAAGGCTACCATGAAGGATACATTTATACCATCCTTTTCTGGCTATATTAACAATGATGTATTCTAATACTTCTGTCTTAGAAATTTCATTATGGGCAGAACTTTAGAATATAGTATAGTTATATAACGAGCACATACATATTCATATATACTCGCTAAAGATTTCCTCTTTTTTAGTGTTTGGTTTATTTTTCCAATTCCATATTTTTATTTTCCTTTTATTTTGAAAAACTAAAATTAGAAATAAGTTGGTAATATTAAAAAAAAAACCACATGCGCTTTCATTTTCCCCCCCTATTATAACAGATTCCATTCTAAGCCTAGACAGTGATGTAAAATTATTTTAAGAAATTGTTTTCCTACTTAACAGGACTTATGTCAGTTCTTGTTCCTCTAATAGGTCAAATAGAGATATAGGATGCCATGCAAAGAGACACCGTCCCAAAGAATTCCATCAACATTGCACAGTCCTATTTACGTTGTAAGATTTAAGAAAAGTAACAGGAAACATAGAAAAGCTGGTTTGTCATAAGGGTGAATATGGGTTCATTGGAGTCACTATTAGAGGTTTCAAGATATACTTTCCTGTCATATCTGCATATATCTGCATGCAAAAGATATGCTTGACCCCAAATTATAATTCTGTTGAGATGGGGACAAAGGGCTTGAAGACAGTCGCCCTTGTCATCTCGACACATTTCATAATTAGTTTTTCCATATGCTCTGTGTGGTTTGCTGTATAAATTTTCCAGATTTTTTTTTAAAAAAAATCTTCTTTTAGAGATAGCATTATAATTAATAATAGAAGAAAGATTAATAAATCAAGCCTACTACAAAGGAAAAGGACAGAATAGTTTGAAATTGAAGCCACAGTCCTTATTTATATACATTTACCTGGCTGGAATTGATTTGCTAAAAAGGAGTCCTCAAATTTTATGGGTTTTAGTATTTTATATATATAAAAAATACCTAGAAAACCTGGAATATAGTGATGAAAGACAGATAGAATTACAAAGAGTCCTAGAATAATAATGTTCACCCAGAGTTGATGCTGTAAGCCAGGGGTCTCCAACCTTGGGCCCTTGAAGCCTGGCGGACTTCGACTCCCAGAATTCCCCAGCCAGCAATTCTGGGAGTCGAAGTCCGCCAGGCTTCAAGGGCCCAAGGTTGGAGACCCCTGCTGTAAGCCACCTACAGTTGCCTTGCAGTAAGATGGGCAGCAAACAAATTAAACAAACAAACAAGCAAACAAACAAATAATCCTTTAGAGAGTTTCATTTGGCCATAAACTAAACAAGATACAGCTTTTGGCCTCACAATTTTAAGAAATCTCAACATTTCAAATGTTTGTTTTTCTACAGTTTTATAATAATTTCACATATAAAAAGACTCCATAAATTAAGCCCTTCTATATTGTTCACACAATCCTGATTCATTACTATGCTTTGTTTCTATGTGCATTCCAAACTTAATCCAAGAAGCTTCTTTGATTAGAAGCAAGATGTTTTCAAAGAAAAAAAAAAGAACCAAGAAAGTCCAGTTGCCTTTCACTGCTACTTACCTTAGCTTGGGCAGTTTTCCCACACCCCCACACAACCACTAAGTTATAGCCATCAATTACTTTCAGTTTATTAAAAAAAAAGCTTAGGAGATCCCTGTGCGCCAGAGCTAAAGATCATTCAATGCTTTGGTGCCGACTTTTTAACTTAAAATAATAATAAGACAGGCTCATAAAAGACATTACATACAGAAAATAAGTTTGCGGGCACTCCAGGATTCCAAGCACTGTGCTGATAACAGCAATGTTATCCAGAGAACATTCTGGGCTGGGGGAAACAGTACTGTGCAAAAAATGTTTAATATGGTAAAAATGTTTTAAACCAAAAATGTTTATAGCAGTAGCACTTAGTATTACATATATATCACTTCACAGTGCTTTACAGCCCTCTCTAAGCAGTTTACAGTGTCAGCATATTGCCCCCAACAATTTGGGTCTTCATTTTTACTGGCCTCAGAAGGATAGAAGGCTGAGTTAATGTTGAGCCTGGTGAGATTTGAACTGTCAAATTGCAAGCAGCCGGTAGGCAGCAGAAGTAGCTTGCAGTACTGCACTCTAACCACTGCGCCACCACGGCTTATAGGTTCCAGGCTGCTCAAAAGATTTAATTACTGTAACTTGTCTGTTGTTATTCTTTAATGTACTTCTTCATATTTTCAAGGATGCTGATTCAAAGCAGTTTTATCATTTCCTTCCACATCTGTATGCAGAAGCCAGCCTGTTGAAATTACAATTAAGACTTTGGCATTCTCATATAACCAAACAGCAGGACTGCGCTTCAAAAGGTTGCCAAGTCTCCTCTGATGAGTGATATCCTGTCTCCTTGCTCATTATCTCTTTCCTCAACTGTAAAAAAAAAAAACCAATTCCTTCCTTTGCACTTATTTTGCTAAATGCAGATACCTAATGGGCCTCTTTTTTAAAAAGAAGGTTACTTAAGATTTTGGTAATCATGGGCCCTTGCTTGTGGCTTCCTTGAGGGCAAGTGACCATTACTTCCTGTAGCTTGCCAACTTTGAAAATAATAAAATGATTGTTGGATCTCTCTAATTGTTGCCATTTCCACCACAGTACCAGAAAAATCATCCTGAATGTCAAGTAAGCCTCTGGCATTTTGAAGCTGTTGGATATTCTTGCATGCCTCACTATAAAATAGCCCCAGAAAGGAAATTCACCTCACTTCTATGCTTGCTTGCACTTTATGTTAGGTATTTTAACCTGAAAAACAGCCAGTGTTCATTTTTAAAGGAAATGTTCACTCAGCTGCCTAGTTAAGAACACTACATGTTCACTTTTTTATTTCATTGAATCCATGATGCTTAAGTACAAGTATTTGTCCAGCTGTGGAAAATGAGTTAAAGATTTGAATTATTCAGGCCTATACTTATTTTCAAAGTTTTCAGTACATTCAAATTATGATTTCTTTTTTTAAAAAAATACTGGCAAAGATTCAGAAAGATTTTTGGAGAGGCCAAGATTTTCCAATAATGCTGTTTTCATCATCCACTGACCATATTAGAATAAAATACATCAGGGAAAAATTACTATAATCTTTAATTAAGCCAAAACATTACTAAAATGTGAGTACTTGTTTTCCATATAAACTTTATTGCTTTGAACAGGTGGCCACCCTTAGAATTGCTTAGAGAATTTGAAAATGTAGTTGGAAATATATTAACTCTTGCATAGTTAAACCTACTTGGGTCTGTTTATTTAGATTAAGGTATTGCTTCAGGTCTGTAAACACATACAATTCATTTGGAGTAAACTCCCTGAAAATAGTGAGATGTTCTCTGAGAAGTCATACACTGAATTGCTCATTAAAATGAATTAAGTCTCAGTTGGACGGTGGCCACAGTTCTAAAGACATCTTCCTGAAATCAGCAATGCAAACTTCTGAATTAATATAAAGGACAGCTTTGAGCATGTATTCACCAGAACAGCAAAAACGTTTAATGATTTTATGTTTGTTTTATAATTGTACATAATGTTTTAAAAATATGTTCAGTGTATATTGATATTCAATTTATACAGGAGAATATTTGGATTCTCTAACATTCCATTTAGTAATCCACACACAAAAAAAGTTTTGTTCACAAACTGAAGCCAGTTTTCCAAGTTTCTGCTGTTTCTATTTAAGATCTTTAATTTAGATCCTGTTCTTATTCTTGGACATTTAAAACCCTAACTTTGATTGCTAACTTCATGAAAAACTTTTACTTTTTTTAAAATTATTTTTTTCATTGATTGTGCTTCATGTAATTTTCCCATGGTAGTGATAGTTTCTTTGGTAAGATAAGCAACATTTGGCTTGCTAGAGCTAGAAATTGAATAGCACGGCATTTGTCTTAACAATTTCATCATTATATGCAAGGAATGCTGAAATGGCCTTAAGGTTTGCATCCTCATAAGTCCCTATCAAATCCCTCACAAATAATTTAATATCTTTGACATATTAAATTGTCTTTTTTAAAAAGAACATTATACCTTGGGGATGCAGTGGTTTGAATGCAGTATTGCAGGTTAACTTTGCTCACGTTGCCAGGAGTTCAATTCCTTCAATTTTCCTTCTATCCTTCCAAGGTCAGTAAAATGAGGACCCAGATCAGCAATATGTTGATTCTGTAAACCGCTTCGAGAAGACTGTAAAGCACTATGAAGGTATATAAATATAAATGCCATTGCTATTGCTATACTGAGAGCAGATTGAGAGGCTGGCATTTAGTAAATGTAACTGATTGAATGATTTGAAGATAGTTTGTATTTTGCATCTTCTGAAAGCTGTTAAACTTTTTTCCTGTTCTTTTCCCCCCCTCAGTTTGTTCATTTGATATTTAACTTCGCCTTCTTTGATGGAAAATCGTTGATAGAATCTTCCTGCCAATATTTATATAGGAAGATTATTTCTTGCATAATCGATGCAATATTACTTCTTCAGGATATTTCAACTTTTAAAAAAAATCATAGTTTTGGTTCTGTTTTCCAAACAGATCTCAAAGGAGGTGAGATTCTCCTCTTTGAAAGAGACCTTCAGAGGAGAGCTTTAAAGTAATGATTTATACCATTTTTGTCAGAAATATACATGATACAAAGGCTGCATTAGGTTTGGAAGAAAACAAAATCAAATCAAATGACATAAATGCAAAGAAAGGTAAGACAGTATCAGCATGAAACCAGCAAGGACATTACAGCCTAACAATTTTTCTTAGATATCCATCAAATCAACCCTCCAAGATTATGTATTTTACAATGATATTTATTAACTTATTAAGAAAGTATTTCAAAATTCAATTATCAAGGGAAACCCTAATTTCATTTACACAAAGAACAATTTTAGGCTTTTAGTATATAGGGATATTAGCTTGATACCTGTGCTTCGCTACGAAACTATGTAGTTGGGCTTAGTTTTTTGGAAGGAAAATAAGAAAAAAAAATCTGCCTCTGCCTACCAGCATCCATCGGTATTCATCTGGTTAGCATCCTGTTGGTGTGTGAGAGAGCTGAGGGCTGTTTGGAAACTAAAGCAGTATTTGCTGTGTGAGTAAGGAGACAGCGTGGCTTAGCTCAACTGTTCTGTACTAAAGCTGCTCGGTGCTATGAAACCGAAACTTCTCTGTTTGTGTTTTACATTTGGAACAGATTTCTTTTCAGGTGGGGTGGGGGAGTAGACCTCCTTAGCATCAGAGCGTGTTAATAATATAGGAAATACTAATGCTCTGATGGTCATTTCAAAAAATCCTTTCTTAGTGAGTACCTAGAAACCAAGAGGAACATACGTGCCAAATTTCAAGTTTGTAGGCTTTACGGTTTTGGAGATTTTGTGATGATGCATGAGTGGTATTTTGCTTTTATATAGAGAGATTTATTTTGTATTGCAAATATCTGATTATTGATTGCATCAGTCAATTGCATTTGTTGCATATATGACAGTTTGGTGTAGTCGTTAAAGCATCAGGCTAGAAACCAGGAGACAGTGAATTCTAGTCATGCCTAGGGACAAAGACAGCTGGGTGATCTGGGCCAGTCACTTTCTCCCAGTCTTAGGAGGGAGGCAGCAGCATGCCATTTCTGAAAAATCTCTAAAAAATATAGGGACTTGCCCAGGCAGTCTCTGAGAATTGGTAACAATGGAACAGAAGAAAAAAAATATTGCAGATAGTTTAAAATTTTTATTCTGTAAAAGAACACTTTGATAAGTTAACTTCTCATCAAAACTTTATGGATAATTTATATTGGGAGGCAATAATATTTGCTTACTTCAGAAAATTAAAAAAAGAAGTTCCACAATTGCAACCAAATAGATCATCTTACTTGTAAATTCTTAAAACTCACTATTGCATTATTTCATTGCTGAAGAATTCACATATTCTCTTGAATTACGTATTAAATAAAACAGCTCATGTTAGATCATAAGTCAGATCTTACATATATATGAATGTCAGTAAAAATATCAGTTCTTATATATGTATTTTTTTGAGTCAAGAACAAGATTCTTTCCTTTCAAATAAACCGTTGCAAGGCTTGAACAATTGTCTTGACTTACAAAGGTGGATGATTTTAAACCTCAAAACAATCCGTTTTAATAATTTTTTTCTTGTCTGTTTGTAAGCAGTGGACTGACTGGTCAAGACAATACTAACAAAGATAACCAGTAACACTTGGTTGATGGTGCAACATGTACTCAATGGAAAATCAGCAGATAGCGTATCTCATCAAGGCATTTATATATTGAAAATGTTTAAAGTTGTGTGTGTGTGATGAGAACCTGCACTACTAATTATATTTATTTATGTAGGCTTTTGTACCATTCTAGCTGACCAGGTTCTAAGAGGGTTACAATTCCTTACAGCAAATAAGGTTAAAACACACAAAATAACAGTCAATAAACATACTAATCCTTATAATCCTCAAAATCGTCAACCATCTTGCTACCTTTTCCATTTCAGGAGCATTGATCAGGTCTATTGTGATCAATATTTTTCAATATAGTGGGTGGGGCAAAGAGGAGAGGTTAAGGAAGGGACTTCACTCAGGGCACCAAGACTGGCCAGAATGCACTTCTCTCACTTTGCCCTGGGCTTGATCCTCCAATCATTGGGTTTTCCCTACAACATCCATGGGAGGTGCGGGGTGGCGGGGGAGGCCAAGAAGTTATCTGGAAGCCCCAAGTTGGCTGGTAGACCACTATCCAATACAACTGAGTCTAACAGAACTCACTGATTTTAGTGGCACGGCACTGACAACCTTTGATCTAGTCCATTGTCTGGAAAGACCAATAGATTTTAAACCAATATTATTCAGCCTGTCCCATTTATACCCATTGCAATATATACAGTACCCTGCATTGTTTTCTGATCGAGAAAGGGGATTTTTTTTTAATTTATTGCTTTCTTATCCCACTGTTTGAAGTCTCTGTCTTCCACATATGTCTCAGTTTCCTTGCCTTATTTAGTCAGTGAAGCTCCTTCTGTTTTCCCTGTCAAAGAGGCAGGATATTAGAAACAGTTGAGAAATGACAGTGGAAATGGAATAAGCTAGGTTGGCAATTCTGGGAATTGAAGTCCACAGGTCATAAAGCTGCCATAGATGCCCACTCCTGGTACAGAGGAATCCTGACAGAAGAGGCCGCAGAAAATCCAATTCATCTGATGGTGCTATCAATTTTGGATTTGCTTACTTTCTCATTTCCCAACTGCAAATTGTTTTCACCAACTTAAGTTGTCACAAGCTATACAACATGTTCAGTGGCTCATTCCTGAAGCTATAAAATGTCTGAGCAATATTACCTCATAGACCGAATCAAGGAGAGATGTTTTATCAACTTCTAGCTGTGAAAAGCAATTGCTTACATCAAGAAGTTGAAGAAATAAACTTCCTAGTCACAGGTAAGGGTTATATGGATCCTGAATGAGAGCACTGATGATATATGAGAGCTTGTGCTATGTACTAAAATGTTTTCCTACCTACCTCTGCCTGAAATGAACAGTGAAATTATCATAAAGAGCACTCTTGGATTAGAAATTTTTCATTTCAGTAGGGATTATTCAGGAGAACTTGACTGTGGGATTGTGTCCTCTCTACAATCAAAACCAATGGAAACATTATTAAAATTATATTGCATTGTGGAAAAGATGTCCTTATACCAACAGTTCATCACATTCCAGTTATAAAGAACAACCTTAAAGGGTTATTCTGACTACTGAAATGGGCCTTTTTGAGTGCTCTAAGTTCATACCTAATTGTGTAACTTCCAAAAGTTTTGCTTTGAATTAAACAAAACATTTAAGCTTTTGAGGGGTTTTATTTCCCAACAGAGTAGAGCCAATGTGAGTGTTCCAACATGGCACTTTGAGTGGAGCTATTCTGTTCCACATTCAAAATGCATTTCTTGCTACATGCACAGCTTTGATACAAATAATTTTCAATGCAAGTTGCACTTGGTTTAATAGCTAGTGTCCTAAAAGTTAAGAAATAGGAAGGGGACAACATGCTACTCAACATCTACTGGTTTAAATAGGAAGATGAAGCTATGTTTAAACTGAAGGCTATATTCAAGTATGAACTAAAGTCTAGTTTGCATAGTTTATGACTTATGACTAACACAATCTACCAGCAATTTGCTTATAACCATGCCATTTTTAATTCCATATAGGAGACTGAAAAAACATTTGAGTTGTCAAGTTCTTGGCAAGCTATAACATCTGTAACATCTGTATACCTAGGGATAAATGAACATGACTCTTCCAAACATTTAATATTTTCCCAATAATTACCATAGTTCCAAACTGATTTGTCATCTGTTTGGAAATCAGCATAAGTTGTAGGCATACAAAATTGCATGTACAAACTAAATTTTGCACTCCCCTTACAGCTGAAATATTAAGGCTGTTTCTTATATCATTACAACTATTGATTTTACAATCAAGTTTAATGTTCCAGGACTATGCCACAGCAGAAATAGAAGCAGTTCTTAAATGAACACAGCATCTTTTGAAATGTCACATGGTGGCATCAATACTGGAGCTCATCAAGAACAGAAAATCCAGAAACAAGGTGTTTCCATTTTAGAACTAAATCTTAAAGTGTTATAAATTCTACTTGTACCAGTGCAGAATTCGAATAACTTTTTGTAAAGTAGTGGAGACTCTATTTTAGGAGATAACATGAATCAGTAATCAAGCTCTATAGTATTTTAATGGTGATAATTATGGCATGATTCCACCAAATTAAGCATGACTAAATCCCATTGCTAACACTGAGAATAAGGCCCTTTCAGATGTTCTAGGGCTCCCTGCACATTTCATAATACAACATAACAAAGCGATAATCGGTTTGGCCTGTGTACATTACAAAAATGCATGCATATCCCTCACACATTGGGTACTGGTTCTTCTCGGGATTCATGGAAAAAGAACCTATGAACCTTGGCATATGGAATAATTGTGATGATGAATAAGTGTACATGTAACCATGACTTCAAAAGAAACACAATACAAATGTGGGGTAGGGGAGAGAGAGAGAAAGTTGAGCAGGGCCAACTCTATCTTGCAACTGCAGGAAGAGACTTCACACAGTATTCTCAATCTGGGGAAAAAGAACATCAAACTTGTTGCGTGTAGTTCCTAAAATGCTAGCTTACTGCAAGGGGAGTAGGGAAAATCTTGGATCCATTACCATCAGCAAAATATGGAGAGAGAGAAAGAGAGAGAGAGAGAGATGAAAGAAAAAATTAAAAACTGTCTTCAATTCAATAAACTATCATTGAAATATATGATTTAGCAGTTGATGTTAAAAACAATTCTATGCACAACAGTGTTTTCAATCTTGCAGATCTTGAATTCCAGTGAAATGAAGATTTCACTGCTCCCTTTTTATAACTCTCTCTGTAATGGAGTTTTCACTCACACATCAATAAATAGTTTTGATGTTTCTGTTTAAAGCAAACATATAAACAGGGATCACCACAGTAAGAATCTACTTTCCAAATGTTCTTAGCTCCCATCAACGTTATCTTTAAAAGACTAGTTAAACTTCCCCCTCCTTTTTTTGTCACTCCCTTCATTTCAACATTTTAAGCTAGAATTTAAAGCGATTGGTTGACTGGATGATTGGTTAGGGTATAACGTGTAATTCCTACAGCAGAGATTATAGTAGTTACAAGACAGAATTTAATAGCTTGCCATGGACACAAGTCCATCTTTCATAAGTAGGGATTGCGAAACCTCTATTTCAAAGTCAAAATTATGTGAAATGTCCCATTTTGAATACATATTGAAAGCTGAAACTTTCAGCCCTGAAAAGGTATATTAAAGATGAGCCAAGTGAACCTTTTCTATCTACATAGGTATGTTTCTACCTAGTAGAAACCACATACTGCATTGAGCAATACAAAGTTCAAATTGTCTTTTAAACATAGGAGTGGTAAAATCATGGTTTGCAGATGCTTTACTGCCTCAGTATGTAGATGATTTGCTATCATGAAAGAATTATGAATTCTGCTTTGTATCAGAGAATTCCACAGAAAAATATCAAGCCATTTGGTAATTAGCTAAACCAGCAAGCCAATAAATCCACAAGAGAATAGATTAAGATAAATAAAACTTCACACTTAAAACTTCTCAGAAATGTTGTGTAGGATCTGATATGACTGTATGCTACAAAATCTTCATAGATATTGTATTGAATTGGTTGGGCAGGAAGAAATTGGCCAAAACTATAAAAGACCAATCACTGATTATGGAAATGGCTTGTTTACCACGATTGCAGCAAAATTGCAAGCAGTTAAAACAAAAAACAATTTTTCATGCTGGCACATCACATCATAGATGACTTTATGAAAACAAATTAAACATACATCAAACTTGAATGCATTTTTATTCAAGCACCTTTTATGTATCAATGGCACTCACATGAAACTCCAATGATCTAATGTGCAAAAATCAGAAGATTTCACAAATCTATGTTCTGCCCTTCAACTACTACTCCCTATAAAGCTTTCGTTCACATTGTACTGCTGGTAAGTTATATTAAACATAATCCATACTTTCTTTATATTGAAAGTTACAATGCAAGGCTGTCATAATTTATTACCATGAAGTCCCCTGCGTAGAAGTGAAATTTTTTGCCTTATCAAAGTACAGAAGTTTGGCTTCACTACTGCTGATTTCTATGACCCTTCCAAAATCTCTCCAAAAGCACTTCCAGATAGTGGACATATCTAAGACGGCAGCTAAAGTGAAGAGAGGCAGCAGCTTTGCTTTATCCTTAAAAAGTAAGGAGCCACATTCCTTTACAAAGCAACTTTGAACACTTTGCTCAAAGCATCCTTTGAAAAAAACCAGTCCTTTGAAAGCACATTCCTTGTATTAATCCAACTTTAGCCAGAGGAGGCTTTTGGCTATGTTTTTGATGGAGTATGCTAGGAGGACTTCTGTATATAATGCACATGCTCTACCATTCACCCTTTATTACTAACAGATAACAGATAATCAGAGTTGGAAGGGACCTTGTAGGTCATCTACCATTTCTGACAAATGGCAGTCCAATCTCTTCTTGAAAGTCTCAAGTGATGGTGCTCCCACAGCTTTCGAGGGCAAGCTGTTCCATTGGTTGATTGTTCTCACTGTCAGAAAGTTTCTCCTTATTTCCAGGTTAAGTCTCTCCTTGTTCAGTTTCCATCCATTATTCCTTGTCTGGCCTATAGGAGCTTTAGAAAATAGCATGACCCCTTCCTCCCTGTGGCAGCCCCTCAAATATTGGAAGACCTCTATCATGTCTCCCCTGGTCCTTCTCTTCACTAGACTAGCCAAGCCCAGTTCCTGTAACCGTTCTTCATGTTTTAGTCTCCAGTCTCTTAATCATCCTGGTTGCTCTTCTCTGTACTTTCTGTACAGTCACAACATTTTTTTTAAAATGTGGTGACCAAAACTGGATGCAGTACTCTAGGTGTCTTACTAAGGTTTTATAGAGTGGTATTAGTACCTACTTGAACTCGATTGTATCCCTCTGTTAATGCAACCTCAGATTGCATTAGCTTTTTTGGCTGCTGCTGCACACTGCTGGCTCATATTTAGCTGGTTGTCCACTAAGACTCCAAGATCCCTCTTACAGTTACTGCTATTGAGCCTGGTTTCACCCAGTCTATATGTATACTTTTGGTTTTTCTTGCCTAAGTGTAGGACTTTACCTTTCTGTACATTGAATTTCATTTTATTAGATTAGATACAGCCCAGTGTTCTAGACTGTCAAGATTCATCTGGATCTTGAGCCTATCTATCTTCTTGGGTGCTAGCTATTCCTGCCAGCTTAGCATCATCTGCAAATTTGGTAAATTCCCCTTCTATTCCCTCATCTAAGTCAATGAAAATATTGAAGAGTACTGGGCCTAAGAAGGAACTTTGTGGCACCCCACTGCTTACTTCCCTCCATGTAGACTTAGACCCATTAAGGACTACTTGTTGAGTATGGTTTGTCAGCCAGTTGTGAGGCCATTTAGTGGTGGTGCTATCTATTCCACTTTTTTCTAGCTTACTAAGAAGTAGGTTGTGGTCTACTTTGTTGAATGCCTTGCTGAAATCTAAATACTGATGTTATGTCCACAATATTTTGCTGGTCTACTAATTTAGTCACTAAGTTGAAGAATGAAATAAGATTGGTTTGGTATGATCTGTTCTTAACAAACCCGTGCTGACTGCTAATTATTACTTTACTTGTTTCTAGATGTTGGCAGATATGGTTTTTTTATGATCTTTTCCTGGGTATCTTCCCAGGTATTGATGTTAGGCTGATCAGTCTATAGTTTCCTGGGTCTGTTTTTTTTCTCCTTGTTTGAAGATGGGAACCACATCAGCTCTTTTCCAGTCCTTGGGTAGTTCCCCGGTGCTCCAGGATTTTTGAAAGATATGCTGCAGTGGTTCTGAGGTGACCTCTGCCAGCTCCTTTAAAACTCTGCAATGTAATCCATCAGGCCTTGGTGATTTGTGTTCATCAAGATCAGATAGGTGTTCTCTTACTATTTTTTTGCTTATTTTAACTTTTATTTCTGGTTTGTCTTTTACAGTTATGTTTTTGGTGGGTTGAGCTATAGTTTCTTTTTGCATGAAGACAGATGCAAAGAATGAGTTAAGCAGTTCTGCTTTCTCTCTGTTGCCGGCTACTTCCTTGCCGTCTTCTCTCTTTAGTGGACCGACTGTTTCCTTGATTTTGTTCTTGTTATTTATATGTTGGAAGAATCTTTTTTTTTTTTTACCTTTGACTTTTCTTGCAAGTTTTTGTTCATTCTGAGCCTTTGCTTTCCTGACTTTGTCTTTGCAGATTCTGGCTAACTGCGGATATTTTGCCTTAGTTGTATGTTCCTCTTTCCATTTTTTGTACTTGTCCTTTTTTTCTTTCAAACTGTCCTTCTGTGCCCCATTTTATGTCACCAATGAACCATGTTTTATATCAGAGGGTGAGCTTGTCTTGTCTTGGTCAACAAAGAACTAATTGTTAGTGGTCTTCTATCCATATTGATCCAAGGTGGGTGGGGAGGACTATCCCTTCCACAGACAGTCTTCTCATTATATACACTTATCTTGTAAGGAAATAACTGTATTTTTGAGATTCAGGTTTTGAAGATTGTTCTTCACACTTGGTTTTATTCATGTGAATTTTCTGGATTCCTCTGAAAACACACAAAATAAAGAGAAGTATGCAACTCGTTTTGCATCATTTTACTCATTTATTTAACACTGATAGTCCATAGCTTCTATTTTTAAAATTCAATGCCATGTGTCTACTTGTCAAGCAATATATTTAGATGTCAGACCTTTAATCTGTTTACCCTTTTTATTTCAACAAATCAATGTGGCAGCAATTAGATACTTTGCCTACAAAGCAATCATCTATATAAATGAAAACCAAGGGAATGAAAGGTCATCTGCTGTGGCTGGTATTCTAGCCTATATAGGGATGTTTCCCTAATTGGAAATTTGCAATTGGAGGTTTCATCCTACATCATGACTTCAATAATAAAGGATTCACAGAATTTAATCTGACTACTTCCTAATGAGTAATCTTTAAAAGTGTTACATTGAGTATCCCTAAAAATGTAAGAAGATACCATAATACTGTTGTTCACTACTCACCATGATAATAAGAACATTTTAGAACACAGGTTTTGCCACTGATCTCACTAATGGGTATAAATTAGACTCACACCTCCAAATCCAAATGATGAGTGTTATAGCTAAGAAATTTCAAAGACAAGTATCAGTTCTGTGTCACATACTATGGATGCCTAATAATGCAAATTATCAGCTATATGCATGTTACATAGTATGTATGAGCTGGTTTACTAATTTAGTGATCTAATCTCAGTTCAGTGTTCATTTTTAGTGGGTTAGGAACTCAGGACGATAAGCATAAACAGGGTTAAACACCACACATCCAGGATTTACTGCCTAAAAATAACATTTCCTGTATGTTGAACACATAAAAACTACACTACCTGTATAAGTTTTATAGCAGAGATAGCAAAATTAATATGTTGAAATTTTAAATGGTTGATGGCCTTAAGAACTAACTCAACTAACATAAAAGGTTAAGAAGATTATTAAAATGCTTTCAAAATTGTACTGACAAAGTTAGTCATCTGATCTGAATTATAATTTTATAATTTCATATTTTAACTAAAGATTTGGCCCCTCACCATTTGTTTTGATATGTTGTATTATCATATTTATCTAGTTGGTAAAATGACACAAAAAACTCCTTTTCTTAGAAAAACTAAAGAGATGGAGAGAGTAAACATAAAAAAGAAAGTAGCAAAAAAATGTCAACATTAATAATTGCAATCACAAATATACTTAAACTGAGGGAGGGAGAGAGAGAATAATCTGTCCATAATCTGCTAATGGAGAAATATAACTGGTTTGGTGGCATTTTTATTGTTTCTTTTTAATATACTACCAAGATTCATTTCTTTTTACATTAATATATAAATTTACAATATTTTGGAGTCTCTGCTGGGCTATTATTAACCTTTTGTGCCACCTTATCAGATAATGATCAACTTCATTGTACTAGAACATTCTTATTTTGTATCTTCATCCTGAAGTCTAAGTAAACATTGTATTAGTAAGCCAATTTTATACTTTTCTTTTAAGTTAATATCGGTGTCTCATGTTGACGTCATGATTCATTATTTTTTATCTTTTAAAGGTTGAAATTTAAATAATACATTCCATTTAGTCACTTAAATAGTATTAGTTATAATCATCAGTGGGTCAAAAATCTCCTGAGAATTACCTTACATGTTACTAGATATAGCTTTACATTGTATGTCATTTTTTTCTTTATAATTGTAGGTTCCTTCTTTCAGCCTATGAATTAAATAGGAAAATGACAATGGTGAGTAGACCAGCTCTTCATAATTCCTCTCTGGACAAGGGGACAACTTGAGATTGCCCACAAGTGACCCCTAAAGCTCCTCGTAAGGAGATCACAAAGCAGCATCTCCAGGATGTTTAGATCTCTCTTTGCTCTACTCATGGCTGCTGCCTTCAAGACACTGTGTTCTCATACTTCCTTTTCTAACCACTTTCAGATATTGCTTGTTAGCCAATTTTAGCTTTGGATTGACATGTTTTATAGGACTAGGTGAGTTTATTTCAATTCTTAGTAAAAGACTGTTTAAATATACTGTACATTTAAGGACTTTTTTAAAGAAAAAATCTGGATTATTAAAACTTTGATTTTAGAAAGTTACAAACAGACCAAAGATCAACATTAATTTGAAATAAGATTTTGGAATTAATTATAAGAATCCTACCAGGGGAAAATACTTTTGTTTTCAATTCTTAAAAAAATTAAACACCATGATGGACTGGGACATTGAAGACTGGACAATAGAGGGAACTAGAAGCAACTAATGATTATAACTAAGGGAGAATACTTAAATTTGATTTACTAATACAGAAAGGAGCAAAATACATTATGTCAATGTTCAATATATTGAAAGCAGGGGTGGGATTCAAAATTTTTAGAACTGGTTCTGTGGGCATGGCTTAAGTGGTGGGCATGGCTTGATGGTCATGTGACTGGGTGGTCATGACTTGGTGGTCATGTTATTGGCTGGGTGTGGCCAACTCAATATCACTCACATCGAGGCACGCATCTCACCTGGCCTCTCATGACTGTGGGGATGCTGCAATAGTCATAAGTGTGAAAAATGGTCATTAGTCACTTTTTTCAGTGCCATTGTCACTTTAAATGGTCACTCCACACAAGCAAAGTACCAGCAAAGGAGGGGAAAAAAATTCCAGAAAAGTTCCTGAGACAGGAAGTCTAGTCCTGCCAAGAATGTAATAAGAGTTAATGGAGAGGCAGTTTCTGTAAGCAACACCAGAATGTTTCCTTCCTGCCTTTCTTACAGTATTAGGCCAGTAATTTCTTCTAAAAACCGGTTCTCCAAACTGCTTAGAATGTTAACAACCGCTTCTAGTGAATAGGTGTGAACTGGTAGAATCCCACCCCTGACTGAAAGGTACTTTTGAACAATGGACCCAGAAGTTAATTTTAAGAGTGTCTGCCTCTATAAGTAGACTATATTTAAAACATGTTATGGAAAAGGAACATGTTTACTGGACAAGACTGAGGCAAATCTGAAAGTGGATCTAAAAATGACAAGATACAAGAGTGATATGGAAAAAGATGATACACTGGATATACAAAAGAAACTGCTGGTGTCTTTAGAATTAAAAGGAGTGATCTAGATAATTTTCCTATATTGGCTTTACAAAAAAAGCTTGTTAAAGTTTTGAAGAATTTTATGAAAAGGGACAAATGATGAAAAAAAAGTTTTAGAACATTATTTGAGGAACTAAAGATCAAGATATTGAAAAGTAAAAGAAAACAATATAAAGTTGGTTTATTTGATCCTGGTTAAAATAGAAATGTTATCTATGGTAACTCTTAAGAGACTTGCTGATCAGGACATAAATGATGAGATTTTTAAGGGTTTGTTTATAGATAAGTAACAGAATATGGAATGAAGAGATATTTGCTGTATTTTAAGAAAATATGTTACTAAATTATTTATATTTGTAAACAAGAGGGAAGTCATTTATTTCTTTTATTTTTCATTGTCTTATTCTTATTTTCTTTTCTTTTCTTTTTTGTTTTCTTCTTTTCTGGACCTTCTATTTTTTAGTTTGCATTATTTTTTTTATCACTGTGGTTGTAATTTCTAATAAAAGTACTATTTTTTTAAAAAAAAATATTTATTGTCCCCAATTATGTTTCACATTTTCGTCTTAATTCAGGCATGTAAAGTGGTGTTCAGGAGTGGGAGATAGGGACATAAATTTCTGGGAAGAGAAGGTTCAGTTTTCCCTTCTTCAAATCATGTTACAGTGACATGGTCAGAAACTCTATTTCTTAACATGTCACACAGTATCTATCTAGGCCAATGCTGCTCAAATTTGGCAACTTCAAGATTTATGAACTTCAGCTCTCTGGATTCCCTAGCCAGCATGATTAGAAACACGGTGATCTAGCCTTACTGTCATATCATCTATAGTAATACATTTTGCAAACAGCTCTTTCTCAGTATTCAGGTGTTAGTTAACATATAGCTGTTCTTGATAGGGTTGTTCAATTAAACCATATTTATTCATGTTGGCCCTTTGAAGTAGTCCAGATCAGAAAACAGATCCCATGAGAAATACTGTAACTCTGCTTTACTGGTATTGCTATAATAACACTCTTATATAGTGTTTTCCCTTCCATCCCTTTTATACTAAGTAGTCCAGACAGAACAAGTGTTATTGTTTTCCTGAATTGAGCTCCTGTTTTGCTAACGGTCGCTACATACCTATTCCAAGGTCATGTATGTCTCTTCTACAATTCTGTCAAAATGCTTCCATAAATTTTCAGAAAGAAAACAATTTTTCATAACTCAACTTCATTCATTCACGTGCCATAGGTTCATCATCATGGCTATAGTATGTTCTTACAATTAAGTTTTTTCTTTAATTGCTGTGTACATGTTGCAAGCTTGTTGTAGGGCTGTAGAAACTAGCCCCGTTTAATCACTTCCAGTATTTTCGGAAAAGAGGAAGTAATGAAACAGGGCTAGTTTTCGGCCTGGAAAGCCTGCAGAAGCCTTCCACAAGCCTTTTACCCACCTATTTTCTAAAATTATCCTGTGGTGCTTTAAAAGATTTTGTATTAAAGAGGTTAGTTATCTTCCAATTATTTCCATTTATCTACCCTAAACAGATAATCTGTTAATCATAGCTTCAGTGCTATAGAGGTATTTAGCATACAGTCAATACTGACATTACTAAAATAAGCAGTTTGTTTTATTGAACTTTAGACATAATATTATCTGAATGGCTTCTACTGATGTATATATCTTAAAAATTCAATAAACGTTCTCTTAAGAAATAGGTGGTAGGGCATGGGGAGGGGGTAAATTGGGAAACGTTCCTGGAAGAGATGAGTTAAAAACGTTCGAAGCAAGGGTGGGCTGCTGGAGGCTCAGGAGAGCTCCTAGCTCAGACTCTGCAGGGCTTGGAGGGCCCCCAAATAACCTCAGAAATACAAGCAGCAAGGGAACGCTCTTAATAGTCTTAATTGAACTTCTGGGCATTCAGCCAAGAGCAATTCACACCTTGTAAAGGTGTTGCAAGCTAGATAAACAATCCACTCAGGACTTGCCACGAAGAGCCTTGAGAAAATCAGATAACATAGCCACTAGCCTCTGAAGGGATTAATTCCCAAATAATAAGGATCACCAGAAACTCCACTAAGACTCCAAGATCACTCTTACAGTCACTACTATTAAGCCTGGTTTCACCCCATCTTTTATTTAAGTATTAAATGCACGAAATAATAAACAACTTTTGGGTATATATCTTTTTTTAGGTAATTAGGGCAAAGAAGCAATGTCGAGTTGGCCACACCCACTCAGCCACATGACCACCCAGCCACACCCACCCAGCCGGTCATTAGGGCAGAGAGCCCCTTGCTGAAAAATTTGAAGCCTACTCCTGGTTGGAGGTATAGAATCCCAGCAATCACCCAAGCAATGTATCACAGTTCTGAGCCTAGCCAGTGAGGGAAGAGACCACACTGTTAATAGAATAACTCTCTTATATTTTTTCTCAACAGCACACGGCGACACAGATAAGTAGAGTTACTCTACCAATAGCGTGGTCTCCTTCCTTACTGGTTAGGCTCAGAACCATGATAGTTAGCATTACATTCTTCTGCCTTCCAGCTGATTATGAAGGCTCAGCATGCCCCAGCCTCCAGGAAGGCTTTCTCCAGCAAAGAATTACCGGCATTGGACTCCTTGGCTCAGTGCTGGCCTCAAACGCTGCTGCTTCTTTACTCACTCTTCCGTCCCACCCTTCCATGCATCTGTCACAAAACCCAACATCCCACATCCATCCATGCGATCCCCTCCCTCCCTCCTCCTTGTGGCAACTATGAAACAGCGCACAGTGGCATTGCTTTGATGTTGCCATCTCAGACATTGACACAGTAGAGGTCATCCCTGCTACCCAACTAAAGCAATTATTTTGGGTAGCTGTGATATGGGTAGTTGCCACATGATCACTTCAGTGTTACAATGGCAAAGGCATTAATTCATTCAGTGTGGGAAAAGGCAATGGTAAACCACTCCTGTATTTTTACCAAGAGAACCACATGGCTATAAAATATAAGACAATACAGCACCAGATGGTGAACACCTCAGCTTACATGGCACTTGACATGCTCCTGAGTAAGAGTTGAGGATTATAAGTATTTCTTGATTTATGACCACAATCGGGACTATAATTTCCATTGTAAGATGGTGTGGTCATAAAATGACCACCATATAACCAGGTAATTATTTTTATCATGTTCATTAAGTCATTAAGTTAATCATACCTAGAAACCAATATATTAGAAAAACAGGTAGGGCAGTACAGTAAAGATTTGTACTAGGATTAACAACTAATCTAATATTGGAAAATAATTTTTATTACATGAATAGTAAAAGCATGTAAAGTATAATTATTGGCCTTCCGAGTCCATATGATCTTATATTCCCTGTGATAGAATTGCTTGTTTGAAACTTTGCTTGAATACTTAATGTTACACTGGGCTTTTTCTTTCCTTTTTCTTCAGATATTCCTAATTATTTTCTTGTGGTTTTTGTTCTACTATTTCATTTTCTGTAAAATTTGTCCTGGAATTCTAAAATTATTTCTGAGATTTGATGGTAGAAGTTTTAAAAATTAAGCGCTGGGCTTCTTTCTGCTCTGGTTCTTTTATCACCCTCAAGTTCAGTGTCTACGGAGATTCTCAGTGAACCAGGTCATGGTTGTCCCAAAGATGCTTTTTTCAAAAGGCAACTGGTCTTTGTTTTTCCTCGGAGATGTTTCACTTCTCATCCCAGTCAGAACTGAAGAAGCTTCTTGGATGAGAATCAAAATGTCTTCAACGAAAAACAAAGTCCAGTTACCTTTTGAAAAAGAGCACCTTTGGGACCTCAAGTTCAGTCTTTTTATAACATTTGTATTAATATATTCTCTACATTTTGTTTTGAATTCACATAAAAATTATACTTGACAAATTTCTTGTATTGTATGGCTTTCATTTCAACTTAGCTGCACCATTGAGTTATTTATTAGATGACAAAACCACAGCCATCTTTTCAAGTATGTATTTACCACAGAAAATGAGCTGTATGCATTATCCTTCACAGGTGACAGTTTTTGAAGAAACCTATAATATATTAACTAGACAGTGAAGCGTATTATATATAAACGGAATTGCATCGTATCAAAAAGTCCTGCGTGGATTGGAAAAAGGTATTTTCTACCCACCTCTTTGATTCCAGGAAAAAAAATGGCAAAAAAATTGTGATAGAAATAACATAAATTTTATTTAAATATATTATTGTACTATTGGTTGTATCATTAGCATATTTACATAAGCTAATACAAGGCAGGTATTGAAGAAAAGAAAAACTAGGGTTTTTTTAATTTGCTGCGTTCAGCAAATATTTGCCAGTGGTTTCCATCTTTTAGAAAAAAAATTGACGCAGGTTCAAAAGCACCTCAAGGACTACTGAAAAAAAAATCCTCCTCAGTCACTTAGAAGAGGGAGAAAGGCAGGGGAACCATTTAATAGATGCTTTTATATATTTGCTTTATAAAACAATCACTGTGTCTTTGAAAGTACTCAGCATGCAATATTTGCCTTATTTTCCTGTCACTTGGTTTTTATTCATACAATATTAAAAGTTGGACACAGCCTCTATCTCTAAGAAAATCTGCCTGTCAAGCTTGGTGTTTTATCCTTGCTCTCATCTCATGTCACAGCCACAGGGCCATATTCTTGAAGCCACAGGATCTGCCTGCTTCACTGGCTTCATTCAGGTGGATGGGGGAATTTCTATATGGAAGTTTCTTCATCACCATTTTTCTCAAGAGGTTGTCATTTAAACTTTCTCAAATGCATTGTCCTGCATTATCATACATGTAATTTTATCACCAATGAGGTTGAGGAAAAGGAGTAAACTGGATGGGAAATGGGATGGGAAAAGAGGAACAAATGGGAAAGAAGGAGATTATAAACATAGGATGAAGTTGGGGAAAAAACACTGGCTAGTGAGGGAAGATTTGATTAAGGCAGGGGTGGGGAACTATGGCCGTTTTATGCCCTGTGGACTTCAACTTTCAGAATTTTGGGAGTTGAATTCCACAAGTCATAAAGAGGCCGTTTGTCAGCGTTCCAGCTAACCTCCATTCCAATCAATAACTCTGAGACAGATATATCTCAAAGATACCTTTATTTGGATAGAAATCGGCACATCTCTGGAATCCCGAATCTGGAAGTTTTCAGGCTTCCTTGCAATATTCGTCACATCACGTGGCCCAATCACGATCCATGTTAAATTAAGATTCTTATTTCATTCTGCATCATACTCAATGACCTTGAACTAACAAAAGAATTTTATTTTGTCTACATAGAGATATTCAATTGAATCCCCCCCCTCCCAATTTCTCAGGCTTGTGGCAGCGTAGCAGCATCGAATCGCAATATGGCTTCCAAAGCTGACACCGTTGTTCTCCACCTCTGGGTTATGGGGTAGATATAAAAGACAGAGTGATCTACAGAGAGTAACAAGGTAAAAGCAAGGAGGAATGGGGAAGTGGGCATAACTGCTGGAAGAAGGAGCACAAGTCCAAAGAGGAAAATAATTTCAAGGTAAGAGATGATGGGAAGCATGGAAAAGGAATAGACAAGATAGCAGCAAAGAGATCAGTGCACAGATTCTCTTAGAAATGGTAACTCAGTGCAGGCAGAGAGAGATCTGAGTCACAGCGTTTCAAAGCATTCAGAGAAAGTCCACCTTAATTAACTCACTATAAATTAGACAAAGATATTCCTCTCACGATTTCCAAGACTTATATCAATCGGCCCAAAGCCATCTATTGGAATAAGAATATCAATGTGTTTTCTCCAAAGTTGTTATATTATTTCTTTCTATACCATATGCGAAGCAAGAGTTATTGCTGAGGCTAGATTCTAAATGAGGGCTTTTCAAAAAATTGGACAAAATAGCACGGTTTCTTGTTTTGCTGTGTTATGTTGCTGTTATTGAAACCACTTCCTTTTGTGTCTCAGAAAGCAAAAGGTAATCGCCAGAAGTGCAGTAAATATTTCTGAAACAAAGCTTGACATTATGTTCATTTTCATTGGATAGTGGCTGTCATAATGACATCATTCACTATTCCAGAATATTTTTTTTACAAGAGGAGGAAATGCCTGAAGAAATGTGAGTCTTAGAACAAATCCCCAGATATATTTCAAACATTAAATTCGCCTGATACCGCAGCACAAATGTTTGTCTTTCTGTGCATGTATGTATGCATGTGCATATCTGAACCTGTCCATGTTATAATAAATACAGTCCTCACTTAACAATCACTCATCCAGTGACTGTTCAAACTTATGATGGTACTGATCAAGTGGTACTGATGACCGGTCCTCATAGTTGCAGCTGTTCCCCATGATCACATGGTTGCAAACTGGGCGCTCTGTGATGGTCTCACAATTACAACATTGCAGTGTCCCACCGTCACATGACTGCCATTTCTGATCTTCTCTGCCAGTTTCCAACAAGCAAAGTCAACGGGGAATCTGTCAGAAAGAGGGAAATGGCGGCCATGTGATATTGGACTTTATAGCCATATCACTTAGCAACAGAAATTTCAGTCCCAATTACCATCGTTAACCAAGGATTACCTGTATTTACTAAATGTTACAGCTTGTCTTTTTAATGCAAACACCAGTTAAGACAACTAGCACCACCTAATTACCTATTTAAGATTATTTAAAAGAGAGAAAAAATCCTGAAAACACAAAATAAGGATATATTTTCTGACTGGGAGAGCTATGAAGTAGTTGCCTGCTGTGGTACTCTACCAATGGTGATTTTCAAGCAAAGGTTAGACAACCATTTATCCAGAATAATTCGAGGTCTTTTGCCTTGGGCTGTTGTTGGACTAGAAAGCTTCTAATGTTCCTTCCAACCTGTATGAATCTGTAAGCCTAAACACATGATTATGCCAAAACAACAACAGCCTAGTAATCACATCCTTTTTCACATGTATAAATTGTTTGTAAATATCTTTCTAACGAATTAGGATTTTTTTTAAAACACAGGAGCATAGATAGAGCATTTTTTTAAAAAAAATGGAAATTGTATAGGTTTTATAATTGGAACACTTAAATAAGGACTTAGGATTGTGATGGTGAACCTTTTTGTTGTTGTGTGCAGAAAGCATGCACATGCCAGCACCCACAATGCAATGCACCCCGCCCCCACTGTGCATGCATGTGCAACAACCCTCCTATACCTGCACTGCACATGTGTGCATCTCCCTGCTGATTTTCAGGCCATTTGAGGCTGTTTTTGCCCTCCCGGAGGCTCGAGGGAAGCCTCCGTAGCCTTTGGAGGCTGAAAAATGGGCCCACTTCTGGTATTTCTGGAAGGCCCGTTTTTTGACCTCCTGAGGCTGCAGAGGCTTCCCTCAAGCCTCCAGGAGGGCGAAAACGGCCTCAAATGGGCCGAAAATCAGCTGGGAGGCATGCGCATCTGCAATGCAAGTAAGTTTGGCTGGGGCTCGTGTGCCCGCACAAATGGCTCTGCATGCCACCTGTGGCACGTGTGCCATAGGTGGGCCATCACAGTCTTAGGATGTTGCTTGGTACTGCATTTTGCTATAGCTATTTTTATCTGGATAGCAAAAATCTGGATAATCCTTATGCTTGAATCCCTAGTAATCCCATTGTTTCTTAGTAGTCTTAATGAGTTTTGGGATTCTTTACATCACATGCTACATGTGTGCCTTAGGAAAGAACCAGATAATCAGATGCCATCTAGTGACTATCTGGATTTTAGAAGTTCCGATCTGTTAGCCTACTCACAATTCTTCCAGTTGATTTCTCAGTGTCTTAAAATTACTTTTACAGAAAGGTTTCCTGTAATAGCAGGACAAAGTAGAAAAGACTTGTGGAGAATTACCATCAAAATCTGTTCAGTAGAATGCAGGATATAAATCTATCTCTTTAAATGCTGAATAGTCTTGACAGAAATCCCTGTTGAGTTTTTTCTGTTTTTCAGCTGTATTGTTTATAGCCAAATGTCTTATTTTAAGCATCATTGGGTTTACAGAAGTAATGTTGCATTTAAAGAATGTTCAGAATTGCTGTCTCATTATTTCAAAGCTATAGTTTCCAACTGAGGGGCCAGAAGTACGGGTTGTCCTTGACTTACAACCAACCATTTAGTGACCATTCAAATGCACATCTAACAGCAAATCTAACCCTGTGTAAAACAAGAGGGGAAGAGTCCTTTTATGGCCTGATGACTAATTTTGCAAGTTGAGAAGTCTAAGTCAGGGGTGCCAAACACTGTGTTGTCACATGACTTACCTTGACTTTTTTCCCCCTTGCTAAACCGGGCATGGACGTAGTCAGTGCAAGGGCCACCAGTCATTGAGCAGTGATGTATAGTATTTTGAGAAAGAGCTAAGAACGTAAGAGAAACCATATGGAATCAAAATAAGAAACCCATCTTGTCCTGCATTCTGTCCAGATGTCTTTGGCAAGCCAAGCAGAAGATCAACAGATCAACAAAAGCACTTGGAAATAGAAAGAAAAAAATTCCATACAGCATTATTTACATAAATTGAGCACTTTAATTTTCAAGAAAAAAATCACTGTAGGTGTCCATTTTGTATATATTCCACAGATGCAGATAGTCCTTGACTTATGGTTGCTTAGCAATCAGTCAAAGTCGCAACAAAGTACCTCAAAAGGTACTTACACCCTAGTTCTGATGATGCAACAGCCAGTCATGTGACTGCATTTTGGATGCTCAGCAACTGACCTGCATTTATTATTTATTTATTAAATTTATATGCTGCCTATCTTGCTAAGAGGTGACTATGGGGCCATTTGCAGTGTCCTTCAGACACATAACTGTGATTTGAGATGTTTATGTCCAAAACTAGCATTTACTTCTGGGTTTTGGGGGTTTGTTTGTTTTTTAATAAAAATGTCCAATAGTGAACAATGGATTTGCTTAACAACTGTGGCACTTGCTTAAGGATCACTACAAAAAAGATCATAAAATTGGGTTAGTCATTTTATGACTATTGAGACTTACAAACATAATGGGCAGGTTTCACTATAATCATAAGTGATTACTATAATCACTTTTCCTTAACTATTGTATACCTTTAACAGTAGAATTTATGGGGATCTATAATCCACTGGATTTGAAAATAATGCTGCAGACCAGGGGTCGCCAACCTTTTGGACCTCAGGGACCACCAAACTCATAATTTCAGATCCCAGAGACCAATAACTGGTTCTGTGGGTGTGGCCTAGTTTGTGGGTGTGGCTTGGTGGTCATGTGACTGGCTGGGCATGGCTTGTATGTAAATAATATAAATATTTATTTAAATATTGAATTTTTTATTAAAAAAAGAGCAACTTTTACCCAAAATAAGGCAAAGCAGGCAGGCAGATTGAGTTGCTCACAGAATCAGATTCATTCAGATATCTATCTATCTGCCATTGGCTAGCTCAGTTTGTCACATAAAATTTGCTTGCAAGCAAACTCACAAAATTAACTCGCAACACACCATGCATGTAAACATTGAATTTTTTATAAAAAAGAGCAACTTTTACCCAAAATCAGGCAAAGCAGGCAGATTGAGTTGCTCACAGAATCATTCAGTGATCTATCTCTCTGCCATTGGCTAGCTCGGTCTCTCAAATTTGCTTGCCGTGAGTCTGCACTGAATTTGCTTGCAAGCAAACTTTAGTCCTAAGGGAGGTTTGGCTGTGCTGAGCCGAAGATCTAAAGATTAGCTAGAAAGCAAGAAATCAAACCATTTCCTGCTTCCTAGCTAATCTAAATCTCCCAGCACAGCAGAACAGATGATGGTCGGAAAAAGGAAAAATAGCAATTTAGCAGGCAAGTTTACTGAGTAAGGATGAATAGATGGGGAGGGTTCCCATGGGCCATGTGGGCAGCTCAGCCTTGTGTTTCTGCGCAGCCTGGATTAATTGCTTTGTGGGGGTGCTCTGGGGGTGCGATTTCTCTGTGGCCCACCAAAATTTTCTCACAGTCCACCAGTGGGCTATGGCTGGTGGGCACCAGTGGGCAACCAGTGGGCTACTGCCCACTGGTTGGTGACCGCTGCTGCAGACTATGCAAGAGGGTACCACTTATACATAACTCTTTAAAACAAACACATTCTTCCTAGGATTGATCCCAGAGAAAGATGCATTTGTTTTTAAAAGTTGCAGAAAGTTTTTAATATATTCCCTCCCTTAACGCACCTTTTTGTTCTTGAAATCTCAAGTACTGCACAGCTTCTCAGTCTAAGTTTTGAAATTGCCTTCCCTCAGTGAAAATGAAGGATTTGTATGCAAAGGAAATATTTATATTCCTTCTCTCTAGCTGTCTAAAAATTGTCCCAATTTTTGCTTGAATACCTGAAAAGTTCATTTAAAACTGAACTTATATATATATAATGACTACCCTTTAACCACTTTAAAGATTTCTCTCTGTTTCTCTGCCTGGTATATTTCCCTTCCCACACACATTTTCCTTTAAAGAGTTTGCAAACAACATTTTAAATTCAGAGTTTAAATTATAGTTCTGTATTTAATGACAGCAGGATCCTCTGCCTATTTATCAATACCCTTGTTCCCACAATCCTCTTAATTAGCAACAGGGGCTTAGCGTGTCATATAAAAAGGTGAGGGAAGGTAACTGCCTCACTTAACTAAGACTGAGAGGACTGGAATTAGCCTAAAGCTAACTGAGATTTATGTAGGTTTAATTGCAATCAATCCATATCATTGGAATACAACACCCCAACCCTTTTGCCCAACTATTCCTGTTAGTTTTTGTTATTTTTCTTCATTAATTTTTCAGGTATCCTTGCCAGGAATGTGAATGTGTTTTTCTCCCAATAGACTTCAGTTTGTAAGCACTGGCTCAAGAATTAGGACGGTAAAGGATTTTCAGTGTCCCTCAACAGGTTATCTTCTGCCCTCTCTAGCAGGTTTTTTTTTTTTTTTTTTGGTGTGGGGAAGACGATACAGTACAATATGAGAAGAAATCACAGCAGACAACAGCAAAATGTGACATTTTTAAAATCAGTGTGACAACATTAATGCGATTATCTCTCAAATAGCTAATTGAAATCTCAAAGCAATTAAATCCAGGCATAGTTACTGAACCAGTTTGTTCTAGTAGTTAAAGACTCCAGGTTAGAAACTGGGAGATTGTAAATTCTATTTCTGCCTTAGGGCCAAAAGGCAGCTGTGTGACTTTGGGTCATTCACTCTCCCTCAGCCCTAGGAAGGAGGCCATGACAAACCACTTCTGAAAATGTTACCAAGTAAACTGCAGGGGCTTGTCCAGACTGTTGTTAGGAGCCAAGGCTAATTTAGAACATATATACAATATATAAATAATTACAGAAAAATCAGTACATCTATTGAAGACCTCTTCTAGCAAAGAATAATTATGAAACAATTTCAGCATAAGGGTAGTCTTCAACTTATGACAAATTGTTCAGAGACCATTTAAAGTTACAATGCTGCTGAATGAAAGGACTTACATCAAATCCCTGAAGTTACAGACAGTCATTGCAGTGCCCCTGTGGTCACAAATAAAAATGTGGGTGTTGGTTGCTTGCCTTGACTTACTTACAATGGGCATTTAAATTCCCCTCACCTGCTTATCTCCCCAGTCTATTTCCTTTTGCCTTCTTCTAGTCCATGGTTCCTGTCCCCCTGCTGACCTTTGCTATCTTCTTGCTCCCATTGCTGACCAAGCATGCCTGGCCTCACCCATTGCAAGGCAGCTGCTGGCCATCCAAAACTTTCTTCTCCTGGTTGTGCATCATGGTTTCCTTATGAAACTTGCTACAATAGGTCCTGTTCTTAACTATGGGATGTCTTTAAACTGAGGAGTTCTTAACACAAGGACTTGCTATATAGTGGATCTATAACAATTCATGATGGATTGAATGCCAACTGGAATAAAATATAGCTAGCATTTTACCTTCTCTACAGAAAAAAAATCCATACTGGGTACAGACAGGGGTCTTTCACCTCTTCCCTTTAAAAAAATGTTATAAAGGTAAAATAAATCTATAGCCCTCAATTCCAGGATTTTCTTATGGTATTTTTAAACTATTGGTAGATTTTTTAAAATAAAGTTAGAGGCTGATTCCTCAAAACCACAAAAAGTTAGATGTTCTAAGATATTCTTCCCAGTTTTCAACTGGTAATGATATCCCAGTATCTGAGAATTATTATGGCTGAAAATAACTCTGTTACAACAACACCAAGTTAAAGGAAGGCTGATTTAAGCCATTTAATTTCAGAAAGAGCTCCAAGAGGTCAGCTTGATACCTGAAATCAGCTGCAGAACAGAAATAATAAAATAGTAATGCGCTGGTAAAAGGCTACTTCAAAATGAAAAACAACAAAATACTTCTAGAATTACTTGTAACAGATACTCTTCTGACAATGCTAAAAAGAAATCTTGGCATTTTCAACAGACTCTCTCTCTCCCTACAAATTGGTCCCCAGGCAGGAGGATATGATGAATTGCTGTGCTAGATTTTTGTTGCTGCATCAATATAACACTTAGAAAAATAAAAAGAACTACGTTTACTGACAGCATGAGAAATGACAGTCAGATCAATGAATGTTGGACTATTTGACACATCATATAAACCCACTGTTACTTAACTATGGCTTGTAGAGTAAGTCACAATTTCCTAGTTTTATACAGACACAAAATGGATGTTATTCAATGAAACAGAATTCAATAAATTATGTGTGAACTGTGCTGATTTGTATATATTGCATATTTGGTTTTGTATCAGTTTCTGTCTGTCTCCATTATGGCTTCTCCCAAAATCTAAAGCTTTCTTTTTGACACCAGCCTCTCATTTAAACATTGATGGCATACAGATATGTAACTCATCCAGTCTATAGAAAAACAGGTCAGTATATTTCTGGATTTACTGCCGGAGGTACTGAATTTCAAAATATTTCCTAATAGTTCCAATGGACCTTCCAAGAGCTCATAGCTTTATTTTTAATGCACTTTACTGTCTATACTTAAAACAGCCAGAGGCTTATATTGGTGGCTAACATATCATGCTAAAGATCTCTCATTTGGTTCCTAGTGGTAACATTATTGGAACTTGAATTAGAAGTTTACATTTGACGCTGGAAGGTAATGGAATATTTTCCTGCTTCTAAACCTAGCACTTTCTGACCTCAAATACCCAATTTATATAAGCCTGAGGGCTTCTGAATCCAAGTTTCCTAACCTGGTGCCCCCCAGATACAGATGAAATGAGTGCAATTCCAGCACATAGACAGCACTAGACTAGGATATCCTGGTCTTTATCAATTGGCGAATCCAAATTCATTTTTTGAATTACAAAATATGTTGTTTGCTTCCTGACTGAAAAGAATTATTTTAATTTTATACAATATTAATTTAGGATTGAGAATAGGGAATTAGAAAGAGAGCTTTCCATGTATTTGAGAAGTCTAGAAATATTCCTAGGGCTCTGGAAAGAAAGTATAAAGAAAAAGTTATATATTACAATATAGAGTAAAATAAGTAAATTAGAGCAAAACAGTTAGAAGAACGTATTAGTTGCAATGATAATCTTTCCATCGTAACAGCCTTCTCAGTTTTGCTGTGACAAATAAACACATACATACATACATACATACATACATACATACATGCATGCATACATACATAAAGCCAGTGCTCTATTTTAAAGGCAGCCCACAAAGAGCTACAGGGATCAGTGTGTATGTGGGTACATATACATGTTATTATAGTCTCTTTGGGAGACCAAAGGAAAGGAAATTCTGAAATATAAAGGACTCCCAGAGAGGCTCACATGATCTTGAGTCTTTTTCTTCACTGAACCACTAATATTAGCCCTAGTACGGGGAAAAGTAAGTCCTACACCAATTTTTCCCTTTGGAAATTTATAGCATTGTTGAGGTTACAATAGTTTGGCCAACAACCAACCCTAAATTTGGCCTTTTCTGATGTCTCCAGGAATGTAACTAGCATTACCATAATTGGATTGTAAAAATCCAAACCACCACTAAATGGTTGCAAAGGCAGACATTCACACTATTACAGCCCAGGCTTAGCTATAGCTTTATTTCCATTCAGACACTAATGGCTATTGAAGAGAGAACTTCCCTACCACTATTACCTGAGACTGTTTTCATCAGTGATGCCCTGTAATATAATATGGGACCTTTTGTGTGCAAACAAAGGTTTCTTGCCTGATGAAGGAAATTAAAAGATATGGCCCATCTCCAGGCTGCTGCAAATTAAAAGGCTTTCACAATTATTTTGCTGATGGGAATTTTATTAGTATCCTCCTTTCACACTCTAGAAAACGGGTTGCAAACAGTAATAATTTCAATACTACACAAATTTAAAGGACCGTGTTTGCTTTCTGCAAACAAATACAAGAGGATTAAAAAAAAACCTCAATCCTCATCTTGGCACAGTAATGCCATTTCCCTCTCTAAAATCCTTAACATTAAATCATTTTTGGAACAGGACATCTTTCTGTCCTGAAGGTGAATGTCATCCAGAGGGCAGAGCTGATTCTCTGCAGGTTATCCTGCTTTCCCAGTGCTACGCTACCATTGCTGCTGTTTTTTGCAGGATTTACTGCTTTTTTCCCTAAGCCATTGCAGGAATGAATTTGCACTGGCTCTTTGCCACACAATCAGAAGTCAGCTACTGTGCTACTGTGTTGTCTGAAGTGCACTGTATCTACTAGAGAGGGAGAAAGAGAGACTCCCCTCCTCTCTTGAAGCACTTGCATGTGATACACATGTGCACAGACGGGAAGAGAACATAGTGCAGCAAAAATTTGACTCTAAATGACGGCAAATAAAAATTAACTTGGCTGGAAGTGATGTATTATGGATGCAGGCTTTATAAATGGCAAATGGATTCAAATCCCCTAAAGACAAAAGATGGTGCCGCAGTTTCCATAGCTAACACTGGGAGTTGGGGAGCATGGTGCGGATTGCCAACTGAACTGAACCCCAAAGACAGGCATGTTTTCCATAGTCTGTTTACGCCAGCGAGGGGGCAAGCTGCTCCTTCACAGGAACGTGAAGCATCCCAGTGTGCTCAGGTCGAAGCCTCCGGGGGGCCCATTATGCTGCCATGATGATGAAACCTGCCTTGTGTTGTTTGCTCCTTTGCTGCAGCTCAGCAGGCTCTCTTGTTATTGCAGATGCTAAGGCACTCAAATAGATTGAAAACGAGAGAGGAAAAAGTGATATAAAGCAAGATGTGGAATTTCTGCCCAGCCAGAATCAAAGAAATGACACTTGATCCCTGCAGCTCTCCCTCCCTTTTCTCTGCAAAGGAGGCAGTTTTCCACATGCATGCAGCTGTGCCTACTGCTTGGCACAGAATGGGAGATGTTTGATCACTTTGCTTGTCAGCAGGAACATTTGCTGGGCGGAGATGGAGGTTGGGAAGGGCAGGGCTACATTTCTGCTGCACAGAATCTGCTTGTCTTCTGCCGCGGAAGGAGCAGGAAAGGCAGCCCTTCCTCACCTCTCCTACTCAGGAGGCTGCAAAGCCACTCATTTAATTAGTGGCCCAAGTGAGACAAATACAGGTGATATGTTGAGGGCACTTTTGAGAGTCTAGACATTGCAGTGGTAGTAGCTCTGTTTTAATGAGTCCCTCTCAAGCCCGCCCCCAGGCAGCAATTACAGACCCTTCCTTTTCTCATCTAATGAACTTGATCAAATTGCAAGTGACTTGAATGCAGCTCTTCTTTCCCCGCCTTATATGTAGGTGTGTGGATCATTTTTTATATGCCCCATCGAAAGTTCACAGCAAATGCATTTCAAGATTTGCTCTCGCCTTCTACTGAGCAGTATACCAGCAGAAATAGAAACCAATCACAAGAACGGGCAAGATCCAAGCTGCCAGGATCAGAATAGCTTGCTTTGATATTTCTGCTCTGTCAGAGCAAGCAACTGCACCAATAAGCCAGATGAAGTAGATATAACATCTCCCCTCCTTCCAGCTCCTTAACAACACCTTTTTTTAAAAAAAAAAATGGGTCTGCATTTAATGATTGGGATGACAACCTAACTTTCTTTCCTAGCCATGCAAATATTCTCATTGCTTCTCCTCTATTTCAATACATAGTCCGCAGTTCTACCCAGTGGGAAAGTTAGCCTTCCACAAAAGTTGGAGAGCCTCATCCACTTGTAATATATGATACTTCTTCCTTCTTGACAGCCAGTCTTGCATATTTTTGCTTGCAAAGATATTACTGGACACAGAGGAAGAGTTTAGGCAGTTTATGAGGAACATCATCTCTTTTTTTTTTGTAGGAACACATCGCTTGTGTCCTCTTTTCACCTCTGCTCAAACAGATTGCTCAGGTTTTGGGGCAAAAAAATAAAAAAAACTTGCTGAGTTTAGTCATCTAAGATAAAAATAGGAGGCAAATAAAGCCTAAAAGAGTCAGTTTTTGAACCAGTCACAGCTCCAGAGAGATGGCCTTCCACTTTTATCTAAGATATTTATCTACAGTTTCTTGCCAGGGGCTCCTACTCTATTACTCTTCTAGCAATCAGTCTAGCATATTTTTTTTGCAAGTTGCAGATAATGCTGTATGGAATATTTCTGAATCCCTTCTTTTTTATTCAATTAGATTTTCACCCTACAGCATTTTAAATGTATACGAAACTTGAATGCTAAATACTATTAAGTTAAATCAATATTTTTTTTAAAAAAAATGTTGCTTCCTTCCAAATGTGTCATAATTCTTACAGCAGCAGCTCTGCAAGCAGCAAATAATGAAGCCCTGGCTGTATCCAGTATGTTAGTAGGGTGACTAGATGTAAAGACTTGATTCCTTCACTGTGCAAAAGAGAGTATCTGTCAAGCAGAGATGAGAGAAGCTGGAATAACTTTTATATAAAGATGAAAGGAAAGGAGCTATCTTTTCCCTGTTTGCAAAAAAACTGTTTCCCAGTCTGATTTGAATCAGATCAGTCTTTTCACACAGGGATACAACCTAATTCTCCTGGCAACAGAACAATCTCATTTATTTTATTTTAATCCCAATAGATGGAAAAAAAATGGAAGTCAGAATTTAATGGGCAAATTCAACAAATGGTATCTCTGCATCAAGACCTTGTACAGTGTTGGTAGACCTGCCTGTTCTCCTCTGAGCTAAGAAGCCAGGTACAGTTGGGCCTTGTTTGTTTGGGAAATTACAAGGGAACACACATCTCTGAGCTGCACTGGAAAATTAAAAGAAAAAAAAATCCTGAAGGATTGTTCTAATCTGTTATAAAAGAAACTGTATTGATATAACCATGAAGCCATCAAAAACCAAGCTCAAGTTGAATGGTTTTGCCTTCCCTATAATAGAAATGTAGAGATTATATATAAATTGTCATTTCTGGATTTTTTTTTTCCCCTTTTAGTTTTCCAGTACAGCCCAGAGACCTGTGTTCCCTTGTAATTTCCCAGTCAAACAAACTTTCCTGAGCTTTCTTTTGCCAACTGGACCCACAATGCTTGCTAACATCATCAATCCATCTTGTTTTAGGTTTCTTTCATGGATGCTTTTTATCAAATGGGATCCATTCTATGACTGCCTTGGTCCACCTGCCACCAGTTCTTCTTGCTTTGTAATCAGTCCATTTCCATTTCAATTCTTTTACTCTCTTGATGATATTGTATACTTTCATTTGTTCTCCAATCCATGTGCAGATCTTTCTATTTTGTTCGACACACATACACACTTACACATACACACATGTGCATGTATATTTATACATGCATATACATATACAGTAGAACCTCAGGTGACGACCGTAATCCATTCTGAGAATTCGGTCGTCACCCGATTTGGTCATCACCATAAGCACATGAACATAAAAAAAAAAAAGGTGCGACATGAAAGGGCAAATCGAGGTGGCTGTTTGGTAGCCACCAAAGCACCCATTCATGACCAGAGGTAAGAAATTTTGGTTGTCACCCAGTTTGGTCATGAACGGAAGAGTTCATGACTAGAGGTTCTACTTGTATATGTAATATTTCTGTGTGTATTTGGCATAGAGGGTTGAGGGCCACATGATCTCATAAAATATCTCTGGACAATGCTGGCTCCCTTGGACAAGAAACGTAGATGAGCACCACGCCCTAGAGTCAGACACAACTGGATAGGGAAACCTTTACTTTTACCTTATATATACTATACTTGAGAGCTAGCTTGGTCTAGTACAGCGGTGACTAACCTTTTTGGGGCTCCTGTGCACCCAGAAGGCAACGCGCGCACCCCCCTCATGCCACCTGTGCAGGTACACGCAATTCCCCCACACCCCCTTACCTGCACTGTGCCTCACAGCTGATTTTCAGCATGTTTGAGGCCTTTTTTGGCCTCCCAGGGGCTTGAGGAAGGCCTCTGCAGGCTTTGCGGCCAAAAAATAGGCCCGTTTCATCACTTCCGGTATACAGGAAGTGATGAAATGGGCCTATTTTTCAGCCTGCAAAGCCTGCAGAGGCCTTTCTCAAGTCCCTGGGAGGCCAGAAAAGGCCTCAAATGCGCCAAAAATCAGTTGTGAGGCACGCACATGTGCAGTGAGATAAGTTTTCCTGCTGCTTCAGTGCCGGCACAAATGGCTCTGCATGCCACCTATGTCACATGTGTCATTCATACGTTCACCATCATGGGTCTAGTGGATAAGGTAACCAAGAGACTGTGACTTCTAGTTCCACCCTCAAATATAAGAGCCAGTTGGGTGACTTTGGGGCAGTCACTCACTCTCAGCCTATGACATAAGGCTCAAGTGTCAAGCCATTCCATCATTTCCTGTTGCAACCGATGAATGTTTGGTTGGTTTAAAGAAAAGTGGACCCTGCACCTGCAGGAAAATGCTAGAAAGAAAAATTTATCTATACCTGTTTTGTTAACTGGAGGAGAGTAAAAATATGGAAAACCGATCTTTTGAAGTGAACTTTGTCCACTCTATGAGACAGTGTTTCTCAAGCTTTCTTCAATCATGGCTCACTAGAGAAATATTCTGAATGCAATTAAAGGAACTGCCACTTCCTACATTTTCATCTTTAAAAGCATAGGAGTTCACACTTTTCAGTGAATAACATAGTGATTATAATTACATGTGTACAGTCCTGGCATATATCTTTAGATTGGTGTGGAGAACTTGCTGAACTAAAATATCCAGTAATTGCTAGCATTATGGCCAATGATGGGGGATGGTGGGAGTTACAATTCAGCAGCATATGGAAGAACACAAGTAGCAGCATCAAAAATTATGTTCTGTACTATTTCATTATTGTACATTATACTAATATTTCAAAAATCGGTAATAACACATATTAAATTGCAATTTCAGCAATGTCTACTTAGAAATAAGGAACACACAATTAATGGAATTTACTCCAAGATAAATATGCTAGGTAAATAAGCATAGGATTATAGCCCAAGAGTCAGTGTAAACATACATATGATTGTGCTGTAATGCATGAATTCATTCTAATACTTATCCAAGAATCTCAAAACAATCACTATTCATAAATCATTATATTTCTCTCTTTATTTCACAAGGTTTGTAAACTGCTTTAAACAACACTAAGTATCATAAACTTCCAAACTTTATAATTCAGAAAAATACCAGCTAACATAATATGAACAATAAGAATTCAGTCAATTCATAGACAGTGTGTGTGTGTGTGTATGTGTATACGTGCACGAATACACAAATACACACACACAGGCAGAGGAATACTAAAATCCATAATCTCAAATTAAAGCACAATTCCTTACAAAAAGGTACAATCATAATATTCTAGCTGCCATGGCCTGAATAAATTTTGTATCAAGGGAGCTACTTTCGGGTCTAATATTTCCTTAGGTCTCATTGACCAAAGGAAATATTAATATAATGCTTTCAAAAAAAGACTGGAGTAATTCAACATTTAAAGAGAAAGTCTGCTACTAGTAATTTTGCCATTCTGAATAGATGTTTAAGTGTGGCTTTGAAGAAGAAGAAGAAAGATTCCATTTAGTCCCACCATACAGCTGCCAGTCACAAATTAAAAATGTTGACAAACCAGTTTTGATGCTAGCGGGAGCAACATAGTGCAAGTCATGCTCATATTGACCTTTACCTTGTATAATTTGTGACTGAAAAACTGTAAATAGCAGTGAATTCAAAAATGTGGAAACAGAGTAACAAAATTGAGTTTTAATTGATAGAGGAGAATATTTGTAGAATAATTGATAGAAGAGAATATTGGTTTGAACTGTGGGGTCCTTGGTGCTCTCTGAGCTTGGCTGATTTTTGGAGACATTTCATTACCAAACTAGGTAACATCAGAAGTTCTTTAGCTGTTACTCTACATTTCATCATCCAGGCAGTCATTTCTAGAACTATTCATGTACATGCACTCCAATAAGTAACTCATCATGTCCAATGTTCAGGAGATTTGTGAAACAACCTGTAAAACAACTTTGTGCAAGATGCATTAGATACCAGCTAAGCTACCACGAACTTGCTCTTTGAACATGTATTTGTTCAAATTCATTTATTTTATTTACATACGTACCTACAGTACTAATCACTTTATTCTCTATCTGGGAAAGCGGTATTATGGGCAAGAGAAAAAAAAGGTATAAGTAAAAGAAATTGGAGGCAAGGAGCCAGAAAAAAAGGAAATTAAGTCAATTTACCATATACAGTTCCTAAATCCTCCTCATTATCTTCCATATGACACGGTCAACACCATAAAGATCACTCTCCACCACTGTCATGGCTTTGATCTATCAAGGATTTCACATTACATTTGTTAGCAGATAAAAAAAAAGAATAATCTAAGTAGCCTTAGCTGTATGAAAGTAACATGCAGCATTCCCTCAAAGGCATGATAACTGGCCAGTATGCAAAACATTTAACTAAAAATTAATTTATCCCAAGCATTATCATATTGCTCTATACAAAATAGGATCTCCAGGGATAAAATTTAAAGCGGTGTCTCTTCTGGTTTCAAATACTGATTCATACATGGTCACTATAATTTCTTCAAGGTCAAAGAGATAACTACAGTTAAAGCATGCAAATGCTGACAGACCCTTGCCTGAAGCTTTTTAATAGGGGCACACTGAAGAAAATTCCAAAATCAGTCCAAGTCTCCAAGAGCCAGATCACGGTTATCAGCCGGTCCAGACATCAGAATTTCTCAGCCAGCGTCCACACAAATTGTCATGCAAGACCTGGAAATCAACAATTGTTTCCAGCAAAGGAACATGAGTCAGGGTTGTAGTCAGGCTGCAGTCAACAAACATTAATCAAGAAACTTACTCCCTTGCTGGATAAGAAGCCTCATGGAATATCTTTGCTCTGCTATCCTCTCTACATACTGAGTACAGGGATGGAGGACAGGGACACCTGATGCTATCCTCTTCTGACTGCTCCAATTGTCCAGATGGTGCTTATTTTTCATCAGCCTCTGATTCTTGCTTGTCTCCTGAGGCTAAAATTCCACAGGTTCTGCTGGAGCATCTCCTTCAAAGTCAGAAATGGTATCTGAGTCCTAGTCCACTAGACTATCATTAAAATGTATTCCACTAACCATTAAAATGTAATTAAAGTGTTATGGTTGTTGACATTTATTTATTTATTTACTTGTTTGTTTGTTTATTATGTTGCCCATCTCACTGATGTAGTGATATTTTTGAGAAGTAAGAGAGTGAGATCAAAATGCATTACTTGGGAAGTGCATTCCAGATCTGGAGAAGCACAAAGAGATGGGCTGCTTCCTCAGTTGATAGGTCATAGATAGAATGAGTGTCTTATAACTGAAAGAGCTTCAACTGGTTCTTCTGCTTATCTAAATAGCTGACAAGAAAACAACACTATTTTCAGATGTTATTCTATTCCAAATGAATATTATAAATGTGCTAAATTCTATATGTACACCTAAAAAGTGCAACCTCTGCATAATTTTGTAATAATGGGACTGTTTGTTCATCTACAAAGTAGTGTAATTTAAAAGCAAAAAAATTATACTTTCCAGTTATATCTAGGGAAACAGAAAAGATCCTGGTATTTAAATGCTATTTACCATTTTCTAAGCAAGACAGTGGTAGAAAACTGAATTTGCTCTAGTTGTAAAGAACTATCACTACTTCTTTTTAAAAGCTATTGGAGACTTTTAAAATATTAAGTGATTTGCAAGTACTGTATGCAAAGCATTCAAATATCCTTGTTCTGCATGAATGTTCAGACAACTAGAAATAGCATTCAGAGCCTTCTACTAGATACATCTGCTGAAGGCTTTGAGGAAAGATACTTTGAAGACCAACACACTTTCAAATGCTTTCCACAGGCCTGTAGCAGTGCTATATGGCTTACAGACTGTCCAAGAATTCTAGCTAAGTAACCAGAATAAATAAAGAATTTTACATTCCAAGAAGCCACATAATTATTATATTTCATCTATGTGTCCTATGAATTTTATATAATAATAACTTCTGCCAGTTGTTATCAATAAACAGCAATATCAGAATTTAATCAGAATCATGGTAGGAATACACACCACCCCCATGTACTTGGAACAGGCAAGTCAATAAAGAAATACTATAAGTACAAATGGGAAAGGATAGCAAAGGTTTTACAGACCAAAGGCAGAAAACTTGCTTCAATCTGACAGTACTGAAATTAAATCTTAGCACTACCTCTTCATGCTATCCAATAGAACTGGAAGAAGATAATCTTTGTAAGATAATCTTTATTGTCATTTCTTTCTGTGAGCACACTGGCACACATTAAAAATGAAATGATTTGCCTGCTCTCAAAAGAAAGTACATATCTACTCTACCCATACACACGGGACCTGTACTTACCTGGCATCCAAAACGGGCCATGTGGGGACTCCTGGGAGGGGTGGGGAGGCACAGCTAGAAGTGGTATTTATTGGTTCGCTGAACTGGTAATTAAAAATGATGAAATTAGCTAGTGGTTTCTCCAATTTGCTAGTTGCCCACCCCGTGTGTGTGTGTGTGTGTGTGTGTGTGTGTGTGTGTGTGCCATCACTTGAGACTTTCAAGAAGAGATTAGATTGCCATTTGTCGGAAATGATGTAGGGTCTCCTGCTTGGGTGGGCAGTTGGACTAGATGACTTACAAGGTCCCTTTCAACTCTGATTATCTGTTATTTGTTATATACAGCATATATATATAGATATGTGTGTGTGTGTGTGTCATATATATATATGTATACTCCATATACATACATACATACATACATACATACATACATACATATATACACACACACATACATACACTATATGTATGTGTTTCTGTGTGCAGTGGTGTGATTCAACTGGTGTAACAACCGGTCGGTTGGTTGCTGCAGCCCCAGTGAGTAAAAACAGCTGAGGCGCGGCAATCAGTGTTGATCAGCTGGGCTTCAAACAAAGGAAATACAGGACAGAATAAAGCAGGGGTGGATGTGCAGGGCCAAATAATTGCCAGAACCACCAGTTTGGCCGAACCCGTCCATACCAGCTGATTCCCACCCATGTGTTTGTGTATGTATTTATATACATATATATACACCGTGTGTGTATAATATATATATCCCTGTCCATTTTGAATACATAGCAGAAAGAGGAAAGTTAAGAATTCATAAGGTTGATACTGTATGGAACAAAACTGTGACTGAATCTAGATGTTTGTTTAGGATACAATGTAACCTCCTCCCAGAAGGTAACAAGGAAAGCCTTTTATTGAGTTTTGGCCTTTGTTAGACAAGAAAGGGGAATGAGTTGGTCTGACTGATATTGGACTCTGTGGCACCCGGAAGTAGATATTTATTGAAACTAATGGACTTAAATCCTAATTTTCTATGTAATTTCTCAACAAATCCCTTAAATTGAACTTACTGTTTTCTCCTAGCCTATTCTCTCTAGTTACATTTTTCCTTATTAATGATGTTTCCAACACAACATATTCTAGCATTTGAACACTTGCCAGACTAATGAGGATATGGAAACCCCTAGAAGGCCTTGTTCAAGGTACCATGCAATGAATACTGAGTGGCTGGTAAAGGCATAAACAGCTAGCGCAAAAATGATCACTGATAGAAAGTGAATCATTTCACACAAAGACTGTATGGCAAAGGTAAAGAAGACAACAAAGTGGGAATAGGCAGAATACCATTTTATATCAATTATGGAATTCTATCCCTCTGCGCCCCACCACCACCACCACATGCACACATTCTAGAGGTACACGTTATTTACTTTTAGAAGGATGTAAACTCCTGTTTATTTAATAAAACAAGAATTGATGGAAGTGACAGAGAGTGGTGGTAGAGCTATTTTACTAGATATCTTATTAGTAAAGTCAGGTCAGAGGTAGACTTAGTTTTTATAAATGTTTAGAATTATTTTCATTGTAATTGTAAATATAATATTGTATGCATTGGTTTTATTCTTTCTGCATAATTTTAATTACTGTACTATTTTCTCATTTATCAATATTTACTGTGGTTGGATCATACTTCAATGGAGGGGTACATTATATATATTTTCTATTGTTAATATCCTTACTCACATGCTTACAAGTTAGATAAGAAGATATTTGCTGATTTGTTGAATTGCACCAGATATACATATAAAACCACTTTCATGAATCTTTCTTTTTACCCACAAACTAATGCGTTGATTCAAAATGTTCACTGTTGGAAATGCCAATGAAATCTTAACCAAACAAAGTGTACCATTTTGCTTTTCTGACTTCTTTATCAAGAGCCACTGGAAGAATATTCAGTTCAGAGTGTGATTTTTTTTATTGTTATTATGTATAGGCATATGCATACTTCATCAAAACATAAACACTCCTAGGTACACCAGTATAATTAAATAAAATCAGCACAAAACATTCTTTTTCCAAATACTTTGTTTTTCTAACAATAAACTTTAATAACATTGTCTCTGGGTTTTTTTAATTATTTTAAAACTACTGTCACAATTTCTTCAGCAAACATGAAAAATCACACATGTAACACAGCCTAGAACTTGATGTCTTAATCAATAGCAGAGCAATCTAATTTTTCAATTCTCCTGGTGCAGAAAAGCTGTGTATATAGGAATTGCTTAGTGAGAGTCCCACTTCTCTTATGAAAAATTCTGCAGACACAAAACTCTGTCAATAATCTTCCTAATAGGAAAAGCATAAGACCCCAAACTGAAAGTACTGGAGTACTTGGCTGCTAAAAAGTTAGGTTTATTAACTCAATAATAACTAGAAAAACCTCCAAGATTATTTCCAACTCTATGATTCTATGACTGTTTGTTTCCAGCCTCTCATTCTTTAAAATGAACAGTTTATAACATTTCTTTCCCATTTCTACACCCCCATGTCTGTGTCAACATTTCTGGTTGCCACAGCAGTGTGCAATGCATAGACAAAACAGATCTGTGGGTTTAAAATCGTGACATATTTGTTTGGGTTTGCTTCTGAAACCTTGACCCTGTTGTTAAGACATACCTAACTGCATTTAATTATACTTATTCTGAAAGGGTAGCACACAAGCTAAACAAACTTGATAAATTAAAATTATATCTAAGTTCCCTCATGTCAACAACCTATACCCACTATTAATTAGAATTAATAAGAGATAATCTTATGCACTGAAATTTAGCGGAAGCAGCCTCTCTGTGATTATGAATATAATTACATCCCTTGTATATAGAATATCCCTCAGAGTCATAATCAACAGTCAGTGGACAAAAGAAATTGCTTACATTTGTCTATATGATATTCTATCCAATGATTGTTTTGTAGTGTCTTGAAATATCTCATGCTCAAATATCATCTGATTTCTCAACATTTAAAAATATTGATTACTCGTTAGCATTCATGTTCAAGATTAGTTATTTCAAATGTTTTGAAATCTATAATTGAAGTGCTCTAAAATACAGCAGCATACATTTAAAGCTATAATTTGTTTTTTAAGAGCTTTTAAAATAATTCTATGTTTGCAGCTTCTGCACCTGATTCTAAATTACTCTCTTCAATAAAGGTACACTAGAATGCTAGATGCTCTTTTGCAATCTGATCTCATCCTGCTAGAGATTTTTGTAAGCATTTGAATCACACATCCAAAAGAGGATTCCCATTCCATCCTAATTCAATTTAAAGCTGAAAGATGACTATTTCTATAGATTTTTTTGAAATTAAATCAATCTGTTTACTTGAAAGAAGTACACATTTCCAACATGATGCGTGTGTTTTTAACATAGCCAAAATTCATCTGAGTTTTATGATGCTTATCTGTATGTATGTATGTATGTATGTATGTATGTATGTATGTATGTATGTATGTATTGGTAAGTGCAAAATCACTAAAAATCAGTAAACAAATTTTTGAACATCACACCTGAATTATACAGAACAAAGGGTAAAAATGAGTCTCAGAAAACCAAACCATAGTGACAGCCATGTATAATCAATTAGTTAAGTTATAGTTGCCAAAATAAATATACCTTTAACAAACCAGAAAAAGATAATTAAGGAAGAAACTGAGTGGATTATTTGCAACCTGAGACTCCTACAACCTCGTTCAACTGCAAAGAATGTTAGAAGTGATTTGTGTGTGAAGAGAGAAAATCTAACCAGAGTGAGAGCTAGTGAAGTAACTTTAATTTTAATAGAAAGATTTATTACTTGAAAGAAGGGGGTGGAGGAAGCAAAACCTACTTCCTACAACAAATTAAGCACAGAGTTAAACAGCAAATGTCCTTAGGAAAATAAAGGCAGGAAGGAAGTGTTAAGTTCGGAGAAGAAGGGAGGCCACACCAGAGCATTTCTCATAACACGCTTTATTCTAGGAATAAAGGGGCTGTCGCATCTGCAGCTAACAGCAGACCTGCCAGCGAACAGCAGCTGGCTCAACCTAGCAGCCGGCTTTTATAGCCGACTGTCGAAAGGAGCCAGCCAATGGGGACTAAGAACGCCCCTGCAGGAATTGCGGACCTGATGGGGAACTGGTGTCAGCCCCGAGGACATAACACCCCTTCCCCCCAGATACGAACATGAATAGTCTTTAAGGTATGAGGGCGGTTTGTGTTGCCGCTCTGACCGTCGTAGCTCGGGTGCAGGATCGGGTGGTACAGAGTTCGGGATAGCGGGGGTTTGGTCCATTGGGAGCTGTCCAGCCACCCGATCTTGCTCGCCGGTCGCCGGCCGGGTTGTCAAATCGCTTCGGTCTCCCGGTGCGGTAGAGGAGCTGCTGGGGACGGTTGCTGGTTCTGTAGGATGGTCACGGTCAGCCGTCTGCTCCCTCGGTTCGGTTGGTGGAGACAGGTCACTCTGAGTGTCCCAGCTAGGTGCCGGATGCGGTGCCTGGAATGTTGCTGTGGTCTCTGGGTTGGTGATGGCGTGCTCGTTCTGCCGGCTCCTCAACTGATCCAGGTGTCTCCGCCAAATGCGCCCGTCTTCTAACTGGACGTGGTACGACCTGGGTCCCGTGATGGCCACGATCCTGCCAGGTACCCACAACGGGTCTCCCGCGTAATTCCTGGTGAAGACTTGATCCTGTAAGACAAAACTCCTGACCCTACTGTTAGACCCAACAGGTGTGTCTGGGCAATAGTGAGGGTGCAGTCTGTTTAGTATTGTCCTTAAGCATCTGCCCATCAGTAATTCTGCCGGAGACTTGTTTGTGACCGTGCAAGGGGTCGAGTGTTGGCTTATAAGGAATCTAGAGAGTCTGGAGTGCCAATCATCTTGGGTGAACCTGGTGAGGGCCTCTTTAGTTGTTCTGACTGCTCTTTCAGCCAACCCATTGCTTGAGGGGTGAAAGGGAGCCGTTAGGATGTGCCGGATGCCCAGGTTGGCGACATACCAGCTGAAGTCTGTGGACGTAAATTGAGGACCGTTATCTGACACAATAGTGTCCGGGAGACCGTGTGTGACGAACAAACGAGTCAGTGCTTGGGCGATCGCTCGTGTGGTGGTTGAGAGTAGGAGTGCCACATCGATCCACTTAGAAAATGAATCTACTACTATTAGGAACGTCTTGCCATGGAATGGGCCGGCCAGGTCAACATGTAGACGAGACCATGGTGCGTTGGCGCTTTCCCATTTGGTGGGAGGGGTGACTGGGGGCACTGGTCGGGATTCTTGACAGGGACGGCAGGAGCTTACCCATTTCGCAATTTCGTCGTCCATGCCCGGCCACCATACATAGCTCCGTGCCAACGCCTTCATTCGTACAATGCCGGGGTGCCCTTCGTGCAATGCCTTCAGGACGGGTCTGCGTAGTGATTCCGGAATGACAACTCTGGTCCCCCATAGCAGACAACCCTGTAAACTGAAAAGTTCCTGTTGGCGGACTTTAAAGGGTGAAAATTCGTTAGAAGGGTTACTACCCGGCCACCCCCTCCGTACCCAGTCCAGGACCTGGGCGATCAGTCTGTCCTTCCTGGATTGGAAGGCAATGTCTCTCGCAGTGACTGGAATTCTGAACTCATTGGTGTCAAAAATGGTGTGGACTGGGGCTGGATCCTCCACGGGCGTTGGTAGTGGGCATCGGCTGAGGGCGTCTGCATGGCTGAGGTTTTTTCCTGGACGGTGAACTAACTTGTATGAATATGCTGCCAGGAATAAGGTCCATCTTGTCATTCGGGGGGACAAGACTTGTGGTGTTTGCTTCTCTCCGGAGAGAAGTCCCAGCAGCGGTTTGTGATCTGTAACCAGTTCGAAGTTGTGCCCGAACAGAAATTCATGGAATTTTTTAACCGCGGCTACGGCAGCTAGGGCCTCTTTGTCGATTTGGCTATAATTGCGTTCTGTCGTTGAAAATGTTCTGGAGAAGAACGCGATTGGGGCTTTGGACCCGTTGGGTAGTCTATGACTTAATACGGCCCCTGCTGCCAAAACTAGCGGTAGATTCTGGTTGAATTGAATCAGTACAGCGTCTGAAGTGAGGAGTGACTTGACTGCCCTGAAAGCGTATTCCTCTTTGGGTCCCCAGTGCCATGGAACATTTTTATCTAAGAGTCTATGCAGTGGTTCCGCCACTGATGCCTTGTGCGGCAGAAATGATGCATAGAAATTCAGCAGGCCTAGGAAGGCTTGTAGTTCTGGTTTGGAAGAAGGAGTGGGTGCCTCGTGAATGGCTTTAACCTTCGATTCTACAGGGTGGATGCCAGAGGCGTCTATTCGGTACCCAAGAAAGTCCACCTGCCCAGTGGCTATAGTGCATTTTTCTTTTTTTAGTTTGAGGCCATGCTGTCTGAATCTGTCCAACACCCCTCTGACTCTGAGAAAAGTTGTGTTCTGTCCCGGGCTGAAACCAAGATGTCATCAAAGTACGGAACCACGCCAGGGAGACCCTGCAGGATCCGTTCCATTAATGACTGGAATATGCCCGGGGCGACACTCACACCAAATTGGAGGTGCTTGCATCGGAAGGCCCCTCTGTGTGTAACAATGGTTTGTAATTCGGCCGTTTGGCTGTCCACAGGAAACTGTTGGTACGCCTGTGACATATCCAATTTGGCGAATATCGTTCCGGGTTCGAATGTGTGCAGTAAGTGCTGGATTACTGGCACTGGGTATGCGCTAGTCTGTAGATAGCAATTAATTGTGGTCTTATAGTCTGAACACATTCTTATACTACCGTCTTTTTTAAGGGGTGTGACAATAGGTGTCTCCCACTTGGCAAAATCCGTGGGTTCGATTACCCCTTGTTTTAACAATTTGTCTAGTTCCGCATCCAGCTTAGAACGCAGAGCAAATGGCACTCTTCGCGGCTTTAAACGGATGGGAACTGCCTGGGGTCTACTGAGAAAGAAATAGGTGTGCCCTTGTAGCACCTAATTCATCGCTGAAAACGTCAGCGTAATCAGAGAAAAGTGAGTCGGTGTCGGAGGACGAGACAGCATGCACCCCCGTTAAGCTAAGGCCAAGAAAGGGGAACCAATCCAACCCCAAAAGACTGGGGAGGGCACCATCAACTACCACTAATGGCAGGTGGCCTTTAAAGGTTCTGAATTTTACTAGGAACTTGCCTGTTCCAATTACTGGAATGTTCTTCCCTTGGTAGTCTCGCAAGGATAGGCGACTCTTCTGCAGCTGCTTTCTGGACAGGCTGGGATGTAGTTTCTTAAGTGTGCTCCATGAAATAATCGAGAGCGCTGACCCGGTATTGACCTCCATTAGGCAGGGTTTACCTTCTAAATGAATGGAGAGCTTAATTTTATTGGGTGTTAAGAAGGTATGGTTAGCTTGATAGCATGTAAAACAATTTTCTACTTGCCTGGATGGCCCTCAGGGGGCGTAAGATGGTGGCTTTTGTGGAGCCACATGCGCTGCCTGGCACACCCTGGTGATGTGTCCTCTTCTGCTGCAGTTGTTGCAGGTGGCAGTTTTGAACCTGCACGTTGCCCTGGCATGGGGACCCCACAGGAGAGGCACAGCTGGGTGTGCCTAGGTGCGTTGCCTTCTCTCGGCCTAGCCCCTACCTGTGGCTGCTTAAATGGCTTGAGACGGTGCACCTCAGATTGCTCGATGGGCTCTTCATCGTTCACTGCCTCCTCGGAATGCACAGTGACTGGGTTAGTTTTGGGGGTGCTTCCCTGTATCTCGGCCGCTGACTGTGTTGCCAACTCTGCAGCCAGGGCTTCTTCGATGGCTTGTGCGAGGTTGAGGTCCTTCCTTGCCAACAACCGCCTCTGAAGCCTCGTATCTTTGACCCCACAGACAAGTTGGTCCAGGAGCATGTCATCAAGGTAGCCTTTAAATTCGCAGTGTAGGGCTGCGGTTCTGAGGGCTGCCATATATTGGTTTATGGTTTCTCCATCTGCTTGCTTCCTCATGCGGAAGGCGAAGCGTCTCGCGATCTGTGACGGCTTTGGCGAATAATGATTGGAGAGGGTCTCCAGCAGCTCAGACCATGGGACATTCTTGAGTTCTCTTGGGGTGAGCAGTGCTGTTGCTGTGTCAAATACGGTGGCCCCACAATAGCTCAGGAAGAATGACTTCTTTTTGTTGTCTGTAGCATCGGCCAGACCCACAGCGTCAATATAATGGTTAAATCGGTTCTTGTAAGAGTCCCATTTACCTTCGTCTGGCTTGAATGGCGGAAACGCCGGATTTGTATTCATGTCTGGTTCAGTTTGCGGCAGGCAACAAGTCTCACTGGGAATACAGGCCCTGGGAAAGGTAGCAGCTACTGTTCGTAGTGCTATTTGACGAGTGTTCAGCTATTGAATTCTCTCTGGGTTGTACAGGTAGCAGCTGCGGCTCGCAGCGCTGTTTCGGTCTAGTGATTCAGCTCGAGGAATCTCTCTGGGTTTCTTGCTCTCTGCAGCCCTTGGTGGCTGGGAACAGACGTTATAACTGACGCCTGTTTGAAATTCGCGCCCTTACAAGGGCGAGGCGGCAATAGCTGCAGCTGCGCGCTGACAGCGATTTGAATTTCGCGCCTAGATTTCAGCGGTCGTGAGCGTCGCGCTGGGGCTCCGCTACACGGAATTCCGGCACACTTGCTAGAATACTACTGGGCGGCTGAGGCTTTCAGTGCCCTACTCTCTTGTAGCTCATTTGTGTTCTTGAGCGGCTACACGCTCCGCTTCGTTTCTCTTTGAAATGGCTGACCGAGCTCTCAGCGACGCGGCTGCGGTTCAGCGCTTCAGGTTCGTGACATTCAGCTCTTGTATTGCTGCTGGTTGGCCAGATCCCATCCTCGTCGCCAATGTTAAGTTCGGAGAAGAAGGGAGGCCACACCAGAGCATTTCTCATAACACGCTTTATTCTAGGAATAAAGGGGCTGTCGCGTCTGCAGCTAACAGCAGACCTGCCAGCGAACAGCAGCTGGCTCAACCTAGCAGCTGGCTTTTATAGCCGACTGTCGAAGGGAGCCAGCCAATGGGGACTAAGAACGCCCCCGCAGGAATTGCGGACCTGATGGGGAACTGGTGTCAGCCCCGAGGACATAACAGGAAGAATCCTCGTTTCTGAGCTGTCCCAACTTCAGCAGCTTTAATGGCTGCCTCTTTGCCGCTGGCAAAAAGAGCTTCTCCTGGATCTCCCAGGGACTTTGCGGTATCCCTGGGATCTACAGGATGCACTCTTTACATTCACCATCTCTTCGGGATGGTTTAGATCCGATTGGACTGTCCAGGAGCAAAGATATCGGCAGAGATCTCAGACCTCCAAGATCGCATGCCGTATTGTCGCGATGCCAGCTCTGCCCTCAGGAAGGAAGAATCCTGAAATGAAGAATTTCTCAGACAAGAATCAGGCAGGATGAAACACCTTAGATTATAAAATACAAATTACTCAGTGTAAGCTATATACTTCCACAAACTATTTTCCAAATATACTTCACATAAAAATAGCATATATATATATATATATATATATATATATATATATATATATATATATATATATATTTATATTTATTTATTTATTGTGGGGGCGGAATCTCCTAAGGTAGCTCTGAAGCCTGTCTTTAAGAAATCATCTTCAAGTATTTTGGTCCAAATCAATTAGAGCTTTAAAGATACAGGTAGGTATTACTTTAAAATATATTGTTCACTAGTTCAGTGGAAAACATCCTAGGCAAGGATAAACCTATTATGTATTTCATTGGAACCAGCAGAAAACATGGGCCTTTAAGTAAAGAAAATATCCCAGAAGGCAGGAAGGGCAAATCACACCAGAACTATTGCCAAGAAAACTGTGCAGATGTTTAAAAAAATAATCAGAAATCAAGACCAGATTAAGGGAGCTCTCTACCTCAAAGTAGCCTACAACTGAATCCAATTCAAAGTTCAGTTGCTCCGTTTTGTTGATAATAAGTTACCTGTGTGTAATGCTGTCACTCAAAGTTCTCTGCCTGGTGTATCTGCCAAATGAGGATGGTCTTTTTCAAATTGCCACTTGCCTACAAAACTCCCTAGAAGTTTTGTTCAACTCATATTTTCATTCATTTAGGAATGCAGGTAAAAATCTAATCTCCCAAGCTTTTTTAGAAAAGGCACTGCATTCTTCTTTTATACTGTTGATTTTAACTGCTATTATGCCATACTACTGTACTTGTTTTATATTTATCTTACATTTTAAATCCATTTAATTTAATTTATTAATGTAATTTATTAAAATTAATTTAAAGACCACAAAGCAAAGAGCTGGCAGACAGAAGTGATATAATTTTAAATCAATTTTGATGAAGAGGAATGTCATTCAAATTCCAAAATCTTAATTTCCTTTGGACAATATATATCTAAAGTTTATTATACATCCAGATAATACTTCAAGAGTGAGCAAGGAATAAATAGATAAATAAATATCACTGACATACACACAAATACACTTCTCATGGTCTACAGCAGGGCTGTCAAACTCACATCGTCACAGCGGCATCATGGGACTTTTTCCCCTTCACTAAATAAACCAGGCATGGCTGTGGCCAGCGCGTGACACATCCAAGCCACCGGCCGCGAGTTTGACAGCCCTGCTCTACAGTTTCACTTGTTAGCCCAGTACTAACCAACGTCAATTTGTGCATCACTATGTTAGTTTTACACATGCATGCTGATAGACAAGACCATATGAAAATTATCTCTGATGAAAATCAAGGTGAAAGGAAACCATGATTTGCTTTAACCACCATTACTGAATAAGCCACAATGACTGATTCACACAATATTCTAAATTATAAACTCATAGTTGAAAAACCAAAATAGCTATATTCACACATCATAACTAAAACTAGCCAAACCAGATAAAGCAAGACAAACAAATGAAAAGGAAAGCCAGCTAATATCACTCAGCCTTTTCTTGGTGGTATTGAATGGATGGTTACTAAAACAGAAGTGGGCTTGCCTTTCCCAAAACATTTCACACATTACATGACTGTGTAAAAATAAACAGTACAAATCTTAATTGTATTATAACAACTGTTTCAGAGTTATGCTTTTAAAGAACAAACTTTAGCAAATAAACAAATGTAAAATAAAATGCTTTCAAAGGTCATTAAGGTTTGCAAATTTCTATTAACACTGTCAATGCAAAAGCAGATTTAAATGAACACCATGGTGTTCTTTTGCCAATATAAGTGAGAAAAAAAAAACATCCCCAATAAAAATAAATTTTACCTAAACAGAATTTTCTGTGATAGCCCCCTCAATCTGCTAGGTTGTCAAATTTTTCAGCTTTCATTTTCCAAACATTAGGGGTGCTCAAAAGTTGTGATATGCCTTGGGGATTGTAAATATATGTTGGTTACTTTAATATAATTTCGATATGCTTAGTACCTGCATAAATATAATATTTTTAAACATTTTGTTTCATTAAAGTTAAAAAGTTATATAAATGGGGAAAACATGTCAATTGTTCACACTGAATAAAAATTTTCTAGCAAGCAGTAGCAGCTTCCTTTCTTGTCATTCTTCCTTTTTCTTAGTATAAGACCTGAAGCATTGTTTCAAAATGTAATAAATAGAAAACTAAAGATACCCATTCAGAAGTACATATAAGCAGGAGAATTTGTATTCTGCAGAGGTGCCTAAAAGCATTTATTTATTGGATTTTAATCCTGAATTTTTGGTTAACTTTTTGGTTAATACATATCTAATGTTTCCACTTCCAGTTTTCCCCACAACAACTCTCTGTGGTTAAGTAAGATAGATAGAAAAAGTGAGTGACGCAAAGACACCCTCCTGCCTTTCAAGATTAAGGGAGACCTAGAACTCATAATCTCATGGTTATTAGTCCAGCATCTAAGCCACTACTCCAGACTGACTCTCATAATAGCTACCACTTATTAAAAAACAACTCTCACATAATAACTGAAAACTCAAGGTATTAATCAATCTACCACAGCAAACATATCAACTACAGTATTCACTAATATTGATTCATTCAGCATTTATTTATTTATCCACAGTCAGAATCCCTTAACAGAAAACCATAGCATGTAACCTTTAAACAAAACTAAGAACCACATTAAATGGGGCATTAAACATGCCTTTTCATTTAATAAGCATTTTTAAAACAATCATGGCCATAGGACCTGAAGAGGATTAGGAACAAGGCAGAGATCAAATGGATATAGCTTTCTCAATTTGTAAAGCAATAATTCATAATAGCATGTTAGTAACTTTTAACTCTGAAAAAGTATATGCAACACTGATATATAATTTGTTTTCGTTTTAAACTAATTTTTAAACAAAATTTGTTGTTTTTGTTGTTTTGTTTTATTTTTAAATGTGGTACATGTTGGTGTCTATAATTTAACAATAACTGTTGAATACTACACATGAATTTTTCCTGTTATTTAATCTGTAATTCAGGTAGTTACATAAGAAGAAATCTCACTATATTCAGTTGAACATACCCCTTGGTAAACATGCTACAGGTCGGACTGCCAGTGAATAATAACTCATTCTGAATTTAATCTTGCAGCAATGCTTAGGTGGAGCTCTTATTTTATGGGAAATGGCAACTGTATGTAGTTAAAGTTTGCAGACAGGGTGTGCTGCTTCCAACATAATACACTAATATAAATCATTGTCTTTTTATTGCAAGGAATTGAGCTGGATTTTGTTATGCACACATGTCAAAAGAAAGAGTGTTTCTGAATCAAAAATATGCAAGCAGCTGTCAATTAGGAATACAGTAGGTGTCCATTATCTCCTTCCTTTTTAAATGGCTAGGTGTTTAAAAAGTATGTAGTACATTTTCTAGAATGTTTACCTTCATGTTAAAGATGGGTGGTACATTTTCACTTTTCAACAAGATCCTTAGCATATTTATTCAGAAACATTTTGTTTGATCTATGAGTTAACTAGTGAAGAGATTTCCTAGTATGGTGTGAAGTCTTGGTTGATGCATTCATTTTAATTTTTAATAAAATATTTATTGGGCAGGATGATGGCTCAGTTAAAACAATGGGCTTGTTGGCTGGAAAGCCGACTGCCCAGATTCGAGACCTGAGCATCGCACAATGGGTGAGGGTCTATCATCGCCTAGCTATCCACCTACAGTTTGAAAGTATGCAAATATTAGATAAACAAGTACCACTTCAATGGGGAGGAAACAGTGCTCCATGAAATCATGCTGACCACATGACCAGGGATGGGATCCGACTGGTATAACTACCGGTTCTGTCTATTAGTGTTGCGCATGCATGCGCGAGTCACGCGAGCGCAATTTACAACCTGCTGAGCTGCCCGGACAGCTGAGCAGCGCTGCGTGCAAGTGAGCAGCAGTTGGAAAAGCCCTTTTTTCCTGCTTTTTCAACTGCAGCTGTGTCGCACAAAGCAGCTGCAGTTGAAAAAGCAGGAAATAAAGGTCAGGTAAGAGCCCGGGCGGGGGGGGGTGGGCCACAACAGCAGCAGACATAGAACCGGTTCTATGCCTGCTGCTCTTCAGAACTACCGGTTCTACAGAGGTAGACAAAATGGGTAGAAACCCACCCCTGTACATTACCATAGAAATGTCTTCTAACAACGCTGGTTCAACAGCCTTAAAATGGAGATGAGGGCTGCCCCTATAGTCAGCAATGACTAGCAGAGTAAAATTCACAGGGACTCCTTTCTTTTCCATCTTATTTATTCTGTATATATATACCCACCCATCTTATTACAGTTACAGCAGTTCCCAGCCAAAAATTAAAATAACATAAATTGTAAAAGATTTTTTATTAGTTTTCAGTGTTTTGGAAATATATTGCAATATTGCTTCCACTACATTAATAAGATTAATGTGTTCTTATTAACATATAATAGAACTTCAGAAAGAATATTGTATCTATTTCATGGATCAGCTATCTTTCAACTAGACTTTACTTTTTGTTGTAAAAGGTTTACAGCTGTGCTAATGTACAGTCTTCCAGTTATCTTCACAACCTTCATTTAAATAGGTTATGTTTAAAAAGAAAATAACTTGAGTCATCCTGTGAATTTACAGCTAAGTAGACTGACTTTAAGAATTCTAAAATATGTGTGATCTAAATTTCATTATTAAAAAGGGGAGGTTAGAGATTATATATTGCTCTTCTTGATACATGTCAAAAACCAACTAGGATAAAAATAAATGGTTGTAGGATTGGACCTGGCCATGGCCTATTCAGCATAGCACCATGACCTCTGTGATGATTTGGCCCAGAAGGAAGAAACAAGTACTTTTCCTGAAGCAAGGAACATTTTTGAGGAAATAGCTCATCCTCTGAAATATATATAAACAATCACTCATGCCTGATAAAGAGGCAGGCAGAAAAAACTCAATTCTGAACCCTACAGGCTGTGTTCATTTCCCTGCATCGCTTCATTTATTGGTCTTTAAAACACACACACATGCACACTGTGGAGAGAGAGAGATTTGGAGATGTAATATAATTACTATTGAGGTCTGAAGGCCTATGGAATTGGAAAATATGAAAAGAGAAGCCATACCTTTATTCCAATGGTTCGCTTTTTCCCAGTAATCTGATCAAATTAATAAGATTTTCATAACTAATTTTAGAGACTGTCTTTCATCTGGCTTTCTGCGTCAGTATAGGAACACTGTCTCCAATCACTAGGCCACGGAGAGAATTAATATTATGGTGGCATGTGTTACTTTCTTCTCTCTTTCTCGATAAGGAACTGTAGTCTTCATTTCGCAAGAGTTTTGTGTATTTTTCCTATGAGGCCTCAAAGTAATTGAAAAGTATATTCTACAATCTTTATAGAGCAGTCAAGCCCAAATACAATTAGAGTGTCCTAAACAAAGATGCAGATTTTAAAAAAACATGATGAAGAGAAAATAGTACCTGAAATACTGCAAGCACATTGCCCATTGAGGTGGAGGAAAAGTTGCTCTGTAATTAACTTCATAAGGAAATAGAAATCCAATCCATTTTACAGGGAAGAAAGAAACTTGTCCTTATTTCCAAATACTATTAAAGAAAATTGAAAAGAAGTTAATTTCTGATCTGGCAAAGGGAAGAATGTAAAACAAGGACTTTTGAAAAGAATTCATCAGATAGTCTATTACTTCTAGGGAAGAGACTATTATACATGCAGTTCCTCACTGGCTAATTCAGCCTGAAGTCCTAAATACACATACTTGAAATCAATAAAATTTCAGTTGGGATTTTCATGTTGAGTCTAGACTTGGTGGTCATTAATATCTGACATATTCTCTTAAATTTGTGCCGAATTCAGATTCTGAACCTAAGTGATCACAAAATAATAATTAAAAAGGGGTCCACAAAAAAAGGAGGAAGCCTTTGGGATATCAGTTTAGATCTTTATGGACTCCCATACTTTAGGCTAGATGATGCTTAGGAGGAGTGAACTAGTCAGAACAACTCATAAGTTAAACTTTCCATATCTGCTACAAGTAATTTTTTTCCCCTTTGCTGTGGATGAATCAACCCACCTTTTGTACAATTAAACTTCCTAATTTGTTAGATTTTGCTAGGTATTATTTTCTAATCAAGTGGAAAATTTTAAAAGCACAGTGGGAAGGAGGACAACTAAGTAAAGGGAAACTTCACAACCAGACTAAGAGGAATGGTAAAGAAAGGTATAAAAACATGGACTTTATTTAAGAATGAAGACACATTGACTTGGTTGGCTATAGAGCTTCAATGACCTTATGCAAACATAAGAATCAACTAGTTAATGATTTTTCCCCCTTTTCCGCAACAGAAGTACAAGAAAAGATTCTTATAAGCCATCTGTCAGATCTAGCATGTGGGCTCTGGGACTATCTTCTATAGTGAGGGAGATATTTCAAATTGTCTATGAAAACTGCTGAAGGTATTTTTAGACTTGCAGAATATCCTCCTACACTACCAGGGAAGCCTGTCAAAAACATTTCTTCATTTGTTCTGCACTTCCAATTCATGCTTGTTTGCAGTAATATTTGTTGACCAAAGGTGGGTGGTTGAGCTTTTTGGCATCCATCTCAGCTAATGCGAAATTAAAAATATAATAGATCTTTTTGCAAAGTTGCTCAGAAAGTTTGAACACAGAAAATTTAAGAGAAGATAGGATGATAAAAACAATAGCTGTAAAATGAATAATGTAAGAGAGGTTTTACATTTCACACTAGAAAATTTTGGTGGGCCAAAGAGAAATCTCACCCCAGAGTACCCCCCCCCAAAGCAATTAATCCAAGCTGCACAGAAACACAAGGCTGTGCCGCCCACATGGCCCACAGGAACACTCCCCACCCACTCACTCCTTACCCGGCAAACTTGCCTGCTAAAATTGCTATTTTCCTCTTTCCAACCATCATCTGTTCTACTGTGCCGGGAGATTTAGATTAGCTAGGAAGCAGGAAGTGGTTGGATTTCTCTTTTCTACCTAGTCTTTAGATCTTCGGCTCTGCCAAACCTCCCTTATGACTGAAAGTTTGCTTGCAAGCAAATTCAGTGCAGACTCACGGCAAGCAAATTTGAGAGACTGAGCTAGCTGATGGTAGGTAGATAGATCACTGAATGATTCTGTGAGCAACTCAATCTGCCTGCTTTGCCTGATTTTGGGTTAACGTTGCTCTTTTTTTTAATAAAAAAATCAATATTTACATACATGGTGTGTTGTGAGTTAATTTTGTGAGTTTGCTTGCTAGCAAATTTTGTGAGTTTGCTTGCAAGCAAATTTTATGTGACAGACTAAGCTAGCCAATGGCAGATAGATAGATATCTGAATGAATCTGTGATTCTGTGAGCAAATCTGCCTGCCTGCTTTGTCTGATTTTGGATAAAAGTTGCTCTTTTTATAAAAAATTCAATTATTTATATAAATATTTATAATATTTACATACAAGCCAAGCCCAGCCAGTCACATGACCACCAAGCCACACCCACAAATTAGGCCACACCCACATAACCGGTTAGTGGTCCCTGGGATCAAAAAATATGAGTTTGGTAGTCCCTGAGGTCCAAAAGGTTGGTGACCCTGACTTAGAGGACCATGGATATTAACTATGAATGCAATGTTGTGGCAGCCATGGACAAACTAGGGGTATGTTCATCTAACCATATTTAATTATCTGATTTTATGATGACCAGAAATGCTTTATGGACCATAAAGCATCCTTTCCAAGGTTGTCATAACTTTAAAAGACTGGCCATTAGTTAGGAACAACCTGTCAGTACTTTTAATATTTTACAGAAAGCATTGTTATCTTAACAGGCATTATTATAAAAGAGTTATCTAAATCAGTAAAAGATACAGAAACTAAAGTATTAAGGTTATCTTGTTTGCTTCCAACTAGATATTTCCATGTGGCACTATACTTTAGGATGTATCCCGGTCAGCAGAGAAAAAGTATGAACTTGGAAAAAAATGCATTGTGAGTTAAAAGGTTTTGGAGTTAGCAAATGAGCAAAACAAATAGATGCATTGCTTCTATTTTCTATTCAAAAATTGTACACTGTCAAACATGAAGATGCACCAGTTTCACTCAAGTGGTACTATTTTACATTTTTTCAACTAAAATATGCACATTAAATTTGATTTAAATATACATACTTCAACATAGTAGGTCTTCACCACAAAATATGTTTAAGTCAACCAATTCCACTTCATTTTAAATATTTTGTTTGAAAAAAACCTACCTCTGTAAAGTAATTAAAACATTGACAAGTGTTATTAGATTTTGAAAGTGTGAACAAGGAAAACAGGCATGTTTCTTGTTTGATGACAACATTTAGAAGATTCCTGCCGATGACACCTTCAAATAGGTAACTCCCTATTCAAATAGGAACTTGTTTTCAAACAGGCACTTGAAGACATAAGAAAGAGGACTGTGCTGAATTCAAAAGGCAAAGTTGCTTTGGAGCATGCAAAATCCTCATGTAGCATTACTGGCAATTCCTTAAAGTAGCAGCTTCATTTCCTAAGATCAGGTGGCTGTTCTCCATAGTTACAGTGCAATCTTTTGAGACATTTATTTGACTTAAAGAATTATAACATTATAACAGTACTGTATGTGCTCCTAAATATACTGTACTTTTCACTTTGAAATCCTTGAAGATTGTTTTGTAAATGTTTTGCCAACATACTTCCCTTTAGTGTAATCTTAATGTACAAATCTCCTTATATAAATCCAAACACCAAAATGAACACAAATGGAAAGGAAATTTTAGGAAAGGTAGATTTATTGCAAATGTATAATTATAAGGTTCTTCACACCTTGACTGGATTCCCTCTGTTTCTTCCCCAAGGGGAAGAAACATTTCCATTTGGGAAACTATATTCTAGCTTGAGAGATATGAGAGCCAGTTTGGTGTAGGGGTAAAGTGCTGGCCAAGAAAGCAGGAGACTATGAATTGTAGGCCTGCCTTAGGCATGAAAGACACCTGAATGGGACACTCATTCTCAGCCCAACCCACCTCACAGGGTTGTTGTTGTGCAAAACATAGGAGGCAGAAGTATTGGTTATAGTCACCACCTTGTGATAGATTAGACAGACAGACAGACAGACAGACAGACAGACAGATACTGTAGATATGGAAAGATTACTGTATGATGAAAGACAGGGCTTTCCCAGACACCCTTTAACTAAATAAATACAATAATGTCATATTTAAAGAAATTTTGATACAATTTCTTTTATCAAATTGAATGAAATCTGATTTTAAAAAACAGCAGAATTTCTCTGCCTGGTAAATTAATTGCTAGCTGTACAAAGTACTAGTTGTGTTTTTTTTTTTCTTGAATTTTCTATCCACTGCCAATTTCATACTTTATACTGAAGTACTCACAGATACCACAATCTTTTAGACAACAAATGTTTTGTTAATATATTAAAGTTAATTGAATGCACCTGTGAGATTTATAGCTGTATTTCTAACCCTATTGCTTGGACTAACCTTCTTTTATGTCCCTTTTGAAATATATTTTCTTCATAGCTTTTTCAAATAAGATGCAACTATGGCATTTGAGCTATCATTTCATTAACTATACAGTATAGAACCAGGCTTGCACAGCCCCTCGTCCACCAAGCAGCTTTGTGCACCCAGCTGGCGTTTTTTTTTTTTTTTTAAGTAATAGATTCAGCTCTACTGTTGCCCCCTAAAGACACATTGCTGAGCACCTCCAGGACTCACTGCCGCCAACTCTAATACTGCCATAAATACAATTCAGGAAGACCTCGACTTATGACACAATTGAGCCCAAAATTTGTGTTGCTAACCGAGACATTTATTAAGTGAATTTTGACCCATTTTACAACCTTTCTTGCCACAGTTGTTAAGTGATTCACTGCGGTTATGAAGTTAGTTATATGGTTGTTAAGCAAATCTAGTTTCCCTGTTGACTTTGCTTGTCAGAAGCCACAAAAAGGGATCACATAACCTCAGGACAGTACAACTGTCATAAATATGAGTCAGTTGCCAAGTGTTTGAATTTTAATTATGTGACCATGGAGATGCTGCAACGGTTGTGTGAAAAACAATCATAAGTCACTTTTTTCAGTAACTTTGTAACTTCAAATGGTCACTAGATGAACTGTTGTAAGTTGAGGACTACCTGCAGTCAAACAACTGTTCAGTTGGTTGGTTGGCAAGTATTTTTAATTCCCTCTACAAGCTGTACAGGCCTGCACTCTTCTAAATACCTAACAGGACAAAACATGAAGCTAAATCCAACAGCCCCAGGAAATTTTCTTCACCTCATTTATAAACCCTATTATAACAGAAGATTCTCAATCATTATCATTATTATAAAATCATTATTTCTTTAGGAACATTTGTGCACTGTCATTGAATATTTTCAATGATGCATATATCCTAACAAATCTCAAGTAAGTAAAATTAGGTAGCCTCATGCCTTTGGAAGGATTGTCTATCCTATTTAAAAGAAAAGAAGCATGAAAAAAGTTGCTTTGAGATGTCATCTAGACCACAAATGAAATTTACATCTTTAAAGATGATAGGAATATGCAGCAGATACAAAACAACATAAAATGTTTGACCAAAATGATTCCTGCTTTTACATGAAAAAATAATTTAGCATTAAAATCACGTTCCTTTTGGGTCTATTTTTTTTAATTATTACTTTCAACAGATTTCTATAGAAGCTCAAGCAAGAACACTGCGTAAATGTTAACTATCTTCTAGAATTCTAATGTAATAGTAATAAGATCTATAATGTCAGACATTCTGCAAATGATATTTCTTATTCTATTTAGTAAGTTTTATATTTCAGTACTCATTGGTATATACACAGTGACATCATTCCTATTTTCTACCAGCTGGAGAGATAAGCACTGCTTCATTCACTCAGTAGGGTAGTTGTCATCACCAGAATTAATAAGACTGAATAAATCAGAATGGATTATTATTAGTCACCATTTTGTAGACATGATCTAGAACACTTTCTTAGTTGTGAATACATTATTAGGTTTATTGACTATGATCATGTTGTATTGTTTGATCAGCTGTTTGGTTCTTTGCCATGTAAATTAGGTTTTTTGTTAAATTAAAACAGTCGTCTGATTGTATATAATGGGCTGCTGCTCTGTTCTCCACATTAGAACATTTTAGTGATTATTTTGCATGGTATTTTCAAAGCTATATAGATACGTTTGTTATCAGAGATGAACTATTTGAAAAATTGTCACCATGCTTAAAGCATTTGGTAGAACAGAAAGGAATAAAAAAACAAAAGTATCATAAGTAACTTGCATTCAGTTTGCAGGAAAATGAAATAAGGAAGAAGTTGTTCTTTCTACCTAATGCATATGTCAACATACTTAAGAGCAGGAAGAATGTTTGTTGAACTAGATCTTAGCCTTAATTGTGTAGTTAAAGTGATGGAACTGAATTTTATTGATTTATTAACCTCTGGGATAGTATTTATCTCTCAGGTAATGTATTTATGACTTGTTTGTACCAGTATGTACAATTCCAACTCAAATAAAAAAATTCTAAAGGAAGTCTTTGACTTACAACTGATCTTATAACAACCAGCAAAAATTATAATGAACTTGAGAAAGTTACTTAGAACCCATTCTTGAAGTTGCAACTGCCGTATCACCCCCATAGACAAGTGATTGCATTTCAAGCACTTAGCAACTGGTTAACATTTATGACCAGTTGCAGCATCCTGCGGTCATGGGATTGTGTTTTGTGACTTTCTTGCCATTTTCCAGCAAAAGACACCCATTGGACAAGCCCCCGACTGCGTGATTCGCTTAACAATAACTGTAAAAACAATCAGAACATTGAGTCTGATTATGTAGTAACTCAATTTATGACTGCAATGACATGACCAAAATTTCAGAGTTAACTGTGGTTGTAAGCTGAGGGCTACCTGTAGATGTATTTCTGCTTTAGGAGTACAGGGAACCATTTGTCTGCAGATATTGCTTGATCATCATTCATGATCACTGATTATGCTAGATGGAAACCTAAAATCCAATACCATCTGGAGAACTAAACATTTTCAAATGACAACATGTACTCTAGTCTGATTTAATAAATATCCAATTAAAATACAATAAAAATAACATTTGTCACCTAACATGTTTTCTTAAAATGAAAAGTATTCAAGTAGGTGATAGTTTAAACATTCAAAGAATTAAAAAAGCTAGTTGTAAATGATGACATATGGAGTTTGCAGAACATAGCCCTCGTTCACTCTCAAATATGACCAGAGATCAGCTGGAGTATTAAAAAGTTAATATCTAACATTTAATCATAAAAAGGGAGAGACTATTATCTTTCAAATATGATTTATCTGTTCCTCCACTAGGCTGCTTGAGTTTATTGATGTTCAGAACATGATTCAGAGCTAAGACCTCTCCCAGATTTTTTTGTAAACTAAAAGACTAGACTGAAAATTGTAAATTTGTGTGACTATTCTACATCTGGAAAAAGATTAATATTGCTTATTTGTGTTATATCAATATATCTGAACTTGAAGAATACAATAGCAATTCTGAGAAAATTTCATCCTCTATGGTTTACTTCCTTTGGCTGGAGAATATCTTGCTCACATTGGAAAGGCTCTTCTAATCCTACAAGAAAAAAATAAGATCCCTTACAGCAGAACTACTCAAAAGGAAAGTCCCTTGGTTGAATTGGGCAGCTATAGAAACTGAATAAATAAAATAAACAAATCAATTATGAAGCAATAGTACTGGCAATCCTTGACATACCACCACAACTGAGCCAAAAATTTCCATTGAAAAGCAAGGCAGTTAAGTGAGTTTTCCATTTTATGACCTTTTCTGCCACAGTTGTTGAGTGAATCACTGCAATTGTTAAGTTAATAACATGATTGCTAAGTGAATCTGGTTTCCCCATGGACTTTGCTAGTCAGAAAGTAACAAAAGATTTTCACATTACTTCATGACTCATTGTAACCATCGTGTTAGTTGCCAAGCATCCAAATTCTGATCACGATTCTGGGGATGCTGCATCGGTCAAATGAAAAATAATTCTAAGTCACTTTTTTCAGTGCCATTATAATTTCAAATGATTATTAAACAGATGGTTGTAAGTCAAGGACCTGTATTAAATAGGCCATGCTTTGCTTGTTTGTGTTTAAAATTGATATGGCTGCCCAATTCAAATAAATGTAACTGAGCAGTGAACAGCATATAAAAATAAACAAATACATCTCATTATGTAACAATTAACAAATACAATATATAAACATAAAATAGCAACCAGTACCTCCTTCACAGGTATATATCAGCAGTGATAAGTAGATAAGTACATGAACTACATCTTACCACATCCAAAAGCTTTTGTTCACATAATTGTGTATATAACCATTTATTTGATTTGTCAATCGCTTACAAGATAATAGGAATACGTATAAACAGTTATGAATACATGAAATGGATACATATAAGAAAAATAAAAAGAAACAATAGGACAGGGAAGGAGTTCCCTTATTCATCCAAGCTTTTCTATTTACTTTAATAGAGGACCCTCCACAATGAATCCCGAGCATAGACATATTAGTTCAAAAGAAATGGGAGACATGATAGTAAACAACCAGCTGCAGTAAGGTTTTCTGAATGCAGCTGATCAGTACATGGATCTATGCATTCTTGAAGTATTTGTAAATCTAGTAGGCATATACTTTAACAATCAAAATAGATTTTTATCCTGCGTGATTGAAAAGATAATATGGTTGGCATATTTTTAAGTTTGTTTGCTTGCTCTTACTCTAAATGTATTAATAAAATACTCTGACATCAATCTTGGCAATATGGAATCTTCTCTGACAATTACAGATGAATTATAATGTGCAATAGGGGCTTAACATGGAAAATAATCATTCTATACCATTTGACTTCTTTTACTACTGCTTTTGTATGTTGTTGGGATAAACCTTTATATATACAGTATGTGTGTGTGTGTGTGTGTGTGTATACACACACACACACACACACACAATTAAAATTGTAAAATACATTTTATCAAAAAGCAGTTTCCCCGTTGAAACAGACACAGCTATACATTTCAGTGAAGTTCCAGAACAGTATTACTATTTTGAATGCGGTTTCACACATAGCAATATGTGCAACGTGCCAAAACAAAACCAAACAAATCATCTGGTATTTTAATGTCTGAATCCTATCATAATTTAGTCTGAAGAATTTGCAATATAAAATATTTTTAATATTTCAGTTTGCTTTAATTAGAAATGCCAGTGGTTGAACCTGTGACTTCATTATTAGAAACCAAGTGTTTTATTTAAGGTTTTCTTCTCCACTTCTTTCTATATATTGACTACCTTTAGGATAGATCTGCTCATCCAGTCATGTTTATGACAGTACTCTCAATCCTGGCTATTTAAAGAAATGTGGACTTCCCAGAATTCTATCCACAATTCAGTTAGGCATGATCCAGATTGGAAGGATGTGGTATTACTCTGGCATTGATCCCACTCTAAAACCAATAATCATCTAATTTTGAAATCAACTAATCTGGTTGATCAAAAAAAAGTTAAGTAGTATTAGAATTTTGAAAAACCCCACTGAAGATAAAAGCAAAAGCAAAGTACAGTATTTCCATATTGTTGCCCCAAAAAACTCAGGGAATGTAGAATTTCTAGTTGTGGCCATTTTATAAATTCAGGTCTTTTATTCTTTGTTACATTTATTAAAACAAGATTTAATTCATTTTAGTTTAATTAAATTCAAATCATTTACAGTATTCTAGCAAACAGATATCGTTTTATTATATATGCATTACTTGTGCCTACTCAAAATAAAAGCCCATCTTTTGAGTTCAATGAGATTTCATATGCCTAGGTATCAATATGCAAAACTAACACATTAATTTGACAGTATCTGTTGAAAGGAACAAGAATAACCTGTTAAGACCATTGCTAATTATTTCTAAACAGTGAGTTTATAGAAAATTTGCAGTAAGGAAAAAGTGGTAGTATATGTTAAACAAAATATTAAATTATATTTAGATGGAGGCAGAAAAAGCAATTTTCTTTTATTGGTAAAAGAAAAAGAAGCAGATATTCTTTGGAAGAAGTTGTCCTCATTAATTCTAAGCTGGCCAACGCTGATATGTGGTAGAAGACAGAGCAGCAACCCGATGAAACAAAAGGAAATAGTACTGTGCATTTTTAGACTGTAAGAAAGAAATTAATTAAGTCCTTGCAATGGTCTTTGGATAAGGAAAAAAAAATAGTCCTTTAGACAATGATACAATTACAATTACAAGAATGACCAGAAACAAATCTCAGGGAATTTACTCCAAAGGAAACCAAGCTAAAATCCTGAAGAAGAAAGAAAAAACACAAAATGAATTAGGGAAAAGAAAAAGAGGAAACATAATATTGTGTTCCAAATACGCTGTCCCATGCTGCTTTGAACACAGCTGCTATAAAACAACTGTATGTTCACGTGAGTGGGGTAAAAGACATTACCATGGTATGCTAAACTGTTCAGAGTAATATAAATGCAAAATCAAGTAGAAAAAATTTAACATAGATTTAGAATGCTCAGACCAATTAACCTTCAGGCTCATTTTGACAATAGGCACTCAGCCACCTTCTTCTCTCCATGCCTATCTGTCCCTGTCTCTCAGATCAATGTCTATCTTTATAGTGAAGAAAGTGAAATAATTATCTCCAAGAACTTTCCCATATGGCAGGAATGAAAGGTTTGAATTATGTGGGATTTAATGTAACATTGTCCTTTTGAAATACATAAGGGAACATGAACAAAATTTAAAACCAATGTAGGCTTGATTTCAGAAATCACAAAAAGTGTGAAATTATTTTCCTGCTTGCTTCCCTTAAATTGTTGTGGATTACAATTGGTAATCAGAATAGATGTAGCAATCTGACTCTACACTAACTCTGTATCTTTGAAGACAAACAGAATGGCTTGTGCTGTCACAACTGTAGTTGCAGCCACTGTTTGATTAGTCAAGTGACCACTGCTTGCCTCCATCATCTGCAATCCTCTTAGAAAAAAGTATCTGTGTCTGACAGTATTCTTTATCAGCTTGTCTGACAACACTAAGGTGCATCATACTCAATTTTTTCCTTCTGGCTTCTACAGAGTGCCAGGAAGTAACATTCAGTGTTTCTACTCTGGCAGTTATGTTCTTGTCATAGCAATACCACCTTCTTTGTTGTCCCATTTTCACATATTCCTCAAAAAGCCCACAATTCTTATGTAAACTCATAGACTCTAATACTTCATATAGATAATAGTAATCCACTTTCATTGCAGTGGCTTCTAAGTTTTTCAAGGCACATGATATTCAGTATGTGGTTATGAACATACTGCTTTTGACATTTTCATGGCATATTGATTATAGATATTATATGAAACCTTGTTGCAACATCTTTTAATAAAGCAAATGGCAATGGTTTATATTTCATGAAGCATATTAAATTTATTTTCATTTATTGCTATAACCATATATTTCACTTGTGGACAAGCTTGGTACATAAATGTCCCCTCTAAAACAAAATCTGGTGATGGCATGGGTAGAAATCAACAAAATTTGTTCCAAGCTCCAATAATTGAGGTATGACCAAATATCCATTGAACATTATGTTTAATATATATAATATAAATAGATCTCAAGGTTTACATACTGTAGAATGTGCTTTATATCCTCTTATGTAGAGAGCTACGGACAACCACTATTTAGTACCTTATTTATTTACATTTCTAAGATTTTGATAAAATATATTCTCCAAAAGTTGTATATTTAAAGCGTAACAATACAGCATAAAATCTAAAGCATAATAAATCCAAAACAATAGGCATTACAGGCATTACCTTGCCAAAACTGAGCAATTTAATGCTATTATATAGAATTTATAGCATATTATTTTTAAAGGAGAAAAGATAGTTTGGATCAAGATGAGCATACAAGCAAGTCCAGTTGGCATCTAGAAAATACGTTTTCACAGGATTGTGCTGCAGCTGTAGAGCACAGCTGCATGATTCAGAAAAAAGATGCAACTGCTTTAAAAAGTTGACAACAAATATCTATGAGCATTCCAACATCCTCTGACATACTTTTTTTCCTTTGAATCGTTTTGCTTCTTTAATCCTACAATTACATAAAATGAATACATAAATATGCCAAAATAAAATTTCAGAATTATGTAGTTTTTTTTAAATTAAATGTTAAAGTTTGTCATTTTTATAAGTTGTGGGCTAATTAGACACAATTATTTAGAAAAAGTACAAATAACCTTTTATTTTATTTTCTAATTTTGTGTTGTAATTTAAGTATGATTGTCTCAAGAATGAAATATTGGTTCAGCAGACATGATTTATGTATGGCTAGTCTTAGTTTTATATCAAAAACTGGATTTTGATGTAAAAGTCTTAAGTTTTTTAAATTCTAAAATGTGTCTTCCAAATTCAGTTATCTCCAAAAGTTACAAGTCTAATGCTTTTAAAGTCAGTTTTGCAGCAATCAATATAAATAGGATCTAACTTCAAACATACTTTGCTTTGATGTTCAAAAAACTGAATACTCACCTCTCTCATAGCAGGCTAAGCATACAGGAATAGGAATAGAATCTTAATGCTGCACAGCACAATGGAGGGGCAAAATATTTCTTGGAGCCAGTTTAGTATAGTAATTAAGGCACCAGACTAGAAACTGGGATACTGTGAATTCTAGTCCTGCCTTAGGCCCAGAATCATTTAGGTCATTTTGGTATACATGTGTGTTCCCAGCTGAAACATGTAAGCAAGGAGAAGGATTTGTCTTTTTCTTTGCTATATCAGACTTTTAAAATTTTACACAGTTTTTAAAAGGACCAGTGAAAAATGCTTCCAATAGCTAAAATTTTAGTGGAACTGTCTATATTTTCCTCAATATCAGAATAAAAGGATCAAACTGACTTCCATCAAACTGATTCCTGGTGGTTACATGTTCATGACTATGAATTGTTCTTGGCAGTAATACAGGTATCAATTTCCCTTATTTCTAGATGTTTACTTAAGTTCTCAATCCAGTCTACAGTCCTGTATTTTCTTAATTCAATCCTGAATACTATTGTTCAAGTTCAGCTAGCATTGATTAGGTGCTGCTACCAGCTTTAGGTCAAGATACAATACTACATATTTTCCCTTTAATTCCATTCCATTTTGATGTAAAACAGGCCAGGCTTATTCAGTTTCATGAGACATAAGTTTAACAGTTAACTTAGCTGTATTTTGGGAAATGAAAAATGACTGCTGAACTGCTCAATCTACAACAAAGCGAGAGACAGAAAGAGGCTAACAATGCTTATGGATATTTACTTTAACTGGGCTTGCAAATCTGCTATGCTTATGCTCAAAACACACTACATTCACTTACCTTGGAGTAAGTTTCCATAGGATTAAAGACTTAATTTATAATATCTGTTAAATTTCTGGGTCTGAAACAAGAAGTCTTAAGGTAACTAATACAACTGTTTTAATTAAAATAAGTTTCTGAATTAGTTTTAATGATTTCATGCTTATTTTATACTATTTTTCCCCTATTTTATTTTACACTTTACATTTGCTTTTGATTTAAAAGACTATTTAGATGTGGTGGGATAAAAATTTGTTCAAACACAACCATTTCCATATAAGCTAGCCTTAAACTGATCTAATAATTTCACTAGAAACTTGAAGGCACTTCTAAGATACATCACAGAAATCTGAAGAGAAATCCATTATGGCTATCTCCTGTTTACTTTTTTTCAAATTAACGGAAAGCAGGAACAAAACACCTCAGTTCTAAAAATATCCAAAGTCCCTCTGGAAAGCATAAGCTCGGTGGTACAGACATTCTGAGCCGAGGTCATTCCTGTCCGAGACTGGCCTGTCCTAATCTGCCTCTTACTCTGCTTTTACTGCTCCATGAATGAAAAAGCTTTAGCCCAGTATCAGCACCATCTTTTATTCCCCCACCCCATCCCCTCCATCGCTTCCTGCAATACAGCTGCCCTTTTTTTTCCACGCGGAAGAGAAGACTTCAAAGAAGTAAACAAACAAAGAAAGCTAACCACGTCGTCTCTTTTAATCATTTGGTCCCCACGGGGAACGGCCGTCCAAGTCACCTCGGGAGCGCTTCGACTTTTGAAGAGAGCAGCAGAATGTCCCTCTTACTGCCTCAACCTGAACGGAGGCGCACTGGCGCTCCGTCCTCACCTGGGCCATGCCGCCTTGCAAACCAGCAGGGATGCCCCTCCAGCCCCATCACCAGGCTCTGTGTGCCTGCATCCCTGGCGTTAGACGGACGCGGTCCAGAATGGTCGTGGGTCAGCGGGAACCTAGCCAAAGAATTGCCCTCCGACGACCCCCCCCTTAAAAAAAAAAAAACCTCTGACGCACATCCCACCGCGCTTCCTTGAGGCAAGGCGGGAATTGGGCTGCAGCCCCTTGCAAGTTTCCTCCGGGAAGCTACCCGAAATTTGGCCCGGAGACCGTCACTCGCCCGCTCAGCCCTTTCAAGGCGCGCTTTTGTCCCGGCGCGCACACGTCTGCATTCAAAAAGGGATTTAATTCCACCCCTAGCCCGGGCGCCCAAGAAAGCAACGCGCCCCGAAACCCCCCTGCACGCCTTCTAGGAAGGCCGTTAGGATCCTCCCCCCGCCCCCATAACAAGAAAAGACGGCAACATCCGGGTGCTTGCAGGAAGGCCTTGGACGGCGCATGCTCCACCTCGGTCGTTTCTGCTTTTGCCACTGCCAGCAGTTTAAAGGAGACAACAGCGATAGCTACCACAGGGGTGGTGGGGAAGGAGGAAGACGGTGTTGCCGCCGCCGCCGCTTCACGGTGGGGGTCGCCTTTCTGTGTTGTCAGGCGAGGAGAAGGCGGCAGCAGCGGCAGCAACAGCAATAGCAGCTGCCGGCATAGCCTTTGCAGGAGGATGATTGTGGGGGCGTGTGACAGCCGGCGGCAGCAAAGTCCCCAGGAAGCGCCGCTGGCGACACTCCCGGAGCAGGAGTCGCGTTGAGGGGCAGCGTTGCCGGCGAGGCAGGGTAGCCAGCCAGCCAGCCCAACTACCGGGCAGCGGGGAATTGCAGCTGCGCCGGGGAGCGAGAAAGAGAGAGAAAAAAAAACTGTGGTGGACACCCGGCGAGATGATGGACAGCCGCTTCTACTCCCTTTAAGTGAAAAGGGGTGGGAAGTTGAGGCGGCCGTCGCTGTCACTTCTAGGCTCGCAGCCGCACGAGGAAGAGGAGGAGGAGGACGGGGGGGGCAGAGGCAGGCTCGGGCTCCCAACGCCGCGCAGCGGTAGTAGCAAAGAGCGGGAGGGGTGGGCGAGGAGAGTCGGTGCAAAAAGAGGGCCGGGGCTTAGGGGTTTGTGCGGGAAAGGAGGCGCAGGCGAGACAGGCAGAGGGGCAGCCTGCGAAAGACGGTCGAAGCGGCCTTCCCGGAACCTAGAGGGCGCCCGGGGTGGAGGTGGGTGGGGGTCGGGGCAGAGGCGCCTGCCAGAGGCGAGCTGCTTCGCCTGAGTGTGGCGTGGAAGCGCGCTGGCGTGGCGAGCCGCCGAAAGAAGCCGCCGCGCTACGTTAATCTCGCTGCTAGATTTATTTACTTCGTGCGCTCCCCTCCTTCCTTTTCTCTTCCTGTTCGGCGCTTTCCTCTTCCTTGGTCAGGTCCACTCCCTCCCTCAGCTGATAAGGGTGACTGCTCTGCCCCCTTCGTCCGCGTCTGCCGCCTTGAGCAACCTCTTTCCCCCTCGCGCCTTGCCTTCCCACCCTGTGCCCAGACCGAGGAGGGAGGTGGGGGGAATGATAATGGTTGGGTGAAGAAGGCAAAGCAGGAGGGGAAAAAAGCCGAGACTTCGAAGCGTCCTTCCCTTTGCTTTCCCCTCCCTTTGCAGCGGGACCCTTCGCCCTGCCCGCCTGCTCCTTCCCTTTCTCCGCTCGTCTGGATGAGGTGTGTGGCCGGGCGGGAGTAGGAGCCACGGCAAGAGGGGGGTGGAGAGGGGGAGGAGGAGGGGGGGGAGGAAGAAGAAAAGGGTGCGCCGCCGGAGAGACCATGAGGAAATTTAACATCAGAAAGGTGTTGGACGGCCTGGCGGGCTCGTCGTCCTCCTCTTCAGCTTCCTCCTCCTCGCAGCAGCAGCAGTCTGCAACCCGGGAGAACGACATCCAGGAGACCCTCCAGTCCGAGCACTTCCAGCTCTGCAAGGTGAATGCTGCAGCCGGTTGGGAAGAAATGGGGGAGCAGAGGATGATGTAGCCATGATGGGTTCTGCAGACTCTGGACTCCGGTGCTTTTAAAGCTGTCAATTTAATGTGTGTGGGTTTTGTTTTGTTTTTAAATTTGTGGGTGGGGGAAGAGGAGCAACCGCGAGGATGACGTTATGAGGGACCCTCGGCTTTTATTGACAAGCATCTTCCCCTGAATGGCAATTTATCACTTGAATTTTAAGCCGCAGATATGTACATGTATATATCTAAGATGCTTGGAGGGAAGCCTCTAAATGTGTGCTTCGCTGTTGAACACAATTAAAATGCCACTGATGCGATCAGAGGACAGAGTACTAAATGCTCTGCATTACCAGCAAACCCGGGGATTTTAACAGTCTTCAGTAAATGTGGTTCCCTAAATAGAGGGAATAATTCTTCGTTTTGGGGATGGAGGAAGAAGTAATACTAATAGGAAGGGATATTTCTTTTCCAATGGGATGCAGTAAATGCAGTTGGAGCCTTAAATTCCAAAACGGTGATGCAGCAGATTAATTCACCAGCTGTGCCAAATTGAAACACAAAAGGAAGTGGATGTTCCTCTCCACCTTTAGACACCTGTGGCCTAAACTGCTGTAGGCTTGTGGATTGAATACTTTATCTAAATAATGGGTTAGGATGATCCTTAAGATAAAAAACATTTTGGTTTAACTGGCTTTGCCTGTGCTGCTTGCTCATTACCCCCCACAGGTTAAGTATACCTCTAATTGTTAAAAAATAAAAGGGGGACGTATTGGTGGCCATTGTAATGCATTAAATGCAGAAGTGCCTATGTGTGTTTTTAACTTTTGTGTCATTTAAGGCCTTCAGAGAAAGAGAACTCTCCGAAGAGCTATTTTAATAATTAGTGAACACTTAATTTACAGGAATGGCTGCATGGTCAAATTTCTCAGTCTGTCTCAGATTATAATAGTTGTTTAATTTCTGCAAGAGTTTGTAAAAATAGTAAAGTGAGAAGTGAATGAATTTATTTAAGCAAAGACTTTATTTTGTTATTTGTATGCTCAGTAAGATTCAAATGCATTCTAATCTATTTTCCCCCAAGTTAAAAAAAATTTTTGTACAGTAAATGAAATCATTTCTTCCTAAAACATTGGCTTTTTATTTTTCTTTGGTTGCCTGAATCACCACTGCTTCACTACCTTGACTTGATAGACTGTACGCCATGGTTTCCCCTATCAGCCTTCAGCCTTGGCTTTTGATCCTGTTCAGAAGATACTTGCCATTGGAACACAAACTGGCGCTTTAAGGCTGTATCCTTTTATGTTTTTAAAAGAAAATTCTTAAGAAGGCCGTCCTTGTGTTCTATTTAGTCCTGGAGTTACTGTGACAAAGCACTCTGCAAGCCAGGTATGCATTTGAATGGGGGAGACCAAAAAGTTGTTCCTTTGCATTTACTTCTGTTTGTGTAATCTAAGTATTCCAGTATTGGAAGTATAAGACATCATGGGAAAACATGTTGGTTATTTTTATTGTTGTGAGTTGATAGCTTTCCTGGAATATTAAAGCAGACTAATTATTTTCTATGTTGTAAACCAAAAACCTGAATTAGATTGTTGTGGGGGGGTGTTGCCTTGTAACCTTGTACCTTAAAATGTGAATCAGAAATGTAGCACTGGATTCTGTTATATAAAATGTTTTGTTAAATATTTTTGTTTAATGGTAAATGAAGTAGTTTTTGTGTGGCTTGCAACATGATCTAGTTTAAGATGATTTCATAACTCAATTCGAGAACCAAAACAGAGCCAATATATGGCTTTCTTGGTAGCACTGATAGTATTTAATGTTTCTCAATAGAAAAGGAATGGAAGTATATTAAGCACTAACAATATATTCTCCTTTGGGAAAACTTTTGAGATATAAAGGAATTGTTGGCTTATGTAGATGATCTAGGAGGTACATAGTTAATAAGTGATGGTGTTTCTTTAGTAGAAGTTTAAGGTAAACAAAAGTAATTCATTTGGGGATGGAGTAAAGAAACAGTAACTGCTTCTGTATTCTTGCCAAGAAAATTACATGGACATATCTATGAAGTTATTAAGAGATATTACCTTTTAATGACCTCTTCTGCTGTGGCAACATCTTAAAATTACAAAAATTATTGTAATGTTAATTTGTTAAAATTTTAATTTAATTAAAATGTTAATGGTGATTTTATTAAGATACCTATTCCATTTTTTTAAACTAAAAGATGATAGGGGTGAAGCCATTGGTCTTTTTACCAATTACAAACTATAAAAAATACTTCCAATGAAGTGTTACTATAATAAAATTATATTTCAAAGAAAGGTTGGATGCAATCTGTGCCTTCAATAATTAATCCGTTTCTCTGTTTACAAACTAAGCATCTTTCTGTCTGCATTGTATATTCTATCTGCAAGTCCTTCTCAACTCTTGGCACTTTTTGACTTTGCTTCGGAGGGAGGAATATGTGTTGCTAATTTAGAAAAATACTGAACATTTGGGATTGGTTTCCATATGTTGACCTGCCCTCATTGAGGGTAGGACTCATTGTGGAGGCTTATATTCCATGTGGAGTAAAATAAACAGTGTAGCCCCTTGGTGATTCTTTTTTTGACACTGCTAATACGTTAGAAACAAGTGAAGATGCATAGCAGTAAAATTGTGAGTCAGGGTAAATCATTTGTTGAAATTATAGCAAAATAACCAGTTGGATAAGAGCTCAACTGGAACACAATCTTGGAACACAATTTTATGTTAAAAGTCTTAGTTTTCAAATAGACAGCCGATAAAAATAACATAAAGACTAGAAAGGGCTATTGATTTCAATGTGCATAAGCAATTTTAATAATTGTATCTATGCCATCCATAGGGTGTTTGCAAGTAAGAATTGAAAATACAAAATGGCTATATTAACTGTAGAAAAATAGTTTTAATCTTGGGACATGTAACTTGATATACTTTTCAAATCTTTCTATACAATAAATAGTAGAGTGGTGTGGTTTTCTACCATTTAACATGTTCTCTAGCCTTTTAGTTGCAGCATATTTGCAGAATTGGAGTGTGATAATTAGATAGCTTATAATTTGTAAAATATTGTTAAGTCAGAAAAAAAATCTGGATTTGCAATGATAAGGTTGGTTTTTTTTTTCTACTTCCCCATGCAAGAAAAGGCATGGAGATAATAGATTGTTGAAGTCTAGGAATAGGGTTTTGTACTTGTCAATCACACATAGAAGCTAAAGAGGATTACTGCCCTATATTTCAAATTCCTGGAGTACGTACTTATTGAGACCAGCAGCACCATAAATAGTTTTTGGAAAGGTTTGCTACATAAATACAACTTGCTTCATTCACTATGGAAACTACAGTGAAAATTTTAAATTTAATAAACTGCTGAAAGCATTTTTCTAGTTTCTTTTAAATATTTAGTAAAATATATAGTGAGACCTACTTTCTACTGTTCTTTGCATAAATTCACCTTAAACAAAATTTTACTTTTACCAACTTTCATCAGACTAGTCAAATTCATCTCTAGTTTAAAGATCCTACATATAAAAATATATTAATAGGGGCTTCTACTGCTGCTTCCTTGTTCCTTAAGTAACTGCACATGACAAAGAGATTTCAAATCTGGCTCTTTTAAGGGCCCTGGAATTAATGGAATTAGTGAACTATACCTAACAATGTACATAGAAGTAGTCCTTGACTTACAATCACGCCCTAAATTTCTGTTGGCTAAGCAAGACAGTTGTTAAGTGAGTTTTGTCCCATTTTACATCATTTTTTGCTACAGTTAAGTTAATCTCTGCAGTTGTTTACTTAGTAACGAAGTTAAGTTTCAACTGTGCTTTTGTTTTAAAAAAATAATTTTATTGAACAAACACAAAAAAGAAAGAAAAGGACATTAAAAACAATGGACCTGGTGCAATCATCCTAACCCACATAGTTGTCTTACATTGCTAAGTCATATAACAATAGTACATATTTATATTCTATATACATAGCATATAATATATACATAAAATCATTTCTTATTTTCTTGATCCTTCCTCTTTTCTAACCAGCAGTAAAACTTATCCCATACTTTATAATAATCAGATTCATCCTTATTTTTTTAGGTCTTTTGTCAGTTGGTACATTTCTGCACACATCCAAATTTTCCTAATTCTATTTCACTTGGAGTTTCTTTAAATTTCCACTGTTGTACATAGGCCAATCTTGCAGCTGTGATTACATGAATTATCAGGTATATAGTATCTTTGTCATATTTTCCCACATTAATTCCCAACAAGGAAAATTCGCGTCTGTATTCTATTTTAAACTTACACATCTCTTCTAACCATTTCTGAATTTTCTGCCAAAACTTTTGGGCTTGTTTGCAATTCCACCATAAATGATAATACATTCCATTTTCCTTATTACACTTCCAACATACAGGGGAAAGATTTGGATACATTTTAGCCAATTTTGATTGCGGCATATGCCATCTATAAAACAATTTATATAAATTTTCTTTAAACGGTGTGGCCAAAGTCATCAAATGTGCTTTTTCAAAAGGCAACTGAACTTTATTTTTTCCTTGATGAAGACGTTTCACTTCTCATCAAAGAAGCTTCATCAGTTCTAACTGGATGGTGGGGGAATGGAAGGATTAGTTCTGATGTTGTTAAGTGAATCTGGCTTCTCTATTGATTTTGCTTGTCAGAATGTCACAAAAGGTAATCACATGGTCCTGGGACACTGCAACCATCAAAAATACATGCCAGTTGCCAAGTGTCTTGCATTGGTTGTAAATCTGAAAAAAAGTTGTAAGTCACTTTTTCAGTGCTGTTATAACTTTGAATGGTCAACTAAACGAATGGTTGTAAGTCGAGGATTACCTGTATTGCCTCTTCATCTAAAGTAAATTCGAAATTCATTCAGATGACAACATAGCTAAAATGCAATGTATAATTTTCTTTTGTAAAGTTTGCAAAGCTTTTCAATAATGAGATAACTAATTTTGTTGATTTCAATACATTGGCATTTTATACATTGCTGAATTGACACTGGCATTGATATTAATTGTATGCATTTTAGTAGCACTTCTATTTGTTTTAAATTTGTTTGGTAGCACCAATTGTGACCAAGATATTTTATTAAGGGATACATGCTTTTTACTAACTTAGTGCCCTTTCATTAGATGTTAAAGCGTGGCTACGTTGTCAAAGTACAGAAATCTGGCAACTTCAACTGCCCCACTATTCCAAGGATTGGAACCATCATAGCTTAAATATTGGGATTCATAGACCCCACAAATCTAGCCATTCCACTACCTCTAATTAAATGAGCTTAATTCACATGCTTTTAAGTAAAATTTATTAGTCAAAAATGGCTACACCTGTCTTCTGATTTTGGATACCGTAGACAAGCTGCCACTCAGCTCTTTTTTTACGGTATTTATTTTAATAATGGTTTATTATTATAGCATATTTTCAAAAGGTTTCTTTTCTATAGCTATTTACTTTCAAGCAGTGATCAATAACAATGTCCCTCCTGTCAAAAATAGTATTCTCTTAAGTCCCCTATAAGTTGTAGCCTAGTAACTTACTGGGTTTCCTATCTCTGAACAGTTGATCAATTTGAATCAGTTGACTTTGGGATTAGCAAGTAATGAGAGGGTTTCAGATGGGATCTGCAAAAATTCAACCTTAATAAATATAAATAAATATTAAAAAATTGCATGATTGCAAAAACCCATAAGCTATTTTAAATTTCTGATGACCCATAGCATTGAACAATATCACACAGTAGGATCTTAATTAGGAGACTTGTATCCCATTTTAGAGAGCCAGTTTGGTGTAGTTGTTAAGGCATCAGGCTAGAAATCAAGAGTCTGAGTTCTAGTCCTACCCTTAGGCACAGAACCAGCTGAGTGACCTTCAGCCATTTAGTTTTTTCAGCCCTAGGACGAAGGCAATGGCAGGCAGTCTCTGAGAATTTGACCTGATGGAACAACAAGAAAAAAACTATTTTGAATCCACTGGAGTGACTGAGTCAGATTCATCCAGATTCTGTTTTTGCCTAATTCTTAAATGTATTGAGGAGGTTATTTCTATTAGCACTCCAAATTTTGCAAGCTGTAGAAAAATAAAATTAGGATTTAACTATTGATTTAAAGAACTAACAAAACTCACAAAATACACAATAGAATAGAATAGAATAGAATAGAATAGAATAGAATAGAATAGAATAGAATAGAATGCTTTATTGGCCAAGTATGATTGGACACACAAGGAATTTGTCTTGGTGTAAATACTCTCAGTATACATAAAATAATATTTTTGATATTTGTCTATTATGAGCATAAAACAATATATTTGGGAAATCAGTTTTATACATTAGATAATACCAGGTACTGTTAGTTTCACATGTGATTAAATGATTAGGTGATTTCTTTATTTAAATTTTCACTATACATTTTTCAAAAAGACATTTCAGTCATAAAAAGAGAAGCAAATTCGTAACGGAGGCAAACAGCATCAGTAGTGCTATTGCTTGTTGCACATCATTCCAGAAAGTTGTCCATTTTTAATTTGTCTCCAATGTCCATATTGTATCTAAATTTTGAAGTTTATTCAATTAATTCTAAAATCCATTCATTCATTTGGCTTTAAATTTCCGGCTAAACATTTTAGGTTTTACATTTACAGTTCACAGTTCATCTTTGTTAACTCCTGTTATAACATTATTTGTGTAAAGTCTCTAATAGGTATAACTGTTAGGAAGTGTAATTTTTTTTAAGGAAACTTAGATATTCATCTGCAGTTTCCAGTATACGAATATGCCAGGACTTCTATTGCCTTGTTAGTTACCTGTGACAGCCTCAGTTCTGTTTTTCAATTGAAGCTTGATTACTTCATCCATTGAACTTTCAATAGTAATCTAGTGAACTTCAGAAAAAGTATGACTTGCAGTGTTGCTGATAAATACTAGATTGAATCCTAAGATCTAAGATCAAATTTTGTTCTTGTTGGTTGACAGTTATTGAGCAAAGAATCCTTTTTTTCATGATTGACCAAGTACTGCTACTGGTATTAGGATAAATAAAATTGCATAATAAAAGTAATAGATGTGAGTAACATCTTATTAACAAAATAAGTTAAACCATTTCAAAATAGATTTACAAATCTTTATTATGATCAAATTATTTGTGTGATCAATTCTGAAATTATTTTGTGTAAAATTTACATCTAGTCGCATAATAAGTTCTATGAAAGATTTCATAGATGCTTATAAAATCATAAGTTTTGCCTTATCTGGTAGGACTTGACAGAAAAGATGATAATATCCTAGGAGCAAATAAAAAGCATCAGTAGGCTTTTTATTGCAGTTTTCCCAATTTGCAAATAAAAACGTCAAAGAACAGGACTGCTTTTCCTGGGCTTGGGTCCTGGCAGGTAGTCTGGAAAAAAAAAACATGTTCCATCTGTTGCTTGATCTTGCTAAGGAAGCAAGATGTCAATGCCTGCAAAAAAAATGAAGCAGATTTTTTAAAAATCAAAACTTTACAGGAAAAATGTGATGAAACAGTGTTAGTTGTGCACTGTCTTCAAGAGATTGTTAAAAAGATCTCTGGTGTGTTTGTGGGCAGGTTCTTTTTTAATGACAGATTCCACTCTAAAGAGACATTCCAGTGGGTGGGAGCAGAGATATGCTGCTTGAGTCCTCAGTAATATTTTTTTGCAACTTGGTTGAAAGTAGCATTCAGGATGGGTTAGACATATAACAAGGAAATATCAATTCATATCTGGTTCACATTGCTTCTAATGGTCATAACATTCTAAATCTTTAAACTTGTAAGAGTGGAATAAAGAATACTCACATAGTTCTGAATTTTACTGAATAAGAACACAATATTTTGAATGAGGTATTTCTTTCTAAGCTTGCCTTCGTGCACACCTCTAGAGTACATTATAAAGGACTGAAATTGAGCATTCCACTAATGATGTACTTAGTGGCCTTCAATATACCGTACATGCTTTGTAAAATAATTCGATTGTTCAAACAACATGTTTTTGTGTAATCTTCAATTATATGAAGGCTGTAGTTCCAGACCACATTGTTCAAAGTTTATAGGGCAACCTGCTAGAATGGATGTTTATTAACTTAATTTAAAATATGAAATTTGATTTAAATCCCTTTGGTAATGAATAGAATAGAATTCTTTATTGGCCAAGTGTGATTAGACACACAAGGACTTTGTTTCTGGTAGGTAAACTCTCAATGTATATACAACAGTTGTGATATCATTAACATAGTCATTTTAAAATACATTCATCATAAAACATTAGATATAACACTTAGTGATAGTCATGGATACTAAATAAGCAATCAGCACAAATCATACTAGGATATTAAGTAAATAATATAAACTGTAAGATACAAGCAACAAAGCTATAGTCATAAGAAAATAAGGAGATAGGTAATAGGGAAGATGAGAATAATGATGTAATAATACTGCCTTTTTAGACAATTTGACAGTGTTGTGAGAATTAGTTGTTTAGCAGAGTGATGACATGAAGGGGGAGGGGGGAAACTGTCGTGTCTAAATGTTCTGACGTGTAGTGCTCTATAGTGTCGTTTTGAGGGTAGAAGTTAAAACTGTTTATGACCAGGATGTGAGGGGTGTGTAGATATTTTCATAGTCCTCTTTCTGGCTTGTGGAGTATACAGGTCCTCAATAGAAGTCAGATTGATAGCAATTATTTTTTTCTGCAGTTCTAATTATCCATTCAAGTCTGTGTTGGTCTTGTTTGGTTGCAGACCCAAGCCAGACAGTTATAGAGGTACAGATGACAGACTCAATAATTGCTCTGTAGAACTGTATCAACAGCTCCTGGGCAGTTTGAGCTTTCTGAGTTGGCACAGAAAGAATTCTTCGTTGTGCTGTTTTGATGATGTTTTGATGTTAGGTGTTAATGTTACCTAAGATTTAAAAAATGACAAAGTTCATGCTCTGTACTAAACCATTACAATTTTGTCAGATGTGTAAACAAGACCGATGTGGCGTATTCAACAAGTCATGATTAAAAAAATTAAGGCAAAGCATGCTGTGTGATTTCAGCTATAATTTTAAATGCGGTCACTGTAACTGTAAATGCTAAAATTGTAATAACTTTTTGAACTTTAGTATTTATTTCTTTATAGAAATTAATTGAAGATATTGTTAACAAAGTTTGATTGGAATTAAGCATTTATTATTATTGGTCATATAGTCAGACAGATGCTTAAATTGGATTTGGCATTTTTATCCACCTATTGAGTCTTTCCCTAAGGACCTGGAATAGGCAGAAGTTATTTAATGGTGTTTATATAAGTGGCTTCAAGCAAAGTTTCATTTTGCAATTGATTTATGGTGATTTTGACAATACCACTGGTGTACACTTGGTGCTCCAGATGCTCTGGTTGCACCCTAGGTGTGTATTACTATTCATACTATCTTTGTTTTTCATTGCTGTGGTGGCACAGTGGTTAGAATGCAGTACTACAGGCTACTTCTGCTGACTGCTGGCTGCCAGAAATTTGGCAGTTTGAATCTCACTGGCTCAGGGTTGACTCAACCTTTAATCCTTCCGAGGTGGGTAAAATGAGAACCCAAAATTGTTGAGGACAATATGCTGACTCTGTAAAACCACTTAGAGAAGGCTGCAAAGCACTGTGAAGTGGTATATAAGTCTAAGTGCTATTGCTATAGCTATTCTGTTTTTAGATCTTTGAATTTTGTTACTTTCTGCAGTTCTTTAACTTCGCCAAGTAATGTCACATCCATTATTCAGATTTTCTTTTGTCTTTCTTATCAACAATTGTTAAATCTAGGGCAGTGGTGGCTAACCATTTGGGCTCCTGTGCCAAAAAGCACCCAGAAGGCAATGCATGTGCTCCCCCAGCCCCCTGTGCATGCGCATGCAATCCCCTCCGGCTGCCCTCATACTGCACTGCGCCTTACAGCTGATTTTCTGCTGATTTGACGCCTTTTTTGGCCTCCCAGAGGCTTGAAAAAAGCCTCTGCAGGCTTTGCAGGCCAAATAATAGGCCCATTTTGTCACTTCTGGTATTACAGGAAGTGACAAAATAGGCCTATGGGAGGCCGAAAAATGCCTCAAACTAGCTGAAAGCCAGCTGTGAGGCGCGCACATGCGCAGTGAGGTAAGTTTGCCTGCGGCTCATGTGCCAGCACAAATGGCTCTGCATGCCATCTTTGACTCGCGTGCCATAGGTTCACTATCATGGATCTAGGGAGTTATGTGGCAGGTACTTGTCTGTCTAAATTCTAAAGTCCCAGAGTACTTTAGCTTCATCATTTTCTATTCATCTATTTTGTGATTTCACTGATTATTCTTGCAAACAAATGGTATTCTGCACAGAAACTGAAGAAACAGTGTACCATTGTTGCTAGTTTGTCATGTCCTTTTTTGTAACCAGTTTGTACAAATTTTCTTGCAGTGGTTAAATAGGTGGTCCACTGTTTCTTCAGTTTCTCTGCAGAAGCAGCATTTGCTATCTTTTGCTGCCTTCCCAATCCTGGCTTTGTATGCCGTTTGTCCTTTTTTGTAACCAGTTTGTACAAATTTTCTTGCAGTGGTTAAATAGGTGGTCCACTGTTTCTTCAGTTTCTCTGCAGAAGCAGCATTTGCTATCTTTTGCTGCCTTCCCAATCCTGGCTTTGTATGCCGTTTGTTCTTAAAGGTTGGGCTTGTGCCGCCAGAATTAGCCTTCTGTCTCTTATTTCAACTTTCCTGCTCTTAGCCATTGCCAGGTCTTGTTGTTATCTGCTTTGCCTGCTATTTTTTAAGTACTGTCTATGTAATATTTTGCTCTGCCTTGTATCTCTTTTCTATTCTTCATTTGGTCTATATTGTAGGCCAGTTTGGTCTTTCCAGTACTTGGTAGCTTTCATGGTATACTAGTTTCAGTGCATCTTCTTCACTGTCCTTCAGATATTCTTCCAATGACTTTTTTACTTCTTCAACTGTCTAGTGCACTTGCAACATTCCATGCCCACCAGTTTTCCTTGGTAAGTAGACTCCGTCAATATTACTGTGTGGACTTAGGGCATGGTTTATCATTCTTTTTCTGATCCAGATGGTTTTTTTTACTTCTTTTTGAATCCAGTCCATTATTTCAGCTGAGTATCTAATGATTGAATTGCCCCGGTATTAACTGCCCTGATGGTATTTCTGTAATATTCACTACATTGACTATTATATGAAATACTAATAATTATTTCATCACTATTAACAACATTTTCAAATTACTTCCAGAAATTTGACAGTGTACCTTTGAAACCCCCTTAGAATTGTGAGAAATAATTTGTTCAAAAAGAAAAGTGTGACTTGGAACTCATATGAGCATGCACCTGTTGAGAATACCTTAAACAAATTGATCTTTTCCTAGAATTGCTTATTGACCAAGAAGGCCACCCATGAAAACCCCACTAATACTGCAGCTACTTTAAAGCATTTCTGAGAGGTGATATAGGAACATCCCATCCAAGCTTTAAATCACATATTGCCCTTGAAATCCAGATCCATGTGCACCTATATTTTTATATTTCTTTATACTTGGTTTCTTTATCAAAAGTAAATGGAGGTCCTTCTTGAAGCTCCAGAAACCTAAGAATGCTTTAGATTAAAATGGAGATAAACACTTTGGCTTTGGCAGATATTTTGATTAAAAGCTATATTTTCTATAATTCTGGGGTTTGTGATTTTTTTAGGTTGATTCCTCCAAAGTCTTATGTACTCTTTGGTCACAATCCTTGCCTTTTTAGCAACTTTTACCGCACATTGCTCTCCTCTGAATATTTACTGCTGTGAGAGGAAAGTAATGTCATGCACATTTCTGGAAGTTCATCCAGGCATATATAAACATTGAGTTCCCAGTATGAGTCAGGACATTCAGTAGATGTAAAAATATTGCTTTGTGTTGTATGGGTCAGACAAATGCCAAATTCTCCTACAGTGGGCTCCAGCTATGGGGACTTCTTGGCTTCATTCCACCAACTGCTGTGGGCACCAGCTGTCACTAAGCTCTTCTGAGAATCTAATCAGCTGCCATATTTTGCTGGAGGAGGGGAATTCTGCTTCTTTTCTTGATAATTGGAGGAAATGACATACTGTCATGATTCTAGCAAATTCTTCCTTTTATTTTTGAGGAATTTAGCCACAGAATATTTTAGCTGAATAATTTGATTATTATTGGGCTTTCTTTGTTGCTGTACAGTGCTACAGATTTAACAGAAAAAATGTGCTTCAGAGTGACCAGACGTATGCAATAGTATCTACCTTAAAGAAGCTGAGTTTCTGTGGCTGCCTTGGTAAATTGCAGCACAATTCTAGGAAAAGACATATATTGTGTACAGAGTTACAAATAGATGCTGTGTTTTGTACCTCTGCAAGTACTGAAGGACCTTTTAGCCTTTGAACTCAAAACACTGCACAGTTATACTGGACATATTGTAGGAACTTATTTTTTGTATCCTTATGTTATAAAGAATTTCCATATGAGATAGGCTATAATTTTTTCTTACCTTACTGCCTAAGTTGATTGTTTATTGTGGCATCTCCATGTCTTATACTCTCAATTTGCAAGAAAAGATTCATAAGTGATCATCCAGTTTTATGCTTCTTGGATTTTTCCAATACTGTTTCTCTTGACTGATTTGCTTACTCCATTGTAACTCAGGGAGATAGCTTTCTGCCATGCGGCAGTGTGGGCAGTTAAATGTGCTCTGACATCTGCACATGTTACAACTCTGGTACATGAGATGTACTGATTGCCAATTTGCTTTGGGTCCAATTCAAGGTGCTGATTATAACTTTTAAAGTCCTACATAGCATGGACTGAAGATATCTGAGGGACTAACTCTTCCCAATTATATCTACATTAGCTCTGACAAGAGAGCACGTTGTGGATTCCATTGGGCAGGGAGTGTCATCAGGCAGGTCCCTAGGGAAAACGCCTTTTCTGCCATAGTCCCCACTCTGCGAAACATCATCTCTGCCAAGGTGAGACTGGGCCCAACCCTTTTGGCCCATCAGAAGGCCTTTAAAACATGCTTTTGTCAACTAGTTTGAAGATTGCATTACAATATAGTTTGCTGGATGGCTGTATCACAGTTAATGGAATGCATTTTCTCTGTTTTGTTGCCATTTTCATTTTTATTTTTTCTTCTAGTTTTTAGTTTTAATTCAGATTGGTTCTTTTGATTTTTTTCAAAATATATTTTGATTATCATGTAAGCTGCCCAGAGTTTCTTCTATGTGGGATGGCTGGCTGTACAAATGGGACTAAATAAATGAATAAATATTGTTTTAGTGCCACACAATTTATATTTAGTGATCAAATATAAATGGGAAAATATTTAAGTTATGAAGCTTTTCTATGCAATTTATAGTATTAAGCTTCAAAAGGAATGATAAAAAGTGCCCCACATACTGTATGTTGGCTGGTGCATTTTTATGTCAGAGTTATTACCTGTAAGAAATAATTTATTAGTTTGAATGGAACACTGAAGGCTATATATATAAAATCTGTGAATAATAAGTGAGTCTGCTACAAACTGTTTATGGCTTACATTTACTAGCTTTAGAAGCTATTTGTCTTAATGTCCACATTTCCTTTTCTTTTTTGACTTCTGATTCTCTTTCACAGCAGATAATAGATACAAATTTATATTAAGCTTTTTCTTTTAAGTCAAGGGTTCCCAAACTTGGCAACTTTAAGACTTGTGGACTTCAATTCCCAACTATGCTGACTGAGGAATTCTGGGAGTTGAAGTCTACAAGACTTAAAGTTACCAAGGTTGGAGACCTCTGCCTTAAGTTTACAACATAATTTTCATTTTTATTACTCTTTACCATTTTTGTAAACATCATATCCATATGTCATTTAATTATTTTTTGTTTCATGCAAAAAATCCAAAGGTGTTTTTTAACCAGCATTAAAATTAATGTCTTTCCTCTAATTGGAGCCATCGATTTTACCAGCTCCATCAACTTTATGATCCATTCTTCTGTTATACGTAATGTCCATTGTTGTGCATATAAAAGTCTTGCTATTGTTGTCATTTATGAAAACAAATGTTTTGATTTATCAAAAAATGTTTCATGTTTTCCAGCTGTTTGTCCATTAGTCCCAAAGTAATATCTCTGGGTTTCAACTGTATATTAGTTTTTACAATCTTATTATTATTATTATTATTATTATTATTATTATTATTATTATTAATAATTTTTTTGCTTTTGTACATGTCCATCTAGCATGATAAAATGTCCCCTCCTGTTACCTGCATTTCCAAGGTACATTTGAGGATGGATAATTTTAAACATTTTTTTCCGGTGGCAAATACCAGGAATACATCATTTTATAAAAAAACATTTTTAAGATTATAATGCAATGTGAATTTCAACCTTCTCATGCAGACATCTCATTGTTCCATTTGTATACTATATGCTAAAGTTTAGTTGATCTTATCATATGTTCTTTCCGTCATTCATTTTCTATTTTAAATATTAATAGCCGTTTATAAATTTTAGTAATAATACTAAATACTCTCTTATACATAATTCTATTTCAGATTCCTTCTTTTCATGTTTACTGCCCAAAGTCCTTTCATTTAATTTAATAATTATACATAGGAAAACCATTGACGAGTTCTAATATATCACTATAAGTTAACCATTATCCTTAATTATCATGCCTTTTTTGGTAATATGCTTCTTGTGGTGACAACCATAAACATATTTTCAGATATAACCTAAATGTCCATGTGTTCCATACTCTTAATAAGTCATGTTCAATAAAATGATTCTTGAACTCCACATTTACTTTAACTTTGTCATACCATAAATAAGTATGCCACCCAAAATCTCAAATCATGCCTTTCTACTTCTAATAACCTTCTATTCATTAGTGTTACCCAATCTTTCATCCATAGTAGATAACTTACGAACTATAATTTTAAATCAGCTAGACTTAAGTCTCTTCTTTAGCATCTTGTGATACCTTGATTTTTTTAAAAAAAAATAGTGTTCCAGAATTTTGCTTCCAATACTAGCTTTTTAACATACACATATTTTTGCACAATTCTGTATATTCAGTTCATATTCAGTTTGAGATCAGTCTTCCTAAATTCAGCTCTATTTTTAATAGTGTCTAATTTATTCCTCTTCAGGTTTGTTTAATCAAGCCTGAGATATCAAAAGCTGCCTTCACAAATGATGACTGAAGAGCTTAGTCCTTAAATGTAATTTCCAGGTTTCTAAATTGGATTAGCGTATTGCTGCCCACTGGTAAGATTTTTGTGCCTAGTCTTTCCACCTACTATCTTCAAATTGTAAAGGTATTTGTATATTGCTTCAGCACAAGTGCTAGTTCCAAACAAGACTTCATTTGCTATCTTTTCAGAGGAAGAGGCCTCTTGTGGAAGTATGTGACATCAGAACTAGCTTTAGGCTACAACTGAGTAGGCGCTGACCTAGGGCACCTAAACTCAGGGAGTGTCGGTACTGCCCCTCCTTCTGAATTGTCCTAAAATTGCAAATCTTTGCATTGGCAAGAATTGATACCATCGGCCAGTGTGACTTAAGAGTACATATATTCTTGAGCCAGACTTCCTGGCATATTTTGCCAAACAGTAGCTAAATCATCTGGGCTTGCACTGCAGTTTCCCAGTCAAAAAAGCTGGCAATGTAACAGTGATTGCCTATTGCCTTATTGAATCTGCAAAGCACAAAATTAGTAATAAAAGAGTGGAGGGGGAGGGTCTCGGAAACCTGAATTTTGACTGTTATTAAGATCAACCCCAACCCTATCAATTTGTATACATACTTAATAATTTGTCTAATTTGCTAAATGTGAAAACTGTAATTATAATAATGACTTACAGCATCAAGTATATTGCAGGAATCACTTAAATAATTGTTTAAACTAGATATATTGAACCCATGGCCCACAGACTGCATGTGGCCTTGGGCAGCTGATAATGTGGCCCCCACAAGATCGTAAACTTTTAATATTTTTATCTGATTTATATACACTAACTATATTGTATATTTTATATGCATCCCAAGACAGTTCTTCACTCAATGTGGCCCAGGCAAGCCAAAAAGTCGGACGCTCATGTGCTAAGCTAAGACTTTTTTTTCCAGCACAGCTGATAATGTAACATCTTTTAAAAGTTCAAACAACCAGTTTATGAGGGTTGAAAAAAAGCCTAATAGTTTTCAGAAACTTTGAGTGGGACATTACTGTTAAAAATAACAAATCTCAGTTACTATTGGAACTCTTTAGAATTTAATTGATATTGGAAAATCATTGGAAAAAGTGGGGGGGGGGGTTACTGTAACTTTCTACCCAGTCTATATCTCAGTTTGGTTGAATTTTCCTACAGAGTGTATTGATTATTTTTAAAATAAAATGATTACAGTAGAAAGGTTGCCAGGTTAAAAAATGTGGATTAATAAGTGCTATTTTGGAATCACTTCATGAGCAATATTGTTCAAGGCTCAGAGAGAAGATTGGGAAAAGTAACTAAAACATGCAGTAGGAAAGCACTGGAACATTTTAAACGTAAGTAAAAGAGGATGATGTTTTTAGACATTGCAGAGAAAGATTTGAGAAATTTATAAATGAAATTTGTAACTCCTAAAATACAGTCATACAAAATGCTCCAACACTGGAAGTTTTTAAAAAGATGTTGGATAACCATTTGTCTGAAGTGGTGTAGGGTTTCCTGCCTAGGGAGTGGGTTGGACTAAGAAAACCTCCAAAGCCCCTTCCAACTCTGTTATTCTAAAAAAAAAAACCAATTGTGAACTTTTATATTTACTCTTTAATATTGAATTTTGAAGAAAATAAGAAAACATTTCAGGCACTTTCAAAAATGATTTTATCAAAAAGAAAGCTATGAAGACAAATATTTGGATACTTCTAGAAATTTGGATTGAATTCCCTTTTAAACTTATTTTGCAGTATGTTTGTCTCTCTCTAAACATTTTCATTCTGTTTCAGTATGTGTTGGCAAAGATGTATATATGAGTGACAGTTATTAGGATTTCATTTCAAAGAGACTTAGGTAATCAGAGATGTTGTATATCACTGTCTATCATTTTCCACAAAACATTTCTTATCTTGCTGACTTGTTTGCATAAGGCTGATATAAAAGCTAATTCTTGTGGGCAATACCGTTGAGCCTCTTTTCTCCTCACAAAGTAATTTATTTTAAATAATCATATGATCATTATTCAGTACTAGGAGCCCTAGATATATTTAGAGTACAATATGTAGATTTTTTAACAATTGGTGGAAGCTGAATGCATCAATATATGTGTTTCTTGGCAGTCTATTAAAATAAGTATTGGGACAATTTTTGAGAAAATGTGGTGGTGCCACCAATTGTGTAAAATTTGCTAGAGGTAGGTTGTAGATATGAATATATTTAATATAAAATATATATTTTGCATTTCCCTTGCTTTATAGTGCTTTTATAAATAAACGAATTTAAAATGGAAGCTATATACCTAAGCATCTTACAAAAGAAATTGGGCAGTTAGCAAAAAGTCTCCCAAACCCCTAGAACTTTCAGGAAATGCTTAAACACATTAAAGAAAGATTTGAATTATGATGATGTTGATGATGGTTTGTCACACAGTCAACCAGTAGTTTAGAGTGGATTGGATATTTTATCCACCTATCAAGTCCTTCCCAAGAACCTGGGATATGATGTTGTTTGATGGCATTTAAGGTATCCTCTCAGGATGTAAGTGGTTCCAAGTAAAGCTGCATTTTGCAATTGGTTGATGGTGATTTTGTCAATGCCAGTGGTGTTCACATGGTGCTCCAGATGTCTTGAGATTGCCCCTAGGTGCTTATTACTATTGGTGCTATGTTTGCTTTGTTTTGCCACAGTTGTTCTATTTGAAGGTCTTTGTATTTTGTTACCCTCTCCAGTTTGTTCTCTTCAATTCTGCTTCTTCAGTTAGTATCACATCCACTGTCGAGATGTTTTTGACTTTTGTACAAAAGTTCTTAATTCATGGGTGTTATAGGGCAGGTTCTTGTCTGTTTGAATTCTAAAAACCCAGAGCACTTCTTCATTTCACGTTGTCTATTTTCTTCTGCAATTCATGCTTGCAAGCAAATGATATTTCTTGCAGATATTCCTGTTCACCTTTGTTGCCACTTTGTCATGTCGTTGCTTGTAAGTACAGTAGTCTGTGCAATTTTTCTTGCAGTGGTTAAATGGGTGGTCCACTGTTTCTTCAGTTTCTCTGCAGAAGCAGCATTTGCTGTTTTTTGCTACCTTCTCAATCCTGGTTTGTATGCATTTGTTTTTAAGGCTTGGTCTTGTGCAGGAGGAATTAGACCACTTGTCTCTTTATTTCACTTTTGCTGCTTTTAACAGTTGTCAGGCCTTGTTATTATCTGCTTTGCCTGCTATTGTTGTATGTACTGGCCATGTAAACTTTCATCTTGCTATGTCTCTTTTCAGTTCTTTAGTTGGTCTGTCTTGCTGGCCAGTTTGGGTACTCAGGAAGCTTTTGTGACATACTAGCTATAGTGCATTCACTGTCCTTCAGATATTTTCTAATGTTGATGCCATTAACATGGCTATTAGGATGAAGGGCATGATTCATTGTCCTTATTTTTTCTTCTATCCTGCCTTCCTGGTCTTCCTATCTAGGGATTTATTTCTGCTTATGCCCTATTCCAGTTGTTTATCTAATGACTGGAAATGCTGCTGTGTTAATTTCCTTGATGTATTTCCTCTACTGAGTTTGGGCTTTAAGATCTTCATTCTGATGATATATTCATTTTTAATGTTGTTGATTTCAGTGTGCTTGATGTTGTCAGTTTGAGGGATGCCCAGGTATTTAGTGTTATTTGCTGCTTTGTTATTTCCAGTGCTTCCTTAATCTTCCTTGTTTCTAGGTGATATTTCTTGATCAGGTATTGGTTCATTGTCTCATTTTTCAGCTTCTTTTCTTCCATCTGTTCTATCTTGCTTGCATCTGATCATAGCATGCTCATCTTATTTTCCAGCCTCATCTTCCAAATTAGTAATGTACTGTTTGAGTTTTTTCTTCTTTTTTGATTTTACATCCCAGTTATTCTGCTGTGTTGTTGTTCCTTACAATGAACTACTGCTTATATTTGATATTACAGTATTGGCATCATTTAACAGATAACAGATAATCAGAGCTGGAAGGGACCTTGTAGGTCATCTAGTCCAGCGGTCGCCAACCGATGGGCCGTGGCCCACTGGTGAGCCATGAGAAAATTTTGGTGGGCCACAGAGAAATCTCACCTCTAGAGCAACCCCCCCCCCCTCAAAAGCAAGTAACCCAGGCTGCTCAGAAACATAAGACTGCTCAGCTCACATGGCCCATGGGAACCCTCCCGCCCAATCACTCCTTACCCGGCAAACTTAGCTGCTAAGTTGCTATTTTTCCTTTTTCCAACTATCATCTATTCTGTTGTGCTGGGAGATTTAGATTAGCTAGGAAGCAGGAAATGGTTGGATTTCTTGCTTTCTAGATAAGCAACCTCCCTTAGGACTGAAGGTTTGCTTGCAAGCAAATTCAGTGCAGACTCACGGCAGGCAAATTTGAGAGACTGAGCTAGCCGATCACTGAATGATTCTGTGAGTAACTCAGTCTACCTGCTTTGCCCGATTTTGCTCTTTTTTTAAATAAAAAATTCAATATTTACATGCATGGTGTATTGTGAGTTAATTTTGCCAGTTTGCTTGCTAGCAAATTTTATGAATTTGCTTGCAAGCAAATTTTATGTGACAGACTGAGCTAGCCAATGGCAGATATATAGATTTCTGAATGAATCTGTGATTCTGTGAGCAACTCAATCTGCCTGCCTGCTTTGCCTTATTTTGGGTAAAAGTTGCTCTTTTTTTATAAAAAATTCAATATTTATATAAATATTTATAATATTTACATACAAGCCATGCCCACCAGTCACACGATCATCAAGCCACACCCACAAATTAGGCCACGCCCACAGAACCAGTTAGTGGTCCCTGGGATCTAAAATTATGAGTCTGGTGGTCCCTGAGGTCCAAAAATTTGGTGACCCTTGATCTAGTCCAACCCCCCGCCCAAGCGGGAGACCCTAGACCATTTCTGACAAAGCAGTCCAATCTCTTCTTGAAAGTCTCAAGTGATGGTGCTCCCACAACTTCCGAGGGCAAGCTGTTCCATTGGTTATTTAATAGTTGTGCTAGATTTTTCTTTGCAACAAGCTTCAGTGCAGGCAAATTTTGTCATGTTAGGCCCAAAGAACCAAGAGTTTCTTCTTTATAGTGTTCACCTATTGACACAATCTTGACAGACTAAAGCAATAATCTACCTAGCTATACTCTGTAAATTGCTATGGAAAGTGTTCCCTTGTCCTTTTACTGCATATCAAAGACACTCAGATTCTCTGCCTCTTTATTCTTTGGAAAAGGCCCCTTCCTCCTGCAACTTTGGACTACATTCCGCCACAGTTGTGTTATTTTTATGTTGTTCCTTGTTTTAATTTTTTCTTAGTTAGAAGGCATTCTTTTTGAGAAGGCAAAAGAAAGGGTACCTGATTTGGAAATTAAAATGATTCCATAGCTATGTTGGCTTCCTCTCCCATTTATTTTCCCTAGTTTGTCTCTACCGTCTGAGCTATTTCTGGAAAAGCTTTGATTTTTTTTTGCCCTCACTAGACCTTTGCAGTTCTTCCAATTCTGCTCCTGTGAGTAGTTTATTTGGTATTATAACATGACTGTGATCTGCTAGACTCTGTTATTTATAATTCTGGATGTTGTTCTTTGTAGAACTGATGTATTCTTTTCAGATTTCCTTCTCTTGTTGGACCTGATCAGATCATTATTTGTTTTCAAACTTTATATATTTCAGTATTTCAATTTCAAACACCTTGTCTTCTAATAGTCCTGCAGCTACTGGTCCTGGTTGCTCAATCAACAGTCCCAAGTCCTGCAGCCTTTTGTCATTGGATGTTCAGGAACTAGTACAGTCTTTGTTGGCCCAGGCAATGACCAATCCAATATGGGGTTCTGCAAATTACCTTTCACCATATTATTTATGGGATATACAGGTAGTCCTCGACTTACAATAGTTCATTTAGTGACAGTTCAAAGTTACAATGGCACTGAAAAAAGTAACTTATGACCATTTTTCACAGTTATGACTGTTGCAGCAACCCCCATGGTCATGTGACCAAAATCCAGATGCTTGACAACTGATTAATATTTATGACAGTTGCAGTGTCCAGAGATCATGTGATCACCTTTTGCAACCTTCTGACAAGCAAAGTCAACGGGAAAACTAGATTCACTTAACAACAGTGCTACTAATTGAACAACTGCAATGATTAATTTAACACCTGTGGCAAGGAAAGATGTAAAATGGAGCAAAATTCACTTTACAAATTTCTCATTTAGAAACATAAATTTTGGGCTCAGTTGTGGTTGTAAGTCGAGGACTCCCTGTACTCTTTGTCTGGATTCCCTGATGAGACTTGTCCAATATGATTGAATCTCTGACATAGCTCTCATCTTCTTCAGAGTTCAAAAGCCACACAACCACAGCAAGGGAGTGCCTCACTGGGGAATTATTATATTTTTATCATGTCTTTTATATATAACTCAAGGTGGCAAACTTACATAATATTTTTGCCTCCTTCTATTTTTTCCACAACAACGACCTTGTGAAATGGTCTGAGCTGAGAGTGACTGGCTCACAGTCACCCTGTGTTGGCTTTCATGCCTAAGGAAGGTCTAGAGCTTACAGTCTCTAGGTTACTAGATCAGCACCTTAACCACTACACCAGACTGACTCTCTAAGAATAACCATTTTGATTTTTTCTTGAGCTTTTGATAGAGATACTTCATAAGTTTTAATTCAGTCATGGATTCCATCAAGTAAGAAAGCAACTCAGGTGCCTTTGAAGCAACCAAGTATCTACTCCAAATTGATCTGTTAAAAATGCTTAAGTTCTGTTGTGAGCTGGAAAGGCCTAATTCAATTTGAGGTTGGAAAAATCCTTAAAATGACAATTATATAACAGTTAATATAAAATCACGACCCCAGCTTCCAATATAGATTCGGAGATGGGCAATTTCTTTTCACTCCAATTTCCCTCCAATTTCTTCAGAGAAAAAGGGGCAGGAAAATGGCAAATTTCAGTAGTATGATTTTCCCCATCTCTCTATCTCTTTTTCAAATTAATCTTCAATGTGTACATACTGGTCCTTTTTAAGGAAAAAAAAGTAACTTGCCCCCAAAGGCCCCAAATCACCCCACCAGTGATGTTACTAGCAAGTCACGCTGATCTTCATAGATAGTAGGTAGGTTGGTAGATAGAATGTACATTTCCAAGACAGCATGAGGCACTTCCTTCCATTATATCAAATTATTTGTAATGTAATTTATCTGAAACTTTTCTCTTTTTCACCTTCTGAGAGGAGTATGTTTCCACTGTAAAATTTTCTAATTTGGTGTCTTCCTTACCTCCATCTTTTTTCCTTTGTCTCACTAGCCCATTTCTCAGTGTCCCACATACATAACTTGGATACTTCCCTGTTAGAGGGTTCCTAGTGCTACAATCAGAACCACTGTTTGTTTTAATACCTATAATACTCCATCTGCTTTTCTGAAATTGATTTTTATGGAAAAAATGGCATTATGGTTCCACAATAAATGCATTTTCAGAAAATCCTTTATAGTAGGTATGCTGGATAATTGTTACTGTAATTTAAAATGGAGATGTGTGTAAGGATAAGTGGGAAGATCCAGTTCTGGGGGTATAAAGTCAATTGTGGAAGCTGATCAAGATTTCTTCTGGACTCTTGCATTCAGATTGTATAGGTTGGAGGTAAATAATTTATTGTTCTCTTAAAAACAATGTTATCCCTTAATAATTAAGAAAAGGCAATATATCTGGTTTTGGGAAGAAGTAAAATACGTTAAAATTTTATTTCTGGGAATTTCTTTTTGATTTTCTGCTTCATCATAATAGAGAATATTAGGTAAGCTTTATGCAGATCTGTTTGATTTCAGGAATGCATAGAGTGCCTTCAGATTTTAGGATTCTTAATGAGTTTGGGGCTTTCTGCTTTCAAAGTTTATTGTATGCTCACCTAAAATACTATGGGCAAAATTTTATCTTCTTTTCCTTTCCTTCTTGTGTTACCTTATTACTTACATCTCTTTTCTTTTGCATAAAAAGTTTGTAAGGAGCACAGAAGATTGAGTTGCTGCACCCTTTTGTGTGGAAGCATCATGTATAAGTCCAAAATAATAATATAGAGCATAAATGACTAAGTCAAATATAATAACTGAATAGACTTTTATTTTATTTGTTTCTGTAGTTTTCATTATAGTAGTACTAACTCCCTAAACTGCTGAGCCATTAAGATTCACAGGTAAACACTGCATAGAATGCATGAGTATGTGTGGGTAGAGGGAGTTGGTATTAGCAATCCTTGATTCACTCTTCTGCATTTCTGCAAACCAACTAAAACAAATACTTAATTTTCTACAAAACAATATAGGGAGTCCTACTAACTTATTCTATTAAGCGTTACTAACCCCCCTCCCCCAGATACACACACATACAGAGTATAAGAAATTGGCTTACTATATGATAACTACCATGATGCTAATATACATTTGGTCCAGGTGGGGCTAGAGGGATCCTAGTAGTTTGTTTTGCTAGCACTCTGCCAACAAAAATGGAGCTTGTGGGGGCATGTACACCCCTCTGGGCTCCATGCACACACACCCAGGTTCTGTTTTAGGCTGTGACGGCCTTCTGCATCTCTCTGCCAGCAAAAACAGAGCTCGAGGAGCCATGTGTGGCCTTCTCAAGCTCTGTTTTTGCTGGCAGAGGCACTGCGGGCCAGTCCTTCACTGTTTCCAGGGCAGCCCCACAGACCAGATCTAAGCACCCGCAGGCCTTGAGTTTGACATCCATGCCTTAACTACTATACCAACCTGGCTCTTTATCTCTACTTGTGATTATATGTCACTGAATTCAGGCTTCAGTCCTGGAATAAAATGGTAAAAAAAAAAGATGTATGCTAAGGAAAAAAAATAAAGTATTTATGTACAGTAAGAGAAAATTATGATTAAACCAGAAGGTTTTACTTTTTACTGAATGTTACTGTTATGTGACAAAATATTTCTCATGTACTCTCCAGATTTTTGCTGAAAAATAGTAACGGACTGTTCAGGATAAGGCATTAATGAAATTTTGGGCAAACTGTCATATAATGTGGCTATTTTGCTAATGAGATTCTTAAAATTTAGTATTCTGGATACTCCAGATGTCTAAAGCCAAACCTGTACATTTTTAAAAAGATTTTGTGCTCCATGGATTGTTGTATATTTATACTTCATTATAGTCTTAGATTAGCAATACTTTAAGAAAATACAGGCAGAACACGACAATGCTGTAGAAGTTAGTTACATTAATTCAATTTTCCTAAAGATAACATAATACAAGTTATTTTAAAGTCTTTTGCAACAGTTATTTAGCTTTAGCTTTTGATCTTTGAGGCAGTGAAAATAAAATTTCTCTATGTAACCTGGAATTTCTGTTAATAAAGGGCTTACATTAGCCTTAAGAAGTCAGAATAAACTTTACATCACAAAAATCACATGTTCAGTTCACTCAATCTCCTTATATTCACAAGGGCATCTTCACTGTGTAGCTTAGATATTATTAAATCTTCCTTCTAAAACTGCTGAGGAGAGAACATTGATACTGATTCTAGTAAAGGCTCATAGGATAAGTAGGTACTACTCTGATTTTGTCTAAAAGGTCAATACATTTTAAAAGTTTGACTGTTCACTTTGTGGCTCTGTATCACCCATCTTTGGCTTAATTCTTTCCTTGCCTCAATATAGTACATGCCAGAAGTTAGCAGCTGCTTCAATGAAAATTCCTAGTTTGCAGTTTGCCTACAAAACTGTCCCACCACTTGGATTTGTTTTCTTTCTAGTGATGTTGATGGTTGTCATTTTAATCCCTGATCCAGGCAATTACCATTGTTGGCCATGGATTTCATTTAGTTGTAGGTCAGGGGTAGAGAAACTTTGCTCTTTTATCATTTATAGACTTCAACTCCCAGAATTCCTGAATGAGCCATAAAAGGTTCTCCATTCCTACTGGTTTTTCAGTTGTGGGGGAAATCAATTTTTGACATACATGTGTATATATTAAACAGTCCCATTCAATTCAAAAATTGGTTTCCCCCACAACTGAAAAATCAGTAGGCCAGGGATGGGGAACCTTTTATGGCTCACTCAGGAATTCTGGGAGTTGAAGTCCATAAGTGATAAAAGAGCCAAGTTTCCCAACCCTGTTCTAGGGGGACACATTCTAATTTCAATGTTGCACTTAGGAAAATAACTTGATATAATAAAAAAAGTTATTTAAAAGCTTATCTGAATTTTTTTTTAGAGGTGTTGAATTTAGAAATACAATGCATTGGATACACAGAGATAATTCAGTAATGTTTTTGTAGTAAATATATTGATTTTGATGGTAATGTACTTATCTGTCTGGTTTTTATGTAGAAATTGTTTTAGAACAGCTAGTTTGACTACTGTATTACATTTTTAATATAGCATTGAGGAGACAAAGCCAAAGTAAGATCCATTCAGGAAAACAAACACTTGAATAAATAAATAAACTGTAGATTGTGCTTAATATAAATAATGAATGAGTGCAATTTGCTGCTGTTGGAAAGCAGGAGGTATATGAAAGTAATTACAATTGGTTGTGGTTTTTTTAGTAATAATAAGGCTGCAATTGTGATTTGAAATTTCTATGACATATAATACCTGCATATTGCTTTGTAATATAAGTCTAGTCATAATAATTTTTACTTTTAAATTTAGCAAGATGTTAAAATTATGTGAGAATATTTATGATAATTCTTAAAAGCTGAATGAGTGTTTCCTATTCAGTAACTTATTGTTCCCTTCAACTATTTAATGATGTATTTATTTATTTATTCATTCTTTTCCTTATATTTAATTGGAATCTACTTTTGTGTAATAGTTCTATTGCTTCACATCTTGCATCCTGGAATGGAAGAGATCTTGACTGTTTTCCAAGTGCTTGGAGAATGTGATATCATATACTTCATCATTCTTCGGAGAATGTGATATCATATATACTTCATCATTCTTTCCTTCTTAGGGCTAAATGGTTATTTAAATCTCTTCATAAGGATTAGTTGCTAGTTTCCTGGTCAGCTTTACCATCATTCTCTGAATCTGTTCCACATGACTAAAATTCATTTTAAAACCTGATCTCCAGAAACTGCATTTGCCACTTTTGTACCCAAATCATACTGCTGACTCACATTCATTATGTAACCAGGTTTTTTATTCCTATATTCATGTCACAAATATTGTTGCAAAGCCAATTATTTTCTATTCTTATCAGAACTGAATTTGGTGAGGTAGGAACCATTATCTTCCCTATCTTGAAATGTTATGGTTCTGTCTTTGCCAAGGACAGCCTTTGCAGTATTATATCTGCATTTGATTTCTGTTTTCTAACTGCATTAACCTGCATTTGTCTGGGTTAAATTATTCTGTTAGATCAGCCTGTTTATCTAACCTGTCAAAATAATTTTGAATGCTGTTCCTCTCTTCTAGGTTATTTGATTTCCTATCAGATTTTTTGTGATAACTAAATTTGATAAGGATACTTCCTATTTCCTCATTTAATAAAAATATAGCTCAGGATTGTAAATTCTCACTGAATTCCTAAATCTGCTTTGAAAAAGAGCCATTGATAAATTTTCAACTGCATTCAGCTTCTAGCTTTAGAACATTATTATACTCATGGTAGAAAATTTTTCAGTAGAAGTAATGTAATCATATAGCAGCTTACAACTATATCCAGAAATAAGTTCCATCTAATTCACTTGTAATATTTCTGTAATTTGTTTTCTGGAAGGACCTATAATTATCTGAGAGTATTAGGGGAGAAAGGAAGATATGTTTTAGCCAGTGCTTGAAAGTTGAAAGCCACAGTGGCCTTTACCTTTATTAAACCTGATTCAAGTTGTAAGAATGCATTAAAAACACAACAAAACATCTGAAATACCACCCTGAGCAATTTGTACTGAACAAGTTCCAAGGGGCTAAAGCTAGAAAATAGTGCCAGCTGAACTTTACATGTAAACTGAACCAGAGATTTAGCATGAAATATTAAAGCTGTTTCTAATTTGGGAGAAATCAGTTTAAATCTTAAGTGGGGTATCTGTAGATATGTGATACTTCAAACGTTACAGTATGTATTTCTATTGCTAGCAATGAAGAGCTAAAGGAAATATTATATTCACTGCAAAATGAAAAGGGTATATAGATAGTCCTCAACTTATGACCACAGTTGAGCCCAAAATAACCATTGCTAAGCAAGATTGAGTTTTGCCCCCTTTTATGACCTTTCTTGCCATAATTGTTAAGTGAATCACTGTAGTTGTTAAGTTATTAACACAGTTGTAATCTGGCTTCCGCATCAAATTTGCTTGTCAGAAGGTCGCAAAAGGTGATCACAGGACACTGCAACTGTCATAAATATGAGCTACTTCCCAAGTGGTTGGATTTTGATCACATGACCATGGGGATGTGTAAAAAGTCATAAATCATTTCATTCAGTGCCGTTGTAACTTCAGACAGATACTAAACAAATAGTTGTTAAGCCGAGGACACCCTACAATGAAGAATGATACCCTTTGTCAGAATTCTTTGACATCCTACCATTGCATCTTGTGTTTCTTTATAGATTGTTAAATCAACATTTGGTTTTTTTAAACATCATTTTATTGACATGAGGCTGCAATAAAGCTGGTATTAATATGTATTGAAGTAAAACTTAATTTGGAATATAGTATTTGGTTTTGCAGTACTTTTCTAAAATAGCATTTTAAAGATAATTTAACCTTTAACATTATTATTTTGTGCCTAAACTTGGTAGACATTACCAACTAGTAATTTAGAACAGATCAGAGAGCAAATAATTGTCATTGAGATATGTACCTCAGTCCAATGTTAAGATTGCCAGGCAATCTGTTTAATCTATCATTTGTTGTTTTCATTTCCTTACAAACAATTCTGAAGTCATATTTATAAAACTAAAATAAACTATCAAAATGGCCTTTTAACAGTCACCTTGATTGACATGGAACTGAATTTGAGAAAGAAAACACGTTTTCTTTTACAAAGAGTTTTTTTTTGGTCATTTGAAAATACAAATCACCAAGTAATACAGGCAAAGCAAAATGTGTTTATTAAGGGGAAGTGTCAAGTCTTTATAAAGGGTACAGAAACAAATGATACATACATTGGTATATGTGATATGTCAGAAATCAACAACAAATCGATTATATGTGAGTGAAGACAGAAGCCCTTAAAATATATTGATCTTCCCCTTTTTCATCTGTGCTTGTTTCTTTCACGCTTGCAACATTCAAAGATTGAAGGGCTCTCTATTGTTTAGTTTATAAATAGGCTAATTATTGTGTGTAAAAAAGAAGTGGATTTGGTTAAAAAGGAAACTTCCTGAACTTTTTTTAAAAAAAGCATGGATGTCATTCTAAAATGCTGTCACCTTTAATTAAAACCTAATAATAAAACCTAAAATTCAAATTAATAATTTGAAATGAATGTGTATTCCTTAAGTGTATTGAAAAAGTACAGTGCATATGAATGGAGCAACCCATTTTTAAAGCACTAGAATTTATAGCCAGAAGTGTCCTTTCTGATTTAATTCAGAGTTCTGTTTAGGCCTGGATTCAATACAAACACTCCAGATCAAATACATCTACACGTCTTATTTCTATCTAGACATAACATATGTTAGTTTTTGAGATGGCAAGTCTGTTAGTTCATAAGTAGATTAAGTACTTCCTTTCTTTAACTTTTTGTTTTAATAATGAAACTGTAAATTCAGATTATCTGGGCACTGTTCTTTCATTATCAATGGGCTTTTAGCTATTAATATTTCTTCCACGTTCATTCCATATTTACCAGTGTGAGTTACGTTCTTCATTATTTATACTGCTATTTCATGCTGAAAAAATTTAATGATGTACTTCATATGAGTGATATTATACCTAGTTTGATATTAATCAAATCAATTTTTGAATTGGAAAACTTTTAATTGCTATAAAGCTGTGATTTAGTAAATGAAACTAAAATATTGTGTAATTAAGTTTTCATACATTTTCCTGAAAATTAAAATAAGTTTAAATAAAATATTTGATTACATTATTTATTTTAGAATATTAAAGTCTGTGCAGAAATAAGCATTGAATATCTACTTTCCTTGTCATATCTTTTCATAATAGTGGAATTTTAACTTCATTAATTTTAACTTCATATTAGTAGGATTGAGATTACGTGTTGAAATATTAATATGATCCTATGATTATTCAGCTTTTCAGTTTTACATGCTACAATATTCTATACATTTTTATATAAGAAAATGAAAGAACTGTGTAAGTTTTGTAAACCAAAACTGAATTGGTGATTCATTGATGACAATGAGGTCTTTAAATTAACAAGTCTTAACATATTTTAATTATATATCATTTTCCATATTAGCTCAGTGAAAGATTCCAGTAGCTATTGTTGCTATTGTAGAAGCAATTAGTTAATAGATGAAGAATATGTAAAGTTTTGGAGAGTTTCTCATATTTTTATACAATGTTCCTTAATTAACCTAATGCCAGATTTGGTCGACCTGGAGTTGAATGCTACTGCCAACATGATAGTGGTGCTGCAGTAATCCAGCTTCAGTTTTTGATCAATGAGGTTTGTAAGCTTATGGTGTAACTCATATCTCTTTCCTTTACTAAGGGATTGTTTTTGTTTTTGGTAGATAGATAATTCAGAAACTTATTCTGTTGTAGTAGGTGGCTAGTTGCTATCAATGGTATATAAAAAAGAAGAATTTGCTGACTTGCTTTATTAACCCCCCCTCAAAATTAGGTAAACACTTTTTTTAACTTAAAAGTTGATGTATTTAAAAATTAGTTAATTGTGAATATCCTCATCTATTCAAATGTTATTTTTAACAGAACACTGAATATTTAAAATCCTTAGATTATGTGTTCTTTCCCCTCTTGGTAGTGTTTCCTTGTGATTGTTTATGTGTTTATTTGTACTACTTTTTATTATTAAATATGTGTTTAATTATTACAGTATGTATGATAAAATGAACAGAAATGACTCTGCCTGATCGAAAGAATAAGTTGTAGGTATTTCTGATAGTGTATACACTTGGGTAAAATGGCAAATCATATTTGTCATTCAGAGCTACTTTTACTTGTACACTGCCTCTTTAAGCATACAAATAAAAGAGGTCAGAAGAGCTTTGTTTTTCTGACATTCTTTTCAAAGCTATTATGAGATTCTAATATTAAATTATTGATTCTAAATGACATAATTAAAAATAAATGAAATGGATCTAGCCACTTTGTATTTACAAAACCAATAACTTCAAATACATTGATTTTACCCTTCAATTGCTACTATGAAACTGGTCTTTCTAAAAAGGACAATGTCCCTAAATCTCAACAGATTTTAACTATATTTTTCTCTTTTAAGGGTGCCCTTGTGAGTGCCTTGGCTGATGATACTTTACATTTATGGAACTTGCGTCAGAAAAGACCAGCTATATTGCATTCCTTGAAATTTAACAGAGAAAGGTAAATAAATAAATATACACATATGCACAGACTCATACATTTATTTTTTTCATGTTATATGATTGACATTACACACTTTTAGAAAGAAAACACTAGGATTCCTAAAAATCTTCCTCAGATTGGTACAGCCAAAAAAGGCATCTTGCACTATTAAAAAAGGCAAAAAGAATAGATGCATAAAAGATATTTTAAAAGGGCATATTCATTCATTCATTAATTTCATTAAGATAATAAAAAGCAATAAAATGAAATACAAGTTTAACAATGCTAATTAGGACGGGATACTCCATTGTTAAGTAAAATGGTTATAAGTAAAAGAAAATGTGATTGCATAGCTTATTAGTGGTAGCTCTGGCAGTCCTAGTTGTTATTGTTAAGTGAGAAGCTCACATGTCCATGATTCCCAACATTCTGCTGGCTTCCCCATTGACTTTGCTTGTGGGAAGCTGGCAGAGAAGGTAAGAAATTGTGATCATGTGACCACAGTGACACTGCAAAGACTTTTAAGTTCAAGATCCTGTCATTACTACTACTTATCTAGTACCATTGTACTGGTATTGATTAAAGAAGCATTTGGACTGTTCAATGAGAAATATCTGCCTCAACACCTGTAAAAGAGAAAGTGTCTCTAATATTAATGATATAGATCCTAAAATCATTTCTGTCTGTCACAAGGTGGGTTTCAATGCCTGAACAAGTAATGAAATAAAATATGAATTTCTAGACTGGATTTGTAAAACTGAAAACAAGTTAGACTGATATGTGAAAATTCCTTATTAGCAAAAATATAACTATGATCTTTACATTTGTTTTTCTCTTGACTAGAAAGAAGTCAAAGCAAGTTTGAGAGGGAATAATTTTAAACTACCGATTTCTTTAAAACCTTTAAAAAAATTAAAACCACCATTTTTCATGCAATGTACTGATAACCTCAGAGAATTTTAGGAAAAACATATAGTGTAACGCTACTATAATACTGCGGTTTGGTTAAGATCAAATGTACATTACTAAGCCTTTTCCCCCATAGTCTACAAATGCTATAGACTTTTTTTGCTTCCTTTTCAAAAAACTGTGATCCTTAAGTTGTAATTATTAAATTCTGATTGTGTTCCTTGATTGTCTACAAGCTGTGCTGTTGTGACTTTCTTCCTCCCTGATTCTAAAAATCAAAAGTATTTTGTTGCTTTTATGTTTTAATTGCATCAGATGATTATGTAGCCACCTTCTTTTAACTCTTGTGAGTAAAATGCACAGTATTAATTCCAGTATAAATCCATGGGGATACACCCCCCACCAAATCACTTGCCTACATAAGGCAGTTCAAGAGCCTTGGAAGAACAACTCTGTCAAAATAATCTAAGTAACCTATTAGATGACTCTTGAATATGTGCCTATTAAAGCACCAAGAATATAAAACTTATATTTACTACCAGGAGTTCAATTCCTGGTAGACAGTTTGGACCCCTCAGAAAAAAATCTCACTTACATATGTCTGATAAATCCATAAATAAGATGAAACCAATCAAGTGCAGCCTCCTGGTGGTCATTCTAAATAAAAATACTACACATGTCTAAAAATAGAAATTTTTCTCCACCCCCAACGGGGCATGGAAGTAATATAAAACCTCATGTGGCATTGGCATATGTAAGATCTCTCTGGTTTGAATGCTAATGGAAAGGAAGGTGGATTATATATTCCATTCTAAGAGGAGAGAATTGTAAAGATATTGACTTACAACTCTTAATGAAGAAAACTCATGGATTCTGAAAAGTATGAGCTCTTTTCACCAGAAACAAATATTTAGTTAATCCATTTGTAATTTGGATACCTTCTTAAATTGGCATATTTGCCCCTTTATTCCAATTTTTTAAATTGGAATAAAGGCAAGACAGATAACAGATAATCAGAGTTGGAAGGGACCTTGTAGGTCATCTAGTCCAACCCCCCACCCAAGCGGGAGACCCTACACCATTTCTGACAAATGGCAGTCCAATCTCTTCTTGAAGGTCTCAAGTGATGGCGCTCCCCCAACTTCCAAGGCCAGGCTGTTCCATTGGTTGATTGTTCTCACTGTCAGAAAGTTTCTCCTTATTTCCAGGTTAAATCTCTCCTTGTTCAGTTTCCATCCATTGTTCCTTGTCTGGCCTACAGGAGCTTTAGAAAATAGCTTGACCCATTCCTCCCTGTGGCAGCCCCTCAAATGTTGCACATAAAGACATAAATTGTTATTCAGTATAAAAATTATTATTCAAAACCAATTTTCAGAATTCCCATTAAAATGTAAAAAATAAAGGTTCAAAAGATGCAGAAACTAACAATAGTGATAATCTATCAGATTCAGAAAATGAGAGTGATAAGCAACACTTAATTGCGGCAAAATGTGTTTTCTGAGGTGGCTTATCTATCTCTTTCTCCTGAAAACTGGTGCTTTCTCTCTCTTGGATACAGTTGACAAAATATTATATATGAAGGCATGGGGAAGGGCCAGACATTAGCATAAAAAGCTCAATATGAGCAGTGCCTGTTTAGCAGCAAGAAGTTGCAGGGAGAGACAAAATTCTCTTTTCAAGAAGTCAACCAAGGCCTAGTGTCAAGACACAATTTATATGATATTCTAGAAGTTGTTCCAGTAGTTTCTAACACAGGTTTACATATTAAATACTTATTATTGATCCCAATCAAACTGACTGATGAAGTTTGGCTGTTCAGGATAATACTGTGCTCCTGAAAGTGGTAAGATATCTTTCCAAGCCGTCTGACAATGTAGATCAACTGTTTGCTCTTGTCTATGGAGATTCTCAGTCATCCAGGACATGGTTGTCTTAAAGATGCTTTTTCAAAAGGGAACTGGACTTTGTTTATTCCTGGAGGAAGATGTTTCACTTCTCATCCAAGAAGTTTCTTCAGTTCTTTTGAGCTAGTAGGTTATGCCTTTTTGATGAGATCAGGATTAGACAGCTGGGAACAATGGAGATACCTTTATTAAGGTCTAATCTCTGGCTCCTTTGGATCAAATTTAACAAAATTACTTACATTTTCCTATCTACATGGAAAAGGATGATGCGTGCTATAATGATGGAAAGTTGAAAGTATCCTTTATCAGCTTTGAGACTTTTTCATTTAGACTAAAATTAAAAACAAGTGCAACTTGTAAATGTTTAGTGAGGCTGTGGTGTTTCCTTCCTTTTCATGCTAATTAGTTGCTCATTCTTCAATCTTAGGCTACTAGATCAGGAAGAGGAATTTACTCTCTGTTTTGACCTTCCACACTTTAGTCCACATAAGAATGTTAAGTAGTTAATGCTTATTTGGTGGCCCTAGTAAACAGTTTTCTAAGCTTTTCCTGTTCTGGTTCTGATTGCTGTTCTTGCTGCTGCTTGACTTCAGTAAAATCAACAGGCTGGAAGCAATTGCTTCAATATGGGGGGGGTGGGGGGGGGAACAACTTTGATGTCCAACTAATGTTGAACTAAGCATTACCAGATTTGGGACCATTGTGATATACAGATATAAACTGAGCATGGATTATCTCTTCCTCTGCCATTGGTGATGATTCTACAATTCTACAGTTAGGATAATCAAGGGATTAGGGCAACTGTTTACTTAGTGTCAGTGAGGTTGTTGGTAGACTACAGGCTTGTGGGAGCAAACAGTATTTTTGTGATTGCTATTAGGATTACACTGTTAGAGGAGGGAGTAGTTGTGTAATTGCTTATTAGTAAGACAGTATATATTGTCTAGATAGTGATGAGAGGTCTTGGTTTACAGATAACCAAATTCAATGTTGCATAATCTTAGCTTGTTCCTTAATGCCAATGCTTTGTATATTTAGGATTAGACAAAAAAGAGTACACAAAGATTTTCTTGTGAAATAATTTAGTTGTTCTCCTTTTATTTGTAACATTTCCAGTATAAAATAAGACATTTATCAGCGAATATTAACTATGCTAGGAACATTTAGTCAAAGCATACAAGCCGATCTTCAGTTTCCCTTGACTTTTGTCTTCTGAGGAATACAGTGAAGTATTTTATGGCTAACTTCTCTACAATATCAATTATTAACTATCTCCATGCTGCCATAGGTTTGTTTCTGCTGCTGTTACATTGTATGTTTCTATCTTAAATTAGCTATTGCTATGTACATAGCAGCTACTAAATTCTCTATAGCAGAGGTGTCAAACTCAAGTCGTCATGGCGGCATCACGTATTGGACTATATTCCCCTTTGCTAAACCAGATGTGGCTGTCGCCAGCATGTGACGCATCCGACCCATGGGCCGGGAGTTTGATAGCCTGGCTTTATAGGGTTAATCATGGCTTAAGGTACAGTTTAGTCAGTAATCTCTAATTCTAGTACAACCATTATTATCATTTTGTTTCTGGATATTGGTGCATGATAGCAGAATCCTTGTCACATTAACTTCCTCTCTGGTGTATTAAATCACTCAGGAAGGTATGTCTCTTCAGCAAACTGATACTACCTAAATCTGTTTGCCTGCTAGCCATTTTTGTTTTTCTTATTTCCTCTGACTCCAACCACTTTTTGACAGCTCCTTAGCATGTTTCAGTTTCTCTTGCCAAGAAATACTATGCTTATGAAAAATGTGGTTTTCCTCTAAGCTGTTTCCCAGACTTAAGCTATCACAAGTAAAGTTTATGTGTCTGTCTGATCATGTAACAGGATGGTAAACAGCCATCTTCTCCACTCAGTCATACTGTAGCTCTATTCTCGTAGATAATCACTTTTTTTCTTGTTTTTTCCCAATGGTGCTACTAATGTTACTTCGTCTTTACTATCATTTCACTCCCTATAAATTATGGCTACAATACTTTATGCAGTTTGTGGACATCAGTTATTAAAATCACTAGGGGATGCTTTTAAATAAAGGCACGATTGTATTAGAATATTAAGGTATAAATCTCCACTTGATTATGAAAGTCAGTCATGAGCCTGAGCAAGTTATGGCCTTCAGTTTGGAAAATATGTATATATAGTAATTGATTTTATATTATTAGAATATCAATTGACAATATCTACCTATTATTTTTCTTCAGTGCCAATGATTAAATTGTAATTGAACTATTTAGGATATGTAGCATAATGTTGCTATTGCTGTTTTCTATATGTACCTAATTGTACTTTTAAGTAGAAGTTGTTCTGACCAAGGCTTCCTGAGAAACTAACAAACACACGTTAAATCCAAAACCCTTTTATTTTAGTTCAACAGCTATGAATTATCGTCATTCACAGCCTGTAATGAATCTCAACCAGTTATAAATAGTCCCATGGAAATCTGCCAAAGTTCTTCGGGAGAAGTCTGATAAGAATGCACCTTTATCTTACTTGACTAAAGTACCAATTAGTCTTTCAAAACCAAATGGAGCACAAATTCACCACAGAGCTTTCAGATTCCAAACAGACCAAAGCAAACAACATTGCTTCCTGCAAAGGTTCCTGTCCCTTTGCACTTCCTTTATATCTTATGGGAGGGGTAATCACCTCCAAGCCTTACTTCTAAGTCGCCCCTTTTGTCTTAACTGCTCTTGCCTTCTGGCAGCTCTGCGCACACGCGCACTGGGAACATGCTGCCCTTGCTGCCCTTGTTCCTCTGCCTCGCTGCTGTCAGATTCTGGAGGCTCCAGAGTCAGCACATAACTCCCAGATGGCCCTGGCCTCATCTCTGTATTGGATGCAAGACCTCCCCAGTCTCTAGCACTTGCCCATGTTCTTTCCCACTATCCAATTCTGCTGCTGTCTCCGCAGGCTGCCGGCGGACTACAACAGAAATAGCTGGGATTGTCCTTGAAATCATTTGAATAAGAGTTCTAAATAGTTAATGTATTTATTTTATTTATTAAATTTCTATATTGTCCATCTCAACTAAGTGCTATTATGCAGTTTACAAATAAAAAACATAAAAAGAGACATAGTTAAAAACAAAATTAAACAGAATTTGAAAATTATAAAAGTTAAAAAAGGCAGAGGGATTGTCTTCGAGCTGCCAATCACCTCTAGAATTGCATGCAGTTCTTAGACCCTCATGCCATAGCATATTCTACCTGCTTGATGCCATAGCATATCCTACCTGCTTGACTGGGTGGGACAGGTCAACAAGTTCCATAGGTAGCCCTATGTAGAGCACATTGCAGTAGTTTGTACTGGAAATGATTAGGGCAGGAAGGACAGAAAGAAGGACTTCTCGATCCAAGAAGGCACAACTGGTGCAAAGTCATTCTAACCATAACTGCATCCAGTTTTTGGAGCAGGAGTGGTGAGTCCAGGAGAAATTCCAGGTTGCACACCAGATTCCATCTGGAGCAGTGTAACCCCTCCCAACCCCAGATAAAAAAAGAGGTCCTACCTATAGCCACTCCATCTTACCAATGTTCATTTAAAACCAGTTGTTCTGCATCCAGACCTCTACAACCTCCAAATACCACTGGTTCACAAGAACATCCATAACATCACTACACCAGGGACGTGGATGTACTAATGCAGGGATCACCAACCTTTTGGATCTCAAGGACCACCATACTCATAATTTTGAATTCCACGGACTAGAGACCCTGGGAAAATCCCCCAAAAAAGTCTCCAGGAAAATTCCTCACCAGTTTTCCTACCGATCGATCATTCTTTATTTGGGATCGCAGGATACTGTCTCCAGCTCCATTCTCGGGGACAAAGAGAGGGAGAGAGAGAGAGAGAGAGAGAGACTTTTGGTTTCATGAAAGGAAAGCAGCAGAAGCAGCAGAAGTCTTTCTTTCTCTCCCCCAAACTCCGCCAGAAATGAGTCTTTGTGAGACTTGTCGCACCGGTGCAGCCTCTTGGAGCGGGATGCCTTGCATGGTCCCAAAGACTCATTTCTGGTGGAGTTTGGGGGAGAGAAAGAAAGACTTTTGCTGCTTTCCTTGCGTGCAGCCAAAAGCAGAAGAAGAAAGAAGAGGAAAGATGCAGCCTGGTGGCCAGGCCAGGCACCTGGGTTGAGTGGGGCAAGTTCACCCACTCTGCCCTTTCCCCCTCCCCTTACTACCTCGTGTTCTCAATGCAAGCGACACAAGCCTTGTGTTCCCAGGGGCCATGTGGGCAGAGCAGCCTTGTGTTCCTGTGCAGCCAGGATTAATTGCTTTGGGGAGTGCTTTGGGAGTAACATTTCTCTGCGGACCACCAAAATTTTCTCGTGGACCACCAGTGGTCCCTGGCCCACTGGTTGGCGACCACTTTACTAATGGATATCATCCACATACTGACAATCCCACTGTCATCCCATGGTGACAGATGATTTTACCCAGAGGCTTTATGTAGATGTTAAAAAGAAGCAAACAAAGCCCTGAGCCCTGTGGCACCCCACAAAGTAGGGGCATAGGCTGGATCTCTCACTCCCTATCAGTACCAGTTGGGATTAGCTTCGAAGAAGAACGTGAACACTATGAGCACAACACTATGCCCCGCTTCACCAGCATTCCAAGTAAACCCAAAAGTGCTATAGTTGATGGTATCAAAAGTTAGCAATAGGTCAAGAAGGGTCAGGATAGATTCACTACCTCCATTCCTCTCCTGCCAGACACCATCCAAAAACATAGCCAATGCCATTTGTGTCCCATATCCAAATCTGTAACATGACTGGAAGGATCCAGCTCCTCCAGAATCCTCTGCAGCTGCTGCATGATAATCTTTTCAATCACCTTCCCTAAGAAGGGGAGGTAGGAACATTGGATGAAAATTATCCAGAATGGTAGGGTCCAGTAGGGGTTTCTTGAGAAGGGGGTACATTGGTGCCTCTTTAAATAGTGCTAAGAAAACACCTTCCCTCAAGGATGAATTAACCATCTCTAGGACCCACCCACGTCATCTTCTTGGTGGTCTTGATGGTGGTCTTCATGGATCTAATTCATAGGCGACTATGGCCTTGTCCACTTCCTTGAGACTTAACAGGATCAAGCTGTTCCCAGAGAGCTGTTTTAAATAGTCTCCCAGGCATCTGCAAAAGAACATGCTTCTAAACTGAAAACAGATTATCCAATGTATGCATTGAAAATTGCTCAGTGCACTCCTGACAATAATACCTTTGAGCTTGTCCTACCCAGGAGGGTCTGAGTAAACTAAACACAGCCGCTGGGTGGTTCTCTGCAGACATAATAAAAACAAAGAAATCTTGGACATTTTGCTGCTAGTAGGCCTTAATAGGAATTCGTGATCAATTGGATTCATTCCTCGTGTTTCTCCAGTGGTGCTCTAGATATCTCTTTACCCTTTACAGCTTCTTGAACTCCTCTATAAACCACAAGAAGTACCAGGAGCAATCAGCCAAAAGAGATTACACAGGTGCAGTCCCATCCAAGGCCTCTGCCTCCCTGTTCCAGGCAGTGATCCAGGCCTCAGCAAGCAAAACCTCACATAGAACCACTAGTTCCTTTTGGAATCCCAATGGATCTATCAGTCACTGGTGGACTGATCAAATAGGCCCTACCTCCCTACAGAAGAGAGTAACAAGTGAATTTCAGCCATCAGGGCATGATCTGACTATGACAGAGAGAACAAAGATAGTTCTCTCCTCAGATCACATTGCCACTGCTCTGACAAGAAAGCCATGTCTGGTGTATAACCACTGTTTCAAGCAGGGACATAAATAACCTGAGACAGGCTCATGGCCACCATGGTGGTGATAAATTCCCAAAGTGCTTCCAAGGACAACAAATTGAAATTTCCCAAGACCATCTGCCTGGAGAATTCCACTGCCCAATTATCTACACATTCATAAATACATAAACATCCAGATTCAGCTCTGTCCCCTTGCTCTCACTCTATGGAAGGAAGGTCACCCCTACCACACCAATGGTTCCCCCATATTGAATTGCTGTCATATAGGGTCCCCACATGACCAGGACCTCAGCCACCAATCTCAAAGGTCTAGATTATTGCTGTAGCTGGTCCTGTGATTCCAGCCACTGTTTTATCTTGTTTGCTATGATGGCAAGTTAGCAACCTCACTGCAATCCACATGCCCGTCCCTCTAGTGTTGCTGCTGCCATCATCCCAACTCATTGCTACTGTTGGGTGCTAGCTGCTGGCCTGTTGCCCTGTCCTCCTATGAAGATCCAGCCACTTTCCTGGGCCTATTAAATCACTTGACCATTGCCTGCTCCAGCCTTGTGTGGCTGCTCCACTCCATCCACTAGCCTAAGCCTGATCCAGCCCTCTGCCTGGATAGCCCAACTAGGAACCCTCTAACTTCTTACCTGGGAGAGTTCAGTTGCCTTCCTGGGCCTGCATATTGCCCATTGCTCACTGCCACTCACTGCTCACTGCTCATTTTCCTAATTGTTCTGCCCCTCAGAGAGTTACCGACTGCTTGTTCGGTGAGTGCTCCAGCTGTTCTGTTATTATGGCATGTTTTCTGAGTTAGTATATTCTGAATGGCATTTTTAAATAATGTATTTTATCTTATAAACTACAACTAGTACAAAATAATGTAGCTAGATTGCCCAATAGTCAAATTATAGTAAACTATTTCATCTGTCCTGTAGTTATTGGACTGGCTATAAATTTACTTCCAAATTCAAGGTGAAGAAATCTGCTATAGTATACAAATCTATATATAGTTAGGATCTGGATATCAAGTGGTATGCTTACTCCCTATCAACAAAGATGTGGCAAAGATACCAGCTTGAATTTGCCAGGATTGCTGCCTTTTCATCACATATTGACTTGAAGGAGTGTATTCTCAAAAACCATACTGGTAGTTAGAGAATCATCTCTGTTTTGGCACCAAGCATCCAGTGCTAGTTTAAGGCCTATCTGTTTTACTTAGTTTTACTGTTTTACTTTACTTAGTTGATACTGCTATACGTTTTCTGCTTATTTTATTTAATAACTGTCCTATAGTCAGAGTTTTAAGATTTAAGTATCTTTGATTACTGATAATTTAATTTATAAACAATACATTATTTTGAACCATTCTTTTAACTTGTGATCAGTTTTTAAAAATGTATATATAATTGAATATTGTGATTATTAAAAAGCAATGTAAACATAGAGAAAAATAGACTAACACGAAAGCTAGTGCCTGCAAAGGTAGTATGTGGAACCATCTCGTTAGTATACACATTTGCATTGTACAAATGAATTTCATGTCAAAAAATTACTTTACACATGGTAATAGTGTCACTGCATCCATCATGAGGTGAATTAACCAGTTTTATAACATTTGAATAGTTACAGATATTTGACAAACTTGATTATGCATTAATGCATTTTTATTTGACCTTTAATGTTGAGATTTCACAATGAAGTTATTTTAGGCAACAAGTTTATTTGTTTAATTGTTATACATTATGCTAAGTTTTACAAATCATGATAAAGGTTTCTCTTAAGTAGCTTTGACAGTTTTATCAGAGGAGACATATGGCCTACAAATACCAAAGGAAATCCTTTGAAAACATCTGCAAATTGCCTCTCAAGTGACCTTGTTTTACTGTTAATACATTTTCATAAGTAATTATGCAGATTGCATTTAGACTCAATAATTTCATCATGTTTATTTTAATTAGAGCTGCATTGTAGAGCTACAATTTTACTATTTTATTAGCCACAGGCATGCCAATAAATACCAAGCTAAAACAAAGCCTAAATTAATCTAGTAAGTAGTACTTGACTTTTATTTACCATAAAAATACTCAATTATTGAAAAATCTCTTGTCATTGCTACATTTCCCATATACAGTTTGTATCTTTTGATTCTTGTGTTCCCAAAAGATTAGAAGCTAACAGAAAAATTATTAAAATTATTAATTTAAAATAACTCAGTTTAATTATTGAAATAAACTAAAACAAGACAACAGAATTGATATGAGTATTAAGATCCTTCACTCAAACCATGTATTTTATAGATTAAAAATATTGACTTAAAAATGCAAATCTCATAAAGAAGTATTCTGTGAAAGAAATGCTATTCAGTTTTTATGGTTGAATATAGTAGAAATAAATATTTTGGTAGTTTGCTTACATTTTTTTTCTATTGGATTTCATTTTATTGAGGAGAACATTTTAGTAACCAATTTTAGATTTGACATGTAGCAATTTGTCTCAGACATTTGTGACAAATTTGAAGAAAAAGTCATACAGTGTTAGATTTTCCAAAACGTTTTGGGAATATACTTACATTTTGTTGATCATAGAAAACTTTTAATTTCTTTCCATATTTAATGTAACAGAAGTATACTAGTTAAGAAGTAAAAGGTGTTATATTTTGTTTGTGTTTTTTAATAGAGGTACGTTTAGAAAATAACATCGTTGATGAAATTGAAAATTTGTGCTTAGCTTCCCTCTGGAGAAAAAAAAGCAGTTTGGATAATGTTGAATTAACTGCATGTGTTTTTGATTATTTTATGTGTCTGCATTTATTTTATTTTCAAATAAACTATTATTTTCAACAACTATGCATTTATTTTATTCTACTATCTGATTTTAGTATTTACTATTTTTAATATGTTCTCTTTCAGGATAACGTTTTGCCATATACCTTTCCAGAGTAAATGGTTGTATGTGGGTACCGAAAGAGGAAATATACACATTGTCAATGTGGAGTCTTTCACTCTCTCAGGCTATGTCATCATGTGGAATAAAGCCATTGAACTGTGAGTATGACCTGGGTGAAAAAAATGGATATAGTCCATTTGGACCCTGTTCTTTAAAATATATAAATAAATTAATTATACTTTTAATTTTTACTGTGGCTTTGATGCTTTGACTATTGCTGTCCAGTAAGTACAGACACTGCATAAAATAATAAAATCTGTCAGAGAAAATATGGTAAAACAAGGACTATTCCAATATTATTTTAAGTGGATATGTGCATAAAACTGTACTCTATTCCTTTACTCATTTATAATTTATTATAGACCCACGAATATAAACTGTTCTCTTCCAGTAGTCTCAGTAGCATTTCATTTAGGCTGTAAAAAAGGTGAATAAATATTGAATGAGATACAAAATAGGAAAATGGGCTAAATGGAGAGGTGGGATTTTGAACAATGTGGAGATCCATATTCTGCATAATGCTTTTGCCCAATTTTCCAACATGTTGACCTGCTTTACCCACTTCATCCTCTCAACAGAGATGCAGAAAAATATCTCCTAATAAAAATGTTAGTAAATAATGAAAAAGCAGTTAAATTGATTGAATAAGTGGGTGTTAAATAATTTTTAAGAATATGCTCTTTTAAGTGGAAATTTAAAAAATCACAATCAAAAATAATGCAAACTTACAAAAGAAAACAATAAAAAGAAAATGTAGAAAGTATAGAAAACGAGGAAGACATGATGAACTGAAGATGGCTCCCTGTTAAAAGTGGAGCCAATGATCATAGCAGAATGTAGAGGTAGCAAGTAGACCTGCAACAGGTTTCCATGTACTGGTGGGTCTTATAGCTGGTTAAAGTTTTCATGTGCCAGTGGGCTTTGTGGCCTGTGCTGGGCCTCCCGGAGATTTTCTCTACCCTCTTGAGGTACTCCTATGTGCCTTACCTCAGATTCTGCCTGCTTAATGACCATGAAATTGCTTAACAACCACAACAAGGAGTGTCAAATGTGTGAAATCTAGCTTAATGACCGCTTTGCTTCACACCTGAGATTCTGTCCCAATTGTGATCATAAGTTGAGGACTATGTATTTGAAGGGACTAAAGATCAAAATTATTAAAAGGAAAGAATATGATTTGGTTTATTTTATCAAGGTTAAAATAGATATGTTAATCTCAGATAACTTTTAATAGAGTTTTTCTGATCAGGATTGAATAACAAGATTTTAAGGATTTGTTTATAGATAAGATATGAGATATGAGAAAAAGAGAAAAGGTTACATACTGTACTTGTGATGAAGAGGAAAGTTTTTTCTTCACAACCAAGTGAAATTATAATAGCTGAAAGCACTTGGGCAGATGAAAAAAAAACCCTACTTAGAGCAGACTTGGGCATTTTATGGTCCCCGGATCACATCTGGCTCTTTGGTCGTCCCTGTCCAGCCCAGGTAGGGTCAGTCAGAAATTAGAAATAAAATGTAAACAAGCTACTGCAGAGTATATGCAGCTGGCAGCTCTAGCAGAGTGGAAAGAATTAGTGCTCCACGACCACCCCAGGATGGAAGAAGTTGCCTGTTCCTTTTTTAGGGCTCTAATGTATGACTAGCACCTTGACTTGGGCTCATTAATGGAAAGTGAATCTGCTTAATAATGATATTGTAGTTTATACTATAAATGTTGCAATATTCCATACATCTGTATTTTTGCTTCTTTAAAATATCGTTTAAATTTTAGGTCATCCAAGTCTCATCCAGGGCCTGTTGTCCATATTAGTGACAATCCAATGGATGAAGGCAAGGTATGTTTAAAAGAAAAAACATTAAACCAAATCTAAATTACATTGAAGAAGTTTGTGCTTTAGCACTAAAGTATGACAAATGCTTTATTGGATGTCCCAGGAATCACTTTTACATATATCAAGCATTAGAACAATGTATTTTTTGCAATTGTACCTCCAATGGCTATTTGCAACCATGTCTACTGACTATTCATAATTGTACTTTTAACATCCTGTGCTTCTAAAACAACTAAATGGAAACTCTAGTAAATGCTCAAATGTTTATTTTAATATGAGTTTGTATTATTACAAGCAATTACCAAACGGTTGCTTTTTAAAACATTACAGTAATTTTATTACTTTAATACATTAAAAAAGCCAAATATAGCAAAACGCAAGATAACAAAAACATGTTATAATGAATATAACTACGGTAGTTATGAAACACTGTACAGGTAGTCCTCAACTTACAACAGTTCACTTAATGACTGTTCGAAGTTACAACAGCACTGAAAAAGGTTACTTATGACCATTTTTTATATTTATGACCATTGCAGCATCCCCATGATGGGTGCAGAGTCCCGGGATCATGTGATCACCTTCTGCAACCTCTGACATGCAAAGTCAATGGGGAAACCAAGTTCATTTAATAACCGTGTTATTAATTTAACAACTGCAGTGATTCACTTAACAAATTTGTCAAGAAAAGACCTAAAATGGGGCAAAGCTCAATTTCTTAACAACAAAAATTTGGGGTTCAATTATGATAGTAAATTGAGGACTACCTGTATTACATTCTGAATCACACAGAATAACTCCATTTTAATAATAATCTTTCCACTGCTTCAGTAAATAGCAGGCAATTGACACACATCATCTAATCTGTGTTTGTATTTTTCCATGTTAAAAGAATCTTGTTTGCTATACCCTAAGTTTGTACATCATTAGATATTCATAAAATGATGAATTCTATTTTTTTTTTGCCAGGTTCAATGAACAACTTTAAATATATTGTTCTTTTCCATTGCTCTTTAGTTGTCTACTAAAAACACTATTTAGAATATTCCAAAATACAATTTAATAATAATTATTGTTAATAGTCTCATATTAATCAATTTTATCATATAATAATCATAATTGGGATGAATAAAATCTAGGTTATGCTTCACATTGAAAATATTTTTAAGAATTTATCAGTTTGCTTGAAATACTCTGAAGGTACAACAGTGGGAATCTTTTTAAGCACACATATTATCTAGGAAGTAATATTCATTTTGACAATATTTGTCTTTCCTTATAAGCTCATTGTGATTTTTAACTGTCAATATTACTCAGGTAAAATGTCTCTCTATACTGTACATATTCATTATATTGCTACCCTTCAGAAGCGGGAGGGGGTGATCCATTTTTCTTTTTACCTTTGGATCAATACTTTAAGCAGAGACTGTTATTTGCTTTTTAATTAAATAGCAAAACAGTTAAAAGATGAGAAGTTCCTTAAATTTGCAGAAAATTGGACTAGCAAATAATGTTTGAGGACATCAGCCAAAATTCCAACATCAAATTTTGGTTGATATTTTTAGGTAATTTACATCTTTTGTATGGAAGATTGATGTCTAATTTTCTATGTTTTCATTCATTCAGTTTGTATGCTGTTTTATTAGTTGAAATGGAATATAATGTAGAATAGCAGGATAAATTTAAATATTGGAAGATCTTCTCATATCTGATTTTAAATTTAAAAATTGATCTTCTATGTATTTGTGACTAAATGCCTTTAAACCATTTTGAGAAGTAAGAACATCAGATTGAGAATCTCAATTTCCAAAATGATATTGGTTGATCCGAAGCACAAATCTAAGCTTTTGTGTGCTCTTCATAAGTAATTTTCATCTGTTTTTTTTTTAACCTCATCTTGGTCCTCTTTGAAATTTTTTTTAATATTCTTAGAATCATTTAATATTCTTAGAATCATTAAAAAACTGTTTTAATCCTGAAATTCTATTAGATGTGGGGAAGGGAAGAAACCCCATTAAATCATCCATATTTATTTATTTATCTCAATAAAAATGTAGTACACACTAAATTCTATCAGTATAAATACTGGAGCTGATTTGAGATACTAGCAGAAACCCATTCTGTCTAAAACTTAGAAGTCTTCAAGGAAGTATTTACTTTTCGTTGGTCATATGCAATAACAACCTTTGCAGCTAATCAGCAAAGGCTTCTCCTTTCCCATCAAGTGGAGATAAACCAGGGACAAAACAGGACCATCCTTTGGGGAACTACTACCATTTTCAGATAATGTAACCTGATGAAATGTTTGCTGCTAGGTAAGATTGAAGAATCTAGACATCACTGTTATGAGACGAGTAGAGGGAAATGCAGTTTTCTATTATATTTAGGGTTTTTTTTAATGAATTGTTGTATTTGTAAATCTTTTTCTTGTTGTGTTTGTTTGCTTACACTCAGGGTACATTTTAAGAAGGGGTTTCATTCAAGTATGCTGTGATTTAGCTGCAGACTGTATTAATACAGGAGATGGTGTGCTTGGTGATGTTTTGTTATCTTAAGAGGTTCTTAAATATTCAAAAAGTTACTCACTTTAGTAGTGAGTAATTCAACACTATGTTGCACATTTTGAGTCAGACACAAAATTGCAGGTTGATTTACTTTCTATAAAAGAAAAAGAGACTAGCTATTTTAGAAACTGGTGGCAGAAAAGTGCAGAGGAATAATTTATTTTTCCAAATCAGTTTCTAGCATTTTTCAGCTCAGCTTCCACTTGAGGCAATAAACAGTTAAGCATGCCACATAAATCAGTGCAGTACATTGGTTTACTGTCTCCCTTATATATGTAGATATTTGTTAGTCTATCTACCTATTTACCTACTGACTTACCTTCCATCCTTCCACATGAACTGAAAAGGCAGTTATACAAGTTGTGCTGAGTTTCAGCTTTTGTCTCCATAGTTTGCAGAAGAAAACGTTATCTACCATAGGTTACAAAAGAGCTAAATAACTGTAGCGGGGGTGTAATATAGTGCGCTTATTTGTTTAAAATGCTAGCAAGATAATGATTCAGTTCACATTTTAGAAGCTAACTTGGGAAAAAAACCTGGTCTTGCCACTAAAATTATTGTGTCATAGGGAGATGGATTAGATCTTTTAAAAAAAAGAAGGAAGTAAGATAAAACAGACACTCTGACATATTTTCTACTGAAACATTGTTATGTAGAGAGTTTCTTAAGTCATATGGTATATTCTTAAAATAGACTTAAAAGTCTGAACACCATTTTTGCATCCTCCATTAAGTTTAAGAAATTCTAGAAGAAAAATTGGCTAACATATCACTCATTCCTAAACCTTGAAGCACTTCAAAAAGGTGCCACGATTGATGGTATCAAAACCCACTAAGACCTCAATAAGGGTTAGCCTAGGATGTATACATGACTACCATCCCAGACCAATCAGAGATTATCTAAAAGTGCATTCGATGCTGTCTCAGTGCTGTGTCCTGCTTTGAAAGGCAATGGGAAGGATAATTCATTTATTCAGGGCCCTCTGTAGTTGCACTCTTTTCAACAGCCTTCCCCCAAAAGGAAACCAAATAAAAATTGTCTTGGGAAGTTTTTTTGAGAAGGGGAGGGACCATAGACTATTGAAGAGCTGGAGATATCACTCCCCTCTTCAAGGAAACTTTTAACATCATTTGAATCCAATTATATACAATCTTCTGGGAGGCCTTAATTAATCTGCACTTTACATATTGAGGACTAGTCCATTTGTTTGAAATTGAGTTTAACTTACAGGTTCATTTCTAGTTGCTGTAAGAATTAATTTAGTTAATCTAATATTTGACAAATAAAGCAGCTTGAGTCAATAAACTATCAAGGGATGTGTTGAACTCCAAGGTACAAACCAGGCCAGGAAATGGACTCCTGGGTGGACTAAAAGTCTAAAACTACTTTAAGATGGACTGTTTTAACAGAGTCCTAAGGCATAAATTACTCTTGAGCATGATACCTTTGGATTGGTAGCACTATTTTTCTGTTTTCTCAAGACATATAATTTGCTTTCTTGGATTAGCAAGTTTGTCATGTACAAGTATCATGAAGAGAAAGAATAGGTTCCTTATTTGTATAACTGTAGTTCTTTATTTAGTTTCCTGTGCTTTTTGCAAGTATCTGTCAGAACAGTTTTTAAACTTCTGTGGTTGCTATGGCAGTTTCCATGATTCAGTGAAGGGGAGGGAGCTGGACTCATGTTGGATGTCTGCATTAAGAAAAATAGCACCCGTGAAAGTGCATAATGCATATTTTATTTATTCAAATAATCTGTAACATCTCCCCAAAATGACTCTGGTGACATACTAAGGTTAAAGCCACAATAACAATAAGTATTAAATGCCAAGGCCACAAATACAGTCAAACTCATACAGAATAATTTATCTACATTTAACCAGCAGAATTTGCCTAAGCACGTAGGAAGAATACCCAGAATCACAGCCATCCTAATCTCTGGACAGTGCTGTTCTATAGGACTAGTATCACCACAGAAAAGATATGACTTTGGGATACAGCAAGATAAGATTGTTCACAATAATGGAAAAGACATGTGAATGATCAGAGAGGTGACGATTCAGAACAGTTCAGATAAGCATCTTGTCCTTTCTAAAATCATCTACAATTTACAAACTTTATAGGATATCATATATTCAGGGAGTCCTCAACTTACAACCACAATTGAGCCCAAAATTTATGTTGTTACATGAGAAATTTGTTAAGTGGGTTTTCCCCATGTTATAAACTCTCTTGCCACATTTGTTAACTGAATCACTGCAGTTGTTAAATTGGTAATCTGGTTGTTAAGTGAACCTGATTTCTCCATTAATTTTGCTTGTCAGAAGGTTGCAAAAAGGGATCACATGATCCCAGGACACGGCAACCATCATAAATGTGGATCAGTTGTCAAGCATTCAAATGTAAATCCCATGATTATGGGGATTCTGTGATGGTCATAAGTATGAAAAATGGTCATAAATCATTTTTTTCCAGTGCTGTTGTAACTTTGAACAGTCACTAAGCAAACTGTTATAGGTTGAGGACTACCTGTATAGAATATTTATATGTATCAGAATATTCAATTATTGGATGTCCCAAACAAATGATATCTCAGTGATCATTTGTCTACAATACTTATTTAAATATTAATTTATCTAACATGCAGGTGTGCTTATAGTAGTGAATTGTATGGTAATTTGGTGAGCCACAGAATTGCACTGATTATTATGTACTAGAGTGACATTAATATAACTTGTAATTTATTACAGCTGTTGATTGGTTTTGAATCAGGAACAGTGGCATTATGGGATCTCAAATGCAAGAAGGCGGAATACAGATACACACATGATGAGGTAAAAAAAATTTATAAGTCTGGAATGTTTTGAGTCATACTGTAATTTTGTTTATTGGAGTTTTGCAGAAGAATTATTATTTAGTAAATGTTCACTCATCATTGTTACTTGTATTTATGGAAAAAATACATCTAGGTGCAGTCATCTCAATAAAGCAGGAAAATAATTTATTGATTAACATAGGAATTTAAAGATTAGTAAAATGGCTTTTAAGTATTGTAGTCTCTAAAATCTCATAGAGAACAGAGAAGATTATATGTTTTAACCACCCTTGTATACCTGGATTATGAGATGATTGGGGTACTTCATATGGCCCCAACCCATAATTTGTGTTTTCCCTCCAAGTGGGATCAAAACTATTGGACCAATTTTTTCCTGTTATATAGGATTTTGTGGAACATTAGTAAGGAAAATGAGTGTCTTAAAACTTACAGAAGTTATCTTAACATTTCTGACATTAATCTTTAAAAAGTGCCAGAAAACTGGGGAATAATAAAAATTGCAACTTTTAAAGAAAGGAGAAAGAAGTATCTACGGAATTAGTGATCAATCAGTTTAATATCTGTAGAGGCAAGAAACTAGTTATTAAACCAAAATAAGTGACTTTTTAACAGCATTGCTCTATCAGATAATTTTCTCTCCTTTATGACAGAAAAAGCTAGTTATGTAGTAGAAGTACACTGCTCAAAAAAATAAAGGGAACACTTAAACAACACAATGGAACTCCAAGTCAATCACACTTCTGTGAAATCAAACTGTCCACTTAGGTAGCAACACTGATTGACAATCAATTTCACATGCTGTTGTGCAAATGGAATAGACAACAGGTGGAAAGCATAGGTAGTTAGCAAGACATCCCCAATAAAGGAGTGGTTCTGCAGGTGGTGACCACAGACCACTTCTCAGTTCCTATGCTTTCTGGCTGATGGTTTGGTCACTTTTGAATGCTGGTGGTGCTTTCACTCTAATGGTAGCATGAGACGGAGTCTACAACCCACACAAGTGGCTCAGGTAGTGCAGCTCATCCAGGATGGCACATCAGTGCGAGCTGTGGCAAGAAGGTTTGCTATGTCTGTCAGCGTAGTGTCCAGAGCAAGGAGGCGCTACTAGGAGACAGGCCAGTACATCAGGAGACGTGGAGGAGGCCATAGGAGGGCAACAACCCAGCATCAGGACCGCTACCTCCGCCTTTGTGTAAGGAGGGACAGGAGGAGCACTGCCAGAGCCCTGCAAAATGACCTCCAGCGGGCCACAAATGTGCATGTGGCTGCTCAAACGGTCAGAAACAGACTCCATGAGGATGGTATGAGGGACCGACGTCCACAGGTGGGGGTTGTGCTTACAGCCCAACACCGTGCAAGACGTTTGGCATTTGCCAGAGAACATCAAGATTGGCAAATTTGCCACTGGCGCCCTGTGCTCTTCACAAATGAAAGCAGGTTCACATTGAGCACATGTGACAGACGTGATAGGGTCTGAAGACGCCGTGGAGAACGTTCTGCTGCCTGCAAGATCTTCCAGCATGACCGTTTTGGCAGTGAGTCAGTAATGGTATGGGGTGGCATTTCTTTAGGGGGCCGCACAGCCCTCCATGTGCTCGCCAGAGGTAGCCTGTGCCATTAGGTACCGAGATGAGATCCTCAGACCCCTTGTGAGACCATATGCTGGTGCGGTTGGCCCTGGGTTCCTCCTATTGCACGACATTGCTAGACCTCATGTGGCTGGAATGTATCAGCAGTTCCTGCAAGACGAAGGCATTGATGCTATGGACTGGCCCACCCGTTCCACAGACCTGAATCCAATCGAGCACATCTGGGACATCATGTCTCGCTTCATCCACCAATGCCAATTGCACCACAGACAGTCCAGGAGTTGGGGGATACTTTAGTCCAGGTGTGGGAGGAGATCCCTCAGGAGACCATCTGCCACCTCATCAGGAGCATGGCCAGGAATTGTAGGGAGGTCATACAGGCACGTGGAGCCACTGCTGAGCCTCATTTTGACTTGTTTTAAGGACATTACATCAAAGTTGGACAGCCTGGAGTTTTTTTTTCCACTTTAATTTTGAGTGTAACTCCAAATCCAGACCTCCATGGGTTACTAAATTTGATTTTCATTGATAATTTTTGTGTGATTTTGTTGTCAGCCCATTCAACTATGTAATGAACAAAGTATTTAATAAGCATGTTTCATTCATTCAGATCTAGGATGTCTTACTTTTGTGTTCCCTTTATTTTTTTGAGCAGTGTAGTTTACTGACTTATTAGTCTTACAACCTTATTAATAAAATAAAATACAATACATAGTCTAATTTCAGAATAAAATAGATAGGAAGCAATACAGTGATAAAATACCTATGTAGTGACACAAGGAGTTAGTAATCAGATAGATGAATCTCCCTCACAGGGAACACCAATTTGTTAAATATATCAGGTTCGTAGGATCCCTGCCTTAGTTATAAATTTACCTGTTTTGAATACAATGTGTACATTTGAGCCCAAGCGGAAATATGATTGTGGTTCGGATTGCAGTGGGCCGTTCTTTTCAATAAGGATGATAAGTATTTAAGTCTAATGGGGCATATAATTGAAAGTTAAACAATATTTGAGAAATATTTTCAGTAGCTGGGGCACTGCATATACAGGTTCTTTCATAATATGTCAAGTGGTGGAAATGCTCACATTTGGCCATGAAGTTCAATAATTCAAAGTTAAGTAGAGCAAAGGAAAGCTGTGGATGTTGTATGCCTTGATCTCAGTAAAGCATTTGACCAGGAGAATCATAATAGTCTTGTGAACAAGATAGAAAAATATTGAGTAGACGGTACTATAATTTGGGATATTTACAGCTGATTGAACACCTACATCCAAAGTATCCTCATGAGTGGTTTTGATCATTGTGATGGGAATGTTGAATGGAATCCTTGAAATTTTCATTCTCATTCCAATGCTATTCAACATCCTTAAATACCTGGCTTGCGGTAGTGCATATGATAAGAATCTATAAATATTGGTGTAGCACTAGCTACACCCACTCCTCATTTAGTGACCAAGTTCTGTTAAGCAAAATGGTCACTGAGTGAACATGAGAGAGAGAGGGAGGGAAGGAAGGGAGGGAGAGAGAGAGAGAGAGAGACAAAGAGAGAGATGTGTGTTGTAAAGATTACTGGTTGTTGCCATCTCATTCAGATAAAGTTCTTGTTCAGCTAGTAACTCCAGTATTACTTTGCCTCCATCATGCATTGTTGTCAAGTGCATGAAATTTTGTGGTAATTGCATGCATTAGTTGCAAAATGATTTTTTAAAATTACTGTGGTATTTGCTAATGGTCATTAACTGAAGAATGGGCATACATGTAAGCAATCTATGTGATGTAGCAACTAAAAAAGGCAAATTTCATCCAGATCAAGAGTCAGTAATTACCTGTGTACTCTGTTGATTAATCCTCATTTGGAGTACAATGGTATTTTGGTCCTCATCAGTAATTTGTTCCGGAAGGCTTGCTGAATATTAAAACTGATGGGTATTGAGAAAACCACATGACTTACCACTTGACCTGCTATTTTGGCCAGAAGAAATAGCGAGTCACAAGGTAGCCATCAGCAAGTTAATTGTTTGGTTGTCAGCTACTGGGAGAAAGACGAGCGTTGGACAAGATTTCTGCTTCAAAACACGTTGAATACCAAATTCACCAGGTTTTGACACATTGAGTGCCGAGGTATGACTATACTATTCCATTTTGGGCTGTACATTTTAAAAGGATAGAGACACTCCACTGAGTTCACAGGATATGTACCAGAATTATGAGGCCTTTGGAAATCGAGCCTTATGAAGAATGGTAATTTGTTTAGCTTACAAATAGAAAATTAATAGAAAATATGAAAGCAGAGAAATATCCAAAGTCTATCCCATTGCAGAACAGTGTATTGTTCTCTATTAAAACTGAAAGAAGAACAAGATTAATGTGTGTTAATTAAAGGAGATTGAGGCTAAATATCAGTAAAACATTCTTAATGACAAGCATCGCTAAAACAGTTTTCCTAAAACATTATCTGACTACCTTTCATTTGATGTTTTCAAACTGGCTGGATGGCCCTATTAGAAATGGTTTAGTGAATTTTTGTACTGTTCATCAATAACAATTTAATTCCTCTGTGGTTTCCCATCTGTATAATAGTTTTCCAGTTTTAAACATTTGCTTTTCTGCTATAGGTAAGTAGGTATTCCCATCACCTACTTCAAATAAACTGTAAATATTTTTCAACTGTGGCATATTCCAGAATGTAGAATTTCACAACTCATTTTATAGAATATATGTCCCCTAAAGCAAAAACCATTCATGTTCTCATATAAGTGTCTATAATATTGTTGCCTAATACATTTTGAGCATCTTTTATGCTCAAATGACAGCATGGATTGGATATAGGCATTAATAAGTTTTTAACCTTTTTAAAAAAGAAATTAGATGGAATATAATATAGTTCTTTTAACGTGTGGTTGTGTGTATCTGTTTGTGTGATATCTATAACTTAAAAATCTGATTAAATCTAAATTTGGCATTCTGCATATGGGAATCAATTCCTTGATTAATGGATTCTACAAAACTTTTGTTGTATTAGTTCAATTAATAATATTTTGTATCGACTGTGGTATTTTGCTATCTCATTAGTTTATTTCTAATTTTGGAGTGAATTTTGTATGCATATAATTAGATTGTCTAGCTCTTTTTCTTTCTTAATGCTTTGTTTTTAACTTTGGGGTAAGTTAAATTAGGTAGGCGGACATTTGCTGGACACAGTATTTAATTAATGTGGTGATAGTAGAAATTCTGTTCTGTAATTCATTATGCAACATGTATAGCAGATATACTGTGAGTGATAAAGGATAGGGAGATCATAAAAGTTTGTTAAAATATATTGGTTTAAAAGTCTTATAAAAACAACATCTTTTCAGTGATATGCAAGTCTGCTTTCAGAACTATAACCCATTACATATAAGATTTTCCTTGTCCTGTTCTTTGTAAAGGTACTTAAATTTACATCTCTTCTAGATAGCGAAGACCTCAGTTGACTGTAGGTTTTTCCTATCATCAGGAATGTACAAAATGTTTATGAGGAAAATGTGAGGAAGGAAGAGAGGGGCACCGCATTTATGATTCTTTATGAAATAAATGTTGTCATTTTTATAATTAATTGCATAAGCCATAATATTTTCAATATTATGAAAAAAATAGTGACCTTTTTCTAAGGCACATGCAAGGCTAGTATATGTTTAACATATTTAGGTTGGGTATTAAGATATAAACTCTTACCAGTGTTGATCATAGGGTGACATTTTACCAGTAATTAATAACAGTATGTCATAAAAGGTGGTAATCATAAAAAAATGGACATTTTACCCCTAAGTATTCAAAACCCATTCTGTTACATAAGAAAAAGGAAATAGAAAACAGTATGAGTCTTGAGAGTTTTCTTGAACGCTATAGGGATAGGACTTGGTCAATTTCAGTTAGTGAAGTACTCCGGAGATCCTTTAGGCATGGAGGAAAAAGAGGATCCTTTCCCATAGAGCAGGCACCCTGATTTGTTTCAAATGAGGACAGGTGAGAAGATATAAACAGCCTGGTAAGATTAAGGTAGTCTTTTAGGTAACTGGGCAGCAAATAATTTAATCTTTTAAAAGTTTTTAAATTGGGTTCCAACTAAACTGGCAATTAGCAAAGAGGTCACAATTTAGTGTCTCACAAATCATTTAATTCAGCAACAGGTATAGGTGGCAGTTTAAAAAAAGATTTCTGGCTGTTGCCATCTCTACCATCCCTATAAGAAACAAATGGTTTTGGAAGCCCAATCCTTCAGAGACAGGGATGCTCCTAGGTGACACCACCCAAATGTTGATTTCTTTATATCAAACATGGTGTTGATTTCCCTCTCTGAATCGCTTTTGTGTTTCCTGAATAAAATACATTTGCACCAATATGTATATATAGTGTATGTAAACATATACATGGAACTATATTGTACTCTTATATTAAAAGAAGACTCTTTACTCTTAACATTTCCATAAGAACAGTTACACTCCCACTTGGAGCCATATTAAATCCCACCTAAGTACTAAGATGGTAAATTGTTCTCATCTTGTTTAATCAGCATGATATTTAAACAGAAATTCCAATTTCTGGTATTTCGCAGTAGATGCTGCCTTGGTAACCATGATTAGTCCAAAGCAAGGAGCATATTGGCTATTTTAAGGGAGTATTCGGTAAAAGAGAGAAAATATTTTCCTTTTTTAGGACATCATATGGCGGGTCTTCAGGCCATTCAGGAGGCAGAAGCCTATTTGTGATGTGTGATGTCACTAATGTGGCCCTCTGCTGTACCCCAAGACTGGATGCCCTACATCCAAAGGTTAGTGAGTGTAATTAGGTTAGGTATTTATAGCTTTATTAGAAAGGAGATACCCACACATATTTAATTTCCTTAGAAATTTTATCAAGTCCTATGATTGAAGAACCTTAAAAAGGTCAGAAAATTCTTGAATTTAAAATACTAGTCTATGCACTGTAAGTTGGAAGTGCTTACCTTTAAGCTTGCATTTTATGTATCAACATAGCATATTCTAAAGAGATCCAAAATAAGATTTCTTGTAGCATTCCTTATGCAACTAGTGAGAAGTTAAACCTTACACTCCTATTGCAATAATAGTCCAAATTAGAACAGAGTAATTTTTCTTCATTTTAAATAGCAGCTTTTACTAGGAAATAGAAATACAGAATATACTATAGAAAAATAAATTAACAGTTTACTTCCCAAATGACTGAATTTTACTAATTTTTATTTTAAAAATGACAGAGAAGCAAAATATGATTTCAATATTCAAATCACCCCTATTTTCAAGTGTAATGCTTTTTAAAACAATATTTGATTACCATAGTGACCAAACAGAGATCTGCTTGCTTGTCAGAATATACCAATAACATCTACAATTTTAAAAAAAGGAATTATGGATTTTATAAGCAGTTGCTTTCCACAGTTGTCCAGTTGATTACTGCCCTGTCCTTGTTTCTCTGAAAAACTTTGCTCTCCAGGATTCTGTTGGCTGGGTTAGATCATTGCATTCTTTGAGATTGACTTTTTAATGCTGATTTTCAGATTACTGTTTATTTGTTGGAAGACTCAAGAGGAATTGTTTCAAACTATATTGCATATTCTTGTTTTGATTCTACATATGTAATCCTTTCTTTTCATAAATGAAGTTTGGAGAAGCAGAGTAGAATCTGCTTTGTCATTCTGTAACAAAACTAACTCTTTCTCAAACTCAACCATACCTCTAAAGTAAATAAGAATTTCTCATTGCAAAGAATTTTGGACAAACGAAATGCTATGCATTTTGTATCAGTTCTCAGTTCTTTCCCTTTTTAAAATGGCTACATTGTAGATAGTATATGTTTGGTGAATTGTTTTCTACCTCAGCTGGCTTTTGTGACATGCAGTATCTGCTGAAGTCTACTACTCTACAGCAGGGGTGTCAAACTCGCATCGTCACGATGGTGTCGTGATGTATTGGGACTTCCCCCCCTTTGCTAAACCGAGTGGGGGTGGGGCCAGCACATGATGAATCCATCCCGCGGGCCACAAGTTTGACACCCTTGCTCTACAGTAAAGGAGAATAGCATGCCCCCTTAATGTAAGCATTTTAATTAGATGCATGCTAGACATCATTGCAGAATTTTTTTTTTAAGTATCAACAACTATATAGTAAACAGCAATTACTGATAGCATGTTACAAGTACAACCTAGTACTAGTAATCTGTGGCACAAAATAAGTTTGCATGCCAAATGACACAATTTTTGTAGAAATTCTTCAGAATTTAAAAAAGAATGATTGCAGAAGAAACTAAAATCTGTTCAAAAGGTTGCTTCTCTGTGCTCTTTTGTGAAAGACGTTTCTAATAATACAAAGGCAAAAGAGATTCTTTTTACTATTGTTGAATGCTGGTATGTTACTTTTTTTTCTCTTTTCCCCCCTGATTAGTGTTGTGATACTTTTATCTTCTTAGTGCCTCTTTTGTCATGCAGATAATGTTCAGCATGTAAAGACTGGTGTAAAAGTTTTCTGAGGTTTTGAGAGCCAAAAGTAATAGAGCAGGGCTTCAAACCCCAGCCCATAGGCTGGATGCGTCACACGCTGGCCACACCCATGTCTGGTTTAGCAAGGGGGAAAAAGTTCCAATACATTTAAGTGTTGTGACTCCGAGATTTGAACCTGATCAGTCAGCAGATGTGGGTTCAAGCGAGGAAGAAGATCTGGCACTGAGATTCGAGCCTGCCTTAGAGGGGAGTCAAGTGGAGGGAGAGGAGTTGGATCTGAGATATGAGCCTGATTTATTGGAGGTTTCAGAGTCCACTCCCTCCCCTGAATCTACTTCCCTGATTGCACCTCAGTGTTAACTGTTAATCAGGAAAGTCTGTCAGAGGCTTCAAGCGGTGATGAAACTGCCGGATGCTGGCTGGATACCAGAACTAGGAGAAGATTGAGACGTCAGTCTCAATTAGAAAAGAGACATCCAGCAAAGGATTAATTAATGAGACTGACACGCCCTTTCTCAGAGGATATAAGGGAGCATACGAGTTCGTAATCTTTGCTAGAAACAAAGTGGATTTTGCCTTGGAAAGAAGTGTGTCTGACTACACCGTTGTGATTTACGAACTATACAGAATTGCCAGACAGATTCTAGGAGGATTGCCAAAGGACTGTGATAACAGAGCAATTGAATCTTCTATCTCTGGCTTTGTTTGCGTAAAGTATTTGAACTCTGTAACTTGAGATTCTCACCTGTGGATACAGGTGGGACAGAACATTTAAATATCTTAAATCTGTGTGTTTCGTTCTTGTTTTAACAGCAATATTTGAAGCCAATGTATTGCTGATTGGTTATCTTTGTAAACAACAATAGGATCTTTTACATCAATTCTCATATCAATTAATAATTGCTTATACAAAACTAAATCTGTACATAGTAAAGACAAACGTGAGAATTCAGCTTCCATTGTTGACAAACTTAGATGTTTCTGTCTAATAGATCTGCATCCAATTAATGCTTTTCCCAATGTACAGTACCCAATGTAGATTTTCGTGCATTTATGTCTGTAGAAAAACTTGCATCAGCATATGCAGTTAAATTCAGTTCATCTTTTGGCTCCAAATGCAATGCATAATGCATTGTTTGTTTCAGATATCTTAACACACGTTTAGCAGCTTGCCAGTGCCTTTCAGTTGACTCAGTGTTAAATCTCGCTAATCGATTAACACTGTATGTAATATCTGGCCTTGACCAATTACTGAGATAAGATAAACTACCAATCAAAGACTGATAAATGTTCTTATCAAAAACAGGACTTTGAACATCACTATGGCTAAATTCCTGGCTCATTGGTGTTTTAGCCGGTTTACAAAGTTCTATTTTAAAACTTTTTAGTAATTGGTTAATTTTATCTGCCTGTGAGATCTTGTATCCTCCCCTAGTTCTGTCTAACTTTAAACCAAGATATTGTTTGATTTCTCCTAACTGTTTTATCTTAAATTTATTTTCCAATCGTGAAATTATCTCGGTAGCTTCTTGTTCAGTTTTGGTGATTAATGCTATGTTATCAGTAAATAATAACAATAATGACACTATACCATTACTTTCCTTTTTTAAACAAACATGGATCAGCCATGCTAGCTACAAAGCCTATCTTAGTTAATTCTTTAACTATACATTGGTTCCACTCATATACTGATTGCTTTAAACCATAAAGACTCTTTTTCAATTTCCAGCAATCGTTATTATCAGTATTATCATTTTTGAGACCTAAAGGTTTCTTTAACTATATTGTGTGTTGCAATGGTGCATGCAGATAAGCTGTCTCTACATCCAAATGATTTACAATGTATTTCTCCTTAGCTGCCCACACTAATGCTGCCCTTAATGTAGTAGCCTTCAGACTAGGTGCAAACACCTCATCGTAGTCATTTGCTGTCTGATTGAACCCTTGTGCTACTAGCCTGACTTTATGGGTAACAGTCCCATCTACACCTGTCTTCAGTTTATATATCCATTTACATCCTATGGCATGTTTACCTGGTGGTAACTTAACATTTTGGTATACCTCTAGTCTTTTTAAAGATTTCAGTTCCTTATCCATTGCTTTCTGCCAAGCAGCCTGATCCTTAGCAGGATACAGTTTCAGTTCATTATAATTACTTGGAACTGTATTCACTTGGCATACAACACTAGCCTGATATCTATCAGGTGGTCGTGTTGCTCGGGTTGAACATCTTGGTAATACAGGGCTTACTGGTGGACTTTCCTGTGCCACCTGCTCCTGTTCATCTATTACCTCCTGTTTTTCCTCTTTAATGGCTATTTGTTGTTTACTGATATCATCTTTAGGGACTAATTGGGTGTCAATAATAATGTCATTGCTGGATTCCTGTTCCAGTTTATCCCATCCAACGTGCTCGAGAAATTTTGCATTAGCACTGCAATAAACATGAGCTGTGCCTCAATCCCAGAATCTAAATGATCTATGGTTGGCCTCATAACCACAAAAAATAACTTCTTAGCTCTATGTTGCCCTTTCAGTCTTTCTTGTGAGGGAATATGCACCATGCTAGAACTCTAAATGTGTGTAAATAACTTAAATTTGGCTTTCTGCCATGCCACGAGTGAATGGTAATTCTCCAGTTGTTGTATTTACTACATTGTTTAAAACATGGTTGCTACACATTATGGCTTCACCCCCACAGTGTTTCAGGTAAACCTGAATCAGATAACATAGTGCAAGCTATGGCTTGTAATGTTTGCCCTCTTCGTTCTACAAACGAGTTATGTTGTGGTCTGTAAGGTGCAGAACGTTTATGCTGAACACCAGCCAATTTCAACATAGTTTGGAATCTTTTGTTAACAAACTCAGTCCCGTTATCAGTTACTAAAGTAATTACTTTACTTTTCGTTTTTCTCTCAGCAAACCTTAGCCAGTTAAAGAAATATTGGAATGTTTCTGTTTTGTTCTTCATAAGATAGCAGAAACCGTATCGTGAGCAATGGTCCATAATACTCAAAATATAACAGGCACCTCCTAAACTTGGTTTCTTAGGACCAATTATGTCAGCAAAAAGGTTCTTTGGTCTTAAACCCATTAAGTCTGTTTGCAGGAGTAACCTTACTCTTTTCTTGACTACAAGCATTACAGTGTAAATACTTGCTACAGGGTTTCAATTTTACTCCCTCTGACAATTCAACAGTTTGTTTGAGCATTTTGAAATTAATGTGCCGTAGACGTCTATGTAGTAAATGTATACATTCATCATGTGGCTTAACTTTGTTATAAACTGAGTTAGTCATCTTCAACTGATCATCATGTATTACATATAAATCATTCTCTAATGTAGCAGTAACATTTTTACCCTCTTTCTCTATTATACAGTTATCTCCCCTAAAGGTTACTACATAACCAATATTAACTAAAGCCCTTACTGATAATAAATTAAATTTTAGTTTAGGTACATATAACATAGTTAAATGTTCATTTATACAAGAACAATATGCAGTACCTTCACCTGATGTGTTAATCTTCCATCCATTTGCCAATGATACATGTTGTTTACTCGTGGACATCTTTACAAACCTTTTTCTAACTTTAGTAATGCACTGTGATGCTCCACTATCAACAACTCACAAATCATTGTTTACAGTTGAATTGCTAGACATAGCTAAACTAACATTCTTCTTAGCCCCCTGGTCATTACCAGTATTCTGTTGTTTTCCCTTCTTACAGAATTTAGCTGTATGTCCCCTAGCCCCACAAGAAAAACATTTCCTAACAGTATAGGCAGTTGAAGATAAATCCTCTTCTTGTGGTTGTTCCTTCCTCAGTTGGTCCCTATCCAGCCATCTTCTTGCTTCTTCTAACAGTCTTCCAGTTATGTCAGTCAGTGTCAGTTTATCTCTGGGCATTACTTCCAGTGAAGATACATAATTATCATAACTTTCATCCAATGAGGAAAGAATGATGTAAACTTGATGCAGTTCTGAAAATATCAGTTCCTTTTCATGTAGCTCTTGAAAAGTTCTTTTCATGAAGTTTAAATGAGCTAAGATATCTCCACCTTTCAGAAGACGTGCTCTAAACAGTTTACGTGTAAGATGTATGTGTGCACCTACACTGTCACGAACATAAATCTTCTTCAAATTCTCCCAACATCTAGCAGCAGACTCTTCTCCATGAATATGGACTAGCTGCTGGTCACTCAGTGTTAGTCCAATTATACAAAGAGCTTGTTCGTTGTTCTGTTTAAAGTCAGCAAGCTTCTTGGCACCATCCCCATTTTCTGGATCCCAAGCATTTACATCTGGTGGGTCTTGAACTACATTCCATAAACCTCTACGTAGAAGTAGACTGCACTTCATAGACCAGGAAACATAGTTTGTTCCATCCAACCGGGTTATCAGTGATAGACTTGTTGATAGTAAACCACAATTAAACAGTAAACAGCTGTCTGTATACAGTACTGTGCATTCACACTAACTCTCAGTTATCTGAGCCTGGTATGACCTGGGCCCATAACCAGTGTTGAGGTAATGCCCCGTTAGGAGAATGAGCGCATACAGGGAGATGTATTTGAGAGTAGTGTTTGAATAATACACACACAGCACACAGATACACTGTACAGTAAATGTAGGGTTTTCCTTTCAATAAACGTTTAAGCAAAGTTCAAAATAGGCAGTCCAAAGTTATTCCTTCTATTTATTCCCCAGGACGGGAGGAGCTATTCAGCATCCACGTTTGATTTGCTTCCCAAGACAACTTCTTGTCCTCCATTGTTCACCTCTCTTATCTGCTCTGAGCATCCATGCATCTGGAACAGGCCCCAGCTGTTCTTCCTCCTCACTCATCTCTGACTACAAAGGCAGCTGCCTCTCCAGTGGCTGGGAAATGCCAGGTGGCCCTGGCTCTATCTCTGTATCTGACACTGAGCATCCATCAGAGCCTTCCCCAGGTTCCAGAACTGGCCCTCGTTCTTCCCCAACTTCCTCATTGTCTGAGTCTGCCACCAGCTCTGTTTGGAAATGACCCTATAATCCTTCCCAGGTTAATGGGCAGCAACTATCGCTTCTCTAAGACCATCACTGATGTCTTTCCTCTTTGGCATTGTGTTAATACACATCTCAGTGCTGGACACCAGCAAACTCCTAAAACTTAAGCTTTATTATAGAGATAGTCATACTTGCTGATAATTAATTAATGAAGGGCAGTTGATAGCAGCACCCGGCTGCATCTTGGCCTCTTCATACCTAAGTAGTAAGAGTGTACTTAGTTTTTCACACATGACATCTCCATTTTGACTTTGTTTTTGTAAAACAAATGATGACATTGTATAATATGTCATGTGGTGGTGTTTATCTGACATATTTATCTACTTTTATGAACTGCTAAGAACCAGATACTTTTTAATATGTCCTGATCCATAAAACCATAGAACTCAAAGAGCGTGTACTATTTCACATGACTGTATCATAGTAGTAGATTGGAGGTTATATTGTTATGAAATTTGAACGTACTAGTGGGTTATAAAATCTGGGATTTCTTACAGAGAATTCTTAAGTAAGAAGACCACGTTAGGGATAGGATTTCTTGAGAAGACAGACTACTTATAAATACCAATGTTCCCTGGTCAAATGTAGTGTTTCAGGAATATTGGATCTATTAACCGTATCTCAGCTGAATTAGTTGCATATCAAAAATATTTTTAAAATGATTGTACTGTGTAAAGAATCTGTGACTTTAGAAAAAGGTGGGTTTTTTTAAAAAAAAGAACTGCATGTATATATTTTAAAGTCATAGTTACAGATTTTTGAAGACTGAAAACTTTGTGATGCTTCTTTATTATTTTTAACAATATCAGTGTTTTAATTGTCCAAACTGCATCTTGTTCCACATACAGTATTTTAAGAATTCTGTTGCATTAGTTGATTCTAGCTGCTAATAAAAATCATTACCATTTTGTCCTGTTAAACATTGGTAATGCTCCAAATCTTCAGTTTAAGACTAGTAGTAAATATGTTACATATTTTATATATTAATTAATGCAATCATTTTAATATGTTTAGAAAGTAGATTTTTTTCAGAACTTTATTAATATAACATTCAAATGTTATTCAGCTGCAGATTTTCTTTTCTACAACGAAAACTCCCTGTAGTATATATATCAGGTTGCTTTTTGCTATATAAAATCAGCCAATTTTCCAATTATCCATAAAGGTTGATGAACTATGTGTGTGTTTAACATGCTATGACTATTTCTAATTAAGCTTTTGATGAGTTTTATGAACTAAGTGCTTCATAGATAATCACATAATGCAGTTATAATTGATACATCAAATTCTTAAATTCATGATATAAGAAAGATTTTACAGGTTGGTTTTCAACATGGAAATAAGTCTGCATATAATGGTCTTAACTAACTAAAAACATCTTTCAGAAGCTAAGTAGGGTGGGGAAGGACAAATATATTATTGCAAAAATAAAAATATACCAGGCTATCCTAATTTTCTGATCATCTACAAATGTAAAATTGAAGTAATATTTAACTGTAAGCAGTATGCTGCAGTCTAAGGCTATGATAAATAACCATTTGTATATGAATATAGGCTTACTTTCCTAATTTTCATCAGTGTAAAATTTTTGCATTAGAGCAGTATAAATGATTAACTGAAATGACATTAAATGATATAACTGATATAGCTGCATAAATAATACATGTGTCCTTTAAATGTGGAGACTTTTCCTTTCAAATTCATTTTGTATTAAAATATTGTTTTATGCTAAATTTAAGTACATTGAGGTATGTAAGCATATTATATACATATGCATGCATATTATGTTCAATTAATTGTTAGTTGCCTCTATGCTTAATTTTAGATATTATAATAGAAAAGCCATGTTAGTCTGTAGTGAGAAAAATCTGGCAGCACTTTTTCTGACTAACAGATTTTGTTAAAATACGTAAGCATTTTTGAGCTGCATTCACATCATCAGATCTATCTGATGACGTGAGCTGCAGCCACAGTAGCTTGGGCCTTTTAATGTTTGTCAGAAAAATGCTAGCATAATCCTGTGACTCCTTTGCCATGCTGTCTTTGTAATTGAATTTAATTAATTTTATATTTCTTAATATTTTAAATTATTGTTTTGCTCAGGCAATCCATTCTGTAGCTTGGCATCACGAAGGAAAGCAATTTATTTGTAGCCATTCAGATGGCACTTTGACTATATGGAATGTAAGGAACCCTACTAAGCCATTGCAGACAATCACTCCCCATGGTAAGTTCACAGTGTATGTGGTTTGTATTTAAGATGTTGGTACATTATACCTTAGGTTGCACTTCTATACATATCTGGAAGTAAATCCTATTGAATTTGCTTCCAGATTGTGCCTACAATGAATAAATGTGCCTAGATTGTTACATAATATTTGCATATTCTTATATGGACAAAAAGATTTTTCAGTGTCTTATTTTCAAATATATAGATTAGTGTAAGTAATAACAGCAATCACCATTTGCATATGTCCAGTCTTGCTTTATATTTTTTATTGTTAAACCTAATTTGACTTTTTAGAAATTAAAGCAAATATGATTCAGAATTAAGTGGTAGGTCATTACTACATTATAAGAATGTTACAATATTTCATTGTGTTTAAATACTAATATTGATTTTAATTTGGTCCTTATATGTAAAACCTTTTTTTAAGTATAAACGTTAGTATGACAAGAAAAAATGGTTATTAACTTTTGCCATTTTCCAGGTACAGGTTATATTAAATTCTATTCAATTGAGTAAGTGTTGATTACTGAAGGTTATTTTAGATAAATGCTCATTCCTTATAAAATACATGGAGATGATTCAACTTCTAAACATAACAAAACTGGACTAAAGAGATTTTCCTGCTCCTTCTTTCCATTGCATACTCTATTTAACAAAGACTCTTCTGAAAGATGGGAAGTACAGGTAGTTCTTAAGTTACAATAGTTCACTTAGCGATAGTTCAAAATTATAACACCACCCTGAAAAGTACTTATGATCCAGTCCTGAAGTTATAAATATTGCAGCACCATGACAGTTGTTCGTCTTTATGACTGACTGCAGAGACATTGCAATGTCCCCCCTGCCTATTACCCCTCCAGGGTCCTAACAGACACTGGCCCTGCTATGCTAGGCCACCAGCTCCTTCCCATCCTGTCGCTGATCGCTCGCTTACCTTTCAAAGATCTGCAGAGTTCAGGGCCACATGGCTGAAAAACAGCCATCTTCTCAGATGCTGGTGAAGCTGTTTTGGTTAGGTCCTGTGTTCTTAACCATCCTTCTGTCCCCTGTGTAAAAAGCTTTTAGCACAGATGACAGAGGCCTGCAGGAGCATGAGATTGTGCCCCCCCCCCCCAAAGATTTCCATCCCCTTCTCAAAAGGCTTTTGGCATGCAGAACAGAGGCCTGCAGGGGCACAAGATCGTGTCCCCAAAAGCTTCCATCCCCCTTTGCAAAAGCTTTTGGGGCAGAGAATGGAGGCCTGCAGGGGCATGAGTTTCCATTCCCTTTGCCCCTGCAGGCTTCTATTCTTCAGGCCAAAAGCTTTTGCAAAGCAGAACGGAAGAACATATGATCTAAAGAAAACACCTTCACCTGCATCTGAGAAGACGGCTGTTTTTCTGCCATGTAGCCCTGAACTTTGCCAATCTTCAAAAAATACATGCAGAGAAGACTGAAGCAGCTATGTGGACCCTAATGGGTGGGAAGGGGAGCATGAGATATCTCAGTGGGTGCAAGGAGGCCTTAGTTGGCCAGAGGCAGGTGGTCTTTTCCTGCCCCCGAAGTATCTCATGTGCGCTTAACAATCTGTGCATTTGATTAACTAATGCATTGGGAGTAAGAAGGATAGGGTTCATTTGTTTAAAGCGATTCAATTAACATTACAACCGTAATGGGCAGACTCCATTATGGCTGTAAATCAAGGAGTATCTGTATTCACTAGCAGTGATGCTCCATTGAAGTTTTAGGAACACCTAGCCACCGCTTCTCATCTAATTTCAATTTCCCATCCACTCTAACAATAAGGAGTTACCCTGAGAAGTTGAGAATAGGGATGGTTGTTCTCAGTAAGTCTTTTGCATGAGCATTAAGCTATATTAATAATGAATCTTGAAACATCATTTTCTAACATGGAACATACTGCTCATGGATATACTGTTCAGATCGTAATATAATTTCTAAGATTTTGATAACTTTCAAATCAATGTTAAATAAAAATAAGGCAATATTTTGTTTTAGGGAAGCAGGTCAAAGATGGAAAGAAGCCAGAACCATGTAAACCTATTCTTAAAGTTGAATACAAAACAACTAGAGTTGGGTAAGAATTGGGCTACAGTTATTTAATGATGAATTGGATATTTACTGTGTCTAAAGATGTAGTGTTTGAACCAGATGCCCTGGACAGAGTACCTTTGATGGGATATCCCATCAGAAGAGAGAAAGCAAGCAATTTCACTGAATTCCTTATTTTTTTCTATATATTATGACTTTTCCCATACTGTGTGAAACAATCCTCTGTCCTTCCAAATCTAGGACGCCTCAGAGGAAAGGCAAACAGTTCTGTTAGATCTCCCTTACAGCATCTAAAATGTTCCCTGAATCGAAGCCTGACTCTTTTCTTTTGTTCTCTCTGAATCCGGTCTACATTTTGCAAATTAAGATATGTCAAACAGGTATAAAAATATTTAATAAGAATGCAAAAATAACTATGTATTCATGAGTTCTTCAGTTTTATACAGTAAAAAATATAAAAATCTATATACTTAAACATATACAAATATCTGTAAATATATCACCATCAGAATTGTTACATCTCTCGAAAGATTTCATGAAACTTTATATTATGTCCCCAAATGTGATGTCCCCAAATTTATTTATGCATGGGAATTACAGAAAAAGAGCAAATTCCATTTCATGAATCGAATGTTTAGTACATTTTATGTGGAGTCTCTCTTTGATACAGGAGTGACTCTGCTCAATCCTTGACCGAGATATGAAGCCCAGGGAATCCCTACAGTTTATGTGAATTTGGTGGAATATGCTATGTTTGGGCACTAGGTTTTCCTTTTGTTTTTGTTTTTATTACTATTGCTTTTATTGTTATATTATTGCTTGTGAGTTACCCAGAGTTATGTTACATAAGACTTTTAAATGAATACATAAATATATAACATTCTTCGAGTGCTCAAATTATAGCTTGAAAGAGATGTCTTTTAAAAAGCACCCATTAATTCTTCATAACTCAGTGCATTGACAATTTTTTTCAATGTTTTATTGTTTTTGCTTTAATATGTCCAGTCCAATCCATATTGCAAGCCTTATAATGTTGTATAACAAGCAGGCATAGCTCACAGAGTTCTTAATATATTATTCTACTAAATCCAACAGCGTTCCATGTTTTTTAATGTTATCTTTCATTGCCTTAACTATTTATTTGTCTTGATTTTCAGAGAGCCCTTTATCATTTTGTCAGGTGGCTTATCATATGACACTGTTGGAAGAAGACCCTGTTTAACTGTTATGCATGGAAAAAGCACTGCTGTTCTAGAAATGGATTACTCGATTGTAGATTTTCTAACTCTGTGTGAAACTCCATACCCTAATGGTGGGTTCTTTATTTTTCTTTTCCTTTGTTCTATAATTCCAGAATTCCTTCATTACATTCTTTATTAACAGCATTCTCCACTCAACATCCAGCAGAAATGTTGGAACTAAACTCTAGAACTATCACATTCCAATCATGTTAGCTTGCAATTCTGAAATTTCCAACATTTTTGAAAACAAGTAGATATGTAAAGTAGCATATTCAGTTCAGATTTATTTTTGTTTATTTATTAAATTTGTTAGCCACTCATTTTACAGCAAGGTGACTCTGGGCAGCTTAGAACATAACTCTGGGCGGCTTACAACATCAGATTTACAACCTTATAGGCCATGAAATTGTACAAATATTTACCCAAAATATCTTCACTGATCACTCTACTGTAGAATAATCTACTTCGGGGTGTCAAACACAAGGCCTGCAGGCTGGATGCAGCCTGCGATGTGGTAGGATCGGGCCCGCAGGGCCGTCCTGGAAAAAGTAAGGGGCTGGTCCGTATCACTTCAGCCCAGTTTACCCAATGCGTGTAGACTGGTGGTCACATCCACCCAGTCAGTCACACCCACCCAGTCAGCCATGCCCACCTGGCCCCCGAGGTCAACCACAGCCGTGATGCAGCCCTCAGTGAAATCGAGTTTGACACCCCTGATCTATTGCCATGGTGATAAGGTTGAAAATAGATAAAGTGTATCGGAAAAAGTCATATATGAATTTTAATTGTTTGCAACGGTTTGACTAGTCCTAATTTCCAAGTTATTTACAAAGTGAGTCAATTTCTAACTCTGATTATTGCAATTAAAATGGTGGAAGAAATCCATGTAACAGAAGGAAAGTCCTTATATCAATTTTAAAAAATAGTAAATGAATAAATTAAAAAAGTAAAAGAATGTTTTAGGTGCATGACAAAATAGTGACTAGAAGTTTATGCTCTTTTTAATGGTTTCTTGTCCTGCTATTTTTATTATTGTTTATAGACCACTTATGGTTATGGTATATAAGATGGATATATAGATCCTATATAGATCCTATAAATAAAACCATATTTTTCATGATCTTTTTCTAATCTCACTTTTGGGATTTGGAGTTGAGAGCAAGTAGTTTCCTTTTTTCAAGAATAAGGATCTCTGTAATTCTAAACCAAATAGCACATTGGGCAGCATCAAACTTAATGGTGAGGAACAACCTTTCTTATGCTCTGAAGCTGATCTGAGTATTTTTCCATTTTCCATTCTCTTCTGATTTCACTCATAAAAATAGCTGTCTCTAATTTTCTATTTGTAAATGAGATGGTAATTTCACCACTTTTGAGCTTGAATACAATCTTACTGAAGTTCTAGAAAAAGAAGGCGGAGGGAGAGAGAAGGGAGATACTGTATTTGAAGAGTGGATATGGTGCACATTGCTGCAGATTAACAATGTGCTTTCCTGAGATTGCACAATTACCATCTAAATCAGAAAACATTGCAGCTTCTTAAACCAGGCCTAGGAACAGTGTGTGTACCCATGGCTCCTGAGAAGCACTTTGTGACCTTCAGATCTAAAGTGAGTCACATCTGTTATTTCTAATTCTTCCATTGATTGGCATGTAATTGGAATGGTGCAATGTGTTTGGGAAATTGCTAAGAAAGCCTTACAGAAAAATGGTAGAGATATTTGGAATGTCTAAATTGAGTGGCTTGGAAAATATGATCCAGATTCTTAAAATTAAAAATAGAAGAATCTGGTTAATTTTAGAATGGATCCAAGGAAAACTAGAGAGAGGTGTACTGGAATGAAAAAAATTGGAATATCCAGAATTTTCCTGTGAACTTTATGGGAAATTTCTTAGTTGCACCAATTTGCTCACTCTGCAAAGCTTCGATGCTGCTTGCAATTTTCTATCAGAGTTACTTCTTTTGGTCCATATGATTATCAGGCAGACAAGCAGAGGGACCTGGCAGTTGGCCAAGAGAAGAATGCAAGTTATATTGTCACTTGCATTTTTTTTATATTCTTATAAGAATATTGTGACTTACATTCTTCTGATTTTCCTTATCAGTGAAAGCTTTTAATCCTTTCTGCCAAGGATCAGCAAAGCTATCAGTTTTCTTTGAGGATTTGAGGAGTTCATTTTTTCTTGGTTTTGTTAGTTGTATATATGGCTGGTTATATATGGCTATTAATGGTTATTTGTGCTCATTTTGACTAGTTTCAATTGTTCTTAAATGTTAAACTGTGTAGTAATAAAGTTTTGGCAAAATAGATACAAAATACACATGCAAGTAAAATAATAAACATGAATTATTCTCATATTTTCTGATTTTTATTCACAATATTAAAATTGAAATAATCTCTTGTATGTCAATGCTTTACTGGTCTTATTATAGTCTGTGTGTGAAATCAACTGGCTAAATATTTACCAAATATGAATTATTAATTGACCTTCTTTGAATATTTGTATCTTTTTTAGATTTCCAAGAGCCATATGCTGTGGTTGTTCTTCTAGAAAAAGATTTAGTAGTTATTGACCTTGCACAAAATGGGTAAGATATAAAACTGAGTAAGATATAAATACCTATTCTTTGCTTATATTCCTATTCATGTTTAACAATATACTGTTTCTATAGTGGTCAATTATTGTTTTTTAAACAAATTTTATTAATTTTTGAAATCAATACACAAACAAACAAAACATAGAATATAAGAACATAAGAGATCTTTTCTGGAAAAACAAATAAGGCATCTTATTTAAAAACAAAATTCCAAATTATCATATTTCCTGTTCAACTTCATATTTTTTCCCAACTTCTCTTTATTCCTCCCTTTCCTTCTATTCAATTATATTTCCTTTACCTTGAATTATATATATTCATCGTATCCATCTGCCTTATTTACAATTTCATTATTCTCTTCCAACGTTCTTTTAGGGTTTCAATTCAAACATAGACAGACATAACACAAAACATAAATGCATAAAACTTCTTTTTGGAAAGCGGCTTACCCCGGGTTACATCTTTTTGTACAGACATAAATCAAATTCATGCTCACAAATATACCATTTCATATCTTATTTAACATTCTATATTTTCTATATATTTTCTCTCTTCTATTCACTCTCTTAATTCAATTTTATTTATTTCACCTCAGTTTAGATCATGTTACTTGCATCTTTTGTCCGTTCACTTTCAATTATCTATTTATCTTTTCTTTCTAATACAATATCTCTCCTGTGATTACTGGTTGAAGTATGACAACTTTTTATCTTTCCGCTAAATTAAACACTTAGAATAATACATACTTTCCATGATGATTCTGCTTAGTACATTCTAAATACTACATTTTGAAATAATCAAACAAGAAAAAGAGTATTGAAGTTTATAATATAGTAAAAACAATATTTCTTAGGAAGTTCAACTCTATTGTTAAGTCTTAAACATTTTTATAAATTCCCTTTATTGCATTTTTAACTCATGTAATATTTCAATTTTCTAACTCAGTTTCAAATACTAATATCTACAATACAGTCTTATGTACTTTCGCAGAATCATTTTTTAAGTTATATTTTACCCTTTATCTCTGAAAAAAACTTTTTTTTAACATCTTGTTTCAAACTTTTATGACTTCTCTTTCCTTTTCCCCTTCCTTTCTTATCAATTCTAGCCTTTTTGCCCCCCATCTCTCAAACTCCACTCTCTTAATCTTCCCTCTTTGTTGTATTTCTCTTTTCTGTTGCTTTCTGACATTATCTCGATTTTTCTTATTTTTCCCTTTCTTGGTTGCTTTTTTAAGTTCTGAATTCTCCATTCTCTTTCACCCCTCTTCTGTTTTCTTCTTCCACTAAGATTATTTGTCCATTAAAAATGGCTTCTTCCCAACCTTCTTCTTCATCCTGTTGTTGTATTTCTTGATAGGTGGAAATTGCCATTTCTAAAAAGTGGAAAATAGATCCAGAAGAGCCCTTGCCTTCATGTTCTTCTTTCAGCTTTTGAAATTCCATTTGTAGTTCTTCAACCGATAATGCCATTTTTAAAAAAAGAAAAAACAACCCAGATGTTTTTGATCTTTCAAGAAGTAGTTCCCAAGAATCCCAAAGTCACAAAGCAAATCCAAATCAGAACAGATTGTTTCGTTTAGCACTTTCTTCTTTTTATATTTTTTCTTTCTGGGGTAGAATTCAATTACACAGATCCAGAATAATTTTCTAGAAGTTTTATCACCATTTATTTCTAGTCTTATAAAGTCCAAGCAGTCTCCTTCAATACAATCTTAATAAGTTCTTTACCTCTTCCTTCCCACTTACAGCAAAAAAACAAGATTAAGAAATTTTTAAGTTTTTAATTCCAATATTCAAAAATCTTTTACCTCCTTGGCTTTAAGTTTCAGGTTTGTGTGCCCAAGCAGGTTTTCCAGATTCCCTCTGCTATTTCTGTGGTGAGGGAGAGTGAGAGAAAAAAACTTTCCCTTTAACTTTTCTTCCGCCGCTTTTACAGCCTTCTTTGGGAAACAATGTATCCTTCAAGCGGTTTAATTTCCAGGGTATTTAAGAGTTCCTTGTTGTCCCGGTTCAGCCAAAAAAAACCTTTCCCTTTCTCCAGCTTCCTCCTGCACAAATCTTACCTGGTTGCAGGCTTCTTTGTGGTGGCCATTGCTGACCGCCGCTCCACCGCCTTGGGAAAAAGGAGTTTTGCCAGCTGGGGAGGGGGTTTGCGATACCCCCAAATCCCTGTCCAGATCTCCTCTCTCTTCGGTTGCCTCTGTGGGGCAACCATATCCTCCAGAACCAACTGGATCGGAGGAACTTCGACAGCAAGTGCAGCAGGAACCATGCACGATCGCAGATTCCTGCCGCCGCCGAAGCCTTGCAAAACCGGAACCTATAGTGGTCAATTTTTTATAAACTAGGTTTACTGGACTCCTTTGAAGAAAAATATTTTATTGAAGTTTTTCCATCATTAAATTTAGTGAACTTATTTCTATAGTAATTGTACATGACATGCTATGGACATTCTAATTTTATCTAAATATCACTTTCTGAACTTAAAATTTGCATTTATTCACACACATGAAAAGTATTACTGCAGAGTTCAAGAACAGTCTTGAGGATCTTTCTCTTTGTTGAACCTTCTTAGAAGTCACTAAGCTTACATTTTTAATGTATTTCATTAACTGAAATTTTCCATAATAAAATCTTGTATTACCTTTCTGTGATGTACTTTTAATAGATCTCTTGTACTCCCATTTTTCATACACGTATTTTCTTATAAATACCAAATCTTTGGCACAAGGTACAATATACATGATTACACATGCACCAGTGAATGAACACACACATGAATCAAACTACTCTAAATCAATATATATACTAGTAATGATGTAGTGATTATGCTTCAAGTGTTCTTCAAGTGCTATATTTCTTCTGTTGAATTCATTTCTTTTTCTCTTTTAATATTTTTATCATAGAAAAACAATTTGAATAGTATCAAATTTAATATGTAAAAAATAACAATCCTTGTCTTTTCAACACCTCACTAAAGGTATCCTATATTTGAGAATCCATATCCCTTGAATATACATGAATCTCCAGTCACTTGTTGCGAATATTTTGCCGATTGCCCTGTAGATCTTATTCCAGCACTTTATTCAGTGGGTGCACGACAAAAACGTCAAGGCTATAGTAAAAAGGTAAAAAATAAGTGTTAATATCATATTCTGTTCTTTATATATTGGTGGGCAATTGTTGTTATGATTTAATTAATTATTTTTTAATAGGAATGGCCTATCAATGGTGGAAATTGGGGTTTGGTCACACAGAGTTATCCAGAGATTATCATTACTGGGTAAGTAATAAAATAGTAGATGCCAAATAGAACATATATTGAAAATCCTGTTCATAATATATATGTTATGTTTATTTCTTTTAATAGATTCCATTGATCATTCTAGTGTATTAAAAAAACATAGAATTGAGAACAAATACAGATAGGATTGACTTCTTGTGTAATTTAAAAATAACCTTGTTTGAATTCATTAGAGCTTATTCTCTGTAAGTATTAAGATCGTAGCCTTGGTTTGCCCTACTCTACAGAACAAAAAGGCTACAAACTGTAAAACGATTAATGAGACCAAAGACAACTAATCCTTCTAGATTCTAAGATGGTATAAAAAGAGGGGATTCTTTTTGCTTTTTAAGGAAGTTAAATCTCAACATTCAAAAACTATATTCCATGGGATAAAAAAAAATTCTCCAGACTTAGGTTGGAAGAAAAGAAGGCAATTCTAATTTCTCTTCAGATTACAGAGACACTTGTAATATTGCATCTAAGACTCTAAGCACAATAATTTGCTTATTATGTTGTTGAGCTATTAACATGTCAATGCTAAGAAGCCAATAACTATCTAAAGCTATACAGTTGTTACGTAAATTCAGCATAACTAAATAAATCTCACTACTCTTCAATTTCTAAAAATACTTTTTAAAACATTTCATATTTTAATAGACATGCAGATGGATCGGTCAAGTTTTGGGATGCTTCTGCAAGTGAGTGATTTGCCACTTTCAATAAGGTTCTTGCTTCCCCACACACCCAAAAAGCCATTTAACATGTAAACGCTAAGAGCAGCATAACATGAATAGCATAGTAGTGACATTACTTGTTTCTTTTTTTATTTGTTTGAATATTAAATATTAATATCAGTCTTGCTTGGATCCATTTGAAATGAATGTACTTTAAATTAGTTGTGAAAAAATTGTCTTTGTTGAATAGGACTTAAAACTTTTTGATGATGCATTCTATCTTAGAGCCATATCATAATTAGCAATTTTAATATATAAAATTAAGTACTCATGTCATTGAAAATCCTTTATTTTTCTTAAAAGGTCTATTTGAGACTCAGACTAGAAATTGTAAGGTGCAATATCTTTCTCACAATAAATGCACCTCAGACATAGCTCTTTCTGTGCATTGATATTTCAATCGCAGTTGAAATATCAACCGATATTGATGAAACTTAAACAGCCTGCAATATAACCTCTATTTCAGAATTGCATTGTTTGAATGATATTCCTATTCTCTGTTTTCAGAATTGCATTCCTTGAATAATAGTCCTATTTCTAAATGGAAAAATAGTCTCCTCAAAATGATTTCATTTAAATATATAACCAAGTTTATTTCTTAATTTATTCCTAGTAACTTTGCAAGTACTATACAAATTAAAAACAGCTAAAGTATTTGAAAAAACTCGAAATAAAGAAGATAGGCCAAGCACTGACATAGTAGATGAAGATCCATATGCCATTCAGATCATCTCATGGTGTCCAGAGAGCAGGATGCTGTGCATAGCAGGAGTTTCTGCACATGTCATTGTTTACAGATTCAGCAAACAAGAAATAACAACAGAAGTTATTCCGGTAATGGCATTCACTTAAGTTCATTTCTACTTAAGTGGCATTCACTTAACATTCATATCTATTGTTATCAAGATTCCTATATTTTAATGGTGAAAATACAGCAACAATGCCAACTTGCATAATTTTTTGTTTCATCATTTCTTCAGATTGAAGTTGATTAAAGAGATAATCATGTTTGTAGTTACTTCCCTGGGATTGGGAAATAAGTGGCCTTATTCAGTACAAATAAAAATACAATTGAACCAAATTTGATAAATTTAGCAATTAAATCATGCCTATGAAATGTTTATTTCTGATTACAGCTCAAGTCACAGGAAATCATTAGGCCCTATCCATTTTCCCTCTTGTGCTCTCTGCCATCTCTATGTACCTGTAGGACAGGAAGTTCTTGTACAGATAGTTCTTGGCTAACAGTCACTCATTCAGCAACTGTTCAAAATTAGGATGGCGCCAAACAAATGGTACTTACAATCTGTCTGTAAAGTTCTGGCTGTCCCAGCATTGCCATGGTCATGTGATCATGAACTGGCCACTTGGCAACTAGCTCATACCTATGATGGTTGCAGCATCCCACAGTCACATGATTGTAATTTGTGACCTTCCCTCTAGTTTACTACAATCAGAGTCAATGGGAATGTCAGTAGGAAAGGATGCAAATAGCTCCTTAAGTCATTCCCACTCCTGCTACTTTCCCATACATCCCATCCTCTGCACAGATGACCGAACTCATTCCAGGATACAGCATCCATCCACCCACCTTCCTTCACTCACCCCACTTTCAGACGTGCTTATGCCAGGCTGTAGCAGGCATGTGTGCACTCTTCCACACACTCTGGAGTACTCACCCACTGTCTGGCTGCACTTGTATCACAGCAGCCACTTACCCACCAGCCAGCTTGCTTGTGAGCCCCCTTGGATTTGCAACTTCCTGCCAGCTTCCTCATTGACTTTGCTTGCTGAAAGTCACAGTGAGGTCCTACGTAAATGAACTGCAATCCTCGCTTAATGACGGCAACAGAGACTGCCAGGATTGCTGTCACTAAGTGACATGGTTGCATGAAATTGCACTTTATGACAACATTGTCTAAGCGATGCAAATTCTTGTCCCAGTTATTGTTAAAACCTGTAGCTGCTTTCAATTGAGAAATGTTATAGTTTTTTGTCAGTTCATTTTTATCATGTTTAGGAAAATGGTTTATTCTACTATTGACTGATTAGGTTTATTGGCTTGATGGAGACTACAATGGGATCTCAGTATAAGAAGATAGAGTGTAAAAATCTGGCTGTCATTTATTCTAGATGGAAATGCTATGGAGTCTCTTAGGTGTTGAATGACAAGAGTAAAAAGACAATGATTCTTTAACCAGAGTAGGATGCTGAGCTAGTTCTGGCTGTCTAACGGTAATATTTGATTACTGCCTCAAGCTTGGAAACATGATATAGGAGTTCCAGTGATATGGAGTGCTGGAATTAGCTTAATTGACAAAGATGAGCCAAAATGTCCTGTTATTTCAGACTCATCTATTCTGGCTTCTTGTAAGCTTTTAGTAGCAGCTCAAAGTACTGGTGTTAATATTTAATGACATCACCTAGAAGCATTTGCCCTGTATGTAGCTCTCTAGTACTCAAATTTAAAAGTAGCATTCTTTAATGTCTGTCTTTATGGAAGTTAGAACCATGGATGACATCTTCATAAAATACCTGCTTTGTTTTTGTAATAGTTTGATGAATGCATTTCAAACTCAGGATATTGCCAAGATCAGTTATTTTCCTTTAAGAGAATGGGTCACTAATTTTAAATTCTCGTTACCAAGTTTGTGCTTTTTCATTCTCATTTGCAGATGCTTGAAATACGGCTGTTGTATGAAATAAATTATATAGAATCTCCTGATCCTGAGCAAATGCCACCATTGCCTACTCCAGGCACAGGTTCCAATCCTCAATCCATCATCCCCCAGTCTCATCCCTCCACTAGCAGTAGCTCATCTGATGGACTTCGTGATAATGTCCCATGTTTAAAGTAAGTATAATAGTGTACTCTAAATAATGGGCATTGCTTGAGTGCTTAAGCCAATGGAAATACTTCAGTGTATTTTGTCACGTATTGTTTTAGTTAGAACATTAAAAAATAGGCAGAGTCAGAATCTGAACACACAATGACTAGTGGTATAGAACTATCACTTGTTGATGCTGTGTGACTTCATCTTCTCTGCTTTAGGGGCTGACTGACAAGACATTGGAATTCTTGGCCTCCATCTATGGCCTGACGTGTAGATGGTCATACCTGAGATTTCATATTTGCCTTGGACTGATGCTATATCACCTGGAACTAAAAGGGATTTGATACCCTACCATATTGTTACTTAGTTACAGTTAGAGTCATCTCTTTAGGATGGCAAGATTATTTGAATGGCACATCCCAGTCACCTAATGGATTCTATTGATTTCTGAGGAAAGGGTCAATAGAGACCTCTCCTTTCAGGATGCTGTGACCAATTTACACAATACTTTGTTCACAAAATTGCTCAGACTCACCATAGTCTTGCATCTCCAAAGGCAGTGTCTGTAGTAATAACCGGGATATTATTTTGCCTTGTTCTCTGGAATTCCTTTTGGACTGTTTGCTCTGAGGAAGTGGACAGAGTGCTGTCTAGACTATCCATTGTTACATGTAACTTGGATCCCTCCCCATCCTGTCTGTTGTGAGGGGTGGTTAAAGGAGCATCCATATGAATCCATGAGCCTGTTACCACCCTCTTACATTTGGGCCAGGTCCTGGCTGCCAAGAAGAAAGCAATAAGCACTACCCTTGCTAAAGACAATGATTCTCGGAACATTCTCTATCCCATAGTCTTAGATAAATATTGTCTGATTTCGAATATTCATTTTCTGGGGAATGTCACTGAGATGGATGTTCTTTAATCTGGGCTCAGGCTCTCATTTGGACTGAGACAGCATTCAATTGCCTTTGCCATTTTAGACCTCTAGGCAGTTTTTGGATATTATTGATCATAGTACCTAACCAGGTGACTCTGAGCTTTGTGAAAGTTTTTGTTTTAATTCTTTTAATGTTTCATTATAACATCTGAGAGTGTAAGATTGAGGTGAAATAAAAACTGAATTAATACTATTCTTGTATTAATTCAAAAAGAGCATTTTTATGAATTAAATGTTTACAGTCATAAGCTTTGCTCTAAATATTTGCTTGTGCATGTTTATAGAATCTTCAAATCAATGAATGATTTCTCAGTAAATATTTACAGCTGCTCTAGCTTGCAGAAATATGTAAAACCAATAATGAAATATATGTCTTTTGAAAAAGACTTTCTTAAGGCACTTATTAATGCATTTTTCATTTATGTTGCAGAGTTAAAAATTCTCCCCTTAAACAGTCTCCAGGATACCAGACCGAGCTAGTTATCCAGTTAGTATGGGTGAGTGGTGAACCTCCTCAGCAAATAACAAGTCTTGCAATCAACTCTGCCTATGGATTGTAAGTAAACTGGTTTTACATTTTATCTCACTCAGATACTATATTAGAAAATGAATTCAATATTTTATCTCACACAAATTTTAAATGAACTCAGTAATTTTTATCCAGGTACTTTAAGATCATATGTAGCTGTGTTAATCTACTGGTATATATTACGGTAGTGCTATAGTCTTAGTCTAGAGTCCCCTTAATTACAATAACAACCTATTGCAATTCTGTATAATTAGTGGGAAAAATAATTATGGATGTAAGGTGTATGTGGCATTTTTTTTTGAGAAAAGATTATTTGCTTTAAAAATAAGGCACACCTTTGTAAAATTAATTAAACCCACATTTATACATGCCAATGTACATATATTTTCCTTTCAGAACAAATGTTTAAAAATAGAAATTTAAAGAAGTATGAATGATGTAAGGATGAAGAGGAAAGTGTAACTGCACTAGGAAGGGAACGAGAAAGAAAGAGAACAAAACTGAATGATAATAAGATGAGGGGAACATGTACAGTACAGGAGGAAAAGGAAATGCTTGTTTAAGTACTAGAGATAGGGTTAGAAATCGCTAGATAAGCAATCCTAGCTGCTGGCTAATCTTCAAAGACATCCTTACATTTTAGCAGAGATGCCTACAGTTAATTGCATCTTTGTCCATTGCTATCTATTCAATATTCTGTAAGAAGCCTCTCAATTCACATGGAATTATTTGGGGTGAAATGTCATTCTTTTAGGTATCATAAATAGTATTTATTCATATTGCCCAATTTGATTGGTGTTGTATCTGTTCATAATTAATTTTGTGAAGCTGTCTACATTTCTAGAAAATGTCAGCCAAAATATTCCCATGGCATAGCATAGTATTAATATTTTGTTTGTATTTTTAAAGTCATTGCTGTTTAATAAATTAAGACAGCCAATGTGGAACTTATAATTTTTTTCATAAAATAATGAAAGATTGATGTCAAAAATCTATGACTGTAATCAAATATTTATTTGTTTGATCTGTTGCTACGTTTTAGTCAAAAAATAGAATAGAAACTGATAATGATGAAACTGTGTATTCTGGAGCTCTAGCTAAAGGGAAGTATTTGCAAAAATTAAAATCTTTGATGAGAGAGTAAGAGCACCAGAATGTAAGAAGAGCAGGAAACCTTGGGGAAGAGGCTGATATTCAGATCCTTAAAATAAATCCATGTTACTATTACTAAAGTAATTTTTCAGTTACTCTTTTAAATGTGCATATTGGAAAATTAAGATAGAAAGTAGAAAACATTCATCTGAAATATGTTTTTTCCAATAACTCTTTTCCAGAGTAGTTTTTGGTAATTGTAATGGTATTGCAATGGTTGATTACATTCAAAAGACCATGCTTTTAAACCTTGGCACTATTGAATTGTATGGCTCTAATGATCCTTATCGGAGGGAACCTCGATCTCCACGTAAAAGTAGACAACCATCTGGAGGTAAGGGGCTGATAAAAATGTATACTTTGCTTTTTAGAAGTATGGATTATTAGGTTTTTCTTTGAAAATGACAAGTAATCAAAAGTAGATAGCAGCTATCTAGATAGTAGGATTTTCTTCTAGAAAACATCCCTTCTTGTTGTTATGGACAGACTTACTCCTACATAATTGTTAGGACACTAACACCTTTTTCAATTAAACAGTATGAGTTTATCATATTCTGCTCATTATTTCCAAATTCTTCCTCATGGATTTCTATATGTAAATTTCTGAACTAATTACTTCAGTCATAAACCCAACGCTTCTCTCATCTTTTTTTTTTAATTCCATACTTATTATAGTATATTAAATTTAATTGGCTAAAAAAAGTCAACAGTTTTTCTGTCATTAGGAGTGTGGCCTGTGTCTGAACAGACAATTCTGGAAATGCTGGATACTATTCACTAGGATTGGGCAGCTGTTGATACCTTCTTAAAGTAGCTCTCTTTACACATGTTTGTAAGTCTAGGATAGGCATGCTACAATTAACAGGAGTTGCCATGGGTTTGCCACAAATAAATCATGTGAGTTTAACTTTGTTTCCTTCTTTGATAGAGTTACTAACTTTGTAGACATAATGTTCAGTGTCTTAGTGGGGTTAGACGTTGGCAAGCTTTCAAAAGAGTACTGCATGATATTTCATTTATAAAACAGTAAAACAGTAGCTGGGCCTACAGTTGTTTGTATGATTTCTCGAAAGATTGATCATTAACATTTCTGCTTGGAGGGTGATATCAACTGAAGTGTCAGAGAGCACTGTCCTAGTCTCTATGCTGCTCAACCATTTTTTTTTAATTAATGACTTGGATGAGATTGTTTAGAGAACATTTGTCAGGTTTATAGATGATTCCAAACTAGGAGTAGGAGTAGTAGTTTAGATGAAAGAAAATTAAAAAATCTATACAATATTGAGCAGTTAGGCCAAATGGAATTAATAGAATGGAATTTAGTGGGCAGTAAAATTAAACTTGTAAATCCGGATAGGAAAAACATATAGAATGATGAAGATTTTCCTTGGCAGTAATACATGTAAAAAGGATCTGAGTGTTCTTGTTGATTACAAGTTAAATTCAGCCAGCCGTAGGGTACTGTTGCTAAAAGGGCAAATGCTATTTTCGGATGCATTAACAAAATAGGCTCTGGATCATGGGGAGTAATTATTAACTCTACTCTTGCCCTGGTCAGATCCCATTTGGAATACTGTCTAGTTAAGGGCATCGCAGTTCAAAAAGGATGGTGACAAATGAGAACAAGTTCAGAGAAGGACTTCCAAAATGGTGAAGTATCTGGAAGTCAAGCCTTGAAGAGTCAGCCCAGTAGAAAAGATGACTGAGAGATGATAGCAACTTTCAAATATCATATAAACAGGAATAGACTTTTTTGGGTTGGCCCAGAGGACAGGACCAGAACTAATGTTTTTTTCAAAGATTTTATAGTAGCTCTATATTGTGATCAACTGAACTAATTGTATAAAAGTGTATTTGTAGCTTTCTCCTAGGCAAATAATAGAAATCAGTAGCAGATTCTATTTCTAATATATTTTACTCAAATCAAGTCCTTCTGTAGATTTTCCTGGCTTCAAATGCAAAATGTTGGTGTTTTGTCTTTTCTTTTTATTGCTTCACTAAGGCATGCTGGCTGTTGTTTCTTGCATGTGTGGCCACTCTAGCTTATATTCAGACTCTATGAAAAACCTTCTCACCTCTAACATATGTAAGTTATCTAATGACAATGTAGTAGATTTAGGTTCAGCATAATTATTCGTGTGTCCTGAGATTTATTTTATGTTAGCACTTTTCTAACTGTTGTATGAACAAAAAATTGACTTTTATATTTACAAAGAAACATATTGTTATGCTTTTAGTGCAAGATAGAGAATACACATGGTTCCTCCATATTTAGTGCATCTCTTTGTGCCAGTTACACTGTGATGCACTGTTTTACAGCCAACAGTTGCCAAACCTCACCAGCACTATTTAGGTATTACAGGTACCTTCTGGTATAGACTTTGGAAAGAGGCTATGAGAAACTGTCTAATCTCTTTACTAGCCAGTAAATAAGGTGCCTTTCAGATTCAGTATTTCTATCATAAATTTTCCTGCCATGTAACATAGTTCATTCTTGTATCCTGGTACCAGATGAAAGTTAACTGTCAGATGAAAAAGGGAAAATTTAATTGTTGTTTTCAGTAATGCTATTTTCTTTTCTTTTCATAGCAATATCACTACAGATAGTTCTCGACTTATAACAGTTCATTTAGTGACCACTTTTTCAATGGTACTGAAAAAAATGACTTTACAACCGTTTTTCATATTTACGAGTGTTATAGCATCCCCGTGATCGTGTGATCAAAATTCAGATGTTTGGCAGCTGACTCATATCATGAGAATGACAATGGCAGAGTCCCAGGGTCATGTCATCCACTTTTGCTACCTTATAAAAGCAAAGCCAATAGGGAAACCAGATGTACTTCATAAACTATGTTACTAACTTGATTCATTTAACAACTGTGGCAAGAAATGTTGTAAAATGGGGCAAAATTCATTTAACAACTGCCTCACTTAGTAGCAGAAATTTTGGGCTCAATTGTGGTTATAAGTCGCGGACTATCTGTATATTGTCATTAACTGAACAGTATTATGTTTTTACGAACAAACATGCAAATAATGCTGCAGCTTTAAGCTAAATGCAAAGTAATTTCTTCCTACTGGATCCCTATGGATGAGGGATGGGAAGCCTATAAAGTCCACCATTTGGTGGTTATAGTTTCTCACCCTGCCATAATAGACCCCAGTTAGTATGTCTGCCATACATCTCGGTCACATGGTAGTTTTCTTTCTTGATAGTCTCAAAATTGATTCTACTCCATTTGTATTCTCTCTCAAGATTGGTCAACATATATCCTGCTAAGGGTTTGGATTCTTCTCTTAAGCATTATTAAATTGTTATCATCTCTTCCTACCCTCTTTGGTGAAATAAGGAGATGTCAATAAAGCAAGAACCCAGATTTCTTTGAAACCATCAAGAATTCACTAAAAGTTGCTTTTGCTCAAGAATGATTATTCTTCAAAGCTTTCTTATTTGGGGAATAGCTTGTCAGGGCTTTCTTCCAGAGGGAGGAGCAATTACACATATTTGGCATAGTAACTTTGAATTTGTCAAATATTTTAAATTTTTCACAAGGGCTTGTGAAAATTACCAGTTAATGGGAAAACACAATTGGAATAGTCTATAGGAATATACTATGAAGAAAAAGAGCATTTCTCTTCCAGTATGAATATTGCTTCCAGTATCTATTCTGACTTTCTGCAGGAATTTAAGGCAAGTTACTTGGAAGTTCTCCTTCAATTTGTCTCCACAGCAACAGAGTAATGCAGTTGGTTGAGCTGGATTTCAAATGGGTCATTCCAATCCTAATACAGCAGTTTAACCAATGCATGGTGCTATTTTTTGTTCTAGTTCTACAGTTTTACCTCAGCATCTCTCATACTACAACCCACCCATCTCCAATTTTATCTATGGACTGCCAGCATCTATTTCATTTTTGTGCTGGGTTCAGTTTTAATCTTTTAGGGGTATATTGAAGATGAGTTTTTGATTCCTGTGTTAGAGATAATATCCCCATTATTAAATTGCTTAATAGGCTTTCCATCTGGTTTTAATCAGCAAAAACTATTTGACCCTAAGTGTTTAAACTATATTATATACAACTCATTAAATTGTAATTGATACTGCTTTTTCACAAATGTAGTATTTAATGAAATTAAAAGGGTTATAATAGAAATGAAGCATAAACTATTTCTGTCTTTTCCAATCTGTTATCTTTCAACACATCTGAATGTTTCAAATGGAGAAAACAAAGTTTATGCTTTCGTGATGAAAGAAAGTATGGCTTATTCTTCCTTGTATTTGGAGAGGCCTGGCCAAATTCCATTATTAGAATTATTTTTAATGACTATGTAAACCAAATAAGAGTATTTAATCACAGTAACAACTGTTGTATCTTTTGCAATTCAAGAAGTATCATTGCACTGTGAACGATTTATGTTTTAAGGGTTTTTTATATTTAAAATGCACAATTGAGTTTCCCTGGGACAATATATAATAAAAGTGAAGTATTACTATAATACAAGGCTCTCTAATAGTTTGGCTTGGGTATTCATTTGAAATTTTTAGAAGTATCATACATGCCATTATAAAATGAGTGACAGTGGATGATTGGTCATTCATGAAATGCTACAATAATTGATTTTATAAAAAGGTTACTTCAAGGCTACAATAAAAATAATGTGAGACCCTAAATAAATAGCATAATTGATGCTTGGGCCTTTCAAATAAAAACTTGGTTGACTTAGGATTTTCTTCTGTATGACCATCACCAGATGCCACCCTCATATGCCAAATCCTCTGACAGCATAATTGAATCCAGAAGAGACTTTTTATGTGCACTATGTCATGCGCATATATTTCTACTTACCTATCTTGATGATTTTTGTTCTTTCATTCTCTCATCTTGATTTGTTCCACCTGCCTCCCTCACCTCCTCATAGCTCCTCATAGCCTTTTTCATTTTCTTTCCCTGGCTCCATCTGATCATCTACACTGTTCCCCTGGTGTTTTGTCACGCATGGGTTTTCCCTTCAATTACCAGTCTGGTCTGTACTTTCTATTGGGGCAGGGAGGCAATCGGGGCCTACAAAATGTTTTTTGGGGAAGCACTGTTCACTTCAATATGATAATCATCTGTCCTCTAACATGGAAATGTCTTTTACAAATCAGTTTGCAAAACTTTGACAAAAATATGCTATCCACACACAGTATTTGTGAGTATAAAGAGAAAGGAAAGATAATGTCAGAGACAGAAAAGGGAGTACTGGGGGTTAGAGATTAAAAAGGTGTTTTTAAATTAAAACAGTAGTTTTCCAGAATGGAGATTTCTGAAGTTTTAAATTTAAAAAATGGAGAGTAGTTATTCTGTTTCATTTGCTGTTTGTACCATAGATTGCATTATATTTCAGATTAATCATGTGCAGCTTCACTTTATATACTTATTACATTTATACACTTGGCCTCAATAAACAAAAATCTTATGTATTTTATTTTTCAAATTAAATCTTGTTAAAAATCTGAAAAAAGTCTATTGTATGCTTTCTGTTTGACAGCAGGTCTTTGTGATATCAATGAAAGTACTACAGTACAAGAGGATCGTTGCAAGTCACCCACTTCAGGTAATTAGTTAAACTTGCAAATAGTTTAAATAATACTTCAAAATGCTATATGACCTGGAGAGAAGTGTTCTTTGATTTTTGGGTTCCAGAAGGTACTTCACAATGAACTTCACAATAATTTTTCATATATACAGTTCAAGCAAGTATGTGGTCCTGTTAATATCTTTGTCAGGTGAAAAGTTGGTCCTTGATTTAATATACGAATTATCCTTATACCACATCCATTTCTGTGTACTTATAATTTATGTATATTATTGGCAACAAAAAATAATTACATTATGTAGGGGAAGTGTTTTAATTATCTGGGACTATGAGTTTAGATCCCAGAAATTTCAAGCAGTGTTTTTCTAATCATAGGCAAACGTGAACTTTGTTCTATTGAGAAGCATAATTTCTTTAATCATAAATGAAAGTTTGCAATTGAGTGTGATAATTTACTTTGGCATAAGCTTCAATTTATATATGAATGATATGATTTTTATATAGAAGACATCCAAGATTTTATCACGTATATATTAATTCTGGAAGTTAAGATGTAAAGATCAGAGTAGGGTCTAGAATAAAAACAAAAAGCCGTGATGATATCAAAAATACTCATAATTGGGTCAGCATATAAAATGATTATTTGTAATATGTTCCTTAAATATATGAGTGTAATGATATCTTTATCAATTAAAATTTTAATGGTGGTAGCAATCACTTACTTCATTCTATTCTATCATTTTTCCTGTAGCCTGAATTATTATAGTGACAGCAATCTGAGATGCAGGGAGGGAAAGGCATACCAAAGTACTATAAAAGGATCCACTACTGGTAGGAAGGAGTTTAGGAATTAGTAGTAAATTTGAAAAGAAAAAGCAAAAAGATCACACTGCCATAGATGATATAATTTGGAATAATTGCAGGATCTTCATAATTTTTTAAATGTATTTATTTTAAGAAGAGTCCCTTACTTATTTGAGCTTAACTGCAATCTTACCCGATATTGGAGAACAGAGTTAGCTATCATTTGAAAGAAGGAAATAAAGCATACTCCAAAATTCAACATAGATTCTTAGAAAGAAGTAGTTCAAAGTAGTATTTCCATCAGGTCTTGTTATTTTTAGGAGTAATTTTACAGGTAAGAAAAATGTTACTTCTTAAGAAGTTTTGATATATAGGAAAGCTTTAAATTTTGTTTAAATACTCCTGAAGAAATAGTAAATACAAGTACCCTTGTATTTTCATTTTTTTGCATGAGTCATCTCAATTTAGATAGGATCGCAATTTCTAATGGTAAGTCATCCTAGAGAATGTAATTGAGTTTTTTTCCCCTTGTTACTAACATGCAAATCCTAACCTAACCATTGAATATGTGCTAACTCAATTTTATTAGCCAGTTCTGTTACTCTTCATGGCTTCTATAGATTACACGTATGAGATTTGCCCTGTGCAGATGTTCTGGGAAGTTCTCTAAATGAGCTTTTTTAAAAGCAGGAAACTCATATAAATTAATCACTATGCCCAATTTTTTTTCGGTTTCTCTTCTACAGGTAATAGAAAAATCATTCTGCTTTGAAATGAAGAGCGTCACTTTATAATTTACTATTCAATAAAACTTTCACTGATCTATTTTCAGTCTTAATTTATTTCTTTTTTAAAAAAAATTAGATTGACTACATATATAATTTACCATTGGAATTTAAAATATAAATTATATTGTCTGTCATTATACACTATGAACTACTTTGTTAAATATAAAACAGTCTTGTCAAATTTTATTTTTCTTTACAGTATTAAGTAAATATGTATCTGCACTTGTTTAATAGATGGAGTTAGATTACCTTTCATTGGGAAATGAATACTTTAGCCAAAATAATGTTATGTGTCTGATTGAAAACGTAATGACATGGTGACATAGGAAATACAGAGTTGTCTATGAAACTGAGATCCCTTTACAAATTCTGTGGGCATCAAAGGAGTGAAGGAGGTATAATTGGAGAGTTCAATGTTATATAGACTTTCTTACCAGTACAAAAAAATTAAATACAAAAGTTATCCATTCTGATAGTATATATTTTAGACTATTATTTCATTTGATGCAGACTAGGACATTGTGTCCTTTCCTTATTTTTATAATCTGTTCCAATTCCTTACCTGTATGTATTTTGTTTTGAACCTCTTTATATTCCTTCATTCTTGTCTTCACTCATGTAGGTTCTGGTTCCCCCAACAATTCTGGTGATGAACAAAAAATGAATAATTTTATAGAAAAGGGTATAGTATTTTTATTTCTAAGAGTACAGTATTATCATTGATTTCACTAGTTTATCTTTTTAGTAAATTGACATTTTCTATCAAAACATTATTTGCAGTGAAAACCAAAAGCAGAAAGTTTTCCAAGATGATAGCCAGTGATATAGGTAGGAACTAGACAAAAATATCCTTTGCTCCTTCCTGGCACTTTATTCTATGCAGCGCTTAATTCAGTTGTAAAACAAAGCAAGCTGCAGTGCATTACTATTAAATTAATACTCTCCTAACCATTTATTTGCTTATTTTCTAAAATACTTCGCTTTGTTATTTAATCAAGGAGATGGGCTCTTAATTTTTTTCTAATTTTATGCACACATTCCTCCTCCAAAAAAATGGCTTCTGGTTTAAAATATTGAAGAAGTTCAATCGTGTAAACATTACTGCATAAAGCATTTGTAACTTGGTCCTCTTGAATAGATCTAATTATGTTGAAATGAATAGATCCTCTCCTATTTTAAGAATAAAAGCATGATACATTTTTATCTCTGAATTGCTGCTAACCAAACTAATATAATTGACAATAAGTTGAAAATTGTAACATTTGCAGTACATGTGAATGATGATTGAACCCTTCTGTTGTAAGGATGTAACTATGGTGAATGATGAATTAACATACAGGAGAGATAGGAATACTTTCTTGCTTGGATATGGTTATTTTGCTTTTTAACTTTTATTTTAAGGTATAGAGATACTGGTTTTCTGTTTAAATTAAAGCTGTAATTCTTTGGCCATTTATCTGGGAATACTTTACTTTAATTGAGTGGTGCTCACTTGAGTATATATTACATTATTGCACTATAAAGGCTTTTCTTCCCTATATTTCAGTTTCTGTCATTTTTACTTCTATGATTTTAGTAATTATCTAAGAAGATATATATGTTTGCATAGAGCTTGGCTCATTCTAAATTTCTCTTTTTATAGCACATTTGATAAGTTATCTCTTTTCTTTTAGACAATGTTCAAAGAATTTATATATATATATTTGGTTGCATATTTGATAAAACTAATGACTAATTACTTCCAGCTTTTGAGTGAGAGTGTTGAAATCAGTGACTTTCTTATAGTTCTTCTGAAATTAGAATTCAGTAAGTTCATGGTAATGGGTATTATAGCAGGTAGTTTGGAAAAATACATTTTTAAATCATACTAATGGCATTGAATAAACATTTGTTATATTTCATTTTGAAAAGGTTAATACTATAATAATAACCCAACCAGATAGATACATTTATGTTGTACTAGAAGTGTAATGTAAATTTTAAAATTGTATTATATGTTAGTTTAGGAGCATCAATATTAGGTTCTTTTGGATGTATCCTGTGCCATTCAGATAATGCTACAACTGAGAAAGATGGACAAATCTAATAGGAAATACAGTAAATTCAGTAGTTCCAATGCAATACAATACTTATGAAACAATAAAAAATAGCTAGTTTTAATGTGTTGGTTTCCATTAGTCTGGTGTCATCTATAATTAAAATAAAACTCTTCAAAATAAACACACTTATGATTACTTGCAGCAGTTGCTTTGACTAAATAGCAGAAAAAAAATAAAAATTAAATAATATCTAAAGGGAGAAGTAGTTCTGGTCATATAATTATTCCAGAAAAATAGTTACAAACTAATATTTCTGGAGTGGGAAAGAAAGAAGAAACTTTTTTTCCTCACAAAAAGGAATTTACATTTTTCCTGAAGAATTGGGGGGAATTAAACTGGACTGAAGAATTGGGGGGAAAGGTGATTTTTTTTTTTTTAGAATTATGAAAAAAATGACATTTTCCAGATATTGTAAACTTTTGTATTCCACCAATGATGCCTAATATCAATGCAACTACAAGCCTTTTCTGTACTGAATTATTCCAGTTCTATGCTTCGGACACATAGTCCTCTTAAAATAAGAGTTAGGATTATTGTTCTTGGGAAGTGGTGGGGGGATATTTTCATTTTCATAAGAGAAGAGAAAAGGATTAATTGCTTTTTTGTCTGACTCCTTATCTGCTTTCCTGCTTGCCTAAGTAGGTCTCAGAGAATAAACTAAGTTTGCAGTGAAGAACAAGAAAATGATTGCTTGATTCATGTAAGTTAGGGAAAGTTAGAAGGTGCACTCTGTTCCACTGTTTGCTCTTCAGATTCAAAATATATCACCGCAAATGTAATAGTTTGGAAAGAAAGCATCATATTTTTGTTGAAAGATAAAATGTTTACTTTCAGTGTATTGATCTTATTTTAGTTCCATTAGTACTTTGTAAATAAGGGTTTTTATTAACTTATTATTTAATGGAGAAATAATACAGGGATAATATGTTTGACTACAAAAACATTAATCAGTAAATCAAGATTTATATAGCATGTTTTATGTTTCATAGCACCACTTTATATTATTAAATGGTGGGGTTTTTTACTTTTTTCTCCAGGGTCAAAATTAAACAAGGTTTATTTCAAGATTAAAAATCTCTAGAAATGCTTAAATTCATATTCACAGGTCTATCAAAAAGTGCTTCCTACAACTACCAGCCTTGTGAAGTTTTATTTTCAGAGAAAAATATCTTTCATTTCCAGAGAATGGTTGGCAGTTTCAAATGCCATAAGGAAGTTCATTAAGATTACAAATGAATGCTAGTTTCTCAACACTAGAGAAGTTGACTGTATTTCCTCTTGCCATTCAAAACAGATGTAGATACACTAGAATTCTCCAAACCTCCTGTTAACAAGAAGGTGAGAAAGCAAATCTAAGCAAGAGGAATATCTAGTTCAGTTTGTACCCTAGCTGTAACAAACAATTTCAACAAATAAAAAGTTTTTATCTGCAAATGTCTGTCAAAAATGATAAACTATGCAATGTGATTTTGTTCCTGTATAAAATGAGGAAAGCATTGGATTAAATCTTAGTTTCTATAATAAGTGGAACAAGACAGGGGGGTCAGTTTGACAAATGATGTTTTGGAGCCAAAATTAGTCCGAACAGTGCATGGTTGTATTTAACACTAGTTGAGTAGAGTTGAGGGGAAAAAAACATAGAAGGATCAAATGGGCATTGAATAGTCTTGCATATAAAATTTTGAAGCAATAGATTTTAATAAACTTTCTATTTTTAATAAAATTATTATATACACAACAGTGTGAAATCTCTGCTTCCAATACTTTAGTTGGTATGGCCTTCCTATGCATCAAGTTCTCCCAAGAATCTAGGACTTTGTAGTGTATCAGCATAATAATGTGTTCCAAGTAGTATTATCTTTTGTAATTGAATGATGGAAATTTTTCCAGTGTGCAGATTTTCTAAGTGCCATAGAAATTTCCATTTGTCAATGAAAAAATTACAGACTTAATTATTATAATATATATGATCCATATATATGCACACACACACATCATATATATTATAATAAGTGTTTAATTTTTAATTAACAGATGGAAATCTAATATATGATATATAATTATTATTATGTCAGTATTTAGGATTTAGATGGATGATTTACATGTTATGCTATTGGTGACTATTTAATTTTTTTCTACTTTGTGGATTGTGTAGAATTTGCCCTGATAAGCACTTTTAATATATATTGATTATAATTCAATATATATTATAATTCAATATATTGGGCATAATAAAGTCCTGCTATTTCCGAGTGCGGGTAAATCTAATCAGATTATATTATTATTATTATCATTATTATTGACTATTGTCAATACTTTTTGGTTTCATTTATTAGACATTATTTGGCCATGTGTAAACTTTTTACTGGTTATTGTGCAGTATACTTGAATATTTACTAATGGATGAGGTAAAGGTACAATTTTTAATAGGAAAAAGAAGGAGAAATGTTGTATACTAATTATAATTTCCAGTCTTCAGGTTTCTAATGTCTATAGAAATTTAGCCTTTTAAAGCTGTTTGTGTGGATTCAAGTTTGCATGGACCTGTGTTGCTGTGTTTGTCTGTCTTCAAGTTGGTGAAAAGATTTCCATTGTGGATTTTGACCCCCGCACCCAAAAAAAATAAAGAGATAATTGTATTAAATTCTGTATAAACTATATGTAATAAGAATTAAGCTGCCTAGACGCTTAATTTAATACCAGAGACTGTGTTAAATTCTACAACTATTTTCAACTATATTTTAAGCTAAAAACATATAAAGTAATATACACAATATAATACAAACTGTGATTTTACATAACATAAAACAATAATTTTACTCCACTTACCTGTAAGCCAAATTAATTACTCTAAAGCAAAAAGCAGTAGGAAATAACAGCCTTGGAAAGCTCCAACCCCCAGGCCTTTTATTAGCATAAGTTGTATTTTTTGAAGAAGAAGGGAAATTTATAGAACTTCCTGGAAACAGTTCAGTAATTCCAAGGATGCTTGATGAAAAGGATATGTTTATAGTAGCTACAGTAGCTACAATTATGTTACAAGGGTTTTTCATTTGGATTCTTTTAAAGCTTTCTGACTCTAGATTTTAGCCACTATAGTGTATTTAATATTTTATTTTCCTGCAAAGCATGGCCTTGTCTTATTTAGTGATGTAAAACATGTTCATTTTATTTATTTATTTTTTAAAAAGCTGTATCACAAGATGCCTTAAGAAACAGTTTTATTCTTAGCAACTACAAGCTTTAAGGGATAAATCTTGTATTACATAACCAAATAATTGAATCCTCTTTATTCGGGTCATATCTGTCCTCAATAATAGGGACATAATGTCTCTTTGAAAACCTCTTTTCCTTTTCCCTACACAAGTTAGGAGTAAGAATACTGGGACACAGCGTTGTCATTGGAAAAATAATGCTCACTCATCCCAATGCTTGCTATAGCTGTCAGAAAGCATCATTTATAAATATGCTAGCAGTTTCTCCCATAGTATATCTCTAATAGCCTTGTGTAGCCCTATACCCTTTGTAGTGTTTTAAGTATAATTCTGAAACTTTCTAACATTCGGGGGCTTTTGGAGGCTCAATCTCCTGGCAATTTTCTGTGATCTTTGCCATTTTAGAATTGCAATATTTGGGACAGAATATTGTCTGTAAAAAGATATTTAAATAACTTTGGCTCCATCTTGATTTGTATTGTTTAAACATGTATTTGGGGGAACCCAAATATAAATCAGAATATCTAATGTGCCACAATAAAGACATTTGAAAACCTAATAATTTTAAATATTAATATTTTTAATTTGCTTTAATTCCAAAAAAGTAATTGTCATACTCTCATTGCACCTTTGTAATTAAACTTTTCATAAATATTTGTTTACATACACATACTTCCTTGCTTAGAACTAATATATGAATTCTGAATTTGAAAACTGACAATTTTAATTATTTCATATTCTCTGAAAATATGATCATTCTAGTTTTATTACAAAACTATACATTATTTTTCAGCAAAGATGTCTAGAAAATTAAGCTTACCAACTGAACTGAAACCTGAGTTAGGTAAGTATTTGTTCAAAGCCTGTATTAATGGTGTTTATAGTCTTTCAAAAGGCTATAAAATACACACTGTGTATTTTGAAATTTCACACATCTAAGTAGGGAAAATTTCCATTTATTTTTCATTGTTCAGTTCCAAGATTTGATGCAGTGCATGCTTACAATTTCTTTGTCCTCAATTTGGAACTACTTTTATGTTCCTCTTTAAAAGCCATGAAAATCTCACCCACAGAAGTATAATTTTGTTCATAGTTTATTTTTTAATTTTCATAATTTACACTATTACTTTCAATAGAAATCAAGAATATAAGGAAATCATACATAATTTTCAGGAATTAAATAATAGTAAGTAATTAGGTGGAAAATGCAAGTACAAATCTCTCTTTAGCCATAAATTTGGTGGAGAGAATCAGCTTTTTGGGGTGACATTATCCCATGTTCCATACTGAGGCATTAAAATAATGGAGAGAATCATATGTATAATACACCCTTTTTTGAGAAATAGCAGGACAAAAATATAATTTCAGACAATTTTCATGAAAATTATTTTATACATGGTACATGGTATGTAAACCTATATTTTATTGTTAACCTAGTACTTACGGAGAACTCTACTAATCTCTTGAAATGTTATTTTGCCCAGAAAGTGCTTCTTACAAACTATTTTATCCTGTAAAGCAAATAAAAATACATAGAAACTTAGTCAAAAAACGCTGAATACACCAGTTTACCTAATTCTCTATTTTCGGTTTTATATAAAACACTCAATTTTTGTTCATGGTAAAAAAATTTATGAATACTTTAGTAATTCTTCATCAATTCTTTTGTTTTATTTAAAAAGCAAAAACAATTTATAAAGCGCTATTCTAAAAACGTGCTGACTATATTGTAACAAAACATGCAAAACATTTTGATATTAAGAGGGACCAAGAATTCTTACAGTTCCAAATATAGAAGATCTGGACAATGAGTATAATCAGAAATCTCTTTCTGGTAACATAACCTTTTCTATTGGAAAAAGTGGGATTGGGTTTGGGAGCAATCCAAACCTTTAGAAAGCCTCAAAATCTTTTCTGGAAATTTTAGAAAGTTTCAGAACAGATTTGTGGGATATATTTGAGTTTGTAGGTGAGGAGGACAGTTATAAAAGAGCTATATTGCACAAGGAAAGGGTAGCATCTGTTCATGAGGCATGGGACTATTTTTACTTGGGTCAGTCTATATCCAAAAAGTTCAGCATACTCTTCTGATTTTCCATTTTCACTATATTTTTAAAAAGTGAAACAAATAGTACTTTTTAGAGTTTATTAATGTAGAGTGATGAGTGTATCCAAAAAGAACCTTAATTTTTTAAGGCATATTTAGTTTCTTTTGAAACACACTAGAATTGCCCCATCAAATATTGCTTATATAGTTGAGAATATATTTATAGCTGTATCCAATTGTCTGTTCTATATATTAAAATTACACTTTTGAAAAATATTAAATTTACAACTTAGGTTAAGGCGGTAATAAATAGTATAATTAAATATTCACAAAACCATCTGAAACAGCTTGATATTTCCCTATGCAAAGTTTTCTCAATTGGCATACTCTTGCCATAAGGACCCCACATGTGTTATTATTGCGCCTAATATATAATATAATATATACAATATAGCTCACTAGAGTAAATAACTTTTTAACCAGTATGTTCTCTAAAATTATCAGTCTACTTCCTGAAGATTAGATTAGAAATTTACAAGACAGACTCTAATCTTTAAAATGATACTGAAAACATGGTGAACAAATAACTTGCTACTTCCCTTCCAATAACTTCAAATAGATTTTTCACATGAATTCTTTTTAATTATGCTTCGGTACATTTACTATATTTTATCATAATCTTAATAGCCTTTACTATTCTGTAAACATATCTTCTCCAATCTCATCATCTTTAAAACCATATTCAGTAGGTTATGTGGTTGATGTTGATACATGCTTCAGTATCTGGATTTTTATTTTCTTCTGGATAACTATGCTTATTTTGGTTTTTGTCTGTGCTGTTTCCAATAATTAAACATTCATATAATTATTTCCTTTTTGTATCACTGATTGAAATTAGGTTAAAATACCATCATAATGATTGTTCAACAATAAAACTGGAATTTATAGTTTTGTATTTGTGTGTATGTATGTGTCAGAGAGGCAGATTTGAAAGAAGTTTTCCATTCCAGTGTGGTGCATCTAGTTTTCATCAAAATAAAAATGGCTGCATATATTTGAAGTAGTATATCATGTATAATATAACATTTATTTTTGAGAAAAGTATAATGGTAACTACTCTCCTGTTCAAAAATATAACTATGTAGTATGACCTAAGTATACCATACATGTCTAGGGTTCACTGCTAGATTTACAGTTCACAGGGAGCTATAGTCAGGTACCTGTCTAATGAACGTGCTTCTACATTTCCAATCTTATGTACTTCAGGTATACAATCCCTAAAAATGTAATTTCTGATATGAACCTAATATTACTGAGTTGAGATTTTGGAGGTGGATATACTATATGTAATACGTTCTGTAAAGTATGAAATAGAAACAGTAATGTTGTATTGCAGTATGTTTAATTAATGCAAAATCTTTCAGATATTAGAGACAATTCCTTCAGCCGATCCAGAAGTTCTAGTGTAACCAGCATTGATAAGGAATCCCGAGAAGCAATTTCAGCTCTCCACTTTTGTGAGACCTTCACCCGAAAAGCCGATACATCACCTTCACCATGCTTGTGGGTTGGGACTACTTTAGGCACCGTTTTAGTCATTGCACTGAATTTACCACCAGGAGGAGAACAAAGACTGCTTCAACCAGTAATTGTTTCCCCCAGTGGTATGTATTTAACAAGAAACAATGCACTAGCAAGACAATGATTTTACTATTATTAACTGATTATTACTGTGTATTATTAGTTCTCATTCTGCAATAATCTACAGAGAAGTCTCTTTAGTTATTTTTTTAGAAAAACTTTAGAGGGGAAATACAAGGTTTGGCTGATTGTTTTTGATCAGCATGCATTTCATTAGAAAAGGGAAATTTGTCATAAATGTCCCTTCATTTAACCTTTTTTTAAAAAAAAGATTTCACCAGCTTGGTTTTGGGAAGTACATATTTACTTTAAATTTGGACTTTAAAGACTTTTCAAAAATAAAATCTTAAATATAAAAGGCAGGTCAACAAACCATAAAAGCCTTAAACATAAAAATACCAAATAATCACTGTAAAATTTCACTGTAAAACACATTAAGGAAAAAAAAATGTAAATTAGATAAGGAAGAACATTCTAATAATTCCGTGTGAAGTCTCTTCTCCTCGAGAGATTGTCACTACTGATTGTTATTTCACACACATCAGCAGAAATACTGCAGCATGACACCAATCTTTTGTTGGTCTATTAAGCCTCTGGCTACCTATCTCTTCCTAATCATATGCCCCTTTGGCTGCTCTGCATAGCAGCATCACTGGCAGGGGCTAAAATAGAGGCCCAGGGCCTTCAACTGTCTCAGCCAGTTGCCACCACCCCAGGCCTCTCCTGTACTTCAACTCCAGCACAACCACTGCCACTGAGAAATGCCACTTCAAGCCTATTTACATTGTGAGAGTAACTGGGAACCAGTGTTTCCAGCTTGTATCAAGGAAATCCACCTACCTCCTAAGATTTAATGCTGCATTCTATATTTGAGATTTTAAGAAACCTTTAATTTACATACATATGAGCAGTGTAATATCATTTTTTAATGTGTGCCAGTATGTTCACAGAAAAAACAGACAACAAAGGTTATCTATCTTATAAAAGTTTCCTTTAACAAGAAGTAAACTGATTAGAAATTCATTTTTGTGTTTATGAATAGCTATCTAGGTTTCTAATGGTTTTGCAGTTTAAGAATTATTTTAAATACTTCCAATTCAGGAAATTTCTGTTTCACGTGTTATGTCGGAGATGCATGTAGTCTGTTATGAATGGAATATATACTAGAGTATTTTGCAGATAAAGTATCTACTAAAACATAAATAAAATACCCTTGAGCTATGCATAGCACTGAGTAATATCACTATTTTCTTCATCTTAGGAACTATTCTGAGGCTTAAAGGAGCAGTCTTAAGAATGGCTTTTCTGGACACAACAGGATCATTAGTTCCACCTGCATATGAACCCTGGAGAGAACACAATGTTCCTGAAGACAAGGATGAAAAGGATAAATTGAAAAAACGTCGGCCTGTCTCAGTATCTCCATCCTCTTCTCAGGAAATGATTGAAAACCAATATGCAGTGATATGCTCTGAAAAGCAAGCAAAAGTTATATCACTGCCCTCACAGAACTGTACTTATAAGCAAAATATAACAGAGACTTCATTTGTCCTTCGCGGAGATATAGTGGCACTCAGTAACAGTATCTGTCTTGCTTGTTTCTGTGCCAATGGACATATAATGACTTTTAGGTAAGGTGTTAATTGCTAAAAGGAGGGACTGTATCTGTTCCCTTTGAAATAAATTACAAAATAAAAATAGGAAAGGACAATTAATATTGTTACATAGATATCTAAATATGTTCCTAGATGGGACTGATTCCCTAGAATCTGTTTTACTTCAGATTACTTTTTTTTTCTTATGTTGCATTAAAAATATTCCTTTTTTATAGTGTCCCTTGTGCTGTCTGTAGATGTGCAAGGGAGCAAATCCTACTTTGGTTTCTTTTCTTGTGCCTGCAGACAGAGAGATGCCTTAGTCCTTCATCTTGTATTCTGGTTAATTTGATAATCAAACTATACTTTGTTTGCTTGGGTGATATAGTTTGAATTTTTAAAATAACATAGTATTTTTGCCTTTTTCCTTTTGCTGTCTTCATTTTAAGGAGAGGGTGCCTTGATTTGGTCTGAACTACTTAAAATTTAAATTAAAAACTGTCTTGATGTGACACTATAACAGTGGTTTAGAAGCTAGATTTTTTTCAGCAATTGGGGTTTATAACTGTTTGTCTGCTTTGCACTTCCATATGGTACAGAGTGTGACAAAGTCTCAGCAAAAAGTTAGTTGGAGCTCTAGGCCTAAAAGAATACCAGAAGGCCTCTGCTGGCCTCAGTGCTCACCCAAATAAGCATTCTGTGTATGTGCTAACGAGATGTGTCCAGAAACTCACAAGCAAAACATCAGAATAATGCTTCTTTTCCATTTGTTCCCCACTAAGAGTGTTATTTATGACTCAGGAAGTAATAGTTTATAATAATAATTGTTTTACTTCTATATACCCTTTTAAAAGCATTTAAATTGACGATCATCAATTCATTGGAGAATAGGAAATACTATTGTTTAACTATGCATTACATTAAAAAGGATTTTAATTGGTTTGGGATATATTGTCTTTATTTTGAGATTGGAAAGAAAGACTAAAATATTTCTCTCCACATTTCATATATTTATTTATAATGATATATTATAAGTAAACGATAAATAATAATCATAAATAAATGATATAATAATATATAAAAATAATTATTTTACCCATCTCTATAATGCTGCTTATCAAAAAGTACTAAACTTTGCTGTGCTTTCTTATGGGAAAGATGTTTTGATATTATGTCTTAAGCAGTAATATTTATTATAAAAGAACCTAGGGGAGAATGGCAGTTAGGATTGGTGTTATATTGTTGAATTTCTGCTAAAAAGTTTCATATTGGCGTATATTTGCAAACTTATTCAAATTATATTTTTTGTGACTTAATATATACATTTAGTAAGCTGCTTAAATGTCTAATGTCAGTCCTTCATAAACATTTATTTGTTCTAGTTTTCAGAATCAGAATGGTGTCTAATTGATTCCTTCTGCTGCCAACTTTCTTTAGATTGTGCAGCAGAAATTTTCTGTATAGGAACTCCTAGGAGCAGGGGCTAGATTGCAATATATTTTTCAGTATTGCTAATAGAAGTTAGAAGAGCTTTGTATTTCCAAGCAAGAATAACATAATTTTCTGTGACATTTATGATAAAGTTATTTGTGCTTTTCTATTTTATCTCCTTAGAAGCTTCTGTTAATATATTTTAATTGGGTGTTCCATCCACGGAGGAATTAAAGGGAGTATGTTATGAATTAGAAGAATCACATGGAAGTTTTATGTAGTGATCAGAATCCCCCCTCCCCCCCTCCCAAAAAAAAAAAAACCCTGTGATTTTAGTATTTGGTTATTTAGATTATCAATACTGTCTATTTAAAAAAAATAGATTATCAATACTGAATAATGGAGAATTTTCAATACAATTATTTAAACAGAATTTGGGAATATATGCATAATGATCTGTGAGTATAAATATGTTTGCTCTTTACCACTTATCAGATACAACATCAGTAAATTAAATATCAGCATTTTCTTTACTATATACCTGATGCAAGTTACCATGGAGTTGATTTGTTTCATGTACACAGTCACACAGATTCTTTGTTAAACATATTAAAACTTGTTTAGGCAGAACTTTTTAAGTCAAAGCTATGGAGTCAACAATATATGAGTACTTAAAAGAAAATGAAAACATAACCTATAAAACTTTATTAAAGACTAGAATAGGATACTGTGCTTTATTTTAACAAATTGTAATTCTGTTCTTTCAAGTTTGCCAAGTTTAAGGCCACTATTGGACGTATATTACTTACCACTTACCAACATGAGGATAGCCAGAACATTTTGCTTCACCAACAATGGACAGGCATTGTATCTTGTCTCACCAACAGAAATCCAGAGAATTACTTACAGCCAAGAAACATGTGAAAACCTGCAGGTAATTTTTAAATGTATTGCTATAGAAAAGCATTTATTGAAGAATGTGCTATTTATGTACAAATTGTAAATGTATGGTATATGTTTTCTTTTCTATCTCAGCATACATCACTTTAAGGTGTGGATATTTTAAATGCATCTTAAAGTTTCAATTTAATGTAGTCAGTAAATGTTACATTATACTGGGTATTTTTTCCTTCAGAAGAAAGTAAACTAAATCTTGTTATCTACACCCTGTAATAGTTTGGGATGAGCACAAGATGAAACCCTTATTCTCAAATTATGGACTCTGAGCAAATTGACGGTTTGCCAATTGGTGGCAGATTTGCTCATGCAAAGATGATCTCTGAAAATGTGGCCCAGCATGACCAAGTTCTTGCTTTGTATAGAATGATAGCTAAGGAACATTGGCACATCCACACATTCCTTCTTCAACCCTCAGTGGGCTTGAAAGCTGCGCTGTCTTTGGCTGGTTGGCTAGTGAGGTGGGAAAAGAAGGATCTTCATCTTTTTCCACTTTGAAAAATGTAGATATATAAAGTGGGCAATCTGGCACACTTGGAAAAATGTACACCTTGGAAATGGGCATGCTGGCATTGTGCTGCAAAGCAAAGGTACCTTTTTAGCAGAGTGGCAGGCACATGCAGTGGTTGTGCACATCTGCAAAACTGACAAATGAGAAGCAAGAGGATAGAAAGACATGTATAAAGCTTTATAGCATCTTGTTTACTTATTAAATTTATTTGCCGCCCATCTCGTTCGTTACAATCACCATTGAGTCCAAAATTTCTGTTAAGCGACACATTTATTAAATCAGTTTTGCCCCATTTTAGGACCTTTCTTGTAACAGTTGTGTCAGCTTTGAAATTCAGCTGCCACATTTTATTTGAAGGGATTGGAGGAGTTGAAAAGTTCAAGGTTATTCTGTATGTCATATTAAGAAATTCCAGTTGCACTTAATTGGTTCTTGTGATTTATGAAGTGTAGAAGTGAGAGGAGAGAAGGTGGATTCTGTGTAGCGCACAAAAATTTCACTTTGGGAAATTGCTTTAGACATACCAGATCTGTTTCTAAATAAATTAACTGGAGAGAAAATGTCTCGGAGTGATTGATATCATGGATACTTTCTGGATGCCTTACAAGTTGTTAAGTGAAGCACCTGCAGTTGTTAAATTAGTAACAAAGTTGTCAAGTGAATCTGGCTTCCCCACTTGTCAGGAAAGGTGATCACATGCAACCGTGTCATAAATATGAACCTTTTGCCAGGCACCTGAATTTCCATCACATGACCATGGGGATACTGCAATGGTTGTAAGTGTGAAAATAGCAATGGCACTTAGAATTATATGCCTCTTCATAGTGCTTTACAGCCCTCTCTGAAAAGTTTTACAGAGTCAGTATATGGCCCCCAACAATCTGGGCCCTCATTTTACCAACCTCAGAAGGATGGAAAGTTGAGTCAATGTTGAGCCGGTCAGGATCGAACTCCTTGCAGTCAGTTAGCCTGCAACACTGCATTCTGATCACTGTGTCCAACTACCTTTTTCATGCCATTGTAACTTTGAACGGTCATTAAATGAACTGTTGTAAATTGAGGACTAGTTGTACAAGGTGTCCAGGGCTGCATGCAACCCGTGGGCCACAGGTCAGATATGCCTGTCTTACAGGAAGGAGTGTAGTATTTCTAGGATGAATGGAAATCTGATCTGCAGAGTCCTCAAAAGACTGCCTTTTCCTTAGTTCCTCCCTGTTCATGATCATAGGAACAAATGATGCATAGAGGACTTTGCTATCTTTCAAGTATGAGATGCATCAAGACCCCTTTGGTGGAAGCAATTCATATAAAACCAGGGGCAAAGAATTAGTATGATGGTTCCTTGCAGCTAATGGGTATTCTTCTTCCTTCTTGGGCCCCAACAGGCCTGCTACTTGCATTGGAAGACGCACTCTAGATTTTATTTAATATTTTTGTATTTCACAGCCTCCAACTTTGTGGAGTAATACAGAGATTTGGGCACAGAACTTGTGTCCCTCCAAGTGATCTAGCTTTGTGTGCATAATTCATTGCCATGACAATAATTACACAAAGACTTTGCCAGAATTCTGAACTGGTATGCTTTCAGAAGTTACTCCAGTTTCTACCTGAATAAGCCAGGCTGGTTTGTCAGGAAAAGAAACAAGTTTTCCCAGTAATCTGAAATTTATACACAAACCATCAGGGTTGCACAGATAAAAAAAAACAGGCTCTTATAAAAAAATATTTGGCTCACCTAATCAGAGCTGGGTTATTGCAGAACCTGGTCCTATTCTTCCTGAATCAGCCAGCAACAGGACCAAATTTTAACATATTTAAAATACTGTAAATGTAGAAACATTTGAAGATGAGACCCTGAATTGGGAGACAAAGCAACCTTCTGATATGATTTAAAATGATTTTTATTTAAAGGAAATGTTGGGTGAGCTCTTCACACCTGTAGAAACACCAGAAGCACCAAACAGAGGGTTCTTCAAAGGTCTCTTTGGAGGTGGTGCGCAATCACTTGACAGGGAAGAACTCTGTGAGTTGATTTCATCTCTTTTTTTAAAAAAGAAAAACTTATGTCATATGAGGGGAATAGAAAATTAAACACAATTTATCAGTCCAACATAACTAAAAGTATGGAAAGAAATTGAAATAATGGAAACTATTGAAATATACTGCTTATTTCCTCTTACAAGTTGCTTTATTTATAAAAGGATGATTTTTTTTTTTGCAAAATTCTCACTCGTTTAATGTAGAGTTGATACAGTTGCATCAATATTTAAAGGTATATGTAATTTAAAAAATGGGATAGTCTCTGTGTTAAAACACTTTTTTAGTTCCATCCAGAGAAAAAACTAAAAAAAAATATTTCTAGTTTCCATGGGATGTAAAATGCACTAAAGTACAACTACAGATGTGGGAATAAGTATCCTGTAATCATTCCTCCTAGATTAGATACACTAAATAGATTTATATACTTTTGTATAGATTATTGTTCATTAATATATTTTCCATTTTCTTTGTTAAAAAGAATACAGAGTTTGCTACATGTAAAAAATAACATTAAAAGAATCCAAATGCAAAATTTAAATAGGTACTCATAAAACAGAAATTAATATCTCTGCAAGTATGTATCTATTAGAAAGATATTAGTGTTTTTTTCTGAAAACAAATGCAAAATATTTATTAGTTTCCAGTAAGGGAAAGCAGTTCAGGAGGCAGAAAAAAATAAAAATCTTGCAAATAGGGATTTACAAAGTTTAGAGAACATTATACTAAAATTAGAAGCACTAAAACATATTAATATTATTATATTTAAGACAAGTACTAAAAATTACTATGTGTGAGTCAGAACTGTGCTGATACACATTGTATCCACTTTTGTCATGTATATTCAGTAAGAGTGACTTTAAAATCTTCCAATACACGTAATATTATTAAAATATAATAATACTGATATCTTTTATTGGTAATAAAATACGGTCACTCATCACTTCATAGTCTCCTAGGAACATAAGAACCTCATATTAATAGTTTATTATATTACAATAGAACAAATTAAAAATATAAATCAGCAGTCTGGAAATCAGTGAAACAAAATAGCAAACCATTAGTGGTTTTACTGAATACTTTTCAGTTTCTGACTCATAAAGACAAAGGTGGTTGAAATAATACTTTTCCTCCTCTCCTCTTTCCTTTCCTTTCCTTTCCTTTCCTTTCCTTCTCTTTTGTTTTACATTTAGAAACAATGTTGCAACATAATGTGAAACAGCGTTTTTTCAAATTTAGCAACTTTAAAATGTATGGACTGTTGAAGTCCATACATCTTAAATTCCTGAAGTGAAGAACATGATGTAAAATATAAAGAACTGTTGAGGAATCAAACCAGTCAGTCTACACAACTAATAGCCACATCAAGGGCTTTAACTAATATTCTAATCCCCATGCCTGGAACACATCTAGATCTTAGGAACTTTCTGAAAAGCCAGCAACTCAAAGCCAATTTAATATGGGAAGGAGTTCTCCAAAGGGGAAACTGAGCAACAGAAAAGTCTTACTTTTTGGTTTACTACTTAATTATAAACTGAACAAGGAACAATTTATAGGTATATTAACTTTCTCTAAGTAATTTCAAATAATATTTTAAAAATCATGTATATAGTTAAATAGGGATAAGATATTGACTATATCGCTGTTAGGATTATTGAATAATTTTCAACACATTATTTTCATTTGGTTTTATCATAAAGTATATTGTTTCATCTCTCCCAGTGTGTAATTCTGCGTGCAAGTAGTAAGTTCTCCTCTGAAAGGAATGCAAACATAATTTGTTTTTTCTTGATATGATCAGTTGGTGAATCTGCTGCTGGAAAGGCATCAAGAAGCCTTGCCCAGCACATACCAGGACCTGGTGGTATTGAAGGAGTCAAGGGAGCAGCATCAGGAATAGTTTGTGAGTTGGCACGAGCCAGAATAGCATTGGATGAAAGAGGGCAAAAATTGGGAGAGCTGGAAGAACGAACAACAGCCATGTTAGCTAGTGCTGATTCTTTCTCAAAGCATGCACATGAGGTACGTCCTTCTCAGTATCAGTTTACTTTTTTTACAAGAAGACCAATTCTTTCGGTTTATTCTTTCCAGTTTGAATAGAGTAGCATGAACGTTAGTTCACTGTGGATATTCTGGGGAAGAATGTGAATATTCCCATTATGTCAGCAGTTATGATCAGATAGGCTTTCCTGGTCATCTTTATTTAAATTAATTGGTTGTTATATTTTTAGAGGTAGAAACTTAATAAAATGAATTTATGCAATTTATATTTGTGGGGTTCATTTTTTCTGTACTACTTTTAACTATCTATTCAGTTATTCACTCATTAATAATGTCATTAATAATGGATACTTTGTAGTCTTTAGAATAAATGGCATTGTGTATACTCTCAGATGCATTATTATATATTTTGTTCCTTTGTTTTGCTTTTAGATGATGTTGAAATGCAAGGATAAAAAATGGTACCAGTTCTGACAACACATTCTCAAATGCATCTCTATAACTTTACCTTGAAGAAAAATCTTTTCATTAACTTCTGCAGGACCAGCAAAGCTGGAAGGGTGTCAGCCAATGGGTACAGATGTTTCCTAGCACAAATTATGCACTGGTTTACCTCAGTCGTACAGCTTTAACTGAGGATCATTGTATTTAAAACTGACACCCACATCGTGAGGGTGTGTTTGCGCATCTGCGCATGTATGTGTGTTATCTGTGGGATGACTGGGAGCTTGAGAACAGAATTGATGGCAAAGAGAACACATGGACAAAAATAGAAAATTTGGAATCAAAAGAGCAGGGGCAATGCAGGATCTATCCTGTGTTAATATTTCATATGCCAAAAGTTTTGTGCTATTGTTGTTGCTGCCAGTGTTTCATCCTCCTCCAAGAGGCTGCAATAAATCAGGGGTCCAAGAGCTAGAATAAAGTTCATTTTATGGGACTATTAACTGATCTACACCTTTCCTCCTTAAAAGCACATTCATAAAGCTGTCTGAAAATGACTTATTCTGCTACCATTTCTCTGATCTGATAAACTGGAAATACACAAGTTCCATCTTGAATCTACACATAGTTCACATGCAGTCACATAGTCTCTTCTTGGACCCCTGATCTAATAGTATTGTCTTTGCATCTTTATATTGTTGCTGCATTGGGACTTCATAATAAACCATGGCATGCTTTTGCTTCAGTTTTTGTTTAACTATAGCTTTGTTCATACTCAACAAGATTACTTTTAATGCCTGTGACTTACTGGTCTGAAATAAGCCATCTTCATAACTCAGTTTGAAGCTAGCTTGTTTCAATAAACTTTAGGTAAGATTGACGACATATGACCATATAGCATTAAACTGCTGTTAATCAGATGTGAAAGCTTCCAATTTTGTATGGCCATATCTGAGAAGCAAAAGAAAGAAACTTGTAAGCTCAAGGCTTGCTGTAGCTCATTTCTCTCATAATAATCCATGTTTTTTGTGATGTCCACATGCAGCCAGCATCAAGTAAAAAATAAGATGATAAATTACTTTGCATCATAAAAACACAAGTGATTGACCTGCACATCATGCTAAAAGTTTTCATTTGTGTTATGGCTGTCTAATGTGAAAAGTAAAAATATCTCTTGCAATGATACATATTTGTCATCTTTCAACCAGTTATATATATATTTTTTATTTTCCTGCCAATATAGCTGGATCATTTTATAATTTTTTACATGGATACAAATTTAATTCATGCTGTACAACTTACTTTGTGTGTTTAACAGAATGTATTTGTGTAAGAATTTAAATATCAGGTATGTAGCTAGCTTACATGCCCAATCAGGTAAACTTGTCTTCAGTTCAGTGTTGAACTCTTAAGATACAACTTTCACAATTTATCAATTGCATTGTACTAAAATATATTCAGGAAAAAAAACAGAATTTAATTTGAAAATAGTTTCTAAGTCAAACCCATCAGCAAAGAAGTTGGCTCCTTAATTTGAGTGTGCTTATTTGGAAACAAGTCTTTTAATTTGAAAGGAATTTTCTTCCATGTAAGTGCCCTTTGATTCACTGCATAGATTACACAATAAAGGTAAAATCAGAGTGGATTGTTTTCAAAGCACTCAATATTTTACCACTTTAAGAACTGGTAGATTCTTATGTAGATTTGTACGAGAGGAGGGATTTAAGATGTGCCAAATTGAAGCAGTATATTTTTAGCTAATAAAGGCTGCACCAAAGCCATATTATAAAATAACTTATTTTAAAATATTTAGAAAAATACATAATTAAGAAATGTTTGTCATGTTGGAAATCAGAAATAGTGACTAATTTATGATCATTTGCAAACAGCCTTAATTAGTGTAGGCTTTATTTAAGCAAGTGCCAGTATATGGCCATTCGGAGGCTTGAGTTTTATTTTTCTAAACACTTGCCCAAACTCTGCAAATGTTGAATGAATTATTTGATATGCATGTCTGAAGTTTAAGCCAAAAGAAAATTTCCTGGTGTTGGTTAAGCAATGGTTTGGCTCAAAATATTATTTGGATATGCATTTATCTGTAATATGGTTCAGTCCACGTTAAAAGTTACTGACTGGCATTGTTTAATGAAGTCTTTCAAATAAATTAGACCTACTTCTGAAAGAATATGATTTAAGAAACCTTTCATTTAATAAAGCTAAGCCCTTTCAGTCTGGTTACAACACTGGGTGGATAATGTGCAAACTTCAGGAAAGCTGAAATCTGTTTCTCTCTTGGGGTTGCTAATATATTTTGCTAGTATATATAAAGCATTAGATTATTACCTCTCTTCAGTGCAGCTTTGGGTAAGGATACTATGAAATTCACTTAACGTATCAGAGAAGAAAATTTCAATATTCCTGCAAATATTGAACATTTGATTCAGCAAACGGTTCTTGCCACCAAATTTTGAGCCAGATATAAAATTACTTGCTTACTTATTTTGCTTGTATGACATTTAATTATAGTACAGTTGTGGGGTGTTTAAGGGATGTAAAATAAATTACTTGAGTTTATAAGAATATGTTGAATAAGATCCATAAGCCAAATTTTTTTAAAGATATGTGACATAGGCATAAAAATGTTAACAACTTATTTATTATTGTAACCTCCCTATGCATTAGTAATTTCACTTGTCAGTTGCTAATTTTTGTTGTTGTACAAATAGTATGATCTAGCTTAAAATTGTTAAGTTTGGTTGATTTCTGATGGAAACATTTAAGCACGTGCTAAAAAAACGTCCTATTGATTTCTTGGCTCTTACCTTGGCTTGATTGTATCTTGCAGTCTGAAGCATAAACCTTAGTACACTTAACTGAAACATGATTTCCTTTAAGGAAAAATGTTTTACAGCTACAAATAAACAGAATAGTAATTCTTCCAGTTGTAAAAGTGGATGGAAAAGAGAATGCTATAATGAATCAAGAATTAATGATGTCAGCTTTCTTACCTGCTGGAAGTGCTCCCACTCATTCTGAATTCTGAGGTGATCTCCATTATGCATTTGTGAACAAGTATTCGATAGATGACAAGCTTCATGAAGGAGATGCCAACAAACACCTTCTAAAATGTGCATTTTATACCATGAATGAAATAATTTAACTAGAAAATATTTGCAGAAAATAGACTTTGGCAAATATGCCATTTTACTGGTTATGTTCATTTAACACTATTTGTCAATTCTCCTTGAAGTAACATACAGTTGTAGGACAGTTTGCTTCATACATAATTTATTTGTTGTTGTATTAGGGACATTACCATTAGGTTCTTCAGTTGCATTTCATCTGGACAAGTAGTCAGAATAAGGCTGCATACATTTTCAAAATTTGGAATGCATATTAGAAATGTTTGGTGGTTCTGTCATATTGTGGTAGACATCCTGATGCTCTCTTTATTGCATGGCCAGTAATCATAAATTATGAGCTTTATATTCAAACTATATATGGAGCACCAAGTTGTATACTCCTAGTATGCACATTCATTTTTTGAGGCCTTCCACAACTCTATCAAATTAATTTGGGATAGTTTTCATAGTGCTGTGCTGAGCCATCTCTTATTTTGAATGTTGATGTGAAGGAGGAAGAACGCTTTTAGACTTGATGAAATTTCTTGAAAGGTTAGTTGTAGTTTATTAGTGGCAAATCCCTATTCACCAATCCGTTCATGCATTATTTAATAAACAAAACAAAAAGTGTTTTCTTTCTAGAAAGAGTTGGTTGCTTATGTAGACATTCAAACATGACAAGTAATCATTGCATTAAAGCATTACTATAAAACTTGTTTTCCTATGGTTACATAATCTGTTTCTAATGATTATTTTTAATGGTGTTGGAAGTAATTAATAGTGTCTGCAAACTTATTTAAAAGATACTGTGGGCAGAATTAAAAAACGGTGGGGAATGTATAAGAAGTTAATATATAGATGAGATAAATTGTAAGGACACATGAACACCTTGATAATATTTGAGACACTAATTAAAAATTAGCAAAATGGGAAAGCATGTTTTCATTCACAAAATATGTCCATATTTGCCCAGCACATTTTGTTTGGAAAAGCCAAAACAAAATACAAACAAAATCCTTCCTCATTATGGTTGTTGATTTTGAACTGTTGTAACTGCATTGACTAGTGAGAGAAATATATTTCACATAAATACGTATATCCTTTCAAAATCAGTGGAAAGAATGTAGTATTTCTTTTGAGGAAAATGTGTAGCTCAGAACTTTTTAGAAATAGATATAGTGGTTAAAATAAAGAATTAAAAGTGTGTTATCATTGTTTCTTTACTTACCACAACTGTGCAATTATTAAACCACTGATACTGTGTCAGAGGCTCATTCCACAATAGCCAGGACAGTTTGATAGCGTTGTAGAAAAAGAAGCAACTACAGTCCAGGAAAACTGCTGCTACCCGTCCTTCATGTAATGTAATATTAACAAGTTTAATTTTTAATAAACTAAAGACACAATTCTTCAGTTAAAAACTGCCAAACTGTAATTCCTGAATGTTTATGTAAATATTATTTCAAGCAAGCCTGAAAGTGTGATTCCATTATAACAAGAGTAAAGCAACTTTCCTGATTTGTATCAATAACCTTGAGATGATTTAATTTACATTTGTTGCTTGAGGTATTTCCTTCATGTGACATCTGTATATTAGAAGGCTATAGCCAAAGGTAATCTTGATGCAGTGGATTTTTTTTCTTTTTTTTTTTGCTTTCTATAGGACTGATCTTGTCTGAACTATAAACTTGAATTTCTTTTTCCTGCACTTTAAGTATTGCAAGCTTGAGTATTTCATTCTTTTCCATCTATAAATTTTAAATTCTATGTAGATATCATTTAGAAAATTAATTTCAGCAAACATCCAATCCATATACAGAATTCTACGTTTTCTCATGTATCAAGTTCCTTGTGGACAGGAGCTTCCAAGCTGGTAAAGGAAGGAGGCCTTCAGGACTAAAGACTTCACTGTATTAGTAGACAAGTAGAAAGTGCAGGAGGCACTGTACATTGAAACTCCAAAGGATTAAAATAAAATAATGTAAAATAATATTTTTAAAAGTTTTAAAACATCAGCATCAACTGAAACACTCTTTCGAATTTGTTTAATGGTCGCCTAAAGCTGCAGTGTTGTCCAAAATAAGATGTGCTTTTGGTTCTATATAAAAAAAAGTGAATTAAGCACAGGCTAAATTGAAGTTGTGATAATTTTTTTAATATAATGTGATAAGATATAGTTGGCTATCAAATCTGAAGATATTTCTCTTAATTAAAATTATGTTCAATTTGTCAAATATATATAAGAAGCATACAAAAGTTAAATCAGCTTATAGGAAAATTGTCATTTCATGTAGAAATGATAATAAGCATACCCAGTCTAATAAAATACTTCTGGCCTAAAGCAACATTATAACAATGAGAAGGGAGACATTTACATAATCCAAATGTAACATACCGAAAAGCAGCTTGTTGATGGATATCCATTATAACTCTTGTTTTCCATGAGTGCATTAAAACTGAATTCCATTTATTCTATTTTATTTCGGTTAGCTACAGTATTTTGTATTCTGAAATACTGTTTTCTCCATATTTTGTATTTGTTGGTCTTTGTCTTTAAAATTGCTTTTTTAATGCATATTCCTATGGTTGGTGAATAATCCCATTTTGTTAGTGCCCTGATGCATAGAGATGGAAATATGAGTCCACTAGTTGTGGTATGCCTAGTGACTGAAAAGTACTCATTGCTTGCCTTTGTTTATTGTGCAAATTCTCGGCTGCGCTTGTTCCCATAGTCTAGATACTTGTCTGTACAATGTTGTGAATTTCTTTCCCCTTGTGAATGTTAGTGATGTTACTACCAAAAATAAAGATCCTGTTAAATGAATTTTGTGGTTGGGGGTGGTGGATGATAAAAAGCTAATGTCCAGTCCATGTGAATTACCTTCATTTAAAAACTGCTTAATGTACATTGAGAATCAAATCAGGAATGCATGAATATGTTTCTTATGTAAATCATGTTCAAATCAGTGTGCTTTTTGAAGTCCAAATCAGTGTGCTTTTTAATTTTCAAACTAATTTGGTTATATGAATCAAAATGCAACTAAATCTGTATTAGCATTTTTCATAAATACATTTAGAAATTAGTATTTCTAAATGTCAAGCAACTGTATGTTTCTTCTTGACCTTTACATTTTTACAGATTAGTAAGTCTGATTTTTGGATAAAATCATGGCATCATCCATGGAGTTATTATTTAATATTGCAAAGTGGAGAAACGGAGTGTTAACTCCCCTTTTAAAAATGTGTAAATAAACTTGAGTTACTTCATCTCATATGCTGCTATTCATATTGGTTAGATCTAAGAAGAGCATTCTACTTTCTAGAATTGCTTCTGTTTCATTAAGCAAGCACCACTGAAGAAAAAGAAGAATATCAGTAAATGATTCTACCATTATTCTTTGGGAAAGCATGCTTGATATAAAACTTCTAGCTTAAATGTATTTTGCTCTATGTACATTGTGTATTTCATTTTTTTTATTGTCCTCTACCATTTTAGTCTTGCAGAGCCCCACTGTGTGTTCTGATGATGAAACTGGGAAATGCATTTTAGGATAGGGTTGCAGATTCATCTGTCTACAAACTTAGTTTCATACGAATGGTAAACCATACCATTACAAATGGAAATGTTAGATTGCATAATTTTACTTAAATGTACTTGATTCTAAACTATGTCATAACATTAAAATTAAGTATGGGATATTTTTGTAAATAAAAATACCTGTGCGGTTGGTATTTTAAAAAGGGGGAAATGTATATTATACATTAATGTTTCAGAAAATAATGTTCATATGTGTATATGAATGTGTCATTATGCTGAAGGGCTCTGACTGGGCAAAATAAACTTCAAATCTCTCCTGAAACAAAACTAGCTTTTGTTTCATGCATCATTAATGTATTCTTAATATGATCAATTCTTGAAGATCTATCCCACTTTCTTAATGCTTTCAAGTAGTAGACAAAGTGACAGAACTTAATGTAGGTTTAAAAAAGGGTCCAAATCTGAAAATAGTGCTAAGTTTAAGTTGCTGATTTCCTTGATTATGAACAAACACCTATAAAATGCTGCCTATTAAGTGTTGCATGTATTTCCATAATTTATCATTTGCTTTTTAGCTAAAACTCTTGGTAGAAAGAATCATCATCAAAGGGAAATATTTCCACATGTTAAAAGAAACATTACTTTATCCTTTTGTCAAATTGCCTTCATTTCCATGTTTCTGACCGAAGTATTGCATGTACTTTATTATTTGTGTTTATAAGATTTTGTAAGGCCTTATCAAGTTGGCCTTGTACCCTTCCCTTATAAGACCATGTAAAGTTAAAGCTACTCAGGTATTTATTAATTTACATATATTTATATACATTTACCTGTCTAGCCATTCAAAGTGGCTTACATAAAATAAGAAACATTAGATATGATACAAATTAATATATATATATATATATATATATATATATTAAACTCACATGATAAACATATAAGCCAATCTCTTATAATACATTTTAAAAACTACAAAGTTAAACTAGCCAATAATGTCAAACTGCCAGGAGCTATTTTAAAAACCAAGAGTTTTAAAAGGCATAAAATTTAAGATTACTAAGAATTTAATAATCTAATACCAGTTGATCTCTGTGGAAAGTATTCCATAACCCCAAAATCACCACTAAAAAAACATATTTTCATAGGTAATCTAGGGAATACATATGTATGGGGAATATATATAGATGAAAGCATTTCCACAGAAATAACATGCCTTCGAAACCACAACTGTAAGAATTAAGTGGCATGTAGTGCAAGGGAGACATGACTGCTTAAACATAGCTCAACCTTTTAATAAGGTTGAAACATAGTTCAACCTTATTAAAACTCTCATTAACAGCTAGAATTTCATAAGGAGTCCCATAGAGATCGCATTTCATGTATTCATACATGAGATTATGGGAGTGTATCTCTACAACCAAGATATCTGCCTAAAATCAGCGTTACAATGTATTCCCAAACACTTTAAATTATGAACCTGACTCCAAAACAATTTGAATCTTCATTGAGAAATTACATATCTACAAAACTGTCCTACCAAGTTTTTTAGAATTTTTGTAAGTAACAGCTCTTTTGTATCTTTGGCAAAGATACTTTGATATATAATATTACATACATACATACATCAGGGATGGGGTTCAAATTTTTTAACAACTGGTTCTGTGGGCGTGGCTTAGTTGGTGGGTGTGGCTTGGTTGTCGTGACTGGCTGAGTGTTGCCTACTCAAATCACATCAAGGCACGCATCTCGCCTGGCCTCATGACTGGGGATGCTGCAACAGTCGTAAGTGTGAAAAATGGTCATAAGTCACTTTTTTCAGTGCCATTGTAACTTTGAATGGTCACTCCACACAAGCAAAGTACCAGCAAAGGAGGGGGAAAAAACTCCAGAGATGTTCCTGAGATGGGAAGTCTAGTCCTGCCAAGAATGTAATAAGGGTTAACGGAGAGGAAGTTTCTGTAAGCAATACCAGAATGTTTCCTTCCTGCCTTCCTTACAGGATTAGGCCAGTGATTTCTTCTAACAACCGGTTCTCTGAACTGCTTAGAATGTAACCAACCGGTTCTAGTGAATAGGGGTGAACCTGGAGAATCCAACCCCTGACATACATACACATATACATTCATACATACATATCAAAAATGCTTTGATACATATTAGAGATTCCCATTTTAAACAATCTTTAAATATGACAAAATGCTGTTTTTGCATGTCTCAATAAAATATTAGCTATTAATTTAAGTCATTACCTTGAATGTTAAGTATTCATCTTTTTAAAAATACTCAGAAGTTTTTTATTCAAAGACTGTGTTCACTGTGTGATTTATGTCTCTAGTTCTATTAGTTTGAAGTATTGCTAGAACAAGCCTCTTAATCATTATACAGTTGAAATGCCATATTTATTTCGAAGTAACTCCTACTTTGAGATTAGGGTTAAGTGCAAGTATGTTTCTTGTAATTGTAACCTTGCAATTAAGGGCACCGTAATATAAAAGAATTTTCCCATAGAAGTATCTCTAATCTTAGAGACATCATTTGGAGCTTGAACAGTCAAGCCTTCAGGGGAAATATGGGAGCTTAGAGTAACACACTATACTTAAAACATACAGTTTCTACTAAAATAACTACTGAATTCAATGACCATGTCTTTTCTGAGGATAATATAAAGGACTGAAAAAAGATTGCTCCTTCCAATATCTTCTCAAAAAGCATTTCTGCAGTTCCTGAATAAAAGGTTAGTCAGAAAATGTAGAATCAATGTTAAAATGTGTATCTGTCATATAAGGTTCCTATAAATTTATTTTAAAACTATCGTCTATCTTGGAAGAGGTCAAAATTGTGTACAATACCAAGAATTTTTAAAAAATGAAACTTTTGTTGCTGTAATTTAACACCATTTCCCTCAAAAATATGAATATTTGAGTCAAATAGTTAAATGTTTACATCCACTGGTGAAATTTTCAAATTACAAGAGGATTTTTTTTTTTTAGCTGAGCGTGCATGTTGAACAGCATGGGTGCCTCTGCTATTACCCAACAGTAGTATGGTAAAAATGTGATATTGCAAGCTACTGGATCAAGCTATTTCATATATCAGAGCATGATAATGTTTTTAAGATCTTACTTTTTAAATCTAGAACAGGCTGTCATGGAGAAAATTTGTCTATGTGGTTACTAGGAGTTAAAAATGACTTGATGGCACACAATCAATTTTTAGAATATCTCCAAATGATCACTGAATTCAATAAAGAGTAAATGTCATATTTGAAAGACATTATGCTGGCCAATGTAGATCTTTTCCTATACTAGTTTTGCCATAGAATGTAATTTAGATTCAAAAATTGTTCCCAATATTAGATAAGGGAATATAGTTAGTACTCAGTTGAGGGATCACAATTGGGACCAGATTTCCAGTCATTATGGTCATAAGTCAAAGCACCTATTGCATTCAAAGCTTTCAAATTCCCAGAGATTGTTGGGAGGAACTGCTGGCTGCTTGTCAAGGAAGCAGAGGGTGAGTAGAAAGGAGAAAGATAGCGGCCTGCACGCCAACAGCACGCAAATCATATAACTATAAACCAAGAATACCAATAAGACATTTAGGGTAAGTGCGCTTGAGATTGTGATATTTTTTTTATTTCAAAATGACCGGCTTAGTTCAGTGTAATACTGGTTTTACCGCTGTCTTTCGCAGTACTATTTTCAAACTTGGATACTGTCCTGTTTGTAAAAAAATTACCAGTCTACATGGACAGATTACCCATCTAGAATCTCCAATCTGTGCTCTCCAAGCAGAAGTTAGGTGCCCAATCCAGCCATCTATTGAGCTGCCGTGTGACCAGCCCCCACTACCACAAAGATCCTACAGGAAAAGGGCAGTATGGACAACCGTGGGATCTGGCAGAGTGAGAGCTGTGGACCATAAACACAAAGCTTTTGACGTGTACCAGCATAACAGATACAGTGCCCTTGCTGACCTTAATAGGGACACTAAAGTGACAGGTCAAGGTAGTTGTGAAAATGATAACTTAAGTAAGTCAGGGATCATGGTCCTAGAAGAAGAACTTACTTTGGAAAGGAGAAAGTGTGAATCAGGTATTACGCACCAGTCACACAAGAAGAGCAAGAAATCCAAAAAAAGAAGCCACCTTCTGGTTGGGGACTCAATTGTAAGGGATGTAAATTTAGGAAAGGATACTGAGATTTTGAAAGAGATCAGGTGTCTACCAAGTGCTACTGCCAGCAGAGACAAGAAGCGTATTCCTAAGATAGTCAAGAATGCCAGCAAGGACTATGATGTTGATGCTATTATACATCTTGGTACAAATGATCTGTCCCAGAGGATGTACTTTCTGTTCAGAAAGACTTCCAGAGCTTGGGGTATGAACTTAGTAATATGGGCTGTAGGCTTATCTTTTCGGAGGTTCTACCAGTATACAGGGAATAAAAAGGGAAAGGGCAGCGTGTAGCAGAGTTTAATGTGTGGCTAAAGGAGTGATGTAAAAGCGAAGGCTTTGATTTTATTGGTCATGATGTCTGCAGCTGGTCCAATGAAAAACTACAAAAGAGATGGTTTGCATCCATCAAAGAAAGGGACTGAGTTACTTGGCATTAAATTCACAGATTTCCTGGATAAACATTTAAACTGAACAGCAGGGACAGAGAATTAATGGATTCAGAACATTTCTGTCCCCAGCAACCTAAAACTAATAAGGATACCAGTGCATGCAAAATAGATGTTTGTGCAAGTAAGATTATCAACCTTGATGCCAACCAAAACAAAGCATTTAATAGTGAGTGCCATACCATGTGCACTAATCAAACAGGTGTCAAGAAAGTAGAGACAGGCAGGCACAACACAGGTTATGTAGATAGTAAACACAGTGTCAGACATAAAGATCTCAAGTGCCTATATACAAATGCACAAAGTCTGGGGAACAAACAGGGTGAACTCGAACTATGAATACATGAACTATAAATGAATACAAACTATGATATAGTTGAAACTTGGTGGGATGAAACCCATGACTGGAACATACTGGTAGAAGGATACAGACTATTCAAAAAAAAAAAACAGATCCCATAAAAGAGGAGGTGGAGTTGCACTGTATGTAAAGGACCACTTTATTGCTACAGAAATGCATGAAACTAAAGATGAAAACCACCTATAATGCATATGGGTCAATATAAAAGAAAAAAAGAATGACATGGCCATAGGTGTATATTATAGACCACCCAATCAAGCAGAAAATATAGATGTCCTTTTTGCCAGCCAACTAACAAACCTATTCAGGAAACACACAACAATAATAATGGGAGACTTCAATTATCCTGATATCAATTGGAATACTAATTCTGCACCAAGTGAGAAATCAAATAAGTTCCTAACCAACCTAGCTGACAACTTTGTTGTCCAAAAGGTAGAGGGTGAAACTAGAGGGACAGCCATACTGGACTTAATTCTTATAAACAGAGAAGAAGTGATAGAGGGAGTTGAAACTGCAGGAACCTTGGGTGAGAGTGACCATGTCATACTAGAATTCAACATAACACAAACACAAGCAACAGAACATAATGACACCAGAGTCTTGGATTTTAAAAGAGCTGATTTCAGTAAACTCAGAACTTGGGAAAGATTCCATGGATGAAAATCCTAAAGGGGAAAACAACTCAAGAATCTTGGGAAACTCTAAAAAGTACGATCATAGAAGCCCAGACCAGCACAACAGCACTAAGAAAGAAAAACAAAAAATCCAAGAAGAAACCAGCATGGCTGCACAAAGATCTCTCTGGCAAATTGAAAAAAAAAGGACAAGTACAAAAAAATGGAAAGAAGGACATACAACTAAGGCAGAATATCAGCAGATAGCCAGAATCTGCGAAGTCAGGATAGCAAAAACTCAGAACGAACAAAGACTTGCAACAAAAGTCAAAGATAATTAAAAAAAGGTTTCTTCCAACATATAAATAACAAGAAAAAAAAATCAAGGAAACAGTCGGTCCACTAAAGAGAGAAGATGGCAAGGAATAACAGGCAACAGAGAGAAAGCAGAACTGCTTAACTCATTTTTTGCATCTGTCTTCACGCAAAAAGAAACTATAGCTCAACCCACCAAAAACATAACTGTAAAAGACAGACTAGAAATAAAAGTTAAAATAAGCAAAAAATAGTAAGGGAACACCTGTCTGATCTTGATGAAAACAAATCACCGGGGCCTGATGGATTACATCCTAGAGTTTTAAAGGAGCTGGCAGAGGTCATCTCAGAACCACTGCACCATATCTTTCAAAAATCCTGGAGCACTGGGGAACTACTAGAGGACTGAAACAGAGCTGATGCGGTTCCCATCTTCAAAAAAGAGAAAAAAACAGACCCAGGAAACTATAGACCAATCAGCCTAACATCAATACCCAGAAGATACTGGAAAAGATAATAAAAAAACAGATCTGCCAAGATCTAGAAACAAGTAAAGTAATAACTAGCAGTCAGCACAGGTTTGTTAAAAACAGATCATGCCAAACCAATCTTATTTCATTCTTCAACACAGTGACTAAATTAGTAGACTAGAAAAATATTGTGGACATAATATATTTAGTTTCAGCAAGGCATTCGACAAAGTAGACCACAACCTACTTCTTAGTAAGCTAGAAAAAAGTGGAATAGATAGCACCACCACTAGATGGACTCGCAACTGGCTGGCAAACTGTACGCAATGGGTCTAAGTCTACATGGAGGGAAGTAAGCAGTGGGGTGCCACAAGGTTCCATCTTAGGTCCAGTACTCTTCAATATCTTCAATTACGACTTAGATGAGGGAATAGAAGGGGAACTTACCAAATTTGCAGATGATACTAAACTGGCAGGAATAGCTAACACCCAAGAAGATAGATGAGCTCAAGATCCAGATGGATCTTGACAGACTAGAACACTGGGCCATATCTAACAAAATGAAATTCAATGTAGAGAAAAGTAAAGTCCTACACTTAGGCAAGAAAAACCAAAAATACACATATAGACTAGGTGAAACCAGGCTCAATAGCAGTAACTGTGAGGGGGATCTTGGAGTCTTAGTGGACAACCAGCTAAATATGAGCCAGCAGTGTGCAGGAGCAGCCAATAAATCTAATGCAATCCAAGGTTGCATTAACAGAGGGATACAATCAAGTTCAAGTGAGGTGCTAATACCACTCTATAAAGCCTTAGGAAGACACCTAGAGTACTGCATCCAGTTTTGGTCACATTATAAAAAAAATGTTGTGACTGTACAGAAAGTACAGAGAAGAGCAACCAGGATGATTAGGAGACTGGAGACTAAAACATGAAGAACAGCTATAAGAACTGGGCTTGGTTAGTCTAATGAAGAGAAGGACCAGGAGAGACATGATAGAAGTGTTCCAATATTTGAGGGGCTGCCACAGGGAGGAAGGGGTCAAGCTATTTTCTAAACCGCCTGTAGGCCAGACAAGGAATAATGGATGGAAACTGAACAAGGAGAGATTTAACCTGGAAACAAGGAGAAATTTTCTGACAGTGAGAACAATCAACCAATGGAACAGCTTGCCCTTGGAAGTTGTGAGAGCGCCATTCCTTGAGACTTTCAAGAAGAGATTGGACTGCCATTTGTCAGAAATGGTGTAGGGTCTCCTGCTTGGCTGGGGGTTGGACTAGATGACCTACAAGGTCCCTTCCAACTCTGATTATCTGTTAATCTGTTAAACCTACCTGACTACCCTATTTTATAACATTTTTGCAGCGTTGTTAAGCAAATACTGCAGTCATAAGTGCAAACCAATTCTTTTGATTAGGAGATTATTTTTGTATAGCAGGTCATGGTTACACAACTGCAAGATGTTATAACTGGTCATAAAGGGGAGCCAGTTACCAAATGCCTGAAATGTGATCCCATGACCAGAGGGGAGTGGCATCACATTTTACAACAGTCTGAGGTGCTTTACAAGCCATAATGTACCTGTTCTGGGTCTGTTGTAATTTCAAAGGTTGTTAAGCAACCAGTCTTAACTATAAAATATACTACCTGTCCATTTTATGGTTTTGTTTATCCACATGCCCTAAATTATTAAAGTTAATTATTGATTTTTAATTATTTTTGTTTCTTAACCTCAGCAAGTCTCAATTTTACATGAATGTTGTAGAATGGTTAAAAGAATGGCAAACATTTTAGGACTCCATTTGTTGATTCAATTACATTCCTGATGGAGGGAGAGTGGAGTTACTAGTTTGCTAAGTCACATCATGAAAGTTGCTGTTGTGGCCCACCAGCAGAGCTGGCAGCAGATTCAGACAGTGAGGAGCTTGGGGAGCAACATGGGCCAGTCCTGGAATCTGGGGAAGGCTCTGACGAGTGCTCTGCGTCAGAGGCAGAGATGGGGTCAGGGCCATCAGACAGTTATCAGCTGCCTTCAGAGTCGGACATCAGTGGGGTAGAAGAACAGCTGGAGCCTGTTCCCAGTATGCGCATGTGCAGAGCTGCCAGGAGAAGGGAATAGCTAAGGAACAAGGATCAACTTGGGAGTAAAGCCACAGGTGAATGACCCCTCCCATAGGGAATAAAGAGGAACAAAAGGAGAGTTGTGTTTGCAAGAGACAATTCGTTCAATTCATTAGGGTGAAGATCTGTTCCTGACTTCTTGGCAAGTATTGTCTAATGCAAGTATTATCGGACCTAGCAACTCTCCAAGCCTGATAAAAGGTCTGTAGTTGTGAAATCTCTTGAAAGACTGTTGGCCGGGATTTTTCTGGAGAGGAATTCACTTTAAATAAAAGGGGTTTTATCGGGATGAGGAGTCAGCTTCGTGCTTTTGGGAAGCCTAGGTCAGAACAGTTGCAAGTTGTTTTAAGCAACAAACACATAGTAATAAAATTTGAGTTTCACAATTAAACTCAGGTTGTCAAATGGTATAATATTTAAATTAAATAAAAGGGGTTTTATTGGAATGGGGATAATAATCTTCCTTAGTACACGTGACAGGAGTAATGATTTTTTCATATTCTGGATGCCCAAATTGGTAACGTGGATTAGTTCAGATTCTAAAAAATCTGGAACCAAGCAAGGCTGTTTTGAGTGGCAGCCACCTTGCCCTATTATAGGTAATATGTCATTTTGTCCTTTTCAGAGGAAGTGCAATAAGGGATTTGAATGCTGCTGAGAGTTTAATTCAGATAATTGGAATTACAAGCTCCAAGGCAATGACATTTAAAAGCATCCAAATTAGCCATTCTGTATCGCCTTGGATTTCTATCTTTCATAATTTGGCTTTTCAAATGATTTTATATTTATCAAATTTATATAGCTACCTTTCTCATGAGAAGTGATTCTGGGTGGCATAAAATAATACATATATAAAACCAGACATTTAAAAATAAATCAGCATTAGAACTAAAAGGATGTACAAATTCCAATTGGAAAGAGTACATCCATCTCAATAGTGGGGCTATATTCAAATTATTCTTTTTATTAATTTATGCTTAATTCAAGATTTTTTATTTTAATTTCATTTGTCTTTGTCCAGTTTTTTATTATATCACACTCTTTCAGAATACAGAATAGGCAAATAATTGTCATACAGTATTTAGAAACAAATTCTGTAATTTAGCCTTTGGCCACACGGTGGCAGCCTTATTTAACACTTTTTATTATCCAAGCCCATGTACAATGTGTACAATTGATGCCACTAATATTTGTTTGTTACACTAAAACAGTATATATATTTCTATTTACTTAGTTTTATCATATAAGAGATTATATATTTCTCAGCAATTCAAAATTATAGTGTAATTAGTATGCACAAGGTACACAGAACAGTTCGGCTTAGAATGGGACTTCTGGTAGAATAATTCTCACTAATGTAGGAAAAGCTCTTCATGAAATCTTACAAACCTCAGTATTATGCCAGCTTCTTGGTGAAAGAGAGGATTAATACTTGGATTCCTTTAATATTTATGTGTCTGTGTTATTTATATCACTGTACTGGCCACAAGTATTTTACAAACAATAAGGGGAAAAGGGATTATAAAGCCTCTTTATTTTTTTAAAAAAACAACAACAGTAACATCTGCTAAACACTTTACAAGCTTTGACTTGAGATGTAAAGAGAAGAAGTGAGGGTGCCAAACAAACGTTCTCTGGAATGACATTCCACAGATGGATGCCATCATACTTTATAAGGATCTTTAAAAGTTGTTGTTGTGCCATTGTTGATAGTTGTACCTGAAGATTTATTTAACTAAGCAGAAATAACTGTAAAAGGTGCTCTTTCATAAGCCATCTAGAATTTAAGATCAAACCAGTGCTTTGAATTGGATCAAAAGGTGGACTAGAAGCAAATATTAAAGCCTGTCTTATTTTTTTTTAAAAAAGAATTGAGATTCCAATGCAATTAACATTTAAATCTCACAAAATAGAGGCTACATCAGTGTTACCAGTGATAATAAGATAGATTTAAGGAGTCCCAACAGCAATGAATGATTTGTAAATCAGTAATAACTAGCCAACAGAAAAAAGGTTATGATATATGGCTTATTACATATAAAAATATATTTTGCATCTATTTTTGTCACTTTATGGAAGTATAGCATCAAAGAATGTCACATCATCTTAATTTACCAAAACATTATGCTAAATAAACAATTTTACAGTGTAACATGAAAAAAATGGTCTTAAGAATAAGAGAGGTTTCATTTTTAAAAGGTTTAATCAACATCAATTTAATTTTGAGTTTTCTAGTTAAAAACTTATCTGATGCAATTAATAAAGGGCAGTAATTTAAATAACTATAGTGGGTTAAGATACATTACACCACATACTCATTCTGCAAATAGATTCAATAAGATCCCAACTATCATAATTATTTACTTTGAAGTAGTTTCTTCAAATAGGTTTTTAAAAAGTATTCCTATGAATCTTACACCTTTTGCATTTCACAAGTCTTTAGAGGTCCATTAAACAACTGGTGTTAATTAGATTGCGTTGTCAGTTATGCCAGACCCTAAGCATGTAATTAGTTCAGATAATACATTTACTGATAATATTTTCTGGTAAAGGACACACATCTATTTTTTAAAATCCATATTTCCCTATTTCTACTTTAATGTTACTGCAGTGTTTTTTGGACTGCTGTGTCTGTTTTCTCCAATCTATTCACGTAGCTATTCCACACTGCTCTATTGTAGCTATATCTAAGCTACACCACAGCGGTGGTATTCCACCAGTTTGGCCTGGTTCTGCTGAGCTGATAGCGCCGATGAGCAATGGAATCTGAACTGGTTCTCTCCAACGCTTTGCTGTTGGGCCCGCCCACCCGGGCTCCATACTAACCTTTATTCCCTGCTTTTGAAGCACAGCTGCTTTGTGTGGCACAGCAGATTGCTGCACATCAGCTGCTGAAGCGACAGGGAGAATGCAGGATTGCAGGTGGTGAGTTGGAAAGCCTCTGCACCTGTGCAAAGTGGCGCATGCGTGCAAAGCACACCCACCAAGCCATGCCCACCAGTTTGGTGGTAAAAAGTTTTGAAAGGCACCACTGGTGCACCAGTACATAAAATCAAAATCAAAATCCTATAAAATAAGTAAACCCTACACTATCAACTCAGTTAAGCCACGGCTTCAGTTTTAGGAGAATGAAATAGATGGGAAATTTTTACACTGGATAACTATTTGGATAAAAGGAGCAGCGTGGTGATCTAGAGGTGAAGACACTCACCTCCCACTCGGAAGGTTGAAAGTTTGATCCCAGGCAGTGGCAGATGTTTCTCTCTCAGGGCACCAAGAGAAAATATTTGCTGTGAACTCCACATAGGTGTCAGGAAAAGCATCCAGCCAGTAAATGCTCAGCTCCACTCAGTTGCCCCAATGCCATCCTGACTAAAGGGATTAAAAAGTCGTAAGAAGAAAAACTATTTAGATAAAAGTGCCTCTCCCCCGCCATATAAAGTGGAGTTCTTCAAACAAGATTTATTTTCTGATGATTCTTTAGCTCAGACTGAAGAAGCTACTTGGATAAACAGCACAAAGTTTCAAACCAAAAAAAGTCCACTTACCATGACATAAGTCTGCCTGGATGACTGAGAATCTTCTCAACATATTTCTGATGCGAAGTTCAGTCAGGAAGTATTTAGTTTGACTAACTGCAGTTTTTGAAACATATATTACTCAAGAAGGAAGCCCCGAGCAGAGCCACATTTGGCAGAATAGGCCTTCCTACTTGATCCATTTTTCAATGGATCAAGCTATAGTTAGTTCCTACTTTGTATGAAGCCTAAGCTATAATGAGATTGGTTTGTTTTCAATTTAATAAGATTTCTGAATTCAGCTATAATGGTTTATAGTTTATGGCAAGAGTGAGCACCTTTTTCATCTGATGAATACTTCATTTTCTACTCATTCTTACTTTTAGCCTTAAGATTGTCCTTTTCAGAATGATGGGTGGTAATTAAGCAGTCCTCTTTACTTAGATAAATAATGCAAATTCGCATATAAAAATGCACTTTGTTTCATTAAACAAATACAATAAAATGGATTTTGTATTGTAGGTTGTCTTACCTGAAATCTATAAACCCATGTAAATTTACAAAAACAATAGTTATAAATAACATAATATTCCAGACAATCAAAACAGATGTTGAACACACATCAATTGCTATTCATTCAAAGCTTTGCTAATATGAAAATTGTATCTTGTTGCCTTCTATTCAGTGCAGAAAGCACCTAAAAATTGTGAATAGTAATGCTAGGATTACAAATGTGGTACAGGCAGTCCTCCACTTACGACAGTTCTCTTAGTGACTGTTCGAAGTTACAACAGCACTGAAAAAAGTGACTTGATCATTTTTCACACTTACGACCACTGCAGCATCCCCAATCCCCATGGTCTTGTGATTTACATTTGGATACTTGATACTGACTCACAGCGTCCCGGGGTCTTTTGCAACCTTCTGACAAGCAAAGTCAATGTGGAAACCAGATTTGCTTAATAAACGTGTTATTAAGTTAACAACTGCAGTATTTCCTTAACAAATGTGGCAAGAAAAGTTGTAAAATTGGGCAAGACTCACTTAACAAATTTATCTCTTAGCAACATAAATTTTCAGCTCAATTTTAATCATAAGTTGAGGAGTATCTGTATTGTAATTGGAATATGAGGACAAAATATTTCTTGAAATTAATCAATATAATTTATTTATTTTTTCTTAAAATTTGATAGCAGTAGCTTTCTATGTACTTTAGATTTGAGTATAGTTTGCCACTCTAGAAAATATTTCTACTGCATCACTAGGGAATTATTAATTTATCTGTTGCTTAAACACCTGTTTGGAGAAAAATCTTAAAATCTAGTATAGAAAGGGATAGAAAGCCAATGAATTGTATTCATATTGTGTTTAGAACATAGAATCATAGTGCTGGGAAGGACCTCAGAGGTCTTCTATTCCAATTCCCTAGTCAAAGCAGGAGACATCATACCATCCTGGTCCAGTCTATTTTTGATTGTCCAGTCTATTTTTGAAATTCCAGGAGGCAAGGTATTCCACTTATTGTTCCCACTGTCAGAAAATTTCTCCTTGCTTCTAGGTTGGATCTCTCTTTAAGAAACTTTAATTCATTACTTCTTGTCCTGCCCTCTTGTGCTTTGGGGAATAAGCCAATCCTCTCTTCTTTGCTATAGCCCTCCAAGTTATCATGTCTCCCCTAATCAACTTCAATAGGCTAGAAATGCTTAGCTTCCTTGACTGTTCATCGTACAGTTTAGTCTCCAGACCGTTTATCATCTTTGTTGGTTTTCTCTGTGCACTTTCTAAGATCTCACCATCTTTATTTGTATCATGTGACCAGAACAGGTGTGGCCTCACTAGTATAAAGTGGCATTGTCACTTCCCATGATCTCCTGACGTTATCCGTCTGTTGATGCATTGATGTTTTGTCAGTTGCAGCACATTGCTGGTTCACACTTCAGTGGTAGACCACTAGGACACCTAAATCTCTCACACAGTTGCTGCTATTGAGCCAGGAGCTACCCATTTTGTACCTATGCATTTGGTTTTTCCTGCCTAAGTGGAGGACCTTACTTTTTTCACCGTTGAACTGCATCTTGTTGGTTAGGGCCCAATACTCAAGTCTGTCAAGATCCTTCTTCCAAAATGTTAGCAATTCCCACCAGCTTAGCATCATTTGCAATTTAATGACTTTCCCTTTTATCTCCTTACCTGGATTATTTATGAAGATGTTGAAGGCCACTGGGCCCAAGACAGAGCCTTTAGGTACCCCACTGCAAGCTTGTCCATATAGCTATAGTTTCATTAAGGACTACAGGCTGGGTGTGGTTAGTCAGCCAGTTGCAAATCCATCTTGTGGTGGTACTGTCTATCTCACATTCTTCTATCTTATCAAGAAGTAGGTTGTGGTCTAATTTGCCAAATGCCTTATTGAAGTCAATTTGACAGTTACAAAGTTTAGTCTAAGCTTTTTTTTTTTTTTCTTAATAATGCAGCAGGGACTCAAATTACATTTTCACATTTGCATGGGAAATTTCAGTTGAATGTGTAAAGGAATAAATTCACCAAAGTCCAGTGGATAAATGTACACTAATATTTACAACATTTTGAATAGGGCTATCAGATTTGAGCTGTGAACATCCAGGTAATTACTGTACAAAATAGCAACAACAAAGAGAGATCTTTAACTACAAGGGTTGTCTTGAGTTTTGCAGCCCATATTTGATAGCCCAAATATTGAAACCTTTGCTCTTAGGATTCCTAACATACCTTTGGTAAAAGTAGAAGGGAGAATAACTTTTCCATAATAATTTGCATAGTTATATGGAAATACCTATTTTGCTCTTTTCGCTTCTTTCCAAAGGGAACCAGCATTTTAATAATACTGATTTATTGTGTAACATACCATTACACAACCTTATATTCTGAGATGTATTATTGGATATTGGCAACAAATAGAAAAGGACAATGCAAATGAGTTTGAAAAGCAATGTTGTCTTACATATCTCTATTCAAACGTCCACAAAATTGTACTAAAGAGTATTACTCTGGATTAGTTTTTAAAATTTTTACAAGGAAGCATACTGAAAGTATTTCAGCCCAGCAGCATGTTTTATTTTTAAAAAATTAATTTTTATACAGAAAGGCTTTAGTATGTCAAAGACTCTTTTTTCCCCGTGAGCTGATCTGGATGTCAGATTTTCATTTGCTCTCAGTAAAAGCACATTCATTCTATTGAAACAGATATAAAAGTTAAAAATGAAATTAAAAACCAGCCTAAGAATATCAATTCTTCAAGACACAAGGCCCACTGGAAAAAGCTTTCATTCTCTGAAGCTTCTAGAGATCCAGGTAGCCTTGCATTTAATGCCATTCTTATAACTTGATTCTTGCAGCCTCAAAGCAAATGGGTTTACCGCCACTCCCCTGTGCAGCTTTCACACGATATAAATTCATTCGATTTCATACTTTCCCTCTGTTACTTTGTGAAAATACTGTCCCTCTGTTACTTTTTGGAAACACTGTTTCCCTGTCTGTTACATTTTGGAAATCCCGTCCAAAAACAAACTATATTAAATGCAGCAGCAGCAGCAGCACTGAAACGAGAAGGAGTTACATTTTACATCAAGCGGCTGGAGGCGCTGCGAGCTCAGAATTGGAAGCGAAAACCCAGGCGAGAAAGGATAGCACTTACTGAAAAGGATGGGGTGGGGTAAGCGAAGAATTACTGGCGAAGTCTCCTCTTGTTTTTCCGCCTCTTCTAGACAACTCTTGTAGAAGTCCCGCCGGGGCATTTTGGATTCTTCCTCTCCAGCTAATTAAAGCGAAGTGTGAGTGCAAGACATTTTCAACCCACACCTACAAGCGTTGCTTTTGCAAGCCTAAGAGAGTTTTTTTTTTTTTTTTAAAGGATAAGAGACAAATTTCGGTGTTGTCGGTGGCGTCAAACCCTCCTCCTCCTCCTCCTCTTGCTCCAATTTTCCCATTCCAAGGCCAGTTCCGAGCGCAGGTTTGGTGCTCTTCCAGTAATAAGGAGCAAGGGCGTGATAAAAACGGCGCCACAATTATCCCGGCTTTGTCTGTTCTGCGACCGGCAATGCTCCCTGCAGCTTCGAGAAGCCGGCAATTCTCACCCCTGTCAGTGGCCTCCTCTCGTTCCACTTCCTGTCCCCCCCTCCCCACCGAAAAAAGCGCCTGTTGCTGGTGCCATTTGCGTCCGCAACCTCCGTTCAGCCTTTCGCTTTGCCTAATGCCTCTAAGGCGCTCCTTCCTCTCCCCATCGCGTCTACAGCTGTGGGAAATCCGGACTTCTCAGAACCAGGAGTAGCAGGAGTGAGTTAAAACAAGCGGGACAGAGGAAATCACAGCAAAACACTCCCGCCAGTCATGGCAGGGATGATCAAGACAGCTGGTTTTTTTCCTTCTGTAATGAAGGAAGTGAGAGAGATAATTCCCGCTAATGGCAAAGCCGGAATTGGGTAGTTTATATTTTAATCTGCGAATCAAGCTGTAGAAACTTTCCCCGCTTTTTGCTCTTCGGGAACCAACTGCGTCTCTCTCCCACGACACCCAGCTTCATCAGTCAAGGAAATATGTACCTGAAAGTCGATGGCACTTCTCAGGTCATCCCTGTCACGGTTGTCCCAAAAGTGGCTTTTTCAAGAGGCAACTGGGCTTTCTGGTTTTTCTTTGAAGACGTTTTGCTTCTCATCCAAGAAGCTTCTTCAGCTCTTTAGAAATTAACTTCTTGGATGAGAAGCAAAGAAAAACCAGAAAGTTCAGTTGCCTCTTACCTTTGTGATATGTCCCTGAAACTGATGGTTTTTCTTGATCCAAAAATAAAAGCTATACTCAGATGAAGTATGAATGATATATCTATAGAACAGTGTTTCTTAACCTTGACAATTTTAAAATGTGGGGACTTCAACTCCCAGCAATGCTTGGTGGGAGATGTTGGGAGTTGAAGTCCTTGAAGTTGCCAAAGTTGAGAAATATTGGTGCAGAAGTGGAGTTGTAGAGTTCTACAAGAGTCACAATTTCCTCTCCCTTTTCCTTCTTTGCTCCTGCAAGGGAGATTTATCAAGGCAAGGTGAGAAAGAACCACCAGCCAGTAAAGTCCAAGCCTCTGCATATCTGGATATTTTCCTCTGAATGTTTCCATTTCTGAGGCATGTCAAAAATGGGCAAAGGCTGCATCTCTTTGGGTTTCCTTGCCCATTTTCTGGGAAACTAGAAGAGAAGATTGGCTTACTATTCTTACTATGGTCATCTGTGCTGTCCCACCAGTTGGGATAGGCATAAACTTCTAGCTCTTTGTAACATTGTAGAACCAATCTTAGCAATCTTTCAGACTCATGGACTTCAACTCCCAGAATTCTCCAGCCAACATGGGGAATTCTGGGAATTGAAGTCCACAAGCATTAAACTTGCCAAGGTTGGACATCCCTATTGTAGAGGCTTTTTCCTTGCCACCAATTTCTAGCATCTTCTCGTGTTAGCCAACTCACCCTGTTCTGGATAAATTTATAATAGTCTTTCAATTGCTTGCCACAAGAAAGGTCAGGTCACACTAGTACACACTATAAAGCACTAATGATTAAATGACCACAAAGAGTAGGCCAGATTATAGACCTGAAATATCTAAACAAATAGGTTTCCATTGGAGTTTATTGAAATTGGGCAGCTAATAAATTCAAACAAATGTCTGTTGCCCAGAGTATTAGGGAGACATCTCTTACACAGACAGCAGGTTTTGCTGGCAAATCTGAGTTGAATGACACAAGATTTGGGTACCTGGATATAATCCTTGTGACTTAACAGTTTCACAAATGACTGCTGGATTAGAACATAGTTGGTGCCACAGAGAAAGGAAGTTGAAAGGAAGTGTTTTCTCATGAGCAGTAAATGTACCACACAGCCCTCCTTGTATGAATAAAATGGAAGGGCTACCATAAATTGTGGTATCATCATCTGTTCATTTGTCCTGGGAAGTAAAAGCCTTATCAAAGGGCTGCTAATGTTTTCAGACCACCTCACCAGTGTATACACCTTGTTGCTATGGTTTATCACAAGACATATATTCGGATGGGTGGGGAACAAGATAAACCCTTCAGGGAAGAGCTGCAGAGGATTCCTGAAGGAAAAGATTAAAGGAGGAAAGCGCCAGCATCTGTGTGGAGGCTGCTCCTCATCTTCTGATGTTAGGGTGTGTGCAATCCAACTTGTTTAATGAAGCATGAACGGGCAATTGAAGGTGAGAAAGAGATGAGACAGGCGCAGCTGCTGCTTTCTGTTGAATGCGCGCTTCCTTATTCCCCGTGCTCCAATATGGCACTATTCGGGGGCTAAAGAGATTCCGGAATTCCTGGCCTTGAAGCGGGACAGGCTGTTGCTCGGGAGAAAAGCCCCCTTCAATCCTTTTTTTCTAGCCGGCGGTTAATCCCGTGGAAAGGAGAGGCTGCTATTGGCTGCGGATTTACTATTTGCTCTGCGCTCTCCTCTCCAAATAACGGCGGCACTTTCAGAGGCACCTTTTTTTTCTTCCCCCAAATAAGGGGAGCCGCCTCCCGCCCTCGGCTCCGCGGCCGGCGTTAACGCGCGCCCGGTCTCTGGAAGGTGCGAGGCGAAAGGTGCAAATTCCAGCCTACGGGAAAAAAAAAAAAGGCGGGAGCCGGAAAACTTGATTTTCCGGCCTTTTCCCAGCTACACGGCGAGAGGTTTCTCTGCACCCCTCAAGAATATGAGGAGAGGCGAGGGACGCGGCTTGGAACATAAAGGTCGGGGGATGACAGGGTGGCTTGTCGGATGAGGTGTGTGGGGCGTTCTTCGCTTTTGGCACAAACCGGCGAGCGAGCGAGCGCCGGCAGGCAGCGAGGCAGCTGTTGCCGAAGAAGCAAGCAGGCGGGCGGGCGGGCGAGTGAGCGTCTGCTCCCGCCCCGCGTGAATACGAGGTTGGGTTAAAATGTAGGCGCGCCAAGCCCACGGAGCGCAAAGCGCTGCTGCGTTGAGGGGGCAACCGCGGGCGAGGAGGGCTGGAAAAGAAACGCCTCGCAAGCCGGAGAGCAGACTCCAGAGACAGCAGGAGCCGCCAAAGGTTGCCGAGACAGGCGGTCGCCGGTTTTACAGTTGACGATGGGACTAGGCGGGAAGCTCGCGGGAGGGGAGGGCGGGGGCGATGGATGGAGGCCGTAGTCCCCTTCTGAGAGCCGGGGACGCCCACAACTGAGGAAGCCGAGGGACTCGCCGCAAGGTGTGCTTGGCGTCTCCCGAGACTCGAGGCTCCCATCGCGCCGGGACTGAACCGTCTTCATTCCCGCGCAGGGGGCGGGGGGGAAGCCTGTTTTCGCCGAACGCGAGTTTCGGCGTTCCTCTCTCAGCAGATGCCTACATCACGTCCGGATTTGGCTGCCGGGCTTTGCCTTTTTCTGCCGGCGGGGCTGCGGGGTTTTGCAAAAGTTGCCTTTCGCACCTCCTCCTCCTCCTCCTCCGGCCACCCGGGCTGCTTTCCACCATGTGCGCCAACGTCGTTTACGAATGGTTGAAGACCCTGAAACTCACCCAGTACGCCGAGTCTTTTGTGGATAACGGCTATGACGACCTGGAGGTGTGCAAACAAATCGGGGAGCCGGACCTGGATGCCATCGGGGTGTCGCTGCCCCAGCACAGGCGGCGTCTCCACGAAGCCGTGCGGAGGCTGAAGGAGGAAGACGAGACCACCGCCGGCCTCTACTTCACCTTGGAGCCGCAGCCCCCACGGCGGGGCTCGCCGGGACCCGACATCTACACCAGCCGCCTGGTGGAGACGCGCCAAGCCAAGACGTGGAAGGACCCACCTCGTCAGACGCCCCCGCCGGGTCACTCTCGGGGGGCGCCGCGGAAAATGGAACTCAACTCCAAGGAGTTGATCACTTACCCCAAACTCAGACTGAAAATCATGATTAGGGATAAACTCATCCGGGATGGGATCGCTCTCAGCAAGCCGCCTTATTCCAGCCAGGTAAGGTAGCTGCGCCTTAAAAGGCCTGTTGGCTTTGCTGGGTTTTCTCGCCGTCGTTGCTCCTGTTGTCCCTTCACTCTCCTGGTTGGATGGAGAACGCACTGCCAAGAGTGGACCTGTTTCGCTTTCCTCACCACCTTGACTTCATTTGCTCTTTAAGTTTGTTTGCAGTTAGGCAGCGGGGTTGGTTTTGGTGTCGTTTTCTTCTGTGTGGAGTCGAAAGAGTGATTGTGGATTCCAGTTTCAGCACAATCCATTTCTGATGTGAAAAATAGTTCAGCATGAGGAACATAGGTGGACGTCCTAAGTCTCATAGTGGCTCAGTTCCGCTTCATTGCCTTGCCTTTCCCTTGGAATATTCGGGGAAAGGAGATGGCAATATGGTGAAGCCAGTGGTGTCCCTTAATGCTTCAATTTGATTCTTGAGGGACCAAAGTGTTTCCGAACAAAGCTCTCCAAATTGCCGTAGCATAAGGTGGAAATGTTTATTTATTTATTTGTTGAGGTATGTGGAAGTAACTGGCACAATCCACAAAAACATATTGAATTAGGAGAAAAAAGTTAAATAATGCATGTTTCTTTACATATTACTTTAAAACTGGGAACTTGCACCCAGTTTCTGTACTTGCTTATTCACAAGTAAGTGGCGCTGCAGTGGAAGTGATTGCCAAGAAAGCACAGGTAATCACTCAAGTTTGTTCTTTTATGGACAAAAATACCTGCCTTAAGTGATCTGAAAAAGGCACTGTATCTACTGACAATCAGTGTCAAGCTCTGAAAATTTTTAAGGAAGTGTCAAGTATCTGCAAGTCTTCTTTTTACCGAATTCAATAATTGTCTTGGTTCTTAGACATTTTAAAATCCAGGCTTTTGTATAAGGAGCAGACAATTACAGAATGTTTAATAAACTCAGTAGCACCACATGAGAACTTCAGGTTAATTTATTTTCACTGCAGAATTGGTTTGTGTGAGTGACAGGTAAAATCATTATCACAATCTTGTATATCTAATGTAATCTATAATATAAGCTTCTCACAGATGGGCATTGCACTCACAAAATGTATTTCATAGTTGTCATGGATAATGGATATGACTAGGTAGCATACAGGAAAAAAAACAGTTCTAAATGCAAATAAATGAATGAATGGATGTGAAAATCTGAAGAAAAAACATAATGTCACTCTGTCAAATAGAGGTATGCAGTGCTATAAACTGATATGAAATGAAATGGTGTTAAGGAAGAGTTGTATTAGTTGTGAAATGTATGTCAGAATAATTCAGAAATAATTGTAAAAAATATGCACAGGCACACATATACAGAGCTCAGCCATGTGATCTTTAGGAATACAGTAGGACTACAACTAAGAATATTGTATACTACTACATTAAAAATGAATAAAATCTTTCCTTTCCTCCCAGTTTTAGACAGATCATAGCAACTTTCTGACAAGTCAAAGAGTAATAACAACCCATATTCAGGGTACCAGATGTCTAATATGAATGGGCAAATAATGGTGTGTAAACTCTCATATTCACTATAAATGAACCGTTTTCTGAAGCAATTTACCCGTGGTGTTAGTCATAGAACTTTTTTACGGATCTGTTTACAACCTGAGCCAGAAATAGAAAAGCTGCTCCTCTATTGATAATGAGGCCTGAAATTATTTTGAAACGCACAAACATAAAATATGACTCTTGATAATACCTTCTAATCTAATAGGACAACATAAACACGTTTTGCATTTTGAGTTTTACAATAAATATTTCTTTCATTGGTTTCTTTTCATGAGAAAAAACAATGACAGGTATATGGAAAATATTAGGAAATCAGCAAGTATTGTTGCTTAGATTTCTTTAAGGTACGATATCTTGTATTTTCCTATGGAGAATATTTAAAAATTAGATGCTCTGACCAACTTTGGCAAGGAATCGTTATAATACTGGTTCTGATGAACAATATAAAGAATAATTGACTTATATCTCAGGCTTCTGAACTTAAAATGGCTAAATGCCCTTAGTTATTTCATTAAGTTCCATAGCGTTTCACATTTCTGTATTTAACATTTCTAATAATTGAAAACTATTCATTTATCAATTCCTTTTGTAGTCAACTATTTAATTTTTACCCTGCCTTTATTTATAAATAACTCCAACATTCCTAATACTCCTTTCACCTTTAATGAAAACTATCCCAGAATTGGTATATAAAATCACCAATTAAAAACATTTTTTAAAAAATGATAGACAAAAAAAATCATATTATAAATTTGAGTGTAATGATTACAGTGGGCCATTAATTAGTCATCAAGCATGTCAACAAAGTATGTAAATCTTAACCAGCGCTTAACCAAGTGCTGAATGAAAATCAAGTTAGTGCTTGGCACACTCTGTTTCAGATGCCAACAGACAGTGGTACTATCTCAAATCACTACCAGATGTGCCAACCAGCATTAGGGCAAGTTGGGACTTCCACCCCTCCAGTTTTGCCACCAGGTATAACAACACAGGCAGATCAGATTTCCATGTCCTAAGGCTGAAATGACTTACATGAGAAATAGCTGTTGTATAAATGTGGAACTGATATTGATTTTCAGAGCTTGGCTAGGAATCCATTGATTTGAAAAGACATGAGAAAAATGGGTGAGGACTTAAATCCCTGAGTCTGTCTGCTCCCCCCCCTTCCCCAACACACACAGAAAGAGTATGAGATTGTCAAATATACAGAGTATGTTTGGAAAGGAATTTCAGCTTGGCATGTATTGGATACAGACACAGACTGATTTTGTGACTGTAATCAAAATCATGATTCCTGGTGTTTTGATTCCAGCTAAATGCCCGCATTGCAAGCAGAGTTGGCTTATTTAAAGTAATGTTCCGATGACCATTTAGAATAGGATTTGATCTGTCCTTGTTCTTGCTCTATGAGTTCCCTTATTTGTTGTTGTTAAGAAAAAAGATGCTGTCTTACAAGATCCTGATCTCTGTAACTATTGGAGATCATTATCCTTTTCCCCTCATATTTGAACTCTTAGAGTGGCTGCCAAATTGGTCACCCTGAGTCGATAGTTCACGCCGGAAAGGGACATGGGGAATGTGACATGTAAGGTGCATCCATATATCTGCTTTGCTACGTTTTACTTCCATCTCAGAACTTTCAATATAAAACACAAGATGCCAAAAGGTGGTAATTGCCTATTTTCCCATGTTGAAATTTGAGTGTCACCAACCATGCAAAAAATTGCTGCTGATTGGTGTATAGAATGTGTGCTTGGGTAGCTTTTGGACGCTCCAGGTGCCTATCCCCCAAACCATTTTCTTCTGTTCTTTTCCAAGGAACTATTGACCTATCAAGCTAAAGATCACTAAATGGAAGCAAAGAGTTTTCTTCTCTTATCTGCACTGCAGTAGTTATCTAGATAATCCACAGCAGGGGTAATCCACAGTAGACATGGCAGGTCAATTTTAGTCAAACAGATTGGTGCCCCGGATTTTCCATCAATATACTATCCAGAGTATCTTGAATTTGTTAGCCCTACAAAGTAGTTCAGGCAAGAAGCATAACCAAGAGTCTTACTTCTATTAAAGAGCCCTGGTGGTGCATTAATTAGAATGTAGTATTACAGGCTAACTCTGCCGACTGCCAGCAGTTCGATCCTGACCGGCTCAAGGTGACTCAGCTGTCCATCCTTCTGAGGTCAATAAAATGAGGACCCAGATTGCTGGAGGAAATATGTAAACCACTTAAAGAGGGCTGTAAAGCACTATGGGGTGGTATATAAGTCTAAATGCTATTGCTATTACTATCTTTATCATAAGACCACATTAATAAAAATTTTCAAGACAAAGTATTTTCCAATAAGATCAAAACAGTTCATTACAGACTTGAAACAACTGTTTCAAACTTGAAATAAAGAACTTCAGATTTTAAAAAAAATATTTAATTTTTAAACACTTTGTAGACAAGTAGTTTGTACCATGTGTTAAATTGATTTACAATTTTATCAAATGCATGTTCCATCAATATTGAGGCCAGCAGTTGTGAGAAATGTACACAGGACTACGACATAATACTTTCTGAAGTCCTAGAAAGAGAGGCATGGAGAACTGTTTATTATTAGTCCTGATAAAAGTCTGAGGGCTGTACCTGAAGTTCCTGAAAGAGAATCACACCAAAAAATGTCAAGATTTATTCATGTATTTTATATCCCACCTTTATATATATATGTTTTACAAATAACTCAAGGTGAGATATCCTTGATACTCCTGTTCTTCCTATTTTCCCCACAACAACAACCATCTTGAGAGGTGGATTGGGCTGAGAGATGTGACTGATCATATGCCACTCAGGTGGATTTCATGGCTAAGGACTAGTACTCACTGTCTCCCGGTTTCTAGCCTGGTGCATTAACCACTAGACCTCTCCTCTCCTCTCCTCTCCTCTCCTCTCCTCTCCTCTCCTCTCCTCTTGGGTTAAAACAGGAAACAATGGTTTATTCCATTGAATATTTGAAAGAAGCTGGCACTGAAAGAGTAAGCTGATGGATTTATTTGTGGAGAGCTTGTTTATCAGGAAAGCTGTGGATTGAGATCTCACTGAGTAAAGATTTGGACTCAGTAGCCTAAATAGCCATTTCCAACTGATGATCCCATGAATCAACCAGGATGAGGGAGCACAAATAGTGTACCCAGTATTTGGTTGCAACTTTTATTGTTATTTTCTTTATTGTTAATATTTAATTAGGCATTATGGCTTCAGGAATGAATCAATGCAACTAAAAGATTGTTTTTCTTCTTCTGGATGCCATATGCCAATAGGCAGATGTGGCAGGCATCTGTTTGTTTTTATAATAGTTTTCATAGTTGTGCACTGCTTTGAGTAAACTATAAAAGATTTCCAAACATATTAGATGAATAAGCTTTCTGTTTCAGGAATATTCAGGTAAAGTAAGAAGGAATAATGCTTCTAAAACCTATGTGAAAAATGTAAAAAATAACAGTGATAGATATAGGCATGGTTGACAAATGATTTTTACCAATCAACCATCACGGTATGATGAATGCAGTTTCATTTTAGCTCAAAGCACACTATTCCACACCATGTAAAAAAAAACAGCAGAGATGGGAATTTATACAGCTAATGAATACTGATTATATAGCCAATAAAGAATGGTTAAAATGGCTAACAAATTATTAAAAATGAATGGAAGTTGGAGTTTCTCAATGTAAAAAAAAATTAGGGTTGTACAACTATAGGATATGTCATGAGGAATTAGGCATTCTATTCATCTTACATATAGACTAATTAGTATCTGATAGTTTAGTGAAATTTAATTAGAGCTTCTAATTGAAATAAATGACCTGACCTGACCTTATCCATTCTTGAGAAACTTTATTTCATTTCCCGCCCTGTGAGAATTGTACACGGTATGAGCAAAAATAACATTGCTTAAAGAGAGACACATATTAAATGTGTCCATCTCAATACATTTTAAAATAACTTTTAGTATAGTATAGAAGTTTTAACATAGATTTTAAAGTTATGATTTGTAATGCAGGAATATGCTTTTTGCTTGTGTTCAAACATTCATAAATGCTGATGTGTGGATCTTCTCTAAAAATTGCACTAGGTCTTAAGACATAAAAAGGAAAACTCATACAGATGGAGAAAATTATGCCTATGATTGTTATTAAAGTATCATACTCTAAATGGTGTAATTTTCTACTGCATTTTTATGTGGATTTTATCATATTAATTGCAAAAAACTTTTTACAGAGTCTCTAGATAATTCATTTGTCTTATATTTATAGAGTAATGGGTATGTTCTTTTGTCCAGAAATAAAAACTCAGATATGTAGGTAGCATCTGTCAAAAATGCATTTCATTATTTGATTCCAAACTATTTCTTGCTTAGTATTAAAATATACTTCATGTTCTTTGAAATAAAATAGACCTGTGTAGCTCAAGAATTACCATATTTTTTTCGTATATAAGATGCACACACACCCCCAAAGTGGGTGGAAATGTCTGTGCATCTTATACAGCAAATGTTGCCGAAGCCCTGCCCACCCGCTGGCCCCCACCCACTGGCCTATGCTTCCTAGCAATTTGTCTCCTTGCAGCAAGCAGCAAACAGCCAGTTTCAACTTCAGCACAGCCTGATAAGCACAAGTAGCTGATTGTCAGTTGGATTGGCCTCCTGACAACCAGCTGCTTCAGGCTGCAGAGATCGCCATCGCCTATAGCCCCTTCTGTGCACCCCATTTTCGGCCTCCACATCCCCTTTTCAGCCTCCGCACACCCCATTTTTGACCTCTGCACATCCCATTTTCAGCCCATTCCACACGGCGGGGATTGAAATGGGCGGAAAATGGGGCGCACGGAGGCAGCAATAGGCAATGGCAATCCTTGCAGCCTGAAACAACTGTTCATCCGGAAGCCGATCCAACCGACAATCAGCTGTTTGTGCTAATCAGGCTGTGCTGAAGCTCACCAGGCTGTTTGCTGTTTGCTTCAAGGAGGCAAATTACTGGGAGGCAGAGGCAGATTCCCCCCCCACCCCTGTTTTCCTCCCCAAAATCTAGGTGCATTGGATAGATACTTTGGAGTGTCTGTCTTATACTCTGAAAAATATGGTACTTTTTTGAAATTGTATATTTTAAAGTTAGATTTGATACATTTAGGTATTATTTTAGAATTGGACTAATGTTTTCATCTTTAATTTAGGAAGTATTCCCATTGACAAAACCCTACAGTATTAAATAACATTAAACATGATTTATCCTGCAGTCAAAAGATGTATCTTGTGAACCGAAAAACATCCTTTGGAGAAAGTAAAATAGATGCTGCATAGTGATTTGTTTATTATCCCAATATATATGTGATGATATACTTCCATTTTTTATTTTGAACAATAGTAATTGGCACAAATGAGCTCTAGTATCATTTGAAAGCTGTTCAATTTCATTTCAAAATTATAAAATCTTTTTATCTGCTTCACTGCTGAGGACACTGAGAGGGTATTTTCAAGAATGCGTGATCATTTAAAAAACATCCATAATTATTTTTAATTTTTTAAGTTTTATACTTAAGTATGAATTTTAATGAAAAAGAATAATTTTGAAATACGATTCGTATTCTTAACAATACCTGGTTTATTTTCTCAGCTGGATGAAAAGTGGCATGTTCCTTCATATTCTTCATATCGTAGATTTAAATTGGCATAACCTGTAGCTTAGTGGGAATAAGATAAAACCTCTATAGAATATTTAATTCTGTATGCAGCATTTGGAGTCAAGTTCTAACGTTCATCTTATATGATAGACCACATATTTTCAACATTTGCTCATTTTACATCTATTAATAAATTGATTTTCCTTTCTGTAGAGGAGCTATTCTGTCACTAAGAACTTTGCACACTTGTTAGTAATCACAACAACCTTAGATTGTACATTGGATTCTATATTGATACATCTTTTTACAATTTTTAAAGAGTAATCATTAAAAAAAATCAATCAATTTTATACCCAATATTCAGATAGGCTAATGTAAGGATTTTCTTGTGAAGCTTTAAGAATCTTAAATTTTGATGTATAGGGTGTGAGGGATTCATACATGTTCAATATATGGATTGTTTAATGCTTCTCCAAGGAAAACCCTTCAAAGAAGGAGTAGATTTATGGAACAGTGCATGTCATGAATCTGAGACAATACTCTCTCTCATTCACTATTGTATCAATGTAGGAAAAGTACTCAAATTTAAACTGAAATGCACTTTTCATATACTTTATTTAAATATACTTTATCCTTAAATTAATTATTTTTAAAATGATGTAAAGATGTCATTCAACTTTTTGTATTATCTATATACTCTGAGCAAAAATGATTATTGTATGATATATAACCTTATCTAAATGTGCAAGACATATGCTTTTGGACTTTTTGGCTGTTCAGATTAATTACAGTAGGCAGGGTTTTTTTCCCTAAAAGTGATGCAATATTATAAACCATTATACTTGCCAAATTATGAGTAAGTACACAATTACTGATAATTTGGCAAGTATACTAGTTTATAATTGAAGTTTGAGGTTCCTATTTATTAAAATTTTACTGTACTGTGTTTATCACAGCTTTGCATTATGGATTTCCTTCTCTACCAAGTGGATGGAACTTTAGCGTCATATCTGATAAATCCTGTAAACTCATATAATTACATTATTGTATACTATGCATTATAATGTCATCTTCATTGTCTTTTACATACAGATAGTCCTTGACTTACCTCCACTGTTGAGCCCAAAATTTATGTTGCCAAGTGAGGCAATTGTTAAGTGCCCCATTTTAAGATCTTTCTTGACACAGTTACTAAGTGAATCACTGCAGTTGTTAAGTTAGTAACACAGTTGTTAAGTGAATTACAATGTACATAAGAAATATAAATAAAATATTGTAAATCACAGCATAATCCTTATACCAAAATGTCATTGGTTAGAAATTGGTTAAATGTGTTAAATATGTAAATGCATGTAAAGTTTCTCTTAAAAGTATGATGGATGAAAAGGATTTCTAAACATTTTCTCCAATTGATACATGTACCATCCTTCGCACAAAGTTGCTGTTTCTGTTAGTAATAAGAGCTTTGTTGGTGGGAAAGGAAAGAATTCTATTTGGAATGAATTTCATTGGAATTGCAGCATGAGAATTGGAGTGAGAGTCAGAAGCAGACTAATGTTATATGTACTAATCAGTTATCATGTTATAATATGATTATCTGAATTGCCAATATTAGTGACAATCATAAAAGCTTTCATATTGTTGCATTTCAATTCCACGGGCTTTGCAGTAGTCTACAATTTGAGCATTGATATGTTCTAAGGAAACCCTTTTAGAACTTTCTTCCTGTTATTTAATCAAGAATAGTAAAATACAGTAAACAAACTCAGCAGCATTACCATTTAAATTCAGTATATTGAAAAATATGAGGAGATAAATTATTCTCCCAGCAGAATGAAATGGAAAAAACTATAAGAAAAGAAATAAAAGAAAGAATAAAGAAATAGAAGAAAACAATTGAATAGCGGGGACCAGAGATCTCTTCAAGAAAATTGGAGATATGAAGGGAACATTTCATGCAAAGATGGGCATGATAAAGGACCAAAATGACAGGGACCTAATAGAGACAGAAGAGATTAAGAAGAAATGACAAAATTACACAGAAGAAGTATATAAGAATGAGCTTAACGTCCCTGATAACCAGGGGTGGGATTCTACCAGTTCACACCTATTCGCTAGAACTGGTTGTTAACATTCTAAGCAGTTCAGAGAACCGGTTGTTAAAAGAAATTACTGGCCTAATCCTGTAAGGAAGTCAGGAAGGAAACATTCTGGTGTTGCTTACAGAAACTGCCTCTCCGTTAACCCTTATTACATTCTTGGCAGGACTAGACTTCCTGTCTCAGGAACGTCTCTGGAGTTTTTCCCCCCTCCTTTGCTGGTACTTGCTTGTGTATAGTGACCATTCAAAGTTACAGTGGCACTGAAAAAAGTGACATGACTGTTTTTCACGCTTATGGCTGTTGCAGCATCTCCGCAGTCATGAGAGGTCAGGCGAGGAGATGCGTGCCTCGATGTGAGTGATATTGAGTTGGCCACACCCAGCCAGTAACATGACCACCAAGCCATGTCTACCCAGTCACATGACCACCAAGCCATACCCACCATCTAAGCCATACCCACAGAATCTGTTGTTAAAAAATTTGAATCCCACTCCTGCTGATAACCACAATGGGGTAGTTACTGACATCTAGAACCATGACGGCAAACCTATGGCACGTGTGCCAGAGGTGGCATGCAGAGCCATTTGGTCTGGCACATGAACTGCAGGCAAATTTATCTTACTCCGCATGTGTGCACCTCACAGCTGATTTTCGGCAAGTTTGAGTCCTTTTTTGGCCTCCCAAAGGCTTGAGGAAGGCTTCTGCAGGCTTCAGCAAGCTTTGTAGGCCGAAAACTAGCCCCGTTTTGTCACTTACGATATTTCTGGAAAAACAGGAAGTGATGAAATGGGGCTAGTTTTCAGCCTACAAAGCTTGCTCAAGCCTGTAGAAACCTTCCTCAAGCCTTTGGGAGTGCAAAAAAGGCCTCAAACCAGCCAAAAATCAGCTTTCAGGTGCAGTGCAGGTAAGGGGGTTGTGTAGGAGACATAGGGGGACATGCGCATTGCCTTCTGGGTGCTGGCACACGAGTGTGAACGTGGAAGCATGCGCACAATTTTTGGCACAGGAGCCCAAAAAGGTTGGCTACCACTATCCTAGAATCTGAAGTCAAATGGACTATAGGAAATCTGAGCAACAACAAAGCTAGTGGAGGTGATGGTATTCCAGCTGAGCTATTCAAAATCTTAAAAGACGATGCAGAAAAAGTGCTACACTCAATTTGCCAGCAAATTTGGAAAACTCAACAGAGGCCACAGGATTGGAAAAGGTCAGTTTACATTCCAATTCCAGAAAAGGACAATGCCAATGAATGTTCAAACTACTGCAACATTGCACTCATTTCACATGGGAGTAAAGTTATGCTCAAAATCCTACAAGCTAGGCTCCAGCATTATGTGGATCTAGAACTACCAGAAGTATAGACAGGATTCCAAAGAGTCAGAGGAACTAGAGATCAAATTGCCAACATATGCTGGATCATGGAGAAATCTAGGGAGTTCTAGAAAAAGACCTACTTCTTTTCATTTACTATGCTAAAGCATTTGATTGTGAGGATCATAACAAATTGTGGCAAGAGATGGGAGATGGGAGTACCAGACCATCTTATTTGTCTTTTTAGAAACCTATATGCGGGTCAAGAAGCAACAGTGAGAACTGGACATGGAACCACTGATTGGTTCAAAATTGGGAAAGGAGTTCGGCAAGGCTGTATACTGTCACCCTGCCTATTTAACTTAGATGCAGAGCACATCACAAGAAAGGCGGAGCTAGATGAATCAAAAATTGGAATTAAGATTGCTGGGAGTAATAACAACCTCAAATATGCAGATGATACCACTTTAATGGCAGAAAGGGAATAGGAACTAAAGAGCCTCTTAATGCAGGTGAAGAAAGAGAATGCAAAAGTTGCCTTGAAACTCAACATTAAGAAAACTAAGATCATGGCACCTGGCCCTTTCAATTCTTGGCAAATAGATGGGGAAGAAATAGCGGTAGTGACTAATTTTATTTTCCTGGGTTTCAAGATTACCGCAGATGGGGACTACAGCCAAGAAATTAAAAGATGCTTGCTCCTGGGAAGGAATGCTATGGCAAATCTAGACAGCATACTAAAAAGCAGAGACATCACCCTGCCAACAAAAGTGCGTATAGTCAAGGCTATGGTTTTTCTAGTTGCAATGTATGGCTGTGAAAGTTGGACCATAAGAAAGGCTGAGTGCCAAAGAATTGAAGCTTTTGAACTGCTGGAGAAGACTCCTGCGAGTCCCTTGGACTGAAAGACAATCCAACCAGTCAGTCTTAGATCAACCCTGATTACTCTTTTGAAGGCCAGATCCTGAAGATGAAACTCAAATATTTTGGCCACCTAATGAGAAGGAAGGACTCACTGGAGAAGAGCCTAATGCTGGGAAAGGTTGAGGGCAAAATAAGAATGGGACGACAGAGATTGAGGTGGCTGGATGGAGTGACTGAAGCAGTAGGCATGAGCTTAAATGGACTCCAGAAGATGATAGAGGACAGGAAGGCCTGGAGGAATGTTGTCCATGGGGTTGCGATAGGTTGGACATGATTTTGCAGCTAATAACAACAACATAAGAAAAGAAAATGCAAAAGCTGATTGGAACATGAGGAAAAAGCTTTAAGTTACAGAACACTACAGTCTTATACCAATGTGGAGTATGAAAAAGAAAGCTTGATGGAGTGATAAAGTGAAAAAAAAACCTGTAAGAAATTGGTGATTGAACAAAATTGAGAGATAAGCGCTATTTAATGTACATATGAAAAAAAAAGATAGAAAGAATGTATTTAAAAGAAAAAGAAACAGTTGACATTAAAAGAGGCAAAGAAAATGCAGAACAAGTTTATATAAAAATAAAATGTAAATAAAAAATTGTTTTAGAAATGTGAAAAGAATGAAGAATGCTTGACTAGAATATCTTTATATTGTGTTCTCCTGACTTATCTTATAGTTTTACAATGCCTTCAATTATATTATACAAATATATACAAGATGAAATTAGACAATTCAAAACTTTGCAATTTTTTATTAATGACTGTTTCTAGACTGACCATTATAATATTTTCCTACTTAATTATCATCTGGTAAAGGAGAACCACTTCAGCTTCATTATTTAATTGTAAATAAATGTTATGTGAAGCTGCAAAATACATTTGGGATAGATTGGGTGTATACTTCCACATATCCATCTACTGTTGCAAGAGCATCAATATACATCCTGTGGGCATCCACCAAAATTTTCTTTTTCTTTTTAGATTTAGGGTTATGTGCATGAAAAAGTGAAGAAGCTAGAGGCTAGGAGAAATCTCATTGTATAAGATTTTTGTTTGAATAGTATTCTAGTTTCAAGCCCTATATACACAAAACACAAAATTAAAGAAATTTAATGGTGGAGAAATTGATTGATTGAATAACCAACCTAAGTTACTCACATTTGAAACTAAATTGTGATAAGAACAATAGTTTTTATTTCTGATAAAAACATCTAAGTTTGCTTAACAACCTTTCTTTTTTTAATTTCCCTCTAATTACATCTAGTGGAATTCTGTAACATGAAACTTTCCTGTTTGCCAGCATTTTGATGTTATATTTCTGGTTTTGGTCCCAGTCATAAAGAGAATGAGGAGTAAAATAATTGAATAATTGAGTCAGTATGTAAAATAACTGGAAAAATCTTAATAAAATTCTGCTAGTTATTATCCTGACCATTTTCTGCCACTGGGTAGCTTTTTCTTCTGATACTTTCCTTAAGTTGGGAAAGAAGAAGGTCATTCCTGGTTCAGCTTATTAGTTTTCTGTGCCTGAAACAGGTGACATGTTTCTTCTTGTGAAATTTAAAGCTTCAAATGGCACAGTAAATCTGTTCTAATCTTCATAGAGGCTTATATTTTTACTACATTAAGATTGTGGTACAGTATATGAAGCAGAAGCCTGCCAGATTTTGTTGAAATGAAGCTGTTTAGCACAGAAACACAGGCTCAGTTTGTGGCAAATGTTTCAACCAAAACCTATTTATTCACAGACAAATGTTAAATATCAAGCATCTGCCTCCCAGCTCTTTTATAAATCAATGTCAGCATAGGAAAGCTCATAAAATCTACTAGCCTGCAAAAATGTTTACTCTCTGCCCTGTTATGGGCTAGCAAAGAAAAAATTAGAATTGTGGGTCTCTTTTTAAAACAACTTGATAAAGTCCTGTGGTGGAGAGAGGAGTTTTCTCTTTTATTATGCAAAGCATGGACACTACTACACTTCGCTTCTACTTCAGAAAAATTTAGTTTGCTCATAACAGTCCTTCCCGCCCCCCAAATACAAACGGATCTTGAAAAAAATGGCTATGTTTTATGTACTTGTAGTGAAAACAGCTATCACTTTTAAAATTAAAACTGTACCATGTACTTCAGGAAAAATTAATGAAAGCAAGTAGTGACATTTGATTTTCACATTTCTAGTTTTCTGTTATTTTGTCATTAGGTATGATTGCTTAACTATTAAATGATAACTGTCACTAAATAATTTATTTGAAATTGCACTGAATTTGCATTTTTGAAATCTTTCATGTCCTTTTTCTAAAATACACCAGAGAAAGTACTTTAAAGCAAGGGTCCCCAATCCCCAGTTCATGGACCAACACTGGTCTGTTGCATGCCAGCAACTGGTCCGTGCAAACAAGCAAAGCCCCCTCTGCAGGATGCAGGCAGCATGCGAAACCATGTCCCCTCCGAGCCGGTCCCTGGTGCCCAAAAGATTGGGGGGCCAATGCTTTAGAGTACTGAAATGAAACTTCGAATTGGAGTTATATCTGCATTGCTTCTGATACTTATCATACTTATCATACTTTTGTTAAACATCAGCTTAAACCAAATTATTAGTGTTGTCTGCGCAAATTTCAGCTTATCAAGCATTGAAGTGGAACCTAGGTCTTGTTGTCCTAATCACTTTGGAAGATAAAATAAATATTTTCAAAGTCATTTCTGCATGACACTAATTCCCAGTGTCAAAATAACTTTGAATGCTGGTGTGGAAATTTATGGATTTCAATTAAAGCTTGTAATGCATCATAATTCTAGCTTTATATCCAGTGCAGTGCAGTATTTTGGATTTTTAATGGTTCTTGAGCAGTAACCATAAAAGTATTCAAAATGCGCACAGTAATTATAAAGATTTGCTGTTGCATATGTATTAAAATTGATGATTTACATTCCAAAAACGCTGTGTAAGGTTGTACTCTTGATACTAGACTACATATTAGTTATAGCCAAGTAATTTAAATCTATGAGCCACACATTATAAAGTCATATTATTTATTTTTAGTAGATAATAATAAATTTGAAATTGATGTTATGTTAATTACAATCTTGTATGGTAAAGAATACATGTGTATCATTTTGCAGGTCCTTTTTTAAAATTAATTGAAAGTTAAAGTGAAGAGATGGGATTTTAGTACCCGCCTTTTATACTGTAAAGTGTATTCTCTTCTCTTCTATTCGCAGTGTTAAGATTCCCTACAGAAGTAATTTCCATTATAAGCACATTTTGATGCTTTTATCATTATGAATACCTCTTGTCCTCCAAATATCTTACCAATATATTTTGGTTGTTTGCATAAAATGATTGTAAAATGTGTTGGATAGCAGGTTCTTACAAACCCAATTAGCACAGCCAATAGTCGTGCCTATATTATTTAGGTGTTGAAATACTACAGCCATAATGATTTCCACACTGAAAAGCAGATATTTTATAAAATGCAGTATATAGAAGGTTTATATTAATTGTAGCACAAATATTATCATATGGAAGAAGTTTCAAATTTTATCTAAGAGACAGTGAGCAACCAGGATTGTGGAAGCATCAGTACTAATAGGAGGCGGTGTCCTAGCACTTGGAAGATCTGCATAATCAGTTAACTAAAAGGGTAATTATCTGCCTTACCTTATTTAAAAGTAAATTAAAATAATTTTGCTCATTATAAACTATGAAAAATATTTCTTAAGGGCTAATAGTCAAGTGCTTACCTTCAAATTTCAAACCAGTGAAATTCACTCTTCAGAAATTCAACCCCTCCTTTACTAAGTAGTTACGGAAGAGGCTTCAGAAATTTGACTAATCTATAGAAATTGGTTTGTTTTAAACATGAAAGAATATACAATATTTGCAAAATACAGGAAATAAATGTGTGTGTGTGTGAGAGAGAGAGAGAGAGAGAGAATTTGGTGCAAACATTTTTATATATTTTATTGTATTTTTTAAAATAGGGACTCAAATCAAGAAACTTCATTGAATGTTGAAGCTTGCAAAGTTGGAAACTATTTGATGGCTTGCAAATTGCAAGCTAATGTGTGGGGGTATGATAAACATTTAAAAGATGTGTTTTGTAGGGTATATTAGAGCGAATAAAGAACTTCAAAATGTTAAAGCAGCTACATCTTTTTTAAAACCTGGATGGCTGCTTTAAAAGTCATTTTCATATGATCACAGATACACGTAGATTCTGAAGCAGGAGTTTTGAGATAGGAGGTGATACAATGAAATGGAAAGATAGCCCGAAGTCTAGCTTAGCTAAAGAACTCTTTAGCTCCATGTGGAAAAAAAACAACTGACTTTTACATTGTAACATAGAAAATAAGAAATTCTATTCAAAGCAGAATTATTTCAGAATAAAGATTAATTTCTAGCAGAGGTAGGAAAAAGCAAGATGACAGTAGCTATGATTTATTCAACCCAGTGTTTTATTTGAAATGTGTATGACCTTTATATGGAGTCAGAAAAAGGACAAGAAAGGAGTAAGGATAGTTTTACATACTTACGTATTATAATGTCCAAATGCTGAAATTGTTATCTAACAAGACAATAGCACAAACAACTATCTTTTTAAAAAGCAACTGGATATTTAATGGATGGTTGAAAGCATCTTACGGTGTTTTGCCTTGGGATCAGAATGAAATCAATGAAGTTTAAAACTTAACACAGTATGTTTTACATATGACTCTTTGGAATGTTGATAATGCATTTGGAACACGTAGAATTAGAGAGTGATTGATTGCATCTACTTTGCATATTTACACCCTTCTGTGCTCATTCTGAACAACCATAAAATTGAATGGATTGTATTATGTTAAATAACCTGTAGCAATCATGTTTATGGCATTCTAGGCATATTTTGTGATTCTTCTGCTAGTTAGATAAAACCAAGATTGTGTATTAAATGCAATTCTTCTGGTTTCAATCAGAAAAGCATTAACTGGTTTGTTGTCATTTTTGTTCAATACTCCATTTGAGCAAGAAACTTTAAAGTGAAAATGTCCATTTCATTAATTGACATCTATGCATAGAGCTCCATTTGCTAAGCTTAGGCCTGTCTTTAGATATTGCTTTTCATGCATAGACAAATCTAACCATAGGAAGAAACCACAAATCTTATTCAGCATCATCTTTTAGGAAGAGTCATCCAAGAAGAATGAATCTAATGAGGGTTAAAAAAAAAGTTAATAGCATGATCATTTGATCCTGCAGGGAGGATTATGACTTGAGGGTTCAAATTGGATAACTTTGCCTTCTTTTCTTCCTTGGATGGTTCTTTCCAGAAGATAATGCTGGATTAAGGACTACCAGAGAATCCATACCTACCAAGTTCAGAGAACTGCTCCTAACAGAAGGAAAAGAGCAAGTCTTTCTGTCAGTGCAAATTCTTAGTTTAAACACCAGGCATAAAGGACTCAAAAAATTAATGATGTCTCATGGTGTGCAGTCTTCCTTAATTAGAAAAAAAATGTTGCTACTAAATTGTTAGGATTTTGATTTTCTCTGTTCTGCAGGAGTAGTTGTAATTAAAGTCTCATTTAAGCAAGACGAAACTACCCCTCTCATTTTTTAAAAAGAACTGATTATTCAACTAGTTGCTTTTTTACATGTGCTTTCTCATTCCTTTCCATTTGTTTTTACTACAAGTCAAGTGCCCACATACTGAAAATAATTGAGATATAATGTAGACATTTTTGAAGTCCATTTGAAAGAGGATGCAAATAGTGTTATTATTTAAAAGACATTCAGGTATGTCGCTGTAAGCCACTGAAGGTTCCAGTATGTCCAGCTTTAAATAAACTATTAACAGTCTTGGGGAAGCTGTACGGGACAACATTAAGAATGTGGTAGCATTAAAGAAAAGAGGTTCATCAGTATCAGTAACATAAGAAACAAAGAAGGCTTCTTGGATATCTTTCATCTTGAATTGTCTCATGTAACACAAATACCAGTATACTTTTGTAGCATCTAGAACAGGGGTGTCAAAACTCAATTTCATTGAAGGCCACATCAGCATTATATTTGACCTCAGGTGGCTGGGGTGGGTGTGGCCAGCTCAACGCCACTCATGTCGGGCGGGGGCTGTGGTGGACCGAGCACTCTGCCTGAAAATGTGGCCCTCCCGAGTTCTGTTTTTGCTGGCAGAGGCACCATGAGTCGGTCCTTTGCTGTTTCCAGGTTGGCCCCATGGGCCAGAGCTAAGCACCCTACAGGCTGGATCTGGCCTGTTTGACACCCTGATCTAGCACTTGAGCCAAAAAGAAGGTTCAAAAATCAATAGAAATTTCCTGAAAGACTAGAAAGAGCATAAACACTGACACTACTTTATTTCTTCCTTTCCTTTTATACTATTGAAGTACAGGATGAAGCTAAACATTCTGGGCCAGCTGTTCTTCCATTTAACAGGTAGTTGAAAGCAGTTAGTTGCACGGTCTGTATTTCTGTTCTGAAAATTCCTTACCACTAACAGAACCCCGATTCTCATGGTGTTTTAGAATAGCACTTTGAACTTATTTTATCATTTTGACATGGAGGATTGTAGATTTTTTCTTCTTCTGTTATACATGATTTTAGTTACTTTGCAATCAATTTAAATGCTTATTCAGGGAGTCCTTGTTTAGCACCCGACTCATTTAGCAACCATTTGCAGTGAGAAGTTCCCTCAAGTTGTCTTCCATCAGATTTTAATTGAGGTGGGAGAAGCAAGGGAATTTGCAGATCATTGCACTACTGTATATCACTCTAGCTAAGTCTCAGTTCAAAACACCGTATCCTTTATCTGAAATAGCACTTGCATAGTAATTCAGTTTTTCCAAAGTAAATGATTTTACTTAATTTACCATTTCTTGAAATAGATTTTTTTTTCTGCTAGATAATCTGTGGTAGGTCAGTTTAGCATCCTGTGGCAACTGATTTAGTTGGATTTGTAATTAGTATATATTTTTCACATTACACTGTACTTTTTAAAGTTCATGTGATTTGGTTGGAGATAAAAACGATAAAGAATGTTGATTATGAAAATGGTGCTGATTAGTATGATAAGCCTATCATTTGATTGCAGTTTATAGTTATAAGGGCATACATCGCATAGCCAGCTGCTAACTCCTGTCTGATGTTTTTAATGAGGGCTCACGTGATAACTGAGTTTTAGTTCAGATGATGCTAATTGTGCACCAACTGAATTTTAGACAACAAGATTATTTAATTGATTTTAGAAATTAATTTACTTCTTCAATTATCACATTCCTAGGATATCCACACATGTTTTATCCTCACCTATCTTTCCTATTTACAGCCTAAACATACATTGCATGTAGTTTTCATATTTAATAACTGATCACGTGAGCACTATTAACAGTCTGTGTTTGTTGAGGTGTAAACATTCACTGAAATTGTGATAAACTTGGGTTTAATAGTGCCTTCTAGACAATCAAAGCCTGTTGCAACTGGTTTTTATATAGGATGTGTGCTAATAAATGTTTAAATGTGTTTTCAAGATAGAATGTGTGAACTTGGAGTGAAAACCTTTGTACAATGCATTTTAAGAATTGGAAGGGGCAGATTTGAAGAAAACCTTTGAATTTATTATAAAGGTAAGAAATGCATTGGAAAAATGCATGCCATTTAGCTTCATGCCAGTGAGTGTTAGAGGATAGAATGGAAAATGAAAATGAGCTGGGGAGTGGGAAGAGAGATGCTTCATAGGGAACAATCAGATAAAAGGGAGCCCAATCTGAGTAGCTGACAGAGAAAGAAACTTAAAAAGGATCTGCCCTAACTAATCAGGCAATAAAAAGAGGCAGTGGGAGATTTGGACTTTCAGACTCGCAAGATTCTGTTAATGTTGCCTTACAGTGAAGTAGAAATAGCTCCTCTTGACATGTTTCCTGTCTAGTTTACTTGGGAGGCTGACAGAGCTAAATTGTATTAAGCCGAATGACACACAATTAACTCTGCTCCCCCGCTTCCCATAATATGTCAGTTTATACATGTATAGATGTACTTTTTTTCTTTCACATATTCACTACAAACACATATATTTTATGCTGCAGCCCCTTTTCGTTCTGCCATTTTCATTTAAAAGAAATGCTGTTTTATTCCTGAGTTATAGTGATTTTAGGTTATTTTGCTTACAAAACCTCTTATCCTTTCTTCTGAGCAAAAGAGATCACCCTATTTTGGTGCTCTTCTCCCTGGTACCATTTGATGCCACTTTGTTTTTTTCTCATTAGGAAATAGGCTGAAAACTATTGCCAGGTATGTCGTGCAGCCATCTGAACCATTGATTAATAGGTTGCTTAGATTAGAATTAGGTTTAGGTTAGGTTTGGCATAATGGTTTTGTCAGATTGTTGTACTGCTGAGCATTGGAATCTTCATTAAGTTCATTTGCCGATTTGAAGGTGGCTTCTGCATGGACTGTGAGTTATTAGGAGACTGCAAAGTGTTTGTATAAAACTTTTCACAGCATCCACTAAAGTGAAAAAAGCAGGCCTTGTCATATCCTTCAACATTTTGCATTTGTAACCCCATATTTTGCATAGCTAAAGAAAAAGGAACACTCCTTTGTAGATTTTTAAGAACAGCATAGAGTCAACATATGCCTGTAATACCAATTTCCTTGGGTATGAACGAACACTTTGATTCTTTGTTCCTATCCCATTACATTTCAAAACCACACAGAGATTTGTAGTTGCTCAGAATGAACAAATAATAGTAACAATGGAAAAAGATTTACTGTTCAAGCTTTATACTAGAAGCAAATGAACTACAAAATCTCACAATATGTTTGTAACAACAAATCATAGAACAAGCTAAAGTGCGTACAGGATATAGCAGATTGTAGACCTCAGTTTGTACTTTCTTAGATCATGAACTGGATCAGATTATGGAGCATTCAGGAACTCAAATATCATTTAGATGTCAGTATGCTTGTATGGACTAGGACAGTGATGGCTAACCTTTTCGGCACTGAGTGCCCAAAGCGCATGCATGCACGTGCATCCTCAAAATGCAGTACATGCATGTTCCCTGTGCATATGCCCTGCCCCCACATATGCATGCATCCCCATGCATGCATCTTGTCCCCGCATGTGCCCCGCCTCCTGCACCCACGCGGCAGAGACCCAAAGACCAGCTGGCCAGTGGGAGGTGTGTGCGTGCATGCACAATGGAACTGAGCTGGGGTGATGGCTTGTGGAAGATTTCAGGTCTCATATATTCTAAAACGCTTTATGAGGTCTATATGTTGCTTGACTCATTACAGAAATAAACTTAGAATATTTCTCAGGGCTCTGTCATTTTTGTTCTTGAGCATTGTCTTTAACAGAACTTTTGAATAGTTTTGAGAAGGCATTTTTACACTAAGGATTGGATTAGTTGTCATTCAGGCAGTAGTTGTTCTGACCAAGGCTTCCTGAGACTGTAATTAAATGCACACTTAGTTAAAACAAACCTTGTTTTATTTCAACGCTAGGAATTATTTTCATTCCCAGCTGGTAATGAGTCCCAAACAGTCCCTTCAAGATAAGAACCCACCTTTCTGTCCTTAGAATTGCTGCCAACAGCTAGAGCGCCAAATGAATTATACAAAACCAACCAAAGTGCAAAGTCCACACAGAGCTTCAAGGATTAATCCGAACAGAATGAACGACTTTGCTTCCTGCAAAGGTTTCGTCACCTTTGCCTGTCCTTTATACCTTATGGGAGGGGCTCAACTGCTCTTGCCTTCTAGCAGCTCTGTGCACACGTGCACTGGGAACAAGCTTCCCTTGTTCCTTGGCCTTGCTGCTGCCAGACTCCGGAGGCTCCGGAGTCAACACTCCACTCCCAGATGGTCCTGACCCCATCTCTGCATCGGACACAGGATCCTCGTCCGAGTTCTCTCCAGGTTCCCTGACTGGTCCCCATTCTTCCCCACTGCCTGATTCCGCTGCAGTCTGCACAGACTGCCGGCGAACCACAACAGTAGTATTTCATTTTTCTCTTAAGTTTCTGATAGGAATTCCAGTATGGTTATATTTATTACATTGTTCATATTATTTCATTGTCTGGAAGTGACTCTTCTATTTTAGAATGTTTTTCTTCAGCATTGACTTTTCTGTGGAATTTTGGAGTCCTAGGCAGAGGAAAACAAAATGAGAATGCTTGGTTAGAATTCTAGAGGACTCTAGACTAATCTATAACATGGTTATTAGTTTTCATACTAGCAAACATGCTATCGAATTTTCTTGACTTGAATATTTGAACCATAAAGATATTTTAAAAAACACACATTCATTATCAAAAAGGGATTTTTTTTCACCCATGGAACATTTTAAAAAAAAAGTTTTTCTGCTTACTGGCAAAACCTTGTGTAGCATATATTGAAAAAAGACAAAGCAAACCATCTCTTTTTAATGTAGTGGTTAGCAGCAGGTTGGGGAAGAAGAGATTATTTTTGTCAGGATCTTGGTGAAGAACAAGGAATAGCTTACGGCTTCATTTAAAATGATATTTATTCTGATAGGGGAAAATATACTCAATAATGTGGATGCTGCATTTGCTATTAACATGAACTCCTGGGAATAAAAATGACAAATGCATGGAGAAGAGGTGCTGGCAATGAAAAACGTAAAGAAAATTACTCAATATGTTGAAAAACTTACTCCTCCATTTTTCAAACCAGAAAAAAAATACCATTCTTTCTGGTTTGAAAAATGAAGGAATACATTTTTAATTTAAATGGAATGTGTAATGAATAGTTACTCAAGGAAAACTTCCTAAAATGTCTTATAAAAACCTGATAGGCAAATTTATCCATTTTGGGGGGGAAAATAGTATTTGATATTTACATCTCAGAAGTAGAAATGACAATTATCAAAACATTGATGTAGGTTACCCCTCCTTCACAAAAGATGACTGTTTATAATCTGTTTTGGAAAGAAAAACTTGAGGAAACAGAGAAGCATATGTCCTAAATTATAGATATCTTTGGCCTTGTTGTTTCTTCAATAGAGTTGAGTAAAGGCTCTCATTGCCTATGAAATTCTTGACATTTGAATACCAGATTGCTCATGGCCAGTTCAAAGTCTTCCTATTTGGTTTATTATTGCCTCTCACTGTATTCCCGAAGGTGATGGTGACTATTGTAGCCCATTCCAGAATACAGTTAAGAGCAGGGGTGGGCTGCTGGGGGTTTGCAGGGGTTTAGGGGATCCTCTAGCTAAGATTCTGCGCAGTTCAGAGAGCCCCCAAATCCCACTTCTGGCTGGCCCCACCTACTCCGCCCTGCCCTGCCTCACCCAGGAGTCCCCATGTGGCCCATTTTAGATGCAGGTAAGTGCAGAGCGCACGCAGAGGCTTGGGGAGGTGAAAAACAGGCCTCCCGGAAGTTCAGGAAGGCCAGAAATGGGCCCATTTCTGGCCTCCGGAGCCCAGGGAGGCCATTTTTGCCCTCCTGGAGGCACGAAGAAAGCCTCCAGAGTCCCGGGAGGGCAAATCCTCCCTCTATAATGCAGGAGGCTGACTAGGCCACACCCACCATGGCCATGTCCACCCAGCAACCAGGCAGAGAATCCATTGCTAAAATTTTTGAAGCTCACCCCTGGTTAAGAGAAGACCATAGCATAATAGAATTTGGGAAGTTCTGCTCTCTCCCCATCACCTGTTGCTGTCCCGTCATTTTCTATAGCACCAACCCTCCCACTTCATTTTGCATTCCTTTATTACAGATGTAGCTTAAAAGCTCTTTTTGTTTCTTTTAGTCTCCTTTGCAAATCAAAGGTCATTTTGTGCTTTAAGCTTTTCAACTTCCTTTCTGAAAATATTAGCTTCTTGCTGGTACATCTCCTTTAGGGATCACACCAGTCTTCCATTTTCAGTACTTGTTCCTTTTCATTCTTTGCCTTGTCAAAGGCTCCATATATATCCATAGTGGTTTCCTAAACTGCTCCCCCCCCTTTTTTTCTTCTTAATGGAATAATGAGAAATTGTACTTTCTGTATTTTGTTTTTGAGAAGTTCCCAAGCTTTCTGTTTTAATTAGGATAACTAAGCTGTGTGCTGTCTGTAATAGAAAAGGTACCAGAATGATAGTATGATGCAGTCAGAATCCTTTCACAATTGTAGTTGAAATCTCTTGACATATTGGCATGCTTCCTTGATTTTGGGCAGGCTGCCCATTTCCTCCTGCACCAGTGGTGGGACGCAGTGAAGCAGTGCATTTTCAGATTCAATCAAAGTTTCAGTTGGGAACCTTAGCATCTTAGATTCAAGTTAAAAGGAAAAATGCTAGGGAGCTCCTGGAAGCTCGGCATTCATCAAAGAATGCGAATAAATACAGTATATTTGCACACCATTCAAAAGAGACAAAAACTTAAGGAAAAGAAAAGAACACATACTCTTCAGCATCCAACGTTCTGGGATAAACTGGGATTAACACAAGACAAACAACCAGGCAGAAAACAATACCTTAATCAAAGAAACATCCAAGAGAAAATCATACCCCAACCAGCATAGGCAGGACAAGTTACTGTATATAAACAGGAAGCAAATACCAAGCTCATTGGTGCTGATAATGTTATTTAGTTGGAAAATGAAATATCTGAAATAAACAGCCAAGCTCAGAAAGCACCAAAGCTCCACAGTGTATTTTCTTGTGTGTGCCTGCAAGTGACAATTAAAAAAATATGTGTTATGAAGTGTTAAGAGCACCGAAAATACAAAATGCAAAGGATTTGAATTTTAAATACTGCAATATATGAGTCCAGGGCAGCAGAACTAACCAAAATAAAAATATTGTTGCTTTTGTACCAGCATCTTCAGTTATTTAAATCCACTATTCAAAGATCAGAATATGTTTTCATAGTTGAGTGCTTTTCACTTGATGCTTATAGAGCCGACATATTCCATCTACAGCTTTATAATTTTGTTTTGTTTTTGTTTTTAAATTCTCTACATTGTAACAGCATTCAGCATCTGCTCTGTTCATCCGTACATCCAGCATGGGGTTTTAAAGGTGACTTATTTTAAAATGTATTTTATATCAGCAGCTATTCATTTTAGACTCTTCTTGAGCTATTTAATTGCTTGCACACTGATGAGAAAAAAGAAGAGCAGTTAATCCCAAAGGCACTGTCTGTGTGAAGAATTAGATAGCTTTGAGAGGGTAGCAGTGCATGTAAATATTTTGTTCGATTTTTGCTAGTTGGGAATTTAAGGTTGGGGTGCTTGCAGAATTTTAAGTGCTATTGATTAGCAAAGGACTATGAAGACCTTCCTCATTTCAGACAATGTACCAACGAGAGAAAAACCAAATGGCCTCTGCTTTTTAATATGAAATCAAGAATGAGAGTTCCAAAGGCAGAATTTAGCCTTGTGCAGTGTTTTTGAACAGTGTTTATAATTCTTTTTCAGTTCCAGAGCAATAGACTAGGTTGGTTGCAGTCCTATGTGGAAGAACAGTATGGTGTACCCGTTCTAAGGTCCAATCTGCCATATGATTCAGATCAATTTTTCTCCATGTTGTCCTATCATAATCTCTGAGTTTGCATTGCAATATTTTGGTCTTGGTTTTAACTATCCATAGCTTGTGCTGCTTTAGATGAAACAATACCTAGGCTTCATCATTAATGAGAGAAAGAGAAATATATGAGAAGTGGAGTATCAGACAACATGAATTTCAAGGCACTATGGCAGTGGTCAGGGAACAGGGGTAAATTACCCCAAATGGGGTAAAAGTGAAAATCTGGGGGTAATGAGGAGGTTGCGCTGGCCAATGGCGGAACTATCGGCATAGCAGCAGTTATTAAAACACCCTTGAGGCAAATTTATCCCCTCCACCCCACCCTTGTTTCCTGGGTCGGAAATGACTCCAGGCTAGATTCTGCAAGAGCCGCGCCGCCCGTTTTTTAGGGGAAGGCGAGCTTCTGGCATAGGGCAGAGCATTTTGGGAAAAGGGACGCTTTCCCCGCTGCGATGACTGCACGCGCGCGCAGTTTGTGTCACCGTGGCTCCCAAATATCATCCTCCCTTCCCGCTTCCTCGCCCCCAGGCCCTGCCTGCCTGCCAACTAGCCAGCCAGCCCGGCTCCCTCCCGAAGCCTCTCATCACTGCCAGGCACACAGGAAGCGAAGAGGCACCTGCAACTGCCGCCTTGGCCCCGAGAAAATTCCCAGAAGCCCTCGGGAAGCCTGGTGACATTTCATTCCCTGGAGCGAGCTATCCCGCCTTCTTCCCAGCCGCGGGGAGGGCACCTCCTCGCCGCCGACCTCCAAATTATGTGTCAGCAGCCTGAGGTGGCCGGGAGGGGGAGAGGCCGGGAGGGGTAACGTCTGCGTTTATAAATTTTTTGGGGGGTAAGAGGTAAAAAAGTTCCCTGACCCCTGCACTATGGCAATGCAGCTGAAGCATCTATTAGAATCAGCTTGCTTGCCCAGAGCTTTTATTATCAGATTTGTAATAATATATACATATATACTTGCAATATACATTTAGAAGAAAACTCTACTCATCTTTAGAGTAGCTTTTATTAGAGATGCATGTTAGATCTAGCCCCATCTCAATATGGAACAGAATACAAATAACATAGTTGGAAGGGACCTTGTAGGTCATCTAGTCCAACCCCCTGCCAAAGCAGGAGATCCTATACACATGATGGCGAACCTATGGCACGTATATTACAGGTGGCACGCAGAGCCATATGTGTGGACATATGAGCTCTAGGCTGAAATGGGTTTTTGTTAGTTTTTCCCGTATTCCAATTTTGAAGGAGGCCATTTTAACTTCAGGCAGCATTCCTGAAAGACATACAATAGGATTTTGTTTTACTGGAATCTCAAGATTAGTTTATGTTTTTGATTAGATCCAAATTAGTTTTGTTGTGGAAACAACAGTTTTCTCAGATAATATATTTCATAATTGCTTGAAATAAATTTGGGATATTCAGAGTGCTGTTTCTGATGGGTCTTCTTAGATTTCTGTTGATAGTTTTTTTTCAAATTAATCCTACTGCTAACAAATTGATAGAATTTTAGCAATTACAATTTGGGGTAAGAAGATATATTTATTAAAAAAAATACCTGTTCAAAAATGACTGTAACACTACATTGTTTTGTTAATATTTTTATTTGTTTTTGAAATCCTGAGGTGCAAAATTATAATAGAACAATGGACTATGTTATATGTTACCATCACCAGAATTTTAGCTGTTTGCAAGAACGTTTTCTCATTCTCAAGCTGATTTCACTGCTGACAGAAATGAAGACTTTGGAAATCTGGTATTAAGATTCTGTCTTTCTGACCCTGGGGATTAAGATATGGAATCACTTAATTGTTGTATGCAATGTATTGATTGGGGATGGATTAAATTTTGATCAAAGCACCCAGTTCGAATCAGCAACTGGTTCATCTGTTACTTATTACAAAATGAGATAGCTGGTAGAGACGACATTGAAATGATCTTGATGCTTCTAATTGCAAGATCAGTGTGGAGTGCATTGCCTTCTTAGCGTGAATCACTTCATACCAGGGCCCATCTCTATAGCATGGATACTGGAACTTTTGCCTAGATTTTTTTGCTCCCCCTACCCAATTCACTAAAAGATAAAAAGAGGAAGAGGGGAGTGTATTCGGTTACTATCGTTTTACCATAAAAGTACATGCCATTGACTTTCTAGTCAGATCTACACTGAAGGGCTGACTGGGGATACAGTCAGAGATGCCTTGTTTAAGGACAACATATTTGGTATGGGAAGAAAAGTCAGCAAAGGACCAAATTCAGGGGCTGTGGAGCAACAAATACCCAGGAAATTTGCCCACCACATACATGTGGATGATTGAGTTAGATGGTAGTTTGGAATGTTAAACATTTTTCTCCTGGTCATATGACCCTCCCATGGCCTACATAACCCACACTGTGTTTCTCCATAAACAAACCCAGCAAGAACAGGCAAAAGAAGAAACACCCAAAAACATAATACAGACACCTCCCATGTAAATGGGTTAGAAATAATCCTGGAAGCCTTGCTATACCTGTTGTTCCTACATTCCAGTCTAGCTTGCATCAGTGGTATTAATCAGAGTACTATTAGGTCAGATATTGTTTAGCTTCTTGAGATTAATCAATATTTGTAGCATTTTCTGTCTTATTTATTGTCACATAATAACTTGCATAATTGATTGGGAGCTCCCCAAAGTTTGGTATAAGCTGGGCAGCTGTATAAATATTACTAATAAATAAATAGTCCTAACACATCTGTCAAATACCAGAAGGGGGACAGGCTGATTTAGGTAATTGCATTTATTTTAAAAAAATGCAACAGTAATCTAAGACAAAATCACTAGCAATTCATGTTGGTGATTGTTATCAAAATCGTTAGTGCTGATTGTTCTTGTCAATATTTTTAAATGATTATTCATGGCTTTTTGTCCTAGAAATAAAGCCTTAGAACAATCTTTTATATATAAATATATTGCTTTATGTAAATATTTGATGCTACTTTCCAGGATGCTCAAAGCAACTTAAGAAATATTATCAGAATTTTTTGTGTACTATCATTCCAGTTTTGTTACCAACAAAATCTTGTTTTCCTTCATCAGGCCCAGGGCATTGAACAGAGCAATATCTTCCTCCTGAACCTGTTTTGAGATTGCTTTTGATGAGAAGATGTATCATATTCTTAAATTTAGACTTACCTGGATTTACAGAGCAGGCATGCCCATTTGCTCTGCCAAGTGCTCGCTCCCCATTACCTGAACTTTATCTCCTCCAATAATTCCATTAGCGTGTTCCTTTCCGTTCCTTCATGTTCCTTTACTTGGGTCCCATAAGTTCTGAGAATTCCCACTGAGCTACTGTCCAGTGTCACAATATTACATACCGTTATTTTCTTTCTTGGTTGTCCCATTTTGTCCCAATGAGATTCTGGCAAATGCAACAGCAAAATCTCCAACAGTTGTCCACTCCAATCTTCACAGCAACTAGCTGGCTTGTTGCCATGCCTCTTTGGGGGCAGGGATGGTTGCAAGTTGTTAGCTCTCCCCATTGCTCTTTGCCTTCCTTGGTCCTTCTCAGTTGGTTCCACAAGAAGCTTCTGTTTGAAACTCCTTTGCTTTTGATATCCAGTGTTCAATCAATTGTTGGAGAGGGAAGGACAGGTTTAGTAAATAAAAATGTAAAACTCCCAAAGGAGAGAAAAAAATGAGAACGCAGCATATGAGACCTACCCACAAGAAGTATCCTTGCTAACTCAGTCAATTCTCTCCTGTGGGTCAAACAGATCAACTCATCCCACCAGAACAGAAGATCAAGCAGAGCAAAGAAAATGAAGGCTTCTTCCTTCAGGGCAATTTGATAAGCTGGACAATGCCCAATTACATTGAAAGGATAGCTTTCCCTTAGGCAGTGGACCTAGTGGGGATCTAAGCAGAAGCCTGTGTTATAAGTTGTTTGTTTAATTTGCATTGTGATGTATGAGGCTTTTATTAAGGCAACCAGAGTGAATTTGTAAGAAGAAAGAAAGACAAGCATTTTTCCCAATTCTATTTGATTTTTGTTTCTCTCTTTTGAGTCTAGAGATAGAGAAGCCAGGAGGCTGAAGCATCAAAGGCCTTGAATGGCTCCCAGTTCTTTTGAAGTGATAATCTAAAACTGTAGACCTGTGAATCCTACACCACTGAATTTAAATCAAAGCTCCATCCACTGTGACAGAACTTATTTCTGAGTAGGCATAAGCTAAATTGGGCCACAGAGGTAAATTGGACTCTGGACATCTAAAGCAGAGAGTGAAAGAGACATTTGCTCTTCCCCTCCAATCTTTTGTCTATCTTGATTTGTAATAACTACTTGCCCTACTCAGTCACACTTTTTGCATTTTTACAACAGCTGCACGGCCTCTTTCAAAAAGGCCTGTAGGAGGAAAAGAGGCGAAAAATAGCACTTTTCTTTCCAGCTGTTACTGTGGCTTTTGGAAATTTGCCAAATCTAAATGGGTTGAAATAAATGGTCAAACATGGTACTTATATAAGCTTCTGGTAGAATTTGTATTAGAAGGAAAGATGTTTTCCTCTTCCGTCTAGTTGTAACTCCTTGGTTGGAAAAGGCTGCTATCATAGTGGAAAGTATGGGTGGCTTAAAAATTTATAATTTTGCGCAAGTTTGCAGTTTGCACAGCATACCAAGTTGTAGCATGGTGAGTTTGTGTGACATCCTAATTGGATCATACATTAGATGGTGATTACTACAAAGCTAATCATCATTACCCATAGTGATTTTCAGCTTGGTCATGGTCCATATGTTATATGAACCTGGCGAGGTGACTTAACCAATGGTTTACTTATGGGTCTGCTTTGGCCATACAGCTGGGAAATAGGAGTTACAAAATAGAATTACATTGTTTCCTTGTCTCCCATTGTTCGGTTGAAATGTGAAAACTGCATGTTGGGTCCTAATCAATTGGGCTATATTTTTGTAAGATTCTTTGCAAAAATTAAGAAAAACTGAACATCTTCTAGCAGACTTACCCAAAGAGGGCTTGGGATATTGGCTAGCACATGCTTAATTCTTTCATTCATTGCTTACTATATACCAAGGTTATATATTGTAGAAAAGATTCTTGCCTCTTAAATCTCCCTGCATGAAGTGCAGGTGGTTCTCAACTTAAGCTTGGTTGCAAAGTGACCATTCAAAGTTACAGTGGACTTGCCCAGGGCTACTTATGATCTGATTCCGATGGCCATCCCCCTCGTGGTCATGTAAACAGATTTTGGGTGCTCAGCAATTGGTCCACATTCAGCACTAGCATGATCAATAGCATTTAGGCTTACATGTATTGTTCCACAGCATTTTACAATACTCTTGATGGTTTACAATTTAAGCAGCATTTGCATATTGTCCCCAACAATCTGAGTCTTCATTTTACTGACTTTGGAAGCATGGAAGACTGAGTCAACCTTGAACCCCATCAGGATTGAACTCCAGGCTGTGGGTAGAGTTTGCCTGCAATACTGCATTTTAACCACTGTGCCACCAGGGCTTCTCTACAGCCATCTGCAGTGGTCCTATGACCATGATTTATAATGGTTTTGGCAAAAAAAACCAGCATTTACTTCCAGTTTCTGGCAAAAACACCCATTTTGGACAATTGAGTTGCTTAACAAATGCTGTTGTCACTCAATAACTGGTGTTTACTTAATGACCACCATGAAAAATGCAAGGTCACATGGTGGCCCACATAATAACCAGCATGACTTACAACTAAAACTCCAGGCTCAAATACTGTCATAAGTCGAGGACTATCTGTATCCCACTTTTCATTATGTTGTACATACTTTAATTAAATTAAATTTTTAAAATACTATGAATAGGAATAAAAATGGTACTAAATGCTACTACATGTATGATTTCCCGAATAATGTCAGTTTCACCACAGATTTCTGGGACTAAGACTTCCAAAATATGTGCTTATCAGACAATCATCCTTCTATTCGGCTGCTTGTATTTTGTAGCTCTTTTCTTTTCCATACATATTTTATTTATCCGTTAGCGTCTTAATAAATTACTTCTGAAAGAACTATTTATTACTTTGTTTCTGTACAGGACCTTGTATGCGAGCACTCCATTTGGGTTTCCAGCTCAGATGCAATCAACATGATTAATATTATGATATGAGTATAACTGAAAGTCAAGCATTTGAAGTTAGGACTTAAGGGAATCTGTTTTTAAAAGAGCTGTTTCATTGATTTATTCTTTACTAGTTTACCCAGCTGTCCTGAATTTCTGAGTTTCATTCAGTGGTCAATCTAATACAGGCAATAAATCATTCCATTTTCTCTTAATTCTTTTTATGCTTGTCAAACTTATTTCTAGAGGGATATTTGTTATTGCAAGAACAGTGATGAAATGCATTTATTGACTACACTCACAAGTCTCTAAGTATGTGCCTGACTTCACTTACCAGCACAATAATGAGATATAGGGTTAGGTTATTTTTTAAATAATCCTTGCATCGGTTTTCTTTAACCAGTTCTGAAATTTTCAATTCCAGAATATTGGCAAAGCCGGCAAAATCATTTTTCATATGATGGCATTTCATTTATTTTGTTTATATATGGGTGTTGTGATCAAATACTCTAGAGTATGTTGTAGGTAAAAAACCACTCTTCCTTGTAGTTTTAGAGTTATTTTCCTTGGTAATTTACATACTGTATTATGTGTGGTTTATTAGTGCACTGATGCTAGTGCAATAGTACTGACTTCATTCAATGTTTTGCATTTGCCCAATAGGAATCTGCCTTGCTGTATCCACTACACCAGGGGTGTCAAATTTGATTTCATTTCACATCAGGATTGTGTTTGGCCGGTGTGGGCATGGGGCATGGCCAGCTTGACATCACAGGTGTCGGGGCGCTTGTGGCCTGAGCGCTATGGAGAGAAAACTGGGTCCTGAGCTCTTTTTTCGGCTGGGACAGCTCCTGCAACCCTCTACCAGCAAAAACAGAGCTCGGGAGGGCTGTGTTTTCAATGCAGAGGCACTGTGGGCTGTTGTTTCACTGTTTCCAGAGTGGACCCATGGGCCAGTTCTAAGCACCCTGTGGCCTGGATCTGGCCCCTGGGCCTTGAGTTTGACATCCCTGCACTACACTCTTCATTGTTTGCAAAATTCTTTATTTCTATTTGAAATTTCTATTGATTACTGACATTGTTCCCAATCTTACTATGGAGCCAATGCAATATGAATAGCAATACTGAAATATTTTAACAAATAATAATTCTGTGATGTTTTGGGATCTTTTCCACTTAGCTAATTCAAATCATTCTTTTATTTTGTTTCTGTATTTATTTATTAGGCCAGGATAGTGTTGTTTATCTGAGGTTCAGGGTAATTATTCATTGTAAAGGTCACAATGATAGTGTATATCTAGTGATTAAGTCCCTAGGCTAGAAAGCAGGAGATCCTGAATTCTAGTCCCACCTTAGCCATGAAAGCCAGTTGGGTGATTTTGGGCCAGTCAGTTTCTCATAGCCCAAACCACTTCACAGGGCTGTTGTTGTAGGGCAAATAGGAGGGGGAAGGAGTATTCAGTATGTTTGCTACCTTGAGTTTTTTGTAAAAATAATAAAGACAGGATACAAATAAATAAAATAAATATAACCCTCTCATCTGAGAGTGAACTGATTCAATGTAATTTGCTTACAGAAGATCAAAAAGTGTAAATATATTTTAAATAATTAGGTATAATGGGAAAATAAATTTTTAGATTTGTTGTGCTCATTTAAAAGAGAGCGCTTCTCCAAGTTAGCATTAGTTTTTTAAGGGGAAATTCTGGGTATTAGGAAAGACAAAAAAGATCTGTAGGTCTTTCCTTTGCAGGTCTGGAAAGCAAAGGAAAACTGGAGTAAGTTGATAAGCAAAGTTGCAGTTTCACTTAGGAGATGCTTCACTTAACAACCAAGTAGTTGTTCCTGATTGTAGTCACTAAAAGAGGACTAACTGTATCTCTTCTAGGCGTTTTTGAAAAATGTCCCTCTTTTGAAAAGAACTGGAATAGATATAATTTTGATTAGCAGAAGGGCTGGTTTCATTTTTCTCCAACTGAAGTGTGTCACCAAAAATTATAAGCAAGTTGATTCAATAGTGGGGATGAAAAGGGGAAGCAGAAGTGAGGAAAGATAAGAAAAAAGAAAAAGAAGCGCTGACTTCCAACTCTTTCCATTGCAGTAAAATAAGGCATTAACATCAAATCACTACTTTTTACTTTTTACTAATAGTATAAACAAGCCATTAGACTGATAGATCTTTATATCAAGATCTGTCAGTCTAATCGGTAAATCCCAAAGTCAAAGTTTCATTCTTCTCCGCATCAAGCACAAAGTTCAGAAGCGGTTTCCATAAACAAAACAAAAGTATGTGTGTTCTTTTCTTTAATCAAAGTAGTCAATTTTGCCATTTCAGCTACCTCCATCAATTTTTGCAATTATTCGTCCATGGTAGGAATCTAAGCATACTTCCATTTTTGTGCATACAATCGTCTTGCTGCTGTTGCTATACCTTTTCTCCTAGAAATTTCTGATATTGACAGCAACCATTTACACTACAGGGTGAAAGAAGGAACTTTTGAATATTTCTTTCTGACCTTGAAATCAAGAGTTTGGATTATCCTTCAACTCCTAAAGTGTTATCCTGAGAACCCAGGAGACAGAGATAGTACCGCAGTCATGGGTGTTCATGTATGAAAATAAAGTAATCATTATATGCTGTATCTATAGAAATATTATAAAATCATTGCAAAATAAAACAATCACTGGCATAATCTACAGCAGCACACCTGTTGCACAATTCTATGTGGAATTGCATATTCTATTTAAATGTAAATTTTTCTTTGGTTGCTTCACTTGTTGGATATGTTATAGTTAAGCATTAATTTCTTTTTATCTTTGATAAAAGATGAATTGTTATCTTTGATAAAAGATAAATCTTTATCTTTAATCTTTATCCTGGTAAGAGGGTAGGTACTATAACAAGCTTACACCCAGTTTTATCTAGCTTGAATATATGCTGTATCTTTGCTAGAATGCTATCATTGATAATTCAAGATTCCCTGGGCACTGGCTGTTCATATTCGATATACTGTACTGTACTTGGTAAAGTGAAATAAAAATTCCAGTCCAGCAAAAAAAATAAAAAAATAATTCAGTTTTGACTAAAATCTAAATAATTAAGCAATTAGTTTTACATATCAAAAAAGTTTTTGATTAAATTTCTTTTAACAACAGCTGTCATGTTACATAGCAAATCACTTTTGAAAATAAGACGTTATGATATGATTTTGTACAGGGAAAAAAAATCTTTGGAGAAAACCTATTACATGGACATATTACCAGCATAGTATTTTCTTTGTTGGCATAATTGCCACAGTGCATTATTTCAATACATTACGTTTATTGAAAAGCCACAGAACTGAAACAACCTGAAATTAGTTTTTAATTGTAAGCTCCTTTGCCATATTAGGTTATGGTGATCCTTCTGATAATATTAAGTGATGAGTATCAGTTCTCAGCTTTACATGATTTGGGAAATAAATGTGCACCTTATGCCCGCTTCAATATAGACATGTTTAAAGTTACAAATATTACATAGATTGTTGAAGTATGGCTTAGGATTCAGACAGGCTTGTGTGTATATTTAATGTTTCTGGATAAAAATAGATTGAATGTATCATGTGTTTTTAACAGCTGTTTAGATCAAAATCAGCTGTGCTTCCAAAATATGCTAATCTCTAAACAGACCTTAAAACTACAGTACAGTAGTTACGTTCACTTTACTATGTGAACAAACCACAAACATACAAACTACTTATTGTGAAGTCATAATATAATCCTTGGATCCAGTTTTCCTGGAAGTGTTTGATATTTCTCTATCTATCAGAAGAAGACTAAATTAGAGTATTAATCTCTAGTGTATCAGCAAATTCTAGTGGCTTATTACTGTACTTTCTTATTAGGAATTTCTTATTATTACATATTACTTTGGGGGGGGGGCTCATACCTTTTCTACTATAAAAATATTTTCTGCTCCTGCTTTACCAAATTTGAAATTATTGACGTATCTTTTCTGGTCTACGTTATCAATCAATGTACAGATATTTCCATTTTTAAGTGAATTTTACATCCTGGTGATGCATTCTTCCTTTTTTTTTAATCACAGAACTTTATAATTTAATTTAGTATTGCAATTCTGAGAACTTTTTAGTAGAAATGCTGTGAGACTGCCTTGCTATGTGTTTGTGGTGAAGCATTCATCTAGAGACTCTTGTCTGAACCAAATATGCCAGTTGTAGAAGTTCAGAGAAGGACATTAATTAGTGAAACTATATCACTGTATGTCACACAAATCAAGGCTACAGCAATGAATCCCATCCACATAAGTACATTGTAAATTCACACTGATGATCTTAGATGAATAAGGAATTGTACCTCTATAGCCTACGCAGAGAGACCAGAAATACCAATTCTTGCTCATGCTAAAATGGACTGCATCAGCAATCTATGTACAGCCAATGTTATGGAATGCAGGTTTTGTAAAAGAAAAAAGAAAATAAAAAGAACTGTCATATTGAGTAAGTATGAAATTCAAGGTTCATTAGCGTGAAAGCAGAGAACTGAATTATTACCGCCCTATTGCCTTAGGTTTAATGAACAATACTAAATGCTGATGGATGCTAAAAAAATTTTCATCTGTTCTTGGTCTGAGATAGTTTGGAAAGCTCAGAGGCAACAATTCAAGGGGCCATCCCTTCTACTATAAGTAACTATTCAGAGATTGACTTACTGGCCCTTACTATTATAGACCAAGAGGGTCAATAATTATTTGCATCATTTAGGAATCTTCTCTAATACCAAACCTACTCTCTAAACACCATCCTCACATATTGATGATGGACATTTATGATTATATGCAATAACCAGTGCTGACCCTGTCACACCAGAAGCTGGATTTTACAGTATTGCCACTGCTAGATATCTTGATGCTGGTGTTTCCCCCGATCCAGCTATTTATAGGCTGATCTAGTTGCATGCTTGACTGTCTGGGATTCCAAACTAGCTTTTGTATTAAGCTGGGTGTAGAAAGGTGGCCAGGTAAACTAACATGTTACCAGAAGGATTTAAGGCATTCAAAAGCTTCCCACAAATGGTATCTCTTGTGGGGAAATTATGTAAAATTGACAGAGCTTACAAATGGATACAGATGCAGAAGACGATATAGTAAATTTTTACATATATATGATGTCGAAACATAATGTATGTATCCCCATTGTTTGTTTCTTCTTTCCCAATTTTCATTTTTCTGCAACTTTGTGAAATCATAAAGCATAAAGTAGAAAGACTGCATAGATGTCATGGAGTTGTCTTTGTATGTTTAAGAGACAAGGGCCATGGCCACTTTTAAAAGCTGTTTTGCAACAGCATTCCCCTTTAACGAGGGGTGTAATAAGTCAGCTTATAACAGTATGTTTCCAAATAATGATGTTAATTACACATAAGGGCATTTAGAAAGTCAGCATTTTCTCAGCTACAAGGTTGATGACTTTCTTTAGCATTAATTAAAAAGGGGTATTAATTCAAACAATTAAATTCTTTTCTAACAGTACATCTGTCTAATTAATTAATCTATTAATTAATCGGTGAGCTTTCCAGATGTCTAGTGAGATAAGATCCCTTGAGGAACAACTTAGTCAACTAGTTTTTTCTTTAAAAATAAATCTCTAATTAAAGTTACCTTTTTATAGCTGGATTGTAAGTACTTCATATATTTTAATTTACAGTATGCACGTGGTTATTTTTGAGCAAAATTTGTTATTATTATGGTTATTCCTTACATTTTAATGCCAGGCTTGTAAACTGATAACATTATGATAAATTGTAAGTAAGTCGGATATGTTTTTCATTCTTTTGGAAAATAGTTTTCAAAAAAGTAATACATCGTATGAAATGTTGTATTTCTGTTGTTGTTGTTGTTTCAAATTCCAGCCCCTAGAAGTGATCATTTTATTAGATCTATTACGTTAGTGTTAAAAAATTTTCACATGCTAAAGTCATTTTTAAAAATTGTATAGATACCCTAATTAAAATACATGGCAGAGATGGAACAGTATCCATATTATTCTACACATTATGCTTGTAATCTTCTGTGGTTTTAGAACTTTCTTGCATCTTTATGAATAATTCAAACATCAGGAAGAATTATTTCTACAATATTATCCAACTTTAAGCCTTCGCTTACTTATGTGCGCCCCATTTCCCTGTCCATGCAATACTCAAATTCATGAAACTGGGATTTCTTAAACCATGTTTAGAAAGAACAGAATAATTTAACTCCATATATAGTAACTTCATATTCACCTGTTCTGGGAATGTTGAAAGAACTATCTAATCAACTTTCCCTCATTCTCCTATTAGATCTCAGTCTGATGCAGATAAGGAACTTCTCAGGAGAATGGAATGGAATGGAATGGAATGGAATGGAATGGAATGGAATAGAATAGAATAGAATAGAATAGAATAGAATAGCTTTATTGGCCAAGTGTGATTGGACATGCAAGGAATTTGTCTTGGTGTAAATACTCACAGTATAAATAAGGAAAAGATACATTCGTTAAAAATCAAGAATCATAATATACAACACTTAATAATAGTCATAGGGTACAATCAACAATCAAATCATACTAGGAAACAGTCAATATAAATCGTAAGGATACAACTGACAAAGTTACAGTCCTACAATCACAAGTGGGAGGGGAAGGGTGATAAGGAGTGATGAGAAGATTAACAGTAATAGTAGTGCACACTTTGTAAATAGTTGAACAGTGTTGAAGGAATTATTTGTTTAGCAGATTGATGGATTTCGGGAAAAAAACTGTTCTTGTGTCGAATTGTTCTGGTGTGCAGTGCTCTATAGCGTCAGTTTGAGAGAAGGAGTTGAAACAGTTAATGTCCAGGATATGAGGGGTCTGTAAATATTTTCACAGCCCTCTTTTTGACTCATGCAGTATACAGGTCCTCGATTGAAGGCAGGTGGGTAGTAATTGTTTTTTCTGCAGTCTTAATTATCCCCTGAAGTCTGTGTCTGTCCTGTTGGGTTGCAGAACCAAACCAGACAGTTATAGAGGTGCAGATGCTAGACTCAATAATTCCTCTGTAGAATTGTATCAGCAGCTCCTTGGGCAGTTTGAGCTTTCTGAGTTGGCACAGAAATAACATTCTTTGTTGTGCTTTTTTGAAGACGTTTTTGATGTTAGGTGTCCATTTTAGGTCATGTGATATAATAGAACCTAGAAATTTAAAGGTCTCTACTGTTGATAGTGTGTTGTCTAGTATTGTAAGAGGTGGTAGTATGGGAGGGTTTCTTCTAAAGTCTACCCCCATTTCTACGGTTTTGAGTATGTTCAGTTCCAGATTGTTTCCGTTACACCACAAGGCAAGTTGTATAACCTCCTGTCTGTATGTGGATTTGTCTCAAATAAGACCAATCACTGTTGTGTCATCTGCAAACTTCAGGATTTTAACAGATGGATCATTTGAGATGTAGTCATTGGTGTATAGGGAAAAGTGGCGAAAGCACACAGCCTTGGAGGGGGGCCTGTGCTAATTGTACAGGTATCAGATGTGATTCCGCCTATCTTCACCTGCTGCTTCCTGTCTGTTAGGAAGCTTATGATCCACTTACAAGTGTGTTCGGGTACCGCTAGTTGGTTTAATTTACTTAGAAGAGTGTCTGGAATGATGGTATTGAATGTTAAATATGCCTTTGTTTCATCTTCTTAATGCCCACCAGATGTGTTTGGACAGCAGTTCCCTGAATTCTCAGTTAAAGCCCATGTGGGATTAGGAATTATGCAGGTTACAATCGCATCGCATCTGGGGGCTGATGAAGTGGGAAAGGTTGTCTTTGGTAATGAGAAAGTAATAATACTATTGATTTAATTTTCCTTTTTCTCAAGGACTTATATAAATACATAATGGTTTCTCTCAGTTGTAAGTATGGTATATTTACAGATATTAAATATCAAATTACGTTGCTACTATAGAGTAATAGTGAAGCTTGGGAATCCCTTGTAAGTTTCAATATTTCTGCCTAAATATGATCTCAACCATGATCTGTTCTCCACACAGATGTTAAAACTAGATAAAAAAATTCCAGTTAAACAGTTAAGTCAAAAACATAGTTATTAATTGAGGGAAATGATTCACGCCTACATCTGTGCGTGCAGCAACAGTATATGAACTTCTAGGAATATTTGAAGGCAAAATTAAAGTCAGGTGCTGCAATCAATGGGAGGATAACGAGGTATGAGTCCTGCTTATTTACAGAATGGAATTCTGGATATTCACTATCAAAGTCTGGTGTTCATAACACAGATATGTGGATATGTGATATGCTTCTGTAAGAAGCTACTAGTTGTTTACAATATGTACATGTACAATATCATAAATCTGTAGCATCTTTTATGGTCTCTTTCCCAAATTTATTGGCGTTTGGAACCAATGTTTAGAACCAGCAAGCCAACTTTTTCTAGTTTTATTTCCAATGCAATGCAGTAATCATTTCAGTTACATTTGTAAGACATAGAGGAACAACAACAAAAAAGGTGGGATAATAGTTGGTACACAGCGAATTAACTTCTATTGCAATTATTTAATTTATAGTTAAATACAATCCAGGAGTGGAAAGTAATGATCTGTCACCAATACAACATTAAAACCAGAAAGGTTTGTTTTATATTTTTAGCACAAAAACAAGAAATAACAATAAAGGATGTTTCTGCATTAAATATTAACCATTCTTAATGGATACCTTGCCTTATGACGATAATGACTTACAATTGTAATTTTAGGGTCAATTATGGCCATAAGTTGAAAAGTTAGCTATATTACTGTTTCTAATATTTCTGTTATTTCTGGATATTACACCCAATGAATTAATACTTGTAATAAAATTGGAAAACTCTTATTAAGAATGCAACTGTTATTATTACAAGTAGCTTGAAAATCTTTGCTTTCTGTCACAATAGCATTTACAGCATTTCCTTGCAGTGAGTGGTTTTTCAAAAAATTACTACAGTGGTACCTTGGTAGTCAACTGCTTTGAAACTCATTGTAGTTTGACACGAATATTTTGTCCCAGTATTCATCATTTGTTTGGTACTCCACACACCAGCTAGAACTTGTTGATGTCTGCTGTCTACATTATTCCCTGTGGGAAAAATTTGTTTGGTACTCATTGTTTTTGATATTCATTGCATCTTCCAGAACCAATTAATGATGAGTACAAAGGTAACACTATATATCTTATTAAAAATTTAGTAGTAATTGGATGGTTGCAATATAGTTAGTTTTCGACTTACAACCACCTCTGACCATAAATTTTGTTAAGCAAGATATTTGTTAAGTTTTGAATTTTGCCCCATTTTATGACCTTTCTTGCCACAGTTGTTAAGTGAATCATTGCAGATGTTAAATTAGTAACACTAATTGTGAAGCAAATCTGATTTTCCCATTGACTTTTCTTGTCAGAAGGTCGTAAAAAGTGGTCACATGATCCCAGGACATCGCCACCATCATAAATATGAGTCAGTTGCCAAGCGGCTGAATTTTGATCATGTGACCATGGCGCTGCTTCAACAGTTGTAAGTGTGAAAACAGTCATTTATCACTTTTTTCAGTGCCATTCAAATGCTCACTGAATGAACTATTGTAAGTCAAGAGCTACCTGTAGATCTTTTATGGCTGATAGAAACCTTAGTGATGATTTTGTTTAAATTTATTTGTTTGGATCATGTTGAAAAATGAAGCATATCCAGAAATAGAAAAGGAAGATAAATATACTGAGAATGTTGCAAGACAGAAGCTCTAACTAAAACAATACAATAGGAAGACATTTTCATAAATGTAAAACTTTATACTCTTTTGAACAGAGTATCACTTCAGGTATTAAAAGACTAGAATAATTCAAGCATATTTTTGAAAAGATCGTGATTACATAAAACATTTTTGATATATGCTACTGCCTTTTCATAAGCAATTTTATTGTTCAGGAAAAATGTATGTTTATATGGTTTTTCCTTTATCTACTGTATATGTGACCATATGAACATAACCTCTGTTTTTTCAAGGACTACCAGCAACCAAATAACAAATACAGTTAAAAAAATTGAGATTGAGAAATGTAATCATTCAGCTGAATTGTAGTCAATTATACAACAAGAAGAGACTTGAAGCCAATTGCAGTTATGTCTTGACACTGTGATAGCAATTTAGAACTGTCTTGCTAGTATGATACATCCTTACCCAAGAAATAGATAGCTAAATATGTAACAAATAGAACCACTCCAAGTTACAATTGCTTGTGGCAGAACACAAAATTGAACACTCAGGAGCCATTTCAGCTGGCATATAAATCTATCTTAAATTAAATATAACTAATAAAAATTAATACAAAGAGATATGAGAACATCAATTGAGATTACAGAATGTCGTGTGTGTGCTGAGTAGTTGACATCAGTTTTTCTTCAGTACCTCATTGATGGTTGCTTAACGTGCCATTTCCTGCTATCATCCAATTGGTAGTATGAGCGACATGATGGTGGTACTCTCGCCTCACAATCAGGAGGCTGTGAGTTTGATCCTAGATAGTGGCAGATATTTCTCTCTCTGGAAGCAAAGAGAAAATATCTGCTGCGAATTCCCCGGATGTGTCGGGAAGGGCATTCAACCAGTAAACACTCAGCTCCATTTAGTTGCTCCAATTTCACGCCAATGCAAGGATTACAGAGCTTTAAAAGAAAAAAAAATTCCAATTGATAGTATATTTCATTGTGTCAGAAATACCAATGTGCATCATGAAAGCAAAGCAGAAAGAACACAGTAACAACGTCTTCTGGAATCTTTGGCTCAGTCTGAGACTTTCACTGAATCATGTTTGTTCACTCACTCACTCACTCACTCACTCACTCACTCACTCATTCATTCAATGTATATGGGTGCCCGTCTCAAAAAAGTGATTCTGAGTGGAGAACAATCATATTAGAATAAGCTGACCAGATGACAGAGCTCATGATTTCAAGCCACTGTTAGAATACTAATAGAAGAGAATTTAGTAATTATTGTGAATCAGAATTTCACAGTTATTTGCAAATACGCAAATAATGCAAAGGACTTACATTGTACCTTTAATATATTATTATGTCTGCTGTATTTAATTATTGAAATTATAATTACATTATGCCAACATTAAATACTACTACTACTAATATTCATAAAGCTTTTATTACAATTAAAGAGTCCGCTGGGAGAAATATTGTGGCAGATCTAGACAAAATATTAAAGTATAGACACATTATGTTGACAACAAAGATAGGTACCGAAAGCCATGATTTTTTTCACTGTAACATATGGCTGAAAGCTGGACTATCAGGAAAACTAAACAAAGGGAAAACATTGTAATTGAAAAGGGCAATTAATTAAATATTAAATGAAATAAAATCAGACTGTTCACTGGAAGCACTGATAGTACAATTAAAGTTTAAATATTTTGAAAACATGATATAAAGCAAGAATTGTGGAGAAGAGCCTGATGTTTGAAAAAATGGAAGGCAATTTAGAAAGACGACAACAGAAAAAAAGGTTAGATGTTTTGTGATGATATAATCATGAGCTTAAATACAAATAATTGCTGACCAATTACCCTGGTAAAATGATGTCTGTAACTCATGAAGACCCTGAAATAATTAAAGGACTGAACTGCTATGACCTTTATTAAATATCCTCTAAAAATGATGAGTCTGTTTGCTGGCAATAAGCTGGACCATTGGTACCCCACTGGACAAAGAAAGGGCAAAAGATAATCCATCTGTGTTCTGAAAGGCTGCCCTGAAGAGGAGCCTGTAGGGCTTATGGTCAACTCATAAATCTGAATGCCAGAAGCTGTGGAAAAGACAACAACTTCACAACCCCTGCAGAACCTAAGGATACTGTGTTTGCTTAAAACCTCACTTTCTAATCACATCTGGATTATACAATCACTTGAAAGCTAAAAGATCTTTGGAACAACAGAGTAATAACGACTGGTGATTTAAAGACTGCATGAAAAAATGGGCCAGGAATTTTGTTTGTAATTTTCAGATACAGGAGTGGGTGAAGATGTTCCTGAAAGGACTGAAGTTTATCCTAAGGTATAATGTAAATATTTTTTTATAAAATTATGTACTTTTCTGGTATCCGATACCAGAAAAGTTGTCCAGATGGACAAGGGCAATTCCAGTCTATTGAAAATGAGGAGAACACAAGGTCATTTTACCATGCATTGTAAAAAAACAAAAAAAAATTGTGGAAACAAATGCCTATGACAATAAAAAGATTTTAAGAAGATTAATGTGCAATGGAAACAGATGTTTCTTTGGTTCCAACTTATGGATAGATGTCTTAAGCAAACTTTTGTGAATTTTCATTTTGGGTTATGTGTCATTCAAATGTGCTGATTTCCTTTTTTAAAGAGAAGATTACTTCAAACATTGCATTGAACATGAGTTTTCAGTGTGACTGTGTTCATGCAGCCACCATTTTACTTGATATCTACTTCTGGTTGACAACAGTGATGATGGGATTGTCAAATAGTCAAACAACATCATAATTTCATGCTTTTCTCTTTCACCAGTGTATTGCCCTAAATAGAACAGTTTAGTCAGTCCAAGTACCTTTTGCATATTTCCAAAGAAAAAGGAGAGGGACAACATACCAAATCATCATTTCTTCTGCAGGCAATTCCAACAAGAATAAGATACATCTGTGGAAAGCCCAAGAGGACGGAAGACATATGTTAGAGTAGTAGAAAAAGGCCAGAAAAGGAACCGTATATAAAATATTTAAGATTTTTGCCTTATTTTTACTTTACTATCAGCTTCCTGGCTTCTGAATGAACAATCCATAGTCTCATCTACTTGTGTATGCCTCTTTGTCTGCAAAATTGTCTTTGAAAAATTCAGTTTTATATCCATTTTAAGTACTTGAATCAAACATAATAATTTTTCTCTTGTACATGATCTAAAGACATGATGAAGACAAAACCTCAGGGGACAGGACAGAAGAAAAGAGCTTGTCAGTGCTTGCTTGTCCCATGATTAAATTAAACTGGGGTACGATGTTTTGTGGGGAGGTGTGTGTGGGATTATGACTGGGGCTGTTGGAAATGAGAGGATATTTTTTTTCCTGATTTCCATGGAAGATCTTTGCAGAAAAAATATAACTGACACTTAGAGATCTGATTTTTTCACAAAATATGGATAAGTTTATCAGAATATTCTTGAACATTGCACACAATATGGAAAATCATCCTTTCAATTTTCCCAACTAAAGCATCTCTGAATTCCACCCAATGTGTAGCATAAGGTGGTGCATGTTCTCTCAGAAGCCTCTCAGAAAGCACAGATAAATTTGTACGGCTGAACTATACTGATTCTATAATTATGACAAAAATAGCACAGGCATATAAGCATCAATTTTGAATAAAGGAGTAATAATAACTAGCTCAACTAAGAACACTTTCAACAATATTTTAAAAGAACTGGGAAGATAAAAGGTGTTTAGTATATTAGGAAAAATTACCACACCTGAAATCCCAAAGCAAAATGACATCCTAGCAGAGTTTCATTAGATTCCACTACATACAGTACTTCACCTAGGAAAGAGTAATGAAGATCTTAAAGCCATGTGAAATCTATGTGAAAAAGTATGTGCCCGTAAGTTATTTTTCTTAATTGTAAATGTCTTCTGTATCTTCTTTGTGCTCCTAATTTGTTTGATCCTGAAAATATGTTTACCTCAAAAGAAACAGAAATGTGGAAATACCCTAGTGATTTAGTTCTTTTACCTTTGCCGCCTTGACAGTGTCTTTTAAATTTTTGCATGAGTTGTCACGAACTCAATTGGCTTTCTACTATCTATTCTCACACCTCTTAACCATAAATCTTGAATAGATAGGGAAATCTGTGGAATAAGAAAGGCCACAGAAAATACTGTAAACCATTTCAAGAACCATAACAGGTATGGACCTGGTCATAAGAGAAGTAGAATTTCTCACATTACACCACATTTTTCACTTTAGAGTCAATAGAAAAGCATTTAAAAATTTAAAACTACACACATTAAAAATTTAAAATTATACAAAAAAACCAAAACCAATGAAACGGATGGCACAGAAATGAGGTCTTACTCCGTCGGCTACCTCCAGCAGTGATTGTGCCATCATTGCCCCAAGCTAACTGGTAAAATCAAGTTTTATTTATTTTATTTTTATTTATTTTGTCAAGTGATTATAAGATAACAGGTATAAGTATAAACATAGTTATGAATACATGAAATGGATACATATAAGAAAAATAAAAAGAAACAATAGGACAGGGACGGTAGGCATGTTGGTGCACTTATGCACGCCCCCTACAGATCTCTTAGGAAGGGGTGAGGTCAATAGTAGACAGTCTAAGGTTAAAGTTTTTGGGGTTTGGGGAAGAAACCACAGAGTCAGGTAGAGTATTCCAGACATTGACCACTCTGTTGCTGAAGTCGTATTCCCTGCAATCAAGTTTGGTGCGGTTTACCTTGCATGCTCTTGTGTGCTCTTATATTGTTGTGGTTGAAGCTGAAGTATTCATTGACAGGACATTGCAATATATAATTTTGTGTACTATACTTAGATCGGAGTGAAGGCAGCGTAGTTCTAGGTTTTCTAGGTCTAAAATTTCAAGTGGTGGCATAAGGTATTCTGCTATGAGTAGAGGAGTGGAGAACTCTTCTTGTGAAATATTTCTGGACTTTCTCAATTGTATTAATATCCAATATGTAATGCGGATTCCAGACTGATGAGCTGTATTCAAGTATTGGTCTAGCAAATGTTTTGTATACTCTAGTTAGTAGAGTGATATTACCAGAAAAAAAGCTACGCAGGATTAGGTTTACAGTTCTTAATGCCTTTTTGGCTATGTAGTTACGGTGGGCTCTAGCACTTAGATCATTTGAGATGAGTACTCCAAGGTCCTTGACAAAGTTTGGGTCATCAACAAGGTCTTGACTATTCAGCTTGTATTTTATTTTCTGATTATTTTGCCAATATGTAAGACAGAGCATTTATTTGTTGAGATTTGAAGTTGCCATTTGTTTGACCATTCTGACTCATAGTCGAGGTCTTTTTGAAGGGTACCAGTATTGTCAGTGGTGTTGAATAGCTTTACATCATCAGTGAAAAGAACGCAGTTGCTCTTTAAAAAAAAAGGTATTAAAAAAGTTTTAATACCTTTTCAGAAGGCCAAAGGGGTAGGAGCAGTAAAGTGTTCCACAGTGTTGAACCGTAATGGGAAAGGCTCTTCAGAATGATTTTAATACATCTGTTTATAATCCTCATGGTGTCATTGAGTCTGGTGTCTACTTGCTACTATGGCAGCTGTTAAGCCATACAGGGGCACATAATCTTCTGCAGAATAGACCAACCTCAGTGCTGATGACTTGAGGATGGCAGCTGAAGTTCCCTATTTAGTTATACATAATTTCTGGAGTATGTTGTATCCTATCTTTTAGTATTTCTATGCAACCAATTTATCCACATCAAGCAATACAAATATCAGTAATGATTTTAACTGTGGTTTACTTAGGAAACAATAATTGAAACAGCATCAAAAACCCTTTCCAATTGATGTAATACCCTTATAGATGTAACTGCCCATCCCTTCCTATAAATAAATTGTTCCCTTTTTTCCCTTCCCCAAAAAGAAAATCATTTCTAATATTTCCTTTTGCTCTGCAACATGCATATCTTGCTGAAGAATTAATGAATATGTATGGAGGTTCACATCTCTATCGCAGACACAGATGTAGAAGTAATCCATATGAATTGCATAAAAAGCAATCAGGGTACTGTATAAAATCATTCATCAAACACAATTGCATTATGATATTTCTTCTTCAGACAGCCAAACTAAGGGTAAATTGAGAATCAGCAGAAATAGTATTGACAGGCCATCTTGTAAGTTCCTTCTAATCTTTGTGGGGAGGAAAACCTAATCACATTTGACCTTTCACAGCTGAAATGATTTTTGAAGCCTTCATATTTTTTGGAAGATGGATATTCACTCTCTTTTTTTTAAAGAAGAAAAAATTGTCTGCATAAGTCCTGTGCACGGTCCAGTTTCTTCATGTCCTCATAAATACTTATTGCATTAGTGCTGAGTATTAGAGCAATGAATTGCAAAAAAAATATTATAATGTGGGTTTTGTGTGTATATATAAATGCCCTTCAGAACAGTTCTGTTTTTTCAGCTTTCTCTAAAGTCCTGTAGTGAAGGAGCCACCCAGATTTCTGCCAAGAGGCTGCTTCCCAGAGGGATAATGAAAAACTAATAATGAAAAATAGGAATTTCTTGCTTTCCTCCCAGATCTTAGGCCTTAAGCATTCCTATCAGAGACACACACACTGGATGGGTAGTGTTGACTTGAAGGAGACAGACAGACCTGAAAGTAAGTAAAAAATCAGCAATTCTGCTCTGCCTTAGGTAACCACTTATAATCTGTTGGTTGCAATTATTAATGTAACATTGGTATTACTTGTGAACAGTAATTCTAATGCACCAACAAGCAGACCACTGCATTTTGTTTTATCACATTTTAGATCTGGTGCTATCATAAGATTCTTGGTAACCTGCAGTAATTACAAGTCGTTTAAATAAAATGTCCATGTATAAAATCAATAGCCATAACTGAGGGCAAGTCTTCCAGCAACCCAAACACCTGGACCCAAACATCATAAGCTTCAGAGCCTGAAGTGATGGTCCAGCATCAAATTGCATTGTTTACTGAAATTGCCTCTCAAGAGCCTCTCCCTCTGTTTCCCTACCAGAGTTTGCTTATATTTTCTTCAAATGTTGCAAATTTGTCCTATCTTTGCAGTTTTGTATTCACAAAACTATCTTTAAGACGAAGCCCAAGTCTCTTTCCTTCCATTTCTCAAGTCCAGTTTTACTGATCCAGATGTGCCTGGATCTCTATGTACTATCTTCTTAGACCTGTTCCTCCCTCGCTTACTTCCCATAGGTAATCCTTTTCATACTCTTTTCATACTCTTCCCTAAAAGCAGAGGGGTCAAATTCACATTGTCGTGTTGACATTACATGACGCATTGTGACTTTTCCCCCTTTGCTAAATGGGGCTGGGAGTAGCCAGCACGTGATGCTTCTGGGCTGTGAGTTTGACACCCCTGCCTTAAAACTTTCCATCTGATTGCTTTGCCCCAGACTAATATCTCTCTCTCTCTCTCTCTCCCCCTCTCTCCCCTTCCCCCTCCCCCTCCCCCATTCTCTCTGTTTTTTTTTTTCTTAGTCTGATTCTTCATGACTTCACACTCCTGAAGGCGCTTCCTCTGGGATAGCGTTCCCGATAATAATTTGATTGTGCTTAAGTAAAACAAATTACTGTATGCTAAAGAAACATTTTCATGCATTGTGTTTCAACATACAAGCAATTAATTGAGATCTAATTTCAATCTAAACTACACATGATACTAATCATGTAGTTTACCTCTGAATACAGAATTTTGCTTTCAAACATAGTTCCGACAGGGCCCCCAATTCAAATGGGATCTAACTGTTATAACTCGGAAAGAAGGGGAGGCCACACCAGAGCATTCCAATAACACACTTTATTCAGGGGAATAAAGGGGGCTGTCGCGTCTGCTTCTAACCAGGCAGACCTACCAGCGAACAGCGGCTGGCTCGACCTAGCAGCCGGCTTTTATAGCTGGCTGTCGAAGGGAGCCAGCCAATGGGGGCTGCAAACGCCCCCGCAGTATGAACGGACCTGAGGGGGAACTTGTGTCAGCCCCGAGGACATAACACCCCTTCCCCCTAGATACGAACACGAATAGTCCTTTAAGTAAGCTGGTGGTTTGTGTGAGCGCCCCGACCGGCGCAATTCTGGTGATGCACAAAGTGGCTCAGAGTTCTGGGAGTCCGTAATTGGTCTTGCCGGGCAACAGGGTCGATCTGGAGTCCGGATTGGAGTCTGGGAGTGGTCACAGTCCTCGGGTTGGATTGTTAAATTGTCATTGTCCCGCAACCCGGTGGTGTCGTCGGCTGGTACGGCTGATGACTCTGCAGGACGGTCCCGGTCTACCGTCCGTTCCCTCGGTTCGGCTGGTGGTGACTGGTCACTCTGGAGGTCCCAGCTAGGATTCGGGTGCGGCGATTGGAGAGTCACTGAAGTCCCTGGGTCAGCGTCGGCATGCTCGCCCTGGCGACTTCTTATCTGGTCCAGATGCCTCCGCCAGATACACCCGTCCCCCAACTGGATGCGGTATGACCTTGGCCCGGTGATGGCCATGATCTTTCCTGGTACCCACAGGGGGTCGCCTGCGTAATTCCTGACGAAAACTTGGTCCTGTAATACAAAACTCCTGACCCTAGTGTTAGAGCCCAATGGTGTGTCTGGGCAATAGTGGGGATGCAGTCTATCCAGCACTGTCCTTAGCCATCTGCCCATCAGCAATTCGGCTGGGGACTTGTTTGTGACAGTACATGGGGTCGAGTGTTGGCTTAAGAGAAAACGAGAGAGCCTGGAGTGCCAGTCGTCTTGAGTGAATCTTGCCAACGCCTCTTTTGTTGACCTAACGGCTCTCTCCGCCAACCCATTGCTGGCGGGATGGAAAGGGGCCGTTAGGATATGCCGGATGCCCAGGTTGGTGGCATATCGGCTGAATTCTGTGGACATAAATTGGGGCCCATTGTCTGAGACTATGGTGTCAGGCAGACCGTGCGTAACAAATAAACGGGTCAGCGCCTGGGCAACTGCTTGGGTGGTGGTTGTGGGTAGGAGAGCTACATCAATCCATTTGGAGAATGAATCCACGACCACCAGGAAGGTTTTGCCATGGAATGGCCCAGCCAAGTCAATATGCAACCGTGACCACGGTGCGTTGGTACTTTCCCATTTGGTTGGGGTGGTGATTGGTGGTGCTGGCCTGGATTGTTGACAGGGGTGGCAGGAGCTTACCCATTTAGTGATCTCGTCGTCCATGCCCGGCCACCAGACGTAACTCCGGGCCAGCGCCTTCATGCGGACGATGCCAGGGTGCCCCTCGTGTAACGCCTTCAGGACGGGTGTGCGCAGAGGTTTCGGAATGACAATTCTGGTCCCCCATAACAGGCAGCCCTGTAGACTGGAAAGTTCTTGCTGGCGGGTTTTGAACGGTGAGAATTCAGTTGAGAGATTGCCGCCCGGCCACCCTCTCCGTACCCAGTCCAGAACCTGGGCGATAAGTTTATCTTTTTTGGAGTGGAGAGCGATGTCGCCAGCGGTGACTGGGATGTCGAATTCACTGGCATCGAAAATGGCATGGACCGGGGCCGGGTCCTCCACGGGTGCTGGCAACGGGCAGCGACTGAGGGTGTCGGCGTGGCTGAGGTTTTTTCCTGGGCGGTGAACCAGTTTGTAAGAGTAGGCCGCCAGGAATAGGGTCCACCTAGTCATCCTGGGGGACAAGACTTGAGGTGTTTGTTTTTCTCCTGAGAGGAGCCCCAACAGTGGTTTGTGATCTGTGACAAGTTCAAAATTGTGACCAAAAAGAAATTCATGAAATTTTTTGACCGCAGCAACGGCGGCTAGGGCCTCTTTGTCAATTTGGCTATAATTACGCTCGGTTGTTGACAAGGTCCTAGAAAAGAATGCGATTGGCGCTTCGGAACCGTTGGGAAGTCTGTGGCTTAAAACAGCCCCAATCCCGAAAGGTGAGGCATCTGCAGCTAAGACTAGAGGAAGGTGCTGGTCAAATTGTATTAGGACAGCGTCCGAAGTGAGTAGCAATTTGACTGCTTTAAAGGCATATTCCTCTTTGGGACCCCAATGCCACGGAGTGTTTTTGTCTAGAAGTCTATGCAACGGTTCAGCTACCGAGGCTTTGTGGGGTAGGAATGACGCATAGAAGTTTAGCAGACCCAGGAAAGCTTGTAATTCTGACTTGGAAGACGGAGTGGGTGCCTCGTGAATGGCTTTGACTTTAGACTCCACGGGGTGGATGCCAGAGGCGTCTATTTTATACCCAAGAAAGTCCACCTGCCTGGTGGCGATGGCACACTTCTCCCTTTTTAGTTTGAGGCCATGCTGCCGGAACCTATCCAATACCGCTCTGACTCTGAGAAAAAGTTGGGGCCTGTCCCTGGCTGAAATCAAAATGTCATCAAAGTACGGAACTATGCCAGGGAGGCCTTGCAGTATCCGTTCCATTAATGACTGGAAGATTCCTGGGGCGACGCTAACGCCAAATTGGAGGCGCTTGCATCGAAACGCCCCTCTGTGGGTGACAATAGTTTGCAGTTCGGCCGTTTGGTTATCCACAGGAAATTGCTGATAAGCCTGTGACATATCCAATTTGGTGAATATGTTTCCCGGTTCAAATGTGTGTAGTAAGTGTTGGATTACTGGGACTGGGTATGCGCTAGTCTGTAGATAGCGGTTAATTGTGGTTTTATAGTCAGAACACATTCTGATACTACCATCTTTTTTAAGGGGTGTGACAATTGGAGTCTCCCATTTAGCAAAATCCGTGGGCTCGATCACCCCTTGTTGGAACAATTTGTCCAGTTCCGCATCCAGCTTAGCGCGTAGAGCAAATGGTACTCTGCGCAGTTTTAGACGGACGGGAACTGCTTGGGGGTCCACCGAAAAGGAAATGGGTGTACCATTATAACAACCCAATTCATTGCTGAACACCTCAGCATAGTCTGAAAATAGTGAGTCGATATCGGAAGGTGAGACAGCATGTACTCCCGTTAAGCTAAGGCCGAGATAGGGGAACCAATCCAACCCCAAAAGGCTAGGGAGGGCACCATCTACTACCACTAAAGGCAGATGTCCTTTAAAGGATTTAAATCTAACGAGGAACTTGCCTGTTCCGAGTACTGGAATATTCTTCCCCTGGTAATCCCTCAAGGTGAGACGACTCTTCTGGAGTTGCTTCCTGGAGAGGTTGGGTCGTATTTTCTTGAGTGTGCTCCAAGAGATGATTGATAATGCCAATCCGGTATCGACTTCCATAAGACAGGGTTTACCTTCTAAATGAATAGAGAGGGTAATTTTATTAGGAGTCAAAAAAGTGTGGTTAGCTTGGTAGCACGTATAACAATTTTCTACTTGCCTGGGTGGCCCCGGAGGGGAGTAAGGGGACGATGACTTTTGTGGAGCTGCGTGCGTTGCCTGGCAGGCCCTGGCGATGTGGCCTTTCTTATCGCAATTGTTGCAGGTGGCGTTCCTGAACCTGCAAGTCGTTCTGGCGTGGGACCCCCCGCAGGAGAGGCACAACAAGATGTGTTTGGGCACGTTGCCGTTCTTTGGTCTAACTCCTACCTGTGGTTGTTTGAAAGGTTTGAGGCGATGTACTTCTAAGTGTTCGGTGGAGTCTTCTTCACTCACTGCTTCTTCGGAATGGACAGTGACTGGACTGGGTTTGGCTGTGCTTCTTTGTATTTCAGCGGCCGATTGAGTCGCTAGTTCAGCGGCCAAAGCTTCCTCGATTGCCTGGGTGAGGTTGAGATCTTTTTTAGCCAGCAGCCGCCTCTGTAACCTTACATCTCTGACTCCACAGATGAGCTGATCCAGGAGCATGTCATCTAGGTAGTTTTTAAATTCGCAGTGGAGAGCTGCGGTTCTCAGGGCGGCCATATACTGATTGATAGATTCTCCATCTGTTTGTTTTCTCATACGAAAGGCAAAACGTCTCGCTATCTGCGATGGCTTTGGAGAATAATGGTTAGAGAGGGTCTCCAACAACTCGGACCACGGAACGTTCTTTAATTCCCTGGGGACGAGTAGCGCTGTGGCGGTATCGAATACTGTGGCTCCGCAGTAACTCAGGAAGTACGATTTCTTCCTGTTCTCTGTAGTGTCGGCCAGACCGATGGCATCAAGGTAGTGATTGAAGCGGTTTCTGTAAGAGTCCCACTTGTCTTCATCTGGCTTAAATGGCGGGAACGCCGGATTTGAATTCATATTGGGTTTTCAGTCTGTTGGTAGACTGACCAATCTCTCTGGGAATACAATGGCCCTGATAAGTGTGGCTTTCAGTCTGTTGGTAGACTGGCCAATCTCACTGGGAATACAATGGCCCTGATAAGTGTGGCAGCAGTAGCTTGCAGCTCTGCCCCAGCTTAGTGTTTCAGCTCTTAGAGGTTCTCTCTGTGTTTCACGCTCTATGTGACTCTGTCGGCTATGGCTGTAGCCCGTAACTGACTTCCGTTTGAATTTCGCGCCTTCCCAAAGGCGTAGGCGGCTATAGCTGTAGCGTCGTGCTGACAGCTATTCAAATCGCGCGCCCAATGCGTTCTGGCGGTTGCGAATACAGCGCCAAGCTTGCTAACAGCAGAATTCGAACACAGCAGTTGAATTCTGCGCTTCAGTGTCGGCGGCTGAGGCTCTCAGCGCCCTGCTCTTCACGTAGCTTTCTTTTTTTTTTTACACGGAGCGGCTACACGCTCCGCTTTCACTTCTGCAATCCACAAACTGACCGAGCTCTCACGGCGCGGCTACGGTTCAGCGTTTGGTGTGTGATTTCAGCTCTTGCTATTGCTGCTGGTTGGCGAGATCCCATCCTCGTCGCCAATGTTATAACTCAGAAAGAAGGGGAGGCCACACCAGAGCATTCCAATAACACACTTTATTCAGGGGAATAAAGGGGGCTGTCGCGTCTGCTTCTAACCAGGCAGACCTACCAGCGAACAGCGGCTGGCTCGACCTAGCAGCCGGCTTTTATAGCCGGCTGTCGAAGGGAGCCAGCCAATGGGGGCTGCAAACGCCCCCGCAGTATGAACGGACCTGAGGGGGAACTTGTGTCAGCCCCGAGGACATAACACTAACCATGGATCAAAGAGTTACCATATTGCTACTCTTACTTATTCATAGTAATAAAAGAGATCCCATTTTAAAGAGGCGTAATCCTAATTATCATCATCTACTTCTACTGCATTGTAAATCTAATTTAGTTTTTAGTGTGTGAAATTCATTACAAGGTAGATATTATACCTGCTTGAAATCTAGAAGGCAGGTTTTCTAATAAAATGGATATCATACTCAGAATTGATATACTTTAGGTTATGTGATATTGAGTTAGTGGTAGTAGTACTAAATAGTACTTATGTGCTTACAATAAATGCAGTATGTAGTAATAAATTAGAGCATGAAAAATTAATGTAGTATCTCATTACAAATCAGATCCCAAAAGAGTACACAAAGGAGGGAACTATACAAAGAAGAGAAGGGCCAGAAGAGGACTGGAAGAATGTAATTCATAGAACCAAGAGACAATTCCTGAAAATAGTGCTGTACAATTCCTGGATGAGCTTTACAGACTTTTTGAAAATGATTTTTGCCTAGCATTCCACAGATGGGAAGGACAGAAAGTCAGACTTCCACAGAAATGAGGAATTCAACTACCATCTCAAAGAAGAAAAAGTATGCAATAGTGATGTATGACTCACTCCTGAGAAGAACAAGTTAGCAATCTGTAGACCAGACTTTTCAAAAGAAGTATCTTGTTTCCCACATGTCAAGACATAGGATTTGACAAGAGAGTCTGTTCTGACTAATTAAACTATTAACTACCATCTTTTCTAGTTCATATTGGAAAAGAAGGCTGCACATACTTCCCAAGCCACCATAGGGAAAAGGTGTTCACTTCTATACTGTTATTTTAATAAGAAATCAGAAGGAATAATAATGAATTTAGTATTTACTTATCAATAGAATTACAGTATTGAGAGTCATAATGGAAAAGTAGGAAAGAAAATATTTTGTAGATGTTCAGTTTTGTTAGTGTGTCAGTTTTGTTTTCTCCCTGATTGTTTTGCTTTTATATGTATATCAGTCCAGGTTATTATTCAGTATATTCTGTCTATGCATCACTAGTAATTGGTAATGATATGGCATCATTTTTGAAAAACAGATTATTTTAAAGCATCGGTGTTTCATGTGAACCCTGTGAACATTTTAATTTCTTAGTCAACCATCCCCAAATATGTCTTAACAGTTTTAGGAGTTTTAAACATAGTATCTATATACATAAAAGCAAAATATCACTCATGTATCATCACAAAATCTTCAGAATCATAAAGCCTACAAACTTGCAATTTGGCATGTATGGTTCCTCTTGGCTTCTAGGTGCTCACTAAGAAAGGATTTTTCAAAATGACCATTAGAGCATTAGTATTTTGTATATTATTATTAACACGCTCCGATGCTAAGGACTTCTACTCCCCCTCCCCACCTTAAAAGAAATCTGTTCCAAATGCAAAACACAAGCAGAGGAGTTTCAGTTTTAGTTTCACAGCACCAAGCAGCTTTAGTACAGAATAGCTGAGCTGAGCCACACCCAGGCTCCTTGCTGTCTCCTCCTTGCTTACACAGCAAATACTGTTTCAGTTTCCAAACAGCCCTCAACTCTCTCTCACACTGACAGGACGCTACCCAGATGAATACCGATGGATGCTGGTAGGCATAGGCAGAATTTTTTCCCCTTATTTTCGTCCCCACCAAAACTAAGCCCGACCACATAGTTTCGTAGTGAAGCACGGGTATCGAGCTAGCTATGAATATCACAGAATTTCAGGTATACGTGGGACCAAATACTTGAGAGAATTTCCAGGGTAGAAGATAATAGCTATCCAGTTGGGACCAAAAGTGTATATATTCAATATAATTTTCATCTCAATGATTATTAAATACTCCCAATGATATAAATTATATTTAGGAAAATTAAAACCTCTAGGAAATTTTGAGAAATCCTTATATTGAAAATGTTTTTTTACATTTCTAGATTGTCGCAATTTGTTATGCTTTTAATAGGAGTTAATATGTAAGTACTCCTTGTAATGTTTTGGAGATTCAGGGTAGATTTTCAATAACAGCAGCCTTGAGTCAGCCGTGATAATTGTAATGGCAAATCTCCTTATTCCATGCAGTGGCTAATGGCCTTCCTTTTCTTCCCCGAGTAGATATAGCATTACCCTGAGGAATACTTGGAAAATTGCTGATTCATATTGCTACAGGCTGTGCAGATTTGGGAATGATTGAAATTGGCATTTTAGAATGTTCTGTGGAGAACAGCTGCCTCCATACCTGTGCTGTAAACAGAAACCTGACTTGTGACATTTTCTACAAATTTATTTCATACATGGATAACTTAGAAAATAGATTTCTGTGTTAGAGCATGGCACAATTTAGATGCAAAAAGAACACGCAGGGACACTCTTGTAGCACCTGTTTACAATTCCTTAAAACAACTACATGTCTACAGTTGCTCTCTACTGCTGCAGCACAATAGCAGGAAAAGATGTCACGGTTTAAAGAGTTGTAGACAGGTGCCATGTATATGTTTCTTGCATGCTCCAAAGGACCTTCATGACTTAGAATCTGAAATACCGCATTTTCCTTATTAAAAAAATATAGATGAGGACCTGCCACTAGCTTTTAGGATGAAAACAAGTATGAGAAATTTTATCCCAAAGGCTAAATTTCCTGGTTGTTAAAATAGTTTAGATTTTTATAGTGCAAATACTTTTTCAACCATAACATTGAGTGGTGCTGCTAGAATCCATAAATATATGCATCAGTAGGTACAGTAGTAGAGGCTGTGTTCTGTGCCAGTGCAGTGCTGCTGTCACAATTTGTTCTTCATGCCATTTGTTATAGCTGATATTCTGTGGCTCTGCCAGAATGCTGACTTCAGTTCAGGCCCCAAGATTTCTAACAAGTGGACTATTAGTATTATTTAGTACCAACAAAAGTATACAGTTTTGCAGTTCAGATAAATTCTTTGTGTGCAATGCTTTGATGTCATAGAATTTTAAGTAATTAATGTCTTTTTACATACTAATATATACATGAACAATGGCAAGAAGTATGCTAGTTCTGAACCTAAGTAATTCCTTAGCATTTTTCTTTTTTAACATGGAAGGGAGGCAGTGATGGAAAGTTTAATACGGTCCATTAAGCTGTTGTTGCTGGGTTTCTTCCTAACACAGATGACTGAAAAGCTTGGGGAGAAAGTAAAATAATTTATCTTTTCATTTTCGTTCACTTTTTCCCTTGTTCCTATGATTCATTTTCTAATTAGATTCTGTTCATTAAAAGGAAATGATATAATTTAGCAAATCCCTGGCACTGTTCTCTTGACAAACAAAATCCATTGTAGGACAACAATAAAATGTTTTGCCCATTATAGTCTTGACAATATTACGTTCATTAACTATGTTTGCTATCTAAAAACATAATGGAGCCACTGGTAATGAAAAGAAGAAAGTCAAGAATGATGAGAATTGGTTTGGGAGAAGGGTTGCACTGACTTAGTTACCAACAACATTAAATAAGCTGCTTTTGTTCATGCCACAAAGAGGTCATAAACAATCTTCGAGAGCAATTGTTTGAAAAACCATTCACTTCCCATAAGGGCCCGTAAATATTGGAGCATGAATCTTAATACATTTGTGAAAAGAAGGGATATCTACGTAGAAAAATCCAAGCCCCGTTGCATGACTTGCATTGTAAAACATAGAGGAGTTTGAAAATTACTTGAAGGCTTGAAGTGGATTTTTTTTCCTTTTCTTTATAATTTAGGTAATTCTCCTAAAACAGCATCCCCAGAGGTGGGATTCAGCCAGTTCACACCACTTTGGGAGAACCGGTTGTTAACTTTCTGAGCAGTTTGGTGAACTGGTTGTTGGAAGAAATCATTAGGGCAGAGAACTGGTTGTTAAATTATTTGAATCCCACCACTGAGCATCCCCCAATTTTTCAGACACCAGGGATTGATTCTGTGGGGAGAGGTTGTTCTGGGGACCATGGGTGTGTGTGGTTTTGCATTCTTCCTGCATCCTGCAGATGGGGCTTCTCTTCTTTGCATGGACCAGTTTCTGGCATGCCATAGTGCCGGTCCACGGACCAGGGATTGGGGACCTCTGTCCTACAACATATACGGGAGGGTACAACAGAGATACATGGTTAAAAAAGATGTAGTATAAATGAATACATACATAAAGAAACATAATTCAGAACACTAGTGATTTTAGTACCAATGAGTATGCATAACAAGATCTTCAATAACTTGGGTTTTATCATTTTATTCTTGAGACATTATTTTATTCTTTGTATATTAGGCTTGGGATCAATGTTGTGTGAAAAGCTGTATAGGGAAAGCTCAAATGACAAAGTCTATCAACAATAGGTTCCATCATCTGCTCATGTGATGTGGAAAAAAGAGTATATGAGCAATTTGTGCCAATTCCTCATTCTGCAGATAGAAATACCTCTTATATTAATGGGAAAAGAACATAGATGCCAAGGCAATATAACTTCGTTAATGTAATTAATCCAACTTGTCCAACAAAAGAGTGCTAAAAACAGGGATCTCCAAACTTGGCAACTTTTAAGACTTGTGGACTTCAACTCCCAGAATTCCCCAGGCAGCCTGGTTGGGGAATTTGGGAGTTGAAGTCCACAAATCTTAAAGTTGCCTAGTTTGAAGACCCCTGGCTTAAGAAAACAAACCATACAACACAAAAAGAATGCAATATTACATTGAAAAATGAAAGGAAAATTAAATGAAAGCTGGACAACCTTAAAATTTGATGTCTTTGTGACTATAGTTGCTTGTTAAGTGGACACTTATGGCCATTGGCCTGCAGTGGCTGATTGCTCTTCAACTCTTTGAATTTGAAGAGTTATTTACTTCCAGGATTTACATGGGTGCTTATTTCATCTAATGTTTCTAGGTGGTTCTTATAACTATTAAGTTATAATTCGTTTATGGCTCATATTAATAATCTCTGTTAGCATATGAAAACAAAACCTTTGATAGTGCAGTCCTATTACAGCAAAAACTAATCAAAACACTGCTACTATTAATTCTTTATAGTTAAAATTTCTTTAAAATCTTTAAGATTTTTCTTTTTTAGTGGACGAAGACACTGTCACATATGTATCAGCCAGGTTGTGCAGTCAACAGGTGGGCTGCTGTCTGATGGGGTAACCAAATTTGATGATGAATGTGCACTTGGAATTGCCACAGGTGAGAAGTCCTGGTTAATTAGGGTTTTTCCCCAGTCCAATTCAATTAGCAGGCTACTGTATACTAGACATGTTCCCCATCTGTTTACTATATTAGTAGGCTGCGCTAACACATACACTTTGGATAAGCCTGGCTACATGTCAACAGCAGAATCAAGAAAATTGTTTTTACTATAAATTATGTTGAGTCTCCCCCTTCTTTATCAGAAGAATAACAAGTAAGAATTCCTCAGACTTTCTTCCATTAATTTCTGGTGACAGCTGCAATATATAAATACTTGAAGTTTTAATTAATTGAAACATTTGAAAATTTCATTATATATCTTTGATATAATAATCTACAGGTCAGAATAAGAACGTAAAGAAATAAAAATTCTGCTTTGCACATAACATTGTGACATAGAATAGAATGGAGATACATGAAGGACTTCCTGTAATATTCTTGTCTCTTCTAATAGCTGTTTAATGTGCTGTTTAGCCAGTCCTTTTTTCACATTCATCTTTAACAATTTCTTGGATTTTATTCCATAGTTCTTCTGGTTTCCTCTCAATGAAGTTCAGGACTTCAAAGCAATTAAAGATGTTTTTCTTGCAAATAGTTTGCTTATGCCTAAGGCTGTTCGTTTTCTGTTCCACGGTTAATTCCTGGCCATGTCTTTGCTATTACAACTGGGTTCTTCCATCTGCATAAACCAATACCCTGCTATCTGATTTCTTTCTTTCTTTTTTTTAAATAAATTTTATTAATTTTCTGTTGTTCAATTATTCTCCACCCTTTTTTCCAACCACTGGTAAAATAAATTCCATGTTTGATAGTACTCTGTATCTTCTTTCTGTTTAATTTTCAATGTAAGTCTCCATTTCTGCACAATCTAGTATCTTCCTAATTATCTCTTCATTGCGCTGTGTTTCTTCATTTTTCCAATATTGTGCGACTATTATCCTCACTGCTGTTAACACATGCAATATTAAATATATACTTTGCTTATCAAGTTTTTCTGGTATTATACTTAATAAAAACAATTCAGGTTTAAAATCTACATGTTTCCCTATTACCTTTTCTAACCACCTGTGTATTTTTGCCCAAATTTTTTTTTTGCTTTAACACAAGTCCATCACATATAAAATATGCCCATTTTTATTATATTTCCAACATTTACTAGATACATTTTTAAACCTTTTAGCTAATCCAGCAGGTGGTAGATGCCATCTATAAAACAGTCTACCTGATTTCTGAGTACTCTATGTAGTGATATCAGCTTTGAAATTTCTTTTCCTGTATGGCACAAACACAAATGGCACAACCTCCCAAATGGTTTAATCTTGCCACATCAAAACCATCATTAATAGTCTAGAATTAGATCCTCAGGTATTTTTCAATAGCATTTTGAGTACCATCTGACCTGAGGGGCCCTTCCCTATACCATAAATCAGTTGATACTGTCTGCCTGTGAGGTTTTCTTAATAAAAGATAGGAGTGTATTTGCCTTATCCATACAATATGAAATTATGTCTTTGCCATTTTGAAAAATGATAATCTGCCTCTGGCATCTTTCCATATTACTGCTGTAGGTGCCTGTTTGCTTTTGATGAGCACCTGCAATTATTTTCATACAATCCCAGTATTCTTTGGTCATTTCTCTCAGGACAATCCCCCCATGATGAGACAATCCAACAGGATTTGGGGTAATAAGTCTTAGGGATCATATCTTTCATTCTGTGAACATCAGACTAATTTAAAATGAATGGCTCAGTTTGGATCTTCTTATAGGTTGTTTTATGTTTGAACTATCTGCTATTCAATAAGTTCTTCACACTGTCCTAGTTACTATTTATTATTGATTTGAAAGAGTTTTTTTGTTATTTGCTTGATCTTCTTAATGGTTGCTTCATTTAATTATATCCATATTTCAGAATTACTCTTCACAAAAATTTATTCAGGAATGTGATGTGTGCAATATATCTAGATATAGCTTGGGAGGGAGAGAATGTGAATTATGCCAAATATTAGTGGTTGGGGAGGGAAGTATATGCAACAACCAGCAATTAATAATTCCTATCCTCACTTGTTCTTTAACCAGACCATCTTTGCTTCTTTGATTGAGATTATAATTCATGTCAGTTCAATTTACAATTATTACAGTTTAGCTGTGTCCCCATATCGATTAGGAGTAGGGTTCTATCTTATGGTGAGGTTCTTAGAGCAAGTGCCATTTCTCCAGTAGCATGGATTCTTAATTCCCCAATTCCTTTGCATGTTCTCCTCTCTTTTGGAGTCTCGGGAAGTCTTGTTGTATGAGTAAGTATCTCCTGATGTAAAGTTGGGTCTAATCCAATTATTTCTTGGAAATATTTCAAACTTTTAACCTCAAGAAATCAGAAATTCTTGAAAATAACATTTGTTAAGCCATCTGATACAGGACATTTGTAGAACAGCTTTGCTTTTGATGACTCTTCTATTTAAAAAGTAATAACCCAGTCTTAGTCTATTTTAAAGGTAAAGAACAAATTAGAGAAAGGAGGGATTTGAATGTGCTCATCTTAAGAAACAAACTAAGTAAATTTAAGAATGTAAAAGGTAGTGGTTTAAGTCTCTTTAATCTTCCCTGATGCAGTCCATTGGACATACAGGTAGTCCTTGAGTTACAACCACAATTGAGCCCAAAATTTATTTTGCTAAGTGAAACATTTGTTAAGTGACTTTAAGTGCCCCATTTTAGGACTTTTCTTGCCACAATTGTTAAACGGATCATTGCATTTGTTAAGTTAGTAACATGGCTGTTAAGTGAATCTGGATTCCCCGTTGATTTTGCTTGTCAGGAGGTCATAAAACCTGATCACATGACCCTGGGACACTGCAACCATCATAAATATGAACCACTTGCCAAGCATCTGAATTTTGATCATGTGACCATGGGGATGCTGCAACAGTCTTAAGTGTGAAAATTGTCCATAAGTTACTTTTTCAGTGCCGTTGTAACTGCCAGTTACAATGGTCACTAAATGAAATGTTGTAAGTCAAGGACCACCTGTATATTGCCAGTTGAGAGAAATAATCCAGAGAGACATCACACAGTAGTAGTTTTTATTCCACAGTAGCCACATTAAATGATTTCATTAGATAGTCATAACCTTTGGTAGTGGTCAGGGTAGGAGAGAATTGCCATATAGGGTTGTCAGCAAACCAGAGTAGCAAGATGTCAGAGCGTTTGCAGTGTAACTGCCATTATGAGATAACCCAGGAGCAAAACACAGCACACAGAGACTTAGACAATTTAACAGTGGTTTATGTACAATAGTTATATACAGAAATATATGTAGTAGATAAAATAATTTACAAGCAAGCACAACTTCTTCTTAACTCTTACAAGGAGATACTGGACACAAGGAGAGAGAACCATGCCCTCTAATGGCTGCCTCTTATATAAACACCTCTTAAAGGGATCTTTAATCCCCAGTCTTAAAGGGAAATACCCATGCTATGCTGAATCATCCCTTATTCCATCAGCCACATCTGGCAGCTATTCACTGCTGGTCGGCTCTTAAATCCCAAAACCTTAACACAAGAGAAATTGGAACCAAGTGTGAGAGTGCGCCAAAATACAAGATCCAGCATTCTGTACTAGATCTGACAAGTTGCTTAGATGAATTTTAGTCACCAGTAATTCTGAGGGGATGTAGTAAGAGCTGAATGAGAAAGATGCCAAGGCTTGTACGGAGAGACAGTTTTCTGCTTTAGGACAGGGAGAGTTTTTGATCTAGTTACTGAAGGTAACTAAGCTGGCCTCACATATCTTTCAGTGGTTTTGCTACCAAGGTAACAGAAGGAAAAATACATTGTTTGCTGTCTTAATTATGAATTAACAGCTCCATTGCCAAGTCTGATAACAGCTCAGCTGGCTCAGAAGAAAGCTGTTTGTAACCCTGCCAATACCATCGAGCATAAAAAAGTGTCCTTTATTACCAAATCTAGGTTCTCTCTCATTTCACTCCTTTGAATCTTGGAACTGGAATCTCCCAGAAGGAAAATTGACCACTTATTCTCCACTAAGATGTTTTTCTGAAATCCTAATTATTTCTAACAATTATATAAATATGCTACATTGTAACATTAGCATTATGTTGTGCAAATCTCCATCTTCTATTGTTCTATTTTGTGATGATGATTAAATACACACCATAGAAACTACTAAGGCTTTCGGGCATCATGAAGTATTCTACATCAGGCTCTTATATTACTGCTTTTAGGGATTAGATTTTATTCAAAGGGGAAAGAACAAACCCATCCTGTCATGTTGCAGCTTTATTGTATCCATGTATACAAAATTAAAAATAATTGTTCCCCAAATTACAAAAAAGCTCAGTATTTCTAAATTGGGTCAAAACCATTTCTAAACACTACTATGGTCAGCTTCAATTATTTATTTCTAGCATGTTTTTCTTCTCTTTAGTGTTCTGGAAGCTATTATTTTCCCTTTTGCTTTCAGTTTCTCTTGTGACTTCATGGAATGTATATAAAATGATGACACAAATACTGGAATCACTAAGAAACACTGAGATCTCAAGATCACTAAGCCAGAAAATGATTTTATACCAATTTATGAGTTATTCTAAATAAATGAAACAAAAAAAACAGGGATCACCAGTAATATCAGGTCCCTATATTCACAATTCCATGCTGCTGGATGCCAGAAACACACTTACGTTTACTGAAATGCTCCAGCATTGGAATGCTTGGAAGTCAGAATATTGCAATGTATAAATTCTGTAATTGTAAGAATGAGAGAAAATAAAAATATAAAATAATAACAAATTATTGTAATAATTTACATTTAGGAACAGTAGTATTTCATATGGCTTTCCACCAGCCTAGTGGGGAATTCTTCTCTTCCCTTTGCAGCTTTTATGTTGTTATAACTGAAGAACTGGTAATGTTGACAGTTTTAATAGATAAATGTTATTATTGTTCAAAGAATAATAATTTTAAGTTAAATAACAAACTTTTACTATAAAATCTTCTTAGTCTGCCAGGTGAACTTGTGTACCTTCATAGCTGTTCATGCCAAGTTAATTGCGGAAGAGGAATATCATAAATGAATAAATACATGTTGTTATTTAGGGCTTTCTCTCTGATTTTGGGAAGTAGGGAGGTCAGTTTAATGTTTGGCAAGGTAGCTATTTTGGAATTCTGATAAGTTGTTGTTGAAGCTACTTGGTGTTCAATTCTACATGGAATTACTCTTCTTTTAGCTATGATAATATGCATCTTATTAAATATGTGATGATTATCTGCTCTTCAGTTATAACAGGCATACCAGGCTGAATCTCAAGGGTTGAGTTTTGATATATTAAAAGGCTGCCAGGTGTTTAAAAGTGTGAGGTAGCTTTGATGGAAAAATGAATACAGCCACAATGAACTTCTTTTCAATTTTTCATGAATTAAGATTCTATTAACAATCCTAATCTGCCTCTTATTAAATGTACATTTTAAAGTTTGTATAGTTACCTGCAAAAATAACTGACCAAATCTGTGAGTGTTATAAAAAACAACAACCTATATTTCCACCTATGCCCCAAATAACCTAAACATAATCCTATTCCACCCACAACCAAGCAGTAGCCAAGAAAGGGCATGTGTAATTTCAGACAATGGCAAAATAGAAGTTGTGGAAGAGAGGAAGGTCTGAACTGATGCATTGCAGATGCTGTTTGACAATGTTTAGTTAATTCTCAATACATTTGTGTCACTCTTACTGTTACATTTTGACACTGGTAGACATTCCATAGAGTGAAGAGTGAGTTTATGAATGTACTATCAGGTTAGAATTAGACTATGGTCATATTTGTTTTCATGGATTAATATTTCATTGAATTAATGTTGCAAAATGTCCATTCAAATATCTGTAATACGCAGGGAGGGTGTTAGCAATTTACTTCACCATATTTTTCTGCAGAGCAGGAGTGAGGCTTTTTCTTAGAGAGGTGGGAAACTCTAAGAACTCTAAGAACAGGCTAGGAGATACTGTAAAGCATTGACTGAATGATAATAATCTTTCGTTATGTCCTATTAATCAGAGAAAGGAGAACAGATTGCTAGTTTATTGCTTGTGTAGAAGGCAAATAAAGACTTACATGATCACTGCCTTATAAAAAAAAGCAAGAAAAAAGCTAAAGAAATTTAAAAGAGGTTTAGATAAGACAGAGACAATGGCCAGAATGTAAAGAAAGAATAAAATAATAAAAATAAATAGATGCAAATAAAACAAGGTGAACCAGGATATATAAAAGGGGAAAAAATACTAAGAGATGAAAAACTGTGTAAAGACGTATAAAAGCTGTAAGTATATCATTTGGGATTGAAGCAGTGAGAGTTTAAGATAGTTTTATTTCCAAGATAAATTTAGAAATTGGGTGACTCCCGTTCAATTTTACCTCAAGCAGGAATGAAGATATTTGCTCTACATATACACATTAGAGCATGGTTGTTCAATCATTTGGCTTGCCTGGGTTGCATTGAATGAAGAGGAATTGTCTAGGGCTACATATAAAATATATAATGTTGGAAGTTAAAACCGACCCCTCTCCTAGGAAAATGAAATATTTTAGGATATACTAAAAAGGCAGAATGTTTCCCCTAAAAAGAGAAGTAGAAACTCAGAAGCAGAAACTTACCTCAGAAGCAGAAGCTCACTCCCACCTTTGTTAATGGGCAGGCCATTAAGGCCTGGGCCAGAGTATTCTACATAACAAAGGCCTCTACCCATCTTACCACCTGACCTGGGAAGATTGCATCAGCCAGCACTCAGGTGAAGCCATGTGGACAAAGCCTACAAAGTTAGCTAAGACTACCGCCCCTGCCCCTCTGACAGCCAATGGAATACATTTCTTACACAGGAACAGGAAACACTAAAGTGGGGCCCAACAGACCCAATAACTAAGGATCTCTCAGCATCTTGGCCCTTTTTTTCCTTCACCCAACATCTTGAAGCATGTGATCATCCCTTTCACTTTGGAGCTCCAAGCCATGTAGTGCTGTCCACCATTAAACTATCTTTCCAAATAGCCTCCATGTTTCCAGTGTCTTTTTCTCCACTTGGAACTGAACCCAGAAGGATAATTCTTCCAACAATAATATAGTGAATGTGTATGAATAACAAACTTCCTTTATTTTTTCTATATGTTTTATAATCTTGTGGGTCAAATTACTAGCTGTTCAAGGGCTGTATGTGGCCTCTGGACCGTGGCTTAGACACACCTGCATGAGAGCTAAGGAGATTCTTCTTATGCAAATTGTTGATATCAGTTTCATTTGACAGGAACTGTGGAATGACTCTAGTTGGTTCAAGTATACTGTACACTTTGGTTCCTTGTTTTAATAGCAATAGCACGTAGACTTATATACTGCTTTATAGCGCTCTCTAAGCGTATATCAATCAGCATGTTACCCCCAACAATTTGGGTCCTCATTTTACCCACCTCGGAAGGATGGAAGGCTGAGTCGATCTTGAGCCTGGTGAGATTCAAACTGCCAAATTGCAGGCAGCTGGCCATTTCATTTGCTGTACTTAAAACGTTGTTCAGTTTCCTTTGAGGAGTACATTTTCCTGGCTGTATGAATATCCTTCAGAAGGCAGAAAAAAGTGTTTCCATTTATAGCATTTAAAGTCTAGCTTTCCCTTTACAAAGACTGGCCCTAAGAGTGTTCAGCTCAGAACGATTTTATGTCACAGTGTCTTCACCTTTTCCAAGAAATATATTACCTAAAAGGGAAAGTAGTTTGAAATACCTCTTCCTTCAGGGCTTTAAAGATTTCAGCAATCATTGTCAACAAACTGTCCTTTCTGCTTAATTTGTTGTTGGGTTCCAGATAAGAGAATAGCGTTTGGGGTACATAGCATATTTTTGTGTCCATATCCCTCTCATTAATCTATTCAAGCTATTGTCTTCTGCATATACTCTTTAACTGCATATCCTCTTTAACTGAAAACTTTGTTGGTTTTTCTAATATTCCATTTTCCATAAAACAATTATATAGCAAATATAATGACTGAAGTATATTAAATTTCTGTAAATATATAATCAGATATATTTGATTACTCTGCAGTTAACTTTATTGAATTGAAATTAATTTCAACAAGCAAAACAAACACAAAACAATTAAACTTTTCACCAGTGTCTTTCACAGAAATTTATTCATAATAATAATATAAAATCAATATGGATTTTAGGCATGCTAATATAACTGAAATTTAAAAAGTACGTATTCATTTTTTCCTGTTTAATAGTAGATATTCAAGAAATAGGAATATTTTGTAAGACTAAATCAGTATGAGTAGGATCTACTGTAACTGTCAACAGCAGAACATTTATATTGTATAATCCGTAAATTGCAATTTTGGGATTCTCTTTTCCCCCTAAAAACCCACTAAAACTAAGTAATTTGCATAACATTCTCACAGCAGGAATCTGTATTCAGTGATCAAAATGTATATTAAGAAATATTCTAAAGAACAAAGCTGGGTTTGAGGTTGTTGAGTTTTTTGTTTTGTTTTGCAAACAAAATAAAACAGGAGTGTTTGTCCTTGCATATTATCAAGGCTAAAGTGTTATTGTTGTTGGAGATAATATTTCTGCATAGGCCATATATATGCATTTACCACAGTTTGCCACTGCCAATGGAAAAGCAACTAAATTTATTTTGATTAAGTGAGTTGTGATAACCTTGTGTTTGTATCCATACCCTATATGTAGCTTCTAGTCAGGGGGATGTAGGCAAATAGCATACAAGCTTATGAGGTTTAAATTCTGTAGCTTAGAGATCAAGACTTCTATAGAATAGAATGAATAGCACGCTTGGCATAATACCAGGCTTTGGTTAGGCTTAAGGCATAATGTTGCAAATATTTTAAAAGCAACCACTTCTGTCCTTAGCATTACAACGTGATGATGCGCAGGTATGTTTGTGTACACCTCTCTTTATTAAAATGCTTTGAATAATAAAACTCATGATGAGTAATAGAGGTTAGTAGCTTGTATGAAATCAGCTTAAGCCCACTCCATATCACCTTGGGGTCCACAGGTCCACCGGCAAAACAATGTCTTTGGGGTCTTTTGAAAGAGTATCAAGATGGGTGTCAATTTTATTTCTGTGGAGATTATGTTCTACAGGGAGGGAGCCACCACAGAGAAGGGCCTTCGTTGTCTTACTAGATGGATCTCTTTAAGAGAGGGAATCCATAACATACCCAGCCTGGTAGATCAGATAATATAATTGGGAAAATAAATAATCCTTCAAATAATCTTTATAATTAAGACTATAAGAGGCATAAAGTAAGTTAATGCAATGAGTTTATTAAAAATAGATATGTTGAGATTAAGAGATAGATAAAAATGCAAGCAAGGTACTATTGCATATAAATGGGCAGGAAACACCATACTCACATATATTTGATGATGCTAATAATGAAACACCTGCAACCAACCAAGCGCAGAGAACACCAAGAGCTTCACAAAAAAGAAGGATATTGTACAGTATTAATTTAGTTTAAGGAAAAATGATTAAACACAAATTACAGAAGTATATAGAAACTATAGAATACATCCCACTTCTAGTTATTTCGTTAACATATTGATGTAGTTTTCTTGGCAGTTTAGGAAGTAGGTTTCTTTTTTGTCATGTTTTTCCTTTGGGTAATCCATATATCTGATATTGGTATTTTTTCTTCCAATTTAATCCCTGGCAGTAATAGCTGCCTATTAAGTACTAAACTTACATCCAGGAGAAAAAAAAAGGGAGGGACACTTTTAGTGGATTTAGATCATTGGGTATTATGGTACTTATCTAAAGCTCATATGGAATTCAGCTTACTTTTCAACATCCAGAAATGTAGTTTATTCAGGATTATTTCCAAGCAGTATGTAAAATATCCACTTCCTCATAAATTAGTCTAATGATAACTAAGATTGTTTCTGGGCTGAGGACTTTCAGTCAAAAGCCATTATACTGTTATTCTGTCTTTCCTAATTAATACTTGATGATAAGGAATAGGAGTAGTTTAGAGCACCATCATGAAATACAAAATTCTCTAAATTCTATTTTTGAAACTGGACAATTGCATAATGAAAATATTGACCAAATCCAGCCCCAGCAGTATGCTCTGCATTATCAATATTGATCAGAACTACAGCAGACATGCACATGGGGACACACACACACACACGCACACACACATAATACCCTATGTATTGCCTTTGTGAGAGAGAAAGAATAGGGGAGATATTTGCTATGTTTTTTTCTTGATTTTTTGCGGCATGTGGGTTGAATGATAATAAATATAGTCATTAAAATAAAATGGAAAATATGCTGAGGCACAACCAAAGGAAAAGCATATGGATATGCTGATAAGCATATGGCCACCCATATGCAAAACAAAACAAAAATATTAAATTAATTCATGGTTAGACCCCTGAGGTTTGGCAAAATATGCAAAAATAGTTCATGAAATAGTTCAATGAAATGTGTTTATTGAGCTGGAAGTGGGAATAGGAGTTCAGATGCAGCTGAGAGAACGAAGTATAGAGTACAAGTAAGGTATTTTTTGGATGCACAAGCACTCTAGTCTGCAAGTAATCCATACCACTATTCTGATTATGGCAATACTTTCTGATTCTATGCTTTCTTGTGGAGTCCTCAGTGCCCTTTGAGCTTGGTTGTTTTCTTGCAGATTTTTTGTTACCTGGCTAAGTAACATCTTCAGTGCTAGAAAGGAGTGAGGTTTGCTCTCTGTTTATGTTCAATAGCTTGCCCTCCTAATACTGAAAATTTTACTTAGCTGGGTGATGAAATGTCTGCAAGCTATTTGAGCTCAGAGAGCACTAAAGTCTTCACAGTTCAACCCTGAGCTATATATATTCTATTGTGTGCTTCCTTCATAGTTTCATATGACTGTAGCTTTATGTTATGTTTAATATAATTGAGAAAAAGCTGTTCTTATTTTGATCAGATCTGATTATTTAACTGCAAGCAAATAGTTCACAGGAAGAAAGTAACTAATCAGGAAGCATTGTCCTATATGCAGATTTGCTTCTTTGTATCATTAGTGAATCAAGCCCGGCTGGTTTCTTGATGTCATTGTTGCTAGTAAAATTAAAAAGGTTTTTATTCATAATAGAAATGTATGAATGGTGCAGCCCATAATAGAGCACAAACAGTAGCATGCTTTAATAAAACTTTGAGGATTTTTTTTTTAGTTCTCTGCTTGCTTTTTCTTCACACTGAATATACACTGCAAAATATTTGGCTTATTTCTAGTTGTGACATACTAAATAAACACGGTAAGTTTTAAGACATGAACTGTGGCCAAATTCTTTGAGTTCATCTGGCTTTCTGTCAGAGATTTATGAACCATGAATCACGACTTACCGCTTTCTTCCTGTATTCTGTGCTAAAATTGGCTGTCAATAAAATGTTAAATTTTATTACAAACGATTAATTAGTAATATATCAATCAGATAGAATCAAGTCAATCATACTCAGAACTACAAAACAATTTTTAAGGTCCAAAGGCCAGATTAAAAGTACTATTAAACAATTACCACTAATGCAAATCTCCCTTCCTCCTCAGTTTTGCTCATTTCTAGAGTTCACAAAGCCATGGGTTTGGACACAAATCAAAAGAGATGAAAGAACCTTTACATAAATATCCCAAAGGTGCTTTTTCAGGAGGCAACTGGACTTTCGTGTTTTTCTTTGAAGACATTTTGCTTTTCATCCAACAAACTTCTTCAGCTCTTAATTGCCTCTTGAAAAAGCACCTTTGGGACAATCATGACCTGGGTGACTGAGAATCTCCATAGTCTCTTTTTAAATAATTTGTATATGGCTCCTATTGCTTTTCCAAAGAGACACAAAGGGAGCTCCTTGGAGTAGGAAATAATTGTTTACTTGCCTAGATTATCAGGAATTCTTACTTGATTGATGAATCACAAGTTACATAAACGAAGTAACTAAACTTCACAATAATTCATGCCAGTCAAGGCCAGAAGAATAAGACCATCTGCTTTATGCAAATACAGTATATGGTTAAAGCATTTATTATATGTATTTGCAATACAAGTTAAAAAAATCCCAGGTAAGGTTCAGGAGGACTAAGAGAAGAGAGTAAAACATCAGTATGTCTAGTTGTGTTCACTCTCTTTATTAAAGGTGTAAGAATTATTGGTCTTATAAACAATAAAAACTGCTTTTAGCAAAAGGTTCTCAGAGCGCTTTATTCTAGAGATTTGTATATCCAATCCTTAGTTGCTGCTCATCTTCCCAAGTCTGACTGCAAGTTCATTCAAATATCTCCTCCTTTTTGAGGAGACTTCCATTCCCAAAATGTTCTCCCTTGTAATGGACTGCTTTAGCCTTTCTGTACTTTTTGATATTCAGCCCAGGGCAGTGGTGGCTAACCTTTTTGGGCTCCTGTGCCAAAAATTGTGCGCGGGCCGCCTCCCACATCCCCTGTGCATGTGTGCATGATCCCCCCACCCCCTTACTTGCACTGTGCGCCTCCCAGCTGATTTTCAGCCCATTTAAAGCCTTTTTCAGCCTCCCAGAGTCTCAAGGGAAGCCTCTGCAGCCTTTGGAGACCTAAAAATGGGCTCGTTTCATCACTGCATTTTTGGAAATACAGGAAGTGATGAAACGGGCCTGTTTTTTGGCCCCCAAAGGGAAGGGAAGCAGAGGCTTCCCTCGAGGCTGTGGGAGACCAAAAAAGGCCTCAAACAGGCTGAAAATCAGCTGGGAGGTGCGCGCATTCTCAGTGCAGGTAAGTTGGGCTGAAGCTCGCGTGCCCGCACAAATGGCTTTGTGTGCCACCATCATGGGCCCAGGGTTAGTGGCATTCTGGAGTAGGATTGGACTGGTGAGTCTTGATCAGACTGCCTCCCATAAATTGGAACTAACTATATATCTCTGTTCAGGGATGCTGGATGTATTGCCTGACTCACTCTCCTCAGATGGGGTCATTATAACTATATAGAGAACATGTCTTAATGAACGCAATAGATAGATACTAAGATAAAAATTTTCAAGAGAATTTAGCAAATGCAAGCCCAATATTAAAATTGTTCAAAGGGAAAATTAACAGTATGCCTATTGCAAATTGGATTTTGGGAATGCGCACATAAAGTTTTATGACTATAAACATTACTGTTTATAAGTTATAGGAGAACAAATAATTTTGTCCATTTATGTATCATCTCCGTTTTGTTTCCAGGGAAGGTTGTAAATTATGCTGTCAAACGTCATTTATTAGGAAGTCAGCTTACCATGGAAAAGTGTGTCCAACTGTTAGTGTGAAACAAATAAGCAAATGACACTTTGCCCCAGCCCGTGACTGAAAAGCAATTGGACTGTGTAAAGTTCATGTCACAATTTGTTTTGCCATTTGTTGGATGTAATTAATTTAATATAGAAATTATAGAGTTTTTCCCTCCTTGTTTCTTTTCTGAATTGTGGGTGTGTATGTGTGTTTTTTCTAAGTCAGAACACTATATCTTCTAATTTAGGAGATTATTTGATAGAATACTATCACAATGTTATATTTATAGTAATATTATTTCAACCATTGATTATATAGTTAGAATAATCTTATATGTTAAAAAAACCCATTCCTAAAATTCTTAAATATAAATTAGTCCTTTACATAATTTTATAATTATTTCAATACATTTGCCTCGTCCTAGGTAAATGCTACTTATAATATACTTGTGTTAGTAAGCCACTATATCTGGCTACTTAATAGGTTCTACATTTATTGATATTTTTTACTGACTATTTTAAAAAGTTCTATAAAAAGAATCAGTTTTTCCTAACAGAGTTTTCTTTTAAAGAGAATTTACAGTTGGCCATAGATGGTGGATATAAAAAAAACTCATAGTGTGTGGAATAAAGTGAAAATGAATGGTGAGAGGGAAGAAAAAGTTGTGTGGCCATGGACACTGAAAAAGGAACATGCACAGTGGAAGCAAGATAGTGGAAGCAAGATATATGCTAGATGTGTATTGACAGAGCTAACAAAATTCCAGTTGACCACTAGATGACTTCGAAGAGTTACAGAAAACGTTGAATCCAAAACTGGAAATCCAAGCATAGGACTTAAGAAATGTATGTCAGGAAAGAGGAGAAAGACAGCAGGAGGTAGAAAGTTAAGGGGGTAAAATTATAGTATAGGGTTGTCAAACTCAAGGCCCACGGGCACCTTCTGGCCCGTGGGGTGTCTAGATCTAGATATGTCTTGCAGGTCCGACCTGGAAACTGGAAAGGACCGGCCCACGGGGCCTCTGCTAACAAAAATGGAAGACTCCATTTTCACTGGCAGAGGGCTGCAGGAGGTCATCTAGGCCAAAAAATGGGGTGCAGGGGGGGCAGCATGTGCCCCCCCTGACCTCTGTTTTTGCTGGCAGAGAGCTATCAAAACAAAAGGAGAAATGTTTCCTGTTTTGCATTTGAACATGCAAGAAGGGACAGGAAAGGGAAAGAGAAAGACAAAGAAAAAGATGGGAAGATGGAAAGAGAGCAAGGAAGGTAAAATAAGGAAAGAGGAGAAGGAAGAAGAATGAAGAGGGAAGGAAAAAGAAGAGGAAGGAAGAAAAGAAGGAGATTATAATGAGAGTGAGTGAGGGTCTCGAGGAAGTCCTGCCTTAGCACTTGGCCATCTCAGGTGCCCCCGACAGAAGTCTTGTGTCACTCCCATCATGGCCATGCCCCCCCTCCCCCAGTCATGCCCCACCCTCCAACCCTCCGAGGTCAAACACAACCCTCAATGAAATTGAATTGCATTCCCTCAATGAAATTGAATCTGACACCCCTGCTATAGTAGAATGGAATATTGAAGGAAGTGGGTTGTTCAGAAGGGAACAATCCACGGTCCTCTCTATCCTGATGCCATCATTGGATATAGATAGTCCTTGCTTAATGATGTAATTTGAAGCAAAATTTCTGTTGCTAAGTGATATCATAAAGCATGACTATGCTGCTTAGTGACAGTAGTTTTAGCTCTTCCTCTTACTATCGCCATGCAAATTTCATGACTTTAAGTGCGATATCATGTGATCACCTGCTGACTTCCCCATTTACTTTGCTTGTTGGAAGCTGGCAGTGAATGATGTAATCGGCAGCATATCACAAGTGGTGATCATATAACTGCTGCAGCAGACAGAACTTTGAGGGCCAGTTATAATTCCCACTTGTTCTGCACCATTGTAAGTTTGGACAGTCGTGAACCCATAGTCATTAAGTGAGGACCACCTGCACTCTTTTTTCTTATGAAGAAATCCTTTGATGTAAACGTTTCTTTTTGTTGTCATATTTAAGGCTTTTTTCAGATTATTCATGGTCAAAAAAAAGTTCTGATGGGGCTATTTGTTCAGAAAAAAATATTGTGAAGTCCAAATGCTGCTGCCTGAGTCACAATGGATGGATTTAATGAATTTGTTCTAATTAAATCTATGATTTGTTTGTATCTATACTTGGTTTTTGGGCCCATTCAACAATGTAGATTTTATGTAAAAAATAAATATTTATTTATAACCAGGAAGTAAATAATCCATATACTCTTTGGGTTTATTGTGTGTTAATTATCATTCCAGTAATGTGCTAATATTTTAGACTGGTTTCCTTTGAATACCAATATTTAAGATAGGAATGATCCAGAATGAATTACTGCATTTTCTACGTAGTAAGGTTTTTTGCGGGTCTATAAAAATATACAGCTGTCTAATTGGTCCAGAATATCTTGGCCCACCATGCATTTTACAGCAGCAACAAAGGTAATTGAAAACTAGCCAAAACTATAAAAAAGGAAGAGCAAAAGCAAAAAACAAACCAAAATAAATAATCCTGATGCTTATGAATATGTAGTCAGGGTATGGGAGAAATGCTTAAAATTAGCAGTTTAAAATAAGCATTTGGCGTTAAATTAAAATTTCAGTGGTTAAGCTATTATTGCTATTACTCTCATGGAACAGTAGTAGCATGTATTTTCCTTAGTACAGAGTGCTTTTGTATAAAGCATATAGTGTGTACAGACAAGCTAGGTTCATTATTTCATGCTAAGATTAAATACGTGGTTAGGTTGTGTGGGTTCCTTTGACATGTGAACTAAACCCTTGTAATTTGTAAATCACATTCTGTGACTTACCTATATATTACAAACGTACAGATAAATATTATGACTGATCTAAAATACCATTGTTAAAATAAACCATGGTGTTACTATAATTCCTAAATCTTGTTAAAAAATCCTTGAATTTTTGCTCATCAAGAAAAACAACTGAAAATACAGGAAAATACAGGAAATACAGATAAAAGGAAATCAGCAAAAAGGTGGATATTCATACATTTATTTAAAAAAAAACATGTGTGTGTGTGTGTGTGTGTGTGTGTATAGATATATAGATGTAGATTTTTAAAATTATCTATCTTGGTGACTGACAATGTTCCTCAAAACCAAAAAAATAATATAAATTCACAAAAATACTAGAAAGGACCCACCATAGCCCACCACTCTGTATTTTGAGACTCCCCATTTCCGATCAACTACATTTTGGGGCTCACACTTCATGCTTCAAGCCAGGTCTGTATGTCTTTCTGGAAAGCTAAGGGGTATGTTTGTTTCTGCCAAATATCAGGGAAGAGATGAATTTATACTATATATAATCAGCCTGAAAGTTTGACATTTCGATGTAACTATAATTTATGCTGTCCTGGCATTGCTTGTTCTCGTGAGTGATTATGGAAGCCTCTAACAGCTTCTGTTGATAAGCCCTGTTTGCTGACGCCTAAGAGAGATTCTCAGTTCCTTTCCTTTGCTGTTAAACTCATTAGAGAGGTTTTTTTTCAGTTTAATAAAAAGAAAGTTGGTCATGGTTGAAGTACATACAATCAGTCTTATATATAAATATATTATAATATAACAAGAAATATGTTTGCATGTATTTATAGAACTTAAGCAGATGCCAATCTCATATAATGATCTTAGGCAGCTGCCAATAATAAATAAAAATAGGAATAAAAACAAACACCGTGCACCAGATCAAACAGATTCCTGACTCAGCTTTCCTGAGGGAAAGGCCAGATCTTCACAGTCCTTTGGAAAGCTAAATGGGTAGGGATCCTTCAAATCTCAAGTGAGAGGCTGTTTTAAAGAGCTGGGGCAGCCATGAAGAAAACATATCTCTGTGGTCCTATCAGAAGACAATATTTAAGTGAGAGGATTCACCATACCTACCCTGCCTAGGGATGGGTAGATATCCTCAGCAAGAGGTAGTTCCACAAGTAACCTGGCCCTGGACTTTAAGGGTGATAACCAGCACCTTGAATTGTACCTCAGTGCATAAAATTTGTTTACAAGTATAATTGAAGAGAAAACTCCACATTCCTTCTGAATAAGTCATCACAACAGGGAATGAAAGTTTGCAAATTTAATTATTACTAATTATTAATAATAATTACTGAGGGTTTTTTTTGTTTATATGTATTTTCTTTATGTTACTGATTTTAAGTCATTTAGTTTTTAGAAGGGAATAGTAAGTTTTGAAACAAAACTCTCAAATGAACAAGCAAGTGTGTATGTGTTTGTATGGGGAGGAGAGGCTTTTAGCTTGTACCTTCTTCCAGTATCTTTTTCTCATTTCTTTGCATTGTAATGGAAATGTAGTGAGGGATATGAGGAAACTGGTATACAATCTTTCACCCCTGACAACGTGCATTGTAAGCTGCACATAGCTGTCAGGATAAAGATAAGTCTGGTGCACCAGGATAATTGGGTACTTGAAGAAGATTCATAAGGCAATATGCCGCACAGCTATGTGTTATGCCCTGGGGCAACAAGAAGAATAAAGAGGGTATCAGATCGGGTGGGAAATCTACTCTTGATAAATAATAATCTAGTTAGGTGTTGCAGTGATACAATTTTGTTTGTAAAGTAGATTGCCATTTTTTGGGTGGGGGCACAGAATTATTTTTAAGGGTTTCAGAGCTGTCTTGTACTACACCCCAAAATCAGATTGCATTTTACCAGCAATAGAATCAAAATATCCCATCGGAAAGCTTCACATGCCCATTAGATGCCTTTGAAGATGAAACATTTAAGCAAACCCTGTAAGGATACTGACTGACAGCTTTTTATTAAGAAATGCCACTTGCTGACTTCATTAGTATAGGATGTTGGTCTCATCTAAAAATAAGTGTATTTTTGTTCACTTGTGACTTGTTTATTTTTGAAGAATCACTTTTCATTGGGTACTATGGGCTGCTTCCACACTGTTGATTGCTTTGTGAACTATGTCAGAATCCCTTTTCCTTTTAAAGGGACTGTTCAATTATTGAAGATACTATGCTGTATTTGTTACAAAAAGTAGAGTAGTTTCAAACTCACATATTGTATTTTGGTAATGATTATTACTAGCTTACAAGGGAGCGTCTTACATGATAAGAGGAAAAATGAGAAGTTCCAAAAATGGGGGTTTAGTAGGCTACTGATGTTTTAATTCTACTGTACTGAAATAATGTTTTATTTATTATGTTGATTGGTATTTTTTTACTTCTACCCCAGGGCATTTGAGTAGCCTCCTCCAGCCCTGGATAGCAAAACAAAGTATTAAAAAGTTAAAACTTAGTTTTAATCACAACGGCAGGTAAACGCACACAACTTCTAAGCAACTGCATTATTCGTTGGAAACAGACAGAAAAAGGAACATTTCCTTCAGGCACCCCTCATTTGAGCATATAATTTCATACTGAGACATGCAGTCTCTCGTATAGTTTTATCTTGTTTATGACTTTCGTTCTTAAAACTAGCATGCTGTATTATGCCACCAAAACAGTGGTAATCAATAGCAGATCTTTCAACAAATTTAAAATGGATTCATGGCTTCATTGTTAGCAGCTGACCTGCCCTATTTTCTACTGATTCAATTTCCAAATACTACACTCATAGAAATGTATTGGAGAAATTATTTCAAAAATAAGTGATAGAAGTAGAACATTGTTTAAAGCATGTTTTAAATTTTATTGTTTGTGTTTAATTTTATCTTTTTTTAAAAACAAATTTTATTAATTTTCAAAGACAATACACAAACAAACAAAACATAAAACATAAGAACATAAAACATCTTTTCTAAAAACTGCTTATTGAGTTTTAACAAAACAAATAAAACATCTTATTTAAGTACAGCATAGTTCCAAATTATCACATTTCCATAGAAACACAATTTAATATGCATCATCTTATGTGTTCAACTACATATCTTATTACTCTTTTTCCAACTTCTCACTATTTCTTCTTTTACTTCTATTCAAATTTTATTCATTAAACTTATACTTTCATCTGTCTTATTTACAATTTCATATGTTCTCATCCAACATTCTTCCAAAATTTTATTAATTCTCAATAAACAAACATAAACAAACAAAACACGTAACATGAAAACATAAAACTTCTTTTTAGAAAGCGGCTTAACCCTGGGTTACATCTTTTTGTACAGACATAAATCAAATTCATGCTCACCTTATATACTATTTCATATCTTATTTAACATTCTATATATTCTATATGTCTTCTCCCCTCCTTTCACTCTCTTAATTCTATTTTATTTACTTCATCTCAATTTAAATAATTATACTTGTATCTTTTGTCCGTTCTTTTTCAATTATCTATTTAACTTTTCTCTTTAATACAAAATTTTTCCTGTAATCACTGGTTGAAGTATGACGCCTTTCTATCTTTCCCCCAAATTTAACAGTTAAAATAATACATAATTTCCATTCTGATTCTGCTTAGTACATTCTACGTAACATTTTAAAATAAAAACATAATAAGCTTATAGTATAGTAAAAACAATGTTCCATAACAAATTAATTAATTAAACTCTATTATTAAATCTTAAACGTTTTACACATTCCCTATAATATTCTATTAACACATATAATATTCCAATTTTCTAACTCTATTTCAAATACAGATACTACAATTCAATCTTATGTACTTTTGCAGACTCTCTTTTTAAATTGTGTTTTACCCTTTATCTCTAAAAAAACCCTGTTTTTTAACATCTTGTTTTAAGCCTTTATAACTTATCTTCCCTTTTTCCCTTCCTTTCTTGTCAAATCTAGCCTTTTTACCCCCATCTCTCAATCTCCGCCTTCTTAGTCTCCCCTCTCTGTTGTATTCCTCTTTTCTGTTGCTTTCTGACAATACATCACTTTTTCACCTTATTTTTCCCTTTCTTGGTTGTTTTTTTAGATCTTGAATTCTCCATTTTCTCTCCCCCTTTTCTCTTTTCTTCCTCAACTAAAGTTATTTGTCCATTAAAGATGGCTTCTTCTTCTTCATCCCAACTTTCTTGTTGCTGTATTTCCTGATAAGTAGAAATCGCCATTTCTAAGAAGTGAAAAACAGATCCAGAAGAGCCCTTGCCTTCTTCTTCCTCTTCTTTTAGCTTTTTAAATTCCATTTTCAATTCTTCAACAGATAATGCCATTGTGAATTTTTTTTTAAACAGTCCAAATGTTTTTAGTCTTTCAAAAGATAGTTTGCAAAGGTCCCAAAGTCATCAAGCAATCAAAATCAACACAAACTGTTTGATTTAGCGCTTTCTTCTTTTAGTACTTTCTCTTCCTGGGGTAGAATTCAATTACACAGTTCCAAAATAATTTCTTAGAAGTCTTATTGCAGTTTAGTCTCTGATCTTATAAGCTCCAAGGAGTCTCCTCCAGCAACATCTTAGTATAAATCATCTACCTCTCCCTTCCCACTTATAGCAAAAAGATTTTAATTTTTAAATGCCAGTGTTCAGAAATCTTTAATGTCCCCTTGGCTTTAATTTTCAAAATTAGTTACCTTCTGTTGCCAAAGTGGGTTTTTCTGATTTCCATCTGCTATCTCTGTAGGGAAGGAGAGTGAGAGAAAAAAACCTCCCCTTTTCACTTTCATCTGCAGCTTTTTACGATCTTCTTGGGAAACAATGTATCATTTAAAAAGCTAAATTTCCAGGGTATTCAGATGTTACTTGTTGTCCCGGTTCAGCCAAAAACTTTCACTTTCTCAACTTCCTCCTGCACAATCTTGTCCGGCTGAAAGGTTCTTTGTGGCAGCCATTGCTGATCGCCGCTCCATTGCCTTTGGAAAAGGGAGTTAAGCTGGCTGAGGAAGGGGGTTACGATGCTCCCAGACCGCTGTCCGGATCTCCCCTGTCTTCAGTTATCTCTACAGGATAACTATAGCCTCCAAATCCAGCTGGATCAGAGGGACTCCAGCGGCGAGCGCAGCAGGAACCGCACACAATCACGGATTCCTGCCACTGCCGAAGCCTGACAAACAAGAACTCCTAATTTTATCTGTTTTTGTAGGTACCTTTCTTCATTCTGACCTTGTCCATTTTATAGAAAAGCTTTTAATGAACCTTTTTCTCTAAACACTTAAACTCCCAGTAATATGCTTGCACAGTACAGTCTTCTCCAGTCTGATGCCCTATAACCATATTAAGTCATAATTATTCAACACATTTGGAGGACATGCTGCTAGCAAGAGACCATTTATTCTTATTCAAGAAAAGGTGGTAAGGCCAAGTAAATATCTTAACATTGCCAGTTTGCATTAATAAATAAAATGAAACGGGTATCAGTATGGGGTGATAAATGGTTGGCATGCTTCATAAATTGCTGGAATGCTTTCTAAAACGTTTAAGTGGAGAAATGTATTCAGTCTTTACCTTTTATAAAGAAACAAACTAGTGTACAGCTTATGTACAAAAATGAATCATATATACATTACCCATTTAATGCAAACCTCTGGGTCATATTGTATCCCAGTCACATTTTTCAAACCCTGATCAGCCATATAAAGCCTTTATGCTCATTATTGGATGGAACTCGAGAGAGTTGAGTAGTAAATAGAATAGAGATGAAGGGAGAAGAGTGAAGAGAGCATGAAAGAGTGGATAGGAGAAAGGAACAAGACTGCACAAGAGGGAATGAATGAATGAATGAATGAATACTGTAGATGATATGTATGTAGATGTGTGAGGGAGAAAAATACACAATGATAATGACTGTGAATTGAAGTATATGAATGTGTGGACATGTGGCATTGCGGTATTGGATCAATTCAATCAACCTTGTTAATATCCAACAAATTACGGAGGCATGGCAATACAATTCTAGGAGTTGAGTTCAATGCAACTTCTAATCCAGGTGATAGTCCTTAGCTGACTAGGGGTGATATTTAAAAGCTGACTGAATCAGAGACTACCAAGAAATCTTCATGTCTGTATGCTAGCCTGGGAAGTTTAAACAAAAACCTCCTGGAAGAAGAACATTTGTTATACATAAAATTATATGAACATGCCACATAATCATCAGGAATTGAGATCAATAGTATAGAAGAAATGTGTTTTAATTATTTTCTACACCTTTTCCCACATTTATTCATTTTCATTCCAAATGTTCTTCCATTTCCACTGACAAATTTTTTATTCTAAATTCACCCTATCAATTTTTTCAAGAAAGAGCTTTGCATGATAGAGAAAAATGTACCAATCTCTCTGGAAAAGGCTCTTTTTGTAAGGTAGCATGATGTATTCTAGAGTAATGTTTAATTTGTGAAATCATAGTAATACTAATAGGCTAATTAGTATGTATAGTAATATAAAGGATATGCTGCAAAATTATTTTAAAATATTAGAATACTATAGCTGTTAGAATTAACAGAGAATTACCTAATTAACACATTATTGATTTTATTTGGAAAAATCTGTTACTGTAATTAATTAACATTAAATACTTGGCATGTATAGTTATGATTGTTGATTTAATTCTAAACTTTTATCTGGTTTCTTTTGTTTGTATATGGTAAAAGTAGGGAAAGTGTCTTTATTTGGTGTTCAACAGCTCACCCAAGTGAAAACTATCAAAGCAGTAGGAAAATCAGAGGAATGAAGATAATGTATTCATTATTCTGGAAGTCCAAAACTAGTTATCATGTTAAATGTTAGATACAATTAACACATTTCTTAAATAATATAAGTACCAAGCAAAAAGATTAGATAGGGTGGAGGCAGAATTTAATTTTAACATCTACTATGGCTTGTCTTAAATAAAACCAATCTCCTGTTTGGATTGGGAGTGATAGGTCTGTTGTTCCATTTATTTTTGTGTGTGTAAAGACCTGCTTTTGTCACAACAACACAATATATCCTTTATTTCCCCCCATATATACCTAATGCCTCTTGAGTTCTTCTTTTGCTCTTAGTTCTACTTCTGTGGGTTTTGTCTCTATTGTTTTGATGGGGCTGTAATCAAGGATTCAGCTATGTACTAAGAAGACAGAATCCAGTGAATCCTGGGTCATTCAGTTTCAGAGAGCTCTTTTGTGTCTCTTCAGCACAAGGACACAGCCTTACTATTATCTACAAAAACTGAAATTGAAGGTCTCCTAGCATCTTAGTACTATACTACCTTATTTATGCAGACGCAAAAAATAGCAACAAAATCCTTGAGGGCCAGATCAGCAGGCACAAAATGGAGCTATTGGATAAATAGGTCATATAAAGCATCAAGTTATCTACAGCTGTCGTAGTGAGAGTGAACCCAAGCTCATCAAGATTTTGATTTTTTTTAACCTTGCCAGTCTGAAATGCTGAAATTCTGCTTTAGCATTTCTTATGAATGTTTTAGCCATAATCTAGTTTTGCTGGAAGACTATCTTTCATTCTATGTTCACTCCTATCTTGTACTCTTATCATAAGTCTTTGAAGCGTTTGAATATTATAGGTCAGTGATGGCTAATCTTTTCCACGTTGCATGCCAAAAGTGTGTGCGAGTGCATACGCTTGCACACTTGTGTGCCTTCGCCCATGATGCAATGCCGGTGCGACTCCCCATTCCCTATACATGCACACCGTATGCATGCACAGCATGCCTCTGCGCATGTGCGTGCAGCCCCCCTACACCTCATGCCTCTGCATGCATCCACAACCCCCCCGCACCACATGCCTCTGCGTCTCCCATGCATGTATCTCCCCCGTGCATGCACAGCAGATACCCGACAATCCGCTGGCTGGCAGGGGGCACGTGCGCATGCGCAGTGGGGCTCTTCCGGGCGACTTCTCGTATGCCAGCAGAAGTGGCTCTGTGTGCCATAGATTCGCCATCATGGTTATAGGTGAATATTACAGGCTTTTCTCTGGACTCTCAATGCCATGGATGAACTCATCCCTTGCATTAGATTTGGTATCTATCTTATCCATGCTTGGAACAGATTAATCTATAATGTCTGCCTGCCCCTCAAAGGTACTTGTTGAATATTATTAAATGGTCACCTCAAAGGTTTTCTGATAAGTTAGGCCTCAGTCATTATTTTGTTGAAGTAATTGCAGCAATGAAAATTGTGTTTTATTTATTCTTATCATTTTTAAAATGACCCACCCATGTCTGCCTGCCTGCCTGCCTATCTATCTATCTATCTATCTATCTATCTATCTATCTATCTATCTATCTATCTATCTATCATCTATCATCTATCTACTATAACATCCATTTATCTTCATCTATATCATCTATAGCTATATATGTCTACATACATTCACAAAGATGTCATGCCTTCCTGTTCACTCATAGTCATCTGTACCTTACTCTGTCTATACTATAACTGCAAGCATAAATGTTTTCTATGAATTTCATCGCTGGAATGACTTTGATCTGACCCTGATTTTTCCCCCCAGATCATTGTATTTCCATGTTAGATGCAGTTGTAACAGTTCAGTCTATAATGCACTTTTATTGAACACAGAAGTTGAGGAAGGACAAAAATATTGGCAGTCATACTCAGGAACAGCTTGTTTATGACATGGCTGAATTTATGACTGCTAGTGTAAATCTCTGTTGCGACCTGCATCGGATTAGATGAGGATTATCTGTGCTTCTGTAAGTATTGGATATTTGCCCAGTGGCAGACATGGCTAAATAGGAGAATAATGATGAATAATAGGTAACAGCTGCAAAAAAGAAGAATATAATTATTAGGTACTTGTTGAATATTATTAAATGGTCACCTCAAAGGTTTTCTGATAAGTTAGGCCTCAGTCATTATTTTGTTGAAGTAATTGCAGCAATGAAAATTGTGTCTTATTTATTCTTATCATTTTTAAAAAGCCTGGCTGAGAAAGAGCCACATTGAAGACTATTTCTTGTCTTCTTCATGCATTCACATATATACATAGAAATGTTGGTCCAAGGTGTAGAATTTCTTTTAGTTATAGCCCTAGGAGTCGAGTCTTGCAAAAATTATACCAGAGTAGGCACATGCTTTTGAACAGATTGTCTAGATAAGTCCTCTGTTATACTATGGCAGATTGAACTGTTCCTCTTGTGGACTTTTTATCCCTTTCCCTACAAAGATAAAAGATCAAGACCTATTGTTGTAAAGTAATAGAAGACAGATTTGAAAAATAGGACACAAGAAGGTTCATTCTATTCATCACGTTGGCCCTAGGTAAAAGAGTATTTAAAAGTGTGATAAAATGACACACTTCTACTTGGAAGCAATACTATTGGATATGATTATGATTAATGTGGCTTCCTGGTGGTAAATTGAAATAACTGATTAAATTATGCTACAGCTAATAGATTCACTGAGAGAACAGTCCAACATGTTGTGAGCACAGAACAACCCTAAGGCATAAATAAAAGTTATGTAATTGATGAGAGTGATAAATCAGTATGGAAGCAAGTGGCTTGTTAATTTGTTTGTGTGGAATCTTTTCCAACGTTAGTAAAATACCTGACTTTCTCCTCCATAAAGATGCTTTAATTGTGACTACTTTATTCTCCATTGCGTCCTGTCATGAGCCTGCTTTGGAATATATAAGAGATAGTAAGAAAGTCATGTGTAATTTTAAAAAGGCAGGTTCTTGTTTTATTGGTTTATTGGTTTTCATAACACAGAGTGAAACAGAATGAAAACATAACTGTATTAACTTATGAAAAACAATGGAGAACTTGGGGATAGGAAAGGGATACTAAATCTCATTACTTTAATCAAAGCTTGAACTTGGAAGACTGTTTATTTGAGTATATTATTTTGGAGGGCTAGGTACTTTCTACTATTTAATATTGTAGGATTTATATTTTATGTGGTTACTTATTCTAATTTACTTTAGTTTAATTTATTCCACCCTCCCTTGAGCTTTTTAACAGAAAAATAAAATATTAAAGATATTTTAGGGGACAAATGACCCCATCAAAGATCTATGCAAATGCATTCAATCTCCCTATAAGCAAGGGGCTAATTAAAAGCTTGGCTTTCTATTATTTTAAATGCCTTGATAGCAGGTTTTTTTTCAAGGGTTCCATGTTTCAGTACCTGATATTATTTTAAACCAGTTAAGAAGTTCCTGCATTAAGCTCTGTGTTCTCAGGGGGCTGTCCTTGAAGAGTATCCAAAAGCTTCATCTGGTGCAAAAAATGTAGTGGCATGGGCACTTACACGTGCTCCAAAAACTGTACACAATGCATTTCTTGAGCTGCATTGATTGCCAGTTTGCTTCCGGGTCCAGTTCAAAATAACTTTAAAGCCATACATTGTATGGGATCAGGTTAACTCTTTCCATTAACTCTACCTGCCCCATTAGGTCCAACAGAAGAAGCATATTTTATGGGTGCCTTCAGCTAAACAGTTTTATTGAGCAAATCCTAGAAGGAAAGCCGTTTCTCCTGTGGCCTCCCGACAATGTAGCCTTACAATAATATAAAATTATCTCATTTGGTTGTGATTTCTGTCTAGTATACTCCAAAGGCCTGACATTAATCTTGCAAGTATGAAGTATCCCTTCTCCTTTACAGCCCAAGAAACTAGCAAGGGTCTGTACTGAGGCTCTTGTCCTCCCACAGTCTAGCTGCAGCTTTTATGCTCTCTCTTATCAAACCATTCCCTTGGCAGCATCTCTTCGCCCCATCTCCTAAGGTCTTTGTTATGTATCCTGATACCCCAGCCCTGTCAAACATGATTCACTCTGGCAGTCCCCAACCCCATTGGCCTTCCAGAAGGCCCTTAAAACAAGCTGTCAACTAGCTTGAGCATTCCATCATAAAGCGGAGCCTGCTAATGGCTATATGATAGTTAATTGAGTGTTAGCATTCAAAAATGACTAGTGTTTGGCATGAAAAATAATTTTGATAAGTTAACTTAAACTTGATCCAACTTTCTTGTTCTGTTTTAATGACAAGTTTCAAATATCATAATTAGATCCCATTTCTTATTCTTCCCTGCTTATTAGATAGGGAGCAGTCAACTAGCTAGGGAATTCCATCATAAAGCGGAGCCTGCTAATGGCTGTATGGTAGTTAATTAAATGTACTCTTTGTATGCTTTTCTGTCATTTTGCTTTTTATTTTGTGTTTTATCTTTTTAATTTAAATTGTTTTTTTAATGTTTTAATGTATTTTGATTGATTTACGACATATGCCACCAAGAGTCACCTTAGGATGGGCAGCTATAAAAAGATGATAAATGAATGCATACATTTTAATTTTCTCCTTTTTTTCTTGCATCCTTGTGGTAGGTTCATAGGATACTCTTCTTATCCAAGACGTCTGTAAGAAAGGTGGTTTTTTTTAAGTCAAGATGGCACCCATTAAAGCCCCACCCTTTGATATGTACATCGGTGTTGGATGCACAAAGGGGAAGAGCTTTCTATCACACCATGATGACTTTTGTCTTGTCCTTCTCTAGGAATGCTAATAATCAAAACTGCAATTCAGTTTTGCCATCCAAGAACATCTCTCTTTAAGAATTTTTCTCCTAGACCAGGAATATGAGATGTAGGACTAGGGTCATTTCAGGGAGAAGAAGAAAAATCAGACATGTAGTTCAAGTTAGAAAATATTAATAATTAAGATGTTATTTCCATAAAAATACAGGTAGTCCTCAACTTACGAGTACAATTGAGCCCAGAATTTATGTTGCTAAGTGAGAAATTTGTTAAGTGAGTTAGATAGATAAAATATGAATCATACTCCACATTTTTTTTTGCTGTATCACATGTCCACCAAAATGATAAAAAGACCCTTCTTTATTTTTACACTTCCAACATTCATTTGACTTGCCTTTATACATTTTGGATAATTTATCTGGTGTTAAATACCAACGATACATCATCTTATAGAAGTTCTCTTTTAGATTATAATTTAATGTAAATTTTAAACCCTTCATCCACATTGTTCAAGCATCACATTATATCCAAAATTCCTTGCCCAAATTCCTTCTTGGTAGTACTGAATAAGATTTCTTCTAATAGCACTTCTCATAAAGCTCTTAGAATGGTTGTTTGAAATAACTTAATAAAATCATGATTTTGGATTCAAGTGCATATTCCAAATCACACTTCGTGTTTTGCTATTTTTTAATGCATGGTGTTTCTTTAGCTTAAACTTTACACATAATTATATATGTTAGGGAAGCTTGATAATTCGTGAAGGGCTTTTATATTCATCGCACTTAAGTCCAAAATCAGAAAACCATCTGTCCTACATAAATAAAAATGGGGAAAAACTTGTGACAAGCAATGTGATTGGATTTGCAAAAAGAAGAGGAGGAGGAGGAGGAAAGAAGGAGGAGAAGAAGAAGAATGGTGGCAGATCAGATTGACAAGGAAACCTTCTTTGTGTCTTTAAGTCTGGTACTTGTGGAAGGGTCAACTGGAACGACCATTCAGGAGATTAAAAAAAAATATGTCTGCTCTTGTGGCAGGTGTTTGCCTTGAAAGAAAGAAAAAAACCCCAACAAGCTGTTTCTTTCAGAGAGAGCTTCAAGAGAGCTTGGGCTCTTCTTACAGAGTCAGTTTTGCCCTATCCTTGAAATTGTCTGACAGGGATATCAGGATGGTTTCTTATTGAACTAGCCATTTCAGCTAAGCAGATGCTGTGCAGCACTTCTGGGATTCTCACCAAGCGTGTTTAGCTTTCAGTATGACAGATCCGAAATGGACATGAAGGTTTTGGTCTTCCCTGTCTCTGGAGTCTTGTCTGATTCCCTTCTGATTATCATCACTCTTTCAAACTAATTAAAAACTTGCCCCTTACCTTGTAAGAAAAAAAAAAGTCAAATCAATATTTCCATCATTAAAATATTGGGGGAATTTGAGTAATTGTTTTATAGCCTTTGCATTACAAGTAGCAAATATGCCAAGATTAATTTGGTGTTAATCAGTCAAAAGAAAGGAGGGGTAGGAAGAGTTAGAGAAGAAGAGCAAAAAGAGAATGGAGCTGCAATCGTAATAGACCACAAAATATATTCCTTTGAGGAATCTTGTGAAATTGCCTGGGTTTGATGCTGCACAATGCAGCTGCCACATTATTGATTGAAGTTTAATTACATCCTGCCAATTGTTTTAATTTGCGCCTGCATAGGAATGATTTTAGAACATACTGAAGAAAGACCAGGAAAGAATTTGATAATATTACTAAAATCAAAGGTAAAAAGATCCTTGTATTACTGTGATTTAATGGCACAGTAATCCTTCTAACCTCAAAGTAGTTCAAAAATATGTATTCAAATCAGTATTACAAGAGAGTAACATTTTATAAATAAAATATCTATTAGTTTCATGTTAAGTCAAGTACATTTTACTATTAGAATGTAAGATGTACTACTTTGGTTATTTATTCAAAATATATCCACCATTAATTTTCTTTGAAATGAAAATTACATATATAAAGTTTTAAATCCTGTATACAATAAAAATCACAGATTAGATTAAAATAGAACTAGCTAAGAAACAATAGGAAAAACACCACTTCATCAAGCATTTTAAGCAGTTGTTATGATTCTGTGCAGTTTGGAAAACTGGCAAATTGTACCCCAGGCTGGTCCCGTCCCTCTCCTCCCCCGCCCTCTCCTCCCTGCCCAGTCAGTCTTTATCACACATGCACAAATTGCGCACAGGCCCAACATCGCTGTCTGCATTCTTCCCCGCCCAGTCACTCCTTAAAGTATTTTTTTTCTCCCTCCCGATAATCAGCTGTTTCTATGATCAGCTGTGCTGGGATTCCCCTTGTTTACTTACTGCTTCACCCAGGAGGCTTCCATGAGGCCCAAGAAGGCAAAAAATGGAGGGGGGGCACAGCACGCACACCCCTGCCCGCCCTTCATTTTTTGCCTTCCTGGGAGCAAAAACACCATCCCAGGAGGCTTCCCTGAGGCCCAGAAGGCCCCAAAAATGGGGGTAGGGATTGCTGCAAAAAAGAGAGAAGTCACATGGCCACGCCCACCTAGCCATGCCCACCTAGCCACGCCCACAGAACCAGTTGTTACAAAATTTGAATCCCATCCCTGGGATGCGGTAACAGTTATAAATAAATGTGAACAATGGTCATAAGTCACTTTTTCAGTGAGGTTGTAACTTTGAACAGTCACTAAACAAACTGTTGGAAGTTGAGGACTGCCTGTGCATGTTTCTGGTGGATACCATGTCAGTCAAATGCTGAAACTCAGGCATTTACACTGAGCCTCTCTTTTGTTTTTATCCAGAATTTGTCTTTGGATACTTTATCTCACTTTGATGTTTCCTGGATATTGTAATTTTACGCCAGAACCAATGGTTAATTTGTGGCATCTCCAGTTCAAATGTGGTTGTTCAAATGTGTCTGAAATGGGATGGGCACACCGAACATTTTCCACACAGACAGTGGTAGCTTTTATTCCAATTAGGAGATCACAGATTGATTCTGGTTTTTTATTTGATGCCCCCTTCCAATTTTATAATAGCTGCTCTTAATTTCATCAGTTTAGTTACTTGAGGATGCAGTAATATGAAAAAGAATAAGGCAAATGATACAAAAAACTTGCGCTTTGCTCATTCATATCTATCAAACACCACATTGCATAACCCATTTCTTCTAATTTAGGAGTGATATTTTTTTTTACTCTATGGGGGGCAAAATGTATAAAAGAAGTTGTTATTATTGATCAAAAGCAGTCATTACTGGTCCGAACTCATGTTTATACATATAGTGCGTGAAAAATGTATATAAGAAGTTATTGATTACAATAATAACAAGCAGTCATATTCTGATCAGAACTAAAATAGTATATAATCACTTTTCTATATGAATAGAATATGATAGTAGCTGGATTCATATATCACAACAATAATGTTGAAGAAGCATTAATGACCTTCTTTATATTGCAGATATTTAAAATAACCAGAAGAAAATCCCTTAATTCATTTCTGTATTCAAAATTTTCAAGTCTCCCTTGTTTCCAAAAATGAAGAAAAAGCAAGGGCATTGAAGAACCATCAAATCTGACTGATAATAGTCGAGAAGTTGGAATCATATATCTTGCTAGTTATAGTAGCAATAACACTTAGACTTATATACTGCTTCACAGTACTTTATAGCCCTCTCTAAGAGGTTTACAGGGTCAGCAAAGTACCCCTGAAATTGAGCTAATAAACTTTGATTAAACAAATCATCGTCTTTTAACGACCCCAAAATCCCTTGCAGGGTGGAGTCTGGGCAACTGAATGGAGCTAGCAGAGTGTTTTAATGGCCGGATGCCCTTCCTGTTTCCAATGTGGAGTTTCATTCAGTAGATATATTCTCAGTGTGCCCAGAAAGAGAAATATCTGCCTCTACCTAGGATTGAACTCTCAGCCTCCTGATTGTGAGGCGAAAGCTCCATTTCTAGGCCACCGCACCACTCAATAAACTTTGGTTAAACAAATGCAACCCCAAAAGTATCTTCAGTAAAAACTGATTATTCTTAATTAATATTGTTATTCTGAATTCAATGCTATTTAGTGATCAAACAATAGCCAAAAAAAAGGAAGTATTAACCATTTTTCAGTATTTCAAACTTGTATTTATATTATATTTATCTTTCATCACATTATATCTATGGATGAATCATGATAGTTCATAACCATTCATCCATAGCTATAGGTCCACCAAGTTCATGTATTTTAAGCAGGTTCATATATTTTAAACAATTTTATTTTGTGTGCTCTTAGTTGTCATGAGCTTTTTCATTTTTTTGTCAGAAGCATACAGACCAAACAAATGAAACTGAAATGAACATTCTTCCCATTTCCTTTTTACTCTTTTAAAGGAATTTGTTAATTGTTTCCTGTATTTGTTATTTCAAGATCCTGGTAAAAGTTTCCAATCTGAAACTCAGTAATGTTGTAGCATGATGGTGTTTCTTTTCATTTAGCATTCAAAAAATGACTTGTATTTGGCATGAAAAATAATTTTGATAAGTTAACTTAAACTTGATCCAACTTTCTTGTTCTATTTTACACGACAAGTTTCAAATATTGTAATTAAATCCCATTTCTTATTCTATCCTGCTTATTAAATAGGCAGAACATATGGTTCTTCCTTCTTTTTTACATTTGTAGAGTAACGTCTGTGCTGTCTTCGCCCACATTTAGAATTTTTAAAAATCAAATACTGTCTTTTCACTATATAAACTATTCTTAGTGTCTTTATAATCATCTTAATTTAAGTATTTCAAGTATGTCAGCATCTTTTATAATCTTAGCAGAGATGGTATTCAGCAGGTTCTGACCAGTTTTAGAGAACTGATAGCAGAAATTTTGAGTAATTTGGAGAACTGGCAAATTCCACCCCTGACTGGAGATTTTACAGTATCTTTCCCCTGCCACGCCCACAAAGCCACGCCCACAGAACCAGTAGTAAAAATTTTTGAATCCCACCATTGGATCTTAGTATAATTCAGATTTACTGAAGAATAATTATGAGCTTAAAGAATGCTAATTTCAGTCTATAAAACAGGACCCCAACCCCCCCGGTATGTGGCCCAGTACCGGTCCGTGGCCTGTTGGGAACCGGGCTGCAGAAGCAGTAGGCGAACATGCAAACCATCCCTTCTCTCTGTTCTCCCCTGTCGTCACTGCCGGAACACAAGAGATGAAAAGGATGGGGACCGCTGCTATAAAAGAGAATTGCTGTCTTAAGATGATTTTTTTAAAAACTTATATTTTCTATCCTTTGCATTTATATTCTCCATCCTGATTCCATGTTATAACTGAGGGGCCATTATCTCTAATGACTAGCTTTGTACAAAGCAGTGCAATAGAATGAGAGCAAGAAAAAAGCTCTCTTAACAGAAGATAATGTATGGGTTAGAGTTAATATCAAGGCATGAAAAAATATATAAGGAGAATATGTAAAGAAAAGGCAGGACGAGGATATTATATGGCACTCTTCAGAGGCTGAAAGGATGTCACAAGGAAGAAGCTACAGAGCGTAGAGCATAATATAATGGATTTAGATTATCGGAGAAGCAATTTCTGATCGAGTGTTAGGAAAAAAATTCCCAACAATCCTAACAATTGGAGCAATTCAACTGTGAAACAAATTACCCAGCAAGGACATACAGCCCCTTGACTAGAGGTGTTCAAGTTTTGGCTGCATGTTGAGGGTGTTTTAATTTGAATTTCTGAAATAAGTACAGGTAATCTTCTACTTATGACCACAATTGAGCCTGGAATTTGGATCATAAATTGTTGCAGTTCATAAATTGAGTTACTACACCACCAGACTCAATTTTAGGACCATTTTTATGACATACTGGCTAAATATACACAGTAAAAGTACTTTACACTTATAAAAGAAAAAAAGAAATAAATAAAGGCAAGAATTGATGGGAAACCCCACACTCTTAAACAATCCAATGGGGCTCTTTAGAGTTTTCTTAAATGGCATCAGGTTGGTAACCACAGGGATATTAGGGGCAAATCTCATTCGAAAGGATAGGTGCTGCAACAGAGAAGGCATGTTTCCTTATGTCAGAATGTTCTTTGGAGACAGGAGGAAGAGCTATAAACTAGACACAAGGCAGGTAAGAGGCAGCTACGCCCACAAAATAAATGGGGAAATGTCAAATATCTCAGAAGTCCCTCTCTAGTTTCTTGGGCTGTAGAGGCAAGATGGGAGAGATGTACTTTCAAACTTGCAAGATTTTGTTAATGTAATCATACAATAAAGTTAGAACCATACTTGGGTGTGCTTTTTTCTGGATTACCTCACAAGGCTGATACTTCCTGGATCCCAACAGATGACATTTTTTAATTGAAAGTACCTGGAACACGGCCACTCTTTGACATTTACCACAGAAAACTAATATACAAGTAATTTATCACAGACTTATGGAAAAATCACAGATTTTTAAATAACCGGCAGCAAATATTTGTCTCTGCAGCAGGACTGATTAGGATTAACCCACTCAAGCATGCATTTTAAATAGATTTGTAAATATATTTCACGGGTGGGATGCTACTGGTTCTGTCCAGCTGTATAGAACCAGTAGCTCTGAAGAGCAGCAGACACAGAACTGGTTCTATGTTTGCTGCTTTTTGGCCCACCTGCCTGCCTGGGCTCTTACCTGTCCTTTATTTCCTGCTTTTTCAACCTCAGCTGCTTTGCGTGGCACAGCTGAGGTGGAAAAAGCAGGAGAAAAGAGGCTTTTCAAATGCTGTGCACCTGCGCGCTGCGCTTTTCAGCTCTCCCGGCAGCACAGCTTAAGGTTGTTTTATATGCGCGCATAGCAAAACATAATCACCGAACCAGCTGTAACACCAGTTGAATCCCACCCCTGATCTATTTAATAAATAAAGTAAAATGTTTTAATAGATTTGGGAGTGCTCTGAGAGATGTTTCTGGCTAATAAGAACAAAGAGAATAGAGTTACATATTTTGATAACTTTGCTGTCTCTACATGAAACTGCCTTGAAATTGGTTGAGAACTTCAGTTGGCATCAGATACTATAAGAATACTACTGTAATGCAATATTAATATGTTTCAGCAGTTTTATAAAATATTTGTTGATTCCTACTAAATTTCGAATATTAATTTAGGGAGATGGTGTTACTCTGTAAAGTTGCCCATATCTTGAAACCGCAATAGCTTAAGAGATATGTGTAGTATCCATATTCCAAGTGGCTCCCACGCTGAAGGGCAGGGAGAGGCTACCCCAAAACCTCGCTTTTTGATGGTAACCTCCCAACTCCATGGAATGCCTTCCCCAGTGACATAATATATAACTGGCATTATAATTATTAATATCTTTTTGGTGCCAAACAAAAACATTTCTATTCCCCCAGGAGCTGAAACAAATTAATTACCAGGGTTGCTGCTTTTAGTGCGTGTTTATTGCAAGTAAAGGCAAGATTTTTTTTTTAAAAAAAAAACTTGCATTGCAATCCATTGTTCAGTAAAGATTCACACTGCAATATGTAAAACCTGTCAAAGCAGAGAAATGGTATCTTTTTAAAAACAAGTTAAAATCACAACTCATTTTCCCTTGCTTTCCATCATGGTTCTGAACAAACAGGACAAAGATAGGAATACTAGCAATTATTGTACAATTGTATGGTGTCCACCCTGTAAAAATTAATTAAACGCTAAGAATGATAATACATTGGCTAAATTTCTCTGATATGAAACGTGCAATTCCATCTTGGAAGATGTTGCTGCTTTTCCATTCATTCTTTGGAGATGGTAGGGAGTATAAAAAAAGGCACTGGGATCAATGCAGAATTTTAATCTTCATTCATGTGTATAAATACTTTGTCTTTCAAGCTCTAAAAAAATTCAGTAGAATACTTTATTATAAATAGGAACAGACAAAGTAGAAAATAATTTTATAGCATGGCATAATTTTAGAATTAGCTTAATAATTCAGCAAGAATAAGATCATGCTGAACTAGTTAATTAGTATACTTATGTTCTTTTTCACTTAAATACCAATAGTTAGACTTTTGACAACCATGAAAGTCTTCATTCTCTTTTAAGTACACTACCTAAGCACTGATATTGAGGAGAATTTGCTAAGGCAGATAGTTTCAGATAAATTGTGATCAGGCTAGTGAAGAAAATAAGGTAATGATCAGGACTGAAATATTCATAGACGTATAGATGATCCTAGATTTTGTCAGCTAATAAGACAGGATTCAAACTTAAAATTCAGCTTGGAGAAAGGAGCTTACTTTGTTGAACAAAAATACCTTTGAAAAATAATTAGACAATAACTGGGTTGTTGGTGAGTGGAAGTTTTGGAATGCAAAAGGACAATCTCCTTGGTATCATTCACTGCCAGATGAAAGCTTTGCTGTAGAGCACAAATACAATTGCAATACCTTGGTTTAAAGCTCTTTTTCAAACAAAAATGTCTATTGTGGAGTAACAAAAGGTAACCTATATAAGCCATTTCTGTTCAGTCCTCATGATAGCTCTTATTTTTTGAATATATTTAAATTATTTTGTATATGCTTGCAAAACTGCATGTATTGGTTAGTTCTATGGCAAAAGTGACAGGGTCAAACATCTCACCAATATTTAATTAAATAAAAATAAGAATATATTTTAAGAAATTGCTACGTGTTACTGAAATAGAAGTCATCATTTATCTTAGATTAATAGTTTCAAGCTGATTTTTAAAGGCAAAACTAGATATAAATTCAATTACTTTTAAGTTGACAAACAGTGATCAATATTCAACTATTGCTTTGTTAATTAGCAGCTAATGTTTAATTTTTAAAGATTGTCCACCGATCTATTTCCTGCTTTGTTTTATTTGGTCTTCAGTGACTGCTGGAATAGCATCATGTAAAATTATAATCTGTTTCGATAATCAGATTTTTTTGGGAAAAATACAATGTCAGCTATTTGTATTTGTGTGTGTGTGCAATGTATCTGATGCTTGAAACTTAACAGAGTCTAAGTGTCTTCCAGAATCTATTATGCAATCGTAGTTAGTACAAAATCAGTGTTATAATTAATTAAATAATACGAGTATAATCTAGTTCACTAAAGTAGAATGCTTTGGAGAACTATGGATTGCATTATTTAATTACATTCTAAAAATATATACATTTCATAGTTACTGTAGATCCCAAAGGAGCTTTTTCAAGAGGCAACTGGATTTTCTTCTTCTTTTTTTTTGAAAATGTTTTGCTTCTCATCCAAGAAGCTTCAGAAGCTTCTTGGATGAGAAATGAAACATCTTCAAAGAAACCCCAAGAAAGTCCAGTTGCCTCTTGAAAAAGCTCCTTTGGGACAACCATGACCTGGATAATTGAGAATCTCCATAGACGTTAAGTTACTGTAGGTACCTTGAGGGGCTTAGACCAGCTTTTCCTAACCAAGTCTTCTCCAGAAGTATAGCATCAACTCTTTTAATTTCCATATAGCATAATTGACACAGGTAGAGAATTGTGGAAAATGAATACAACAAATCTGGAGGGGACCAATTGTCACTCATCCTTTCCTTTTTCTAGAAGGACCCTGTTACTTTTTCACATGTCAGTGGAGTTACACACTTGTTTAAGGAATAACTCCAAACCAATCGCCAATGCTTTAATAAGAATGGCTTACGTATGAGTAATTCCTTAACACTATCTTACAGGGCATGGTCACATCTACTGGTATGAATTTGAAAAGAGTGAAAGTTGTTATGTTCTGTATTAGCAGATAACAGTAAAATCAGTAGAGATAGCTTGGTGGAGCCTCTGTGGTACATGTGCTCAATTCTTCTTTTGCCTTGTTTTCCTGATTGATTCTCCTTTCATTTGAGCTACAGTTATTGCACACTTTACCTTCAGAAGGGGATAGAGAGCTCTAGGCTTTAATTGACATTAGAATCTAATGCTAATGAAAGTCTAGTGACTTTCAATCTCTTTTGTTGTCAGAGGTGTTGCCAGGACGGGTAACATTAATAAAACAAAGCTGTTAAAATCAGGACATAGTATAAATCTATTATCTTCTCTTGAATGCTTGATTATGAACAGAAAGAAACATTAATGAAAAGTTTAATGGGTTGAGTTAAAGTTTATTGATAGATATGCTGCTTAATGAATTAAAAGTCTTCTTTTAAGCCTCCCAGTTAATAGTAATATAGCATATTGGGATGAAATGTACCAGAATAGTCTTTAGACGTTTGTGTAAAAGTGAAACTTTTGGAAAAAATAAAACTTCTTGGCAAGTGCAAAGAAGCAAGTGCAAAAATATGGATTCCATTGCTTTCGTCCCCTCTGATGTTTACCAAAAGGAATGGGATACTATTTATGCCTTTTTGGAAATCAAATATTTGTAAAGGAGGAGAGTATGAAGACACAATAGCAGCAAAAGCCACGAGAGGTTTAAGGAATCCCTTTTCCTCTTAAAACCCCTAAATTCCCTCCCCAATCAGTCAAGATCTTATCTAATTTTGGAGTGCTACTCAAAAATTGAAAGCACCCCAAATTGTGCACACCAGCCATACAGAAAATTACATTATATGTAGTATTATTATTATTTTAAATCTACTCAGTGCTCAAGGGTCTTGGGTGAATATCTCAAAAACAGATAGAATTTGTGTTTGCAGTTCAGTCTGTTACAGCTAACTTTCAAGTCAACTTACCACCTAGGGTGGTTGTGAGGATAAATAGGAGCATCTTCAGTTCCTGTATGACAGGCACTATATAACTCTCATTAAATCAAGTTCCTCAATCAATCAATAGCAGAACATTCCTCTGTTTGGAAAGTGTGATTTTCTTTCAAACAACATAATCCAGCCTTTCCTTATTAGGAGCTCCCCCCTAACCTAACTGCTATTTCCCCCGCTCCGGCTTCCGTTTTTATTTTAATAAAACTTATTTTGTCTTTGTTTTGAGCTTCAGATTCAGATTAACAAGAGTTGGAAGGGACCTTGTAGGTCTTGTAGTCCAACCCTCCACCCAAGCAGGAAACCTTACACCATTTCTGACAGATGGCAGTCCAATCTCTTCTTGAAAGCTTCCAGTGATGAAGCTCCCACAATTTCTGAAGGCACACTGTTCCATTGGTTATTCATTTGGATATGCTGAGCATAAATATATTTTCTTCATTGTCAGATATTATGTCTTTTAAAAAAAATCTAGAAATATGTCCACATACAGAGGTGGACCTCAACTTGCAACAATTTGCTTAGTACCCTGTTTCTCCAACAATACGGCCTCCCCCAATAGGAAGTCTCAGCATGTTTTATAGGCATGAAATGAAATTAAGCCCCTCCTCCCAAATTAAGGCCTATATTAAAACATGCGAAATGGGGGGGAAATGGCAGGGGGGGCTTGCTGTTAGGAAGTACTTTTGTTGCACACCCTGATATGGTGCTGCCTGCATTGACCCCGATATGAAGTGCCCCACCAACGCCGACATCCAAGCCGTCGCCGCCCGCCCTAAGATGCAAGTGGGGGGAATTAAGTCAAAAGACAGCCTAGCTGTTTTTTCGGGGCTCAAAAAAAAAAGACCTGGCCTTATATGAGAAACACGGTAACTGTTTGAAGTTATAACGACACTGAAAAAAGTGACTTATGAATATTTTTCATACTTATGACTATTGCAGCATTCCCATGGTCACGTGATTTATATTCGGACGCTTGACATCTGACTCACATTTGTGACGGCTGTAATGTCTTGGATCATGAGATCACCTTTTGCAATCTCATGACAAGCAAAGTCAATGGAGAAAGCAGATTAACTTAACACTTAAGTGTTGCTAATTTAACAACTGCAGTGACTCACTTAACAAAGGTGGCAAGAAAGGTCATAAAATGGGGTGAAACTCACTTAACAAATGTCTCACTTAGCAACATAAACTTGGGGTTCATTTATAGTCGTACCTATACACCACAGATTATTCCTTTTAATTCCCAGCTGCCTATTAAAAATGAAAATGTGGTAGGAAAAAAAAGGGGTGAATGATAATAGAACCACTTTTTCCCATCAGAAAGCCTGCTCTGTGACTCAGAGGAGCTGCAGCACATTTTCAGAAATATTTTTACATGATATTCAATAATTTTACTTTGTGCAGAAGTAAGCTCATCATCCATGTTCCCCTTACTGTAATTTTTTTCCAGTTTGATTTAGCTGGGCAACACTTAATTAAACTCCATTTCCTCTCTTTACGCTTCAGGTATTATTATGTAGCTCTCTTGAAGAGTTAATTTGTGTGCCATGTATTGAAACTGTGAATGTAATCATTTCAACCACATGCCCATTGAATTTTAGCTGTAAAGAAATGTATTGACATGTTTTATGGACATATTTCCCCTCCTCATCCCCTGCCCCAAACTGCAAAGCACTTTGTTTAGCTAGTGAGCAGCAGAGACAATTAGTAAAAATACTACTTTACACAGCAAGATTATTCCAGCTACCTAGCTGTAGCTACTTTTAAAATAAATGTACTCTATTAAAAATAGTTGTTCCCAAGCACATTATGTTTTGGTCAGTCTTGAAATTCATCTAGATTGATGCCCAAGTAGGATCAAGTGGACAGAATTTACCTGAAATTCTTTAGTGCATGTTTCTTATACTATTAATAATGGATAAATTAAAAGTACATAATTGTCTTAAGACTCATTAGACCCCTCTATGTCATCTGATCATTGGTTAAGTAAATTATGAGAATGTCAGGTTTATGTAACTTACAAACGTTGACAACTCTATCCGTTGGTTTTTCCTTCATATAGTTGTTTCCTTCATGTTTTCACTTTCAGTGAATTCTCATTCATTCTCCCTCAGGGTACTTCTCTCATACTGGTCATTTATTCTTGCATTAGGTCTTGCATAATTCACACCTCTTAAGTACACCATTTTAACTGCATTTAACTCTTTATTTCCTAGATAAACCCAAGTGGACAGAAACATAATTTTCCACATAGCCATTTAATGTTGAAGTTGAACTTTGCATGAAGATAAACAAGTGACGGATTTTGCATGCATTAGATGCTTATTGTCTTTGGTGATCTCAACCAAGGCTGATGGGTTGATTGGCAAAACAACCTTCTAATGTCTGTTACCAAAACTGTTTATTTGTAGATCAATCAATACACTACTACATTGATTTAATTTATTAAACTATTTCTGTATTGTTTTTCAGACAGTAAATAGATTGTCAGACCAGTACATTATACAAAATAATTTTAAATGGTCACAAACGGGAAAAGAATATTGGAAGTATAAAAAACAAGACATAAGTATTCATTCTAGCAACCATGACAAATCAAAATAAATGAATATCACTGCACATCAAATGTATGAAACCATGTAATATTTTTGGATTACATACACAGAGTGCCCCAATGAAAAACATTCCATTTTGAGACAGAATTCCCATATAGATCAAGAGGATACAAACTGTTAAGTAAACATTGCCCAGGCGCAAGCTATTTAACTATATGAGAAGTAACAGTAAGCTGGCTACATCATCACCCCCTCCATCAGAACATGAGAAAAAATAAATATTAAATGCTCTGTGTGACATTTAGGCAAGGTTCACATTTGAAAGCAAAGGTCCTGATCAGAATTACTATGCTGTCCCCATAACCTTTTCTTAACAGGCCTAAATAAACAAACCTCAGAGTGATTAGCTTCCTTGGTTGTTTGTCACCAGTTTCCAGCTTGGTTTAGATCAAATACATTCATATCAAGATGGATATAAATATCTAGCCAACCCTGGCTAATCCTGAAAATATTAAATACAATTAGACCTGATTAATATTTGCTTAGGCAACCACCATAAACCTAGCAGCTAGACTGAGACATTTTAAAAAAAAATCATTTCCTGATTGGTGCCTGGAAAACTATATGCAGTGACCGGCAGTTGCACTTAACCTGAAGAACTTTATACCTATTATATTTTCAGACATGCTATCTGTTCTTTCTGAACATTATTGTCATTTGTTTTTGACTGAGAGTATTAATATGTGACAATAGCTGTGGATTTCATGACGAATGAGAAAGGAAATTTACTGTAGACCTATCACAATGTGTGTCAGGACTGGGGTGATGATTTGCATATTTATCCATCATGAAGGTGCTGTTTTCTGTTATTTTTGCATATTAATATAATCCACACAAAAATAACCTAGTTCTTTTTAAACACATGGTGTGAGGCCATGTACGAAATTCTGGGCATATGGTATCTGTTCATGTGTGTATTCATAGATGTATATGCAAAATTAGCTATTGATCTAGAGAGAGATAGAAAAACATCACTTCTGACTTCACTTTGTTATTCTGTTTTGATTGTATTAGCTAGAATATAACAAAAATGCATATTCTACATTCTGTGAGCATTTGGGTAGTACATCTTGAACAGCAAATCTTTACCTACTTTCTAGAGCAGGGGTGTCAAACTCGCAGCATCACAGTTGCATCACATGACATATCGCAACTGTTTTCCCCTTTGCTAAACTGCCAGCACAAGACACATCTGGCCTGCAGGCCATGAGTTTGACAGCCCTGATCTGGAGGGAAAGCACACTTTATTTTAGTAGCAAAGCCCAACTGCTACGTAGTTTACTTTATGGCATTTCATTGACTAACATGAATCATGGACTTGGTGCACTCTGAGCTTGGTTGTTTCCTTGTAGATGTTTCCTTATCTGACTGGATAATATCATTAGCATTAGTGAATGTGAAGTTAACTTAGGTAATGAAACATGTGCAAGTAACAACCAAACTCAAAAAGCACCAAGGACTCCACATTTTAGCCCTGGGCTGCATATATTGTTGTCCTTCAGAATATTTTTTTCTCTCCATATGATCGCCTTTTGTCTTGTACTTAATTCTTAATAGTTTTTTTTTCTCTTCTCCTGATATGGATGGATTTCTGGGACCAAAGCAGAAAAAGCTATCCGGACAAAGACAAAGGTAGAAGCAAAACAATGGTTTCAATCCAATGAAATGACACCAAGCAAATGCTTGTAAAGCTTTTAGGATGCTCAAAGGGGAAAAAACAGTGAATTAAGTGAAGGGAAAAAACCTATCAATCTTACTGATTCTCTCATGGAAAAGAAAGATTTGGGGCTGAGCATTTTGTGAACATATATTCTGGTCACTGAAACATTAAATTTTAAATGGAAAACCAACACAAATTATAAGTAATTCTTTTATATACTTTATTTGTCTGATTTGTAAAATAACATTCAATATCTAAGATTGGTATATTTCCCAGTTCCGTTAAGTAATCCTAAGAAGGAAGAAACTTAAGTGTTCCAAAGTCAGTCTGAACCAAGTATTGAATGTTTACATATTCATGATTTACAAAGATAATTATAACCACAAAATACCAAGTTAGGCGTGGAAAATGGTGAATGGAGGTGCTTTAGTTGCTAGCTGGAGGAGCTATACTCCCCCACCTGTTTTCATTTTTAAAAGAAGGGAATAAATCTCTAGCCATTCAGAACCCAGCTACGAAGCAAATAAACTGTGCAGTCAGTTTTCTACCTTTAAATGCTTTATTAAAAATAACATATGTAGGTTTGTAGGCTATTGATGAGAGCCAGTTTGATATAGTGGTTAATTGGCTACCAAATGAGTTCTAATCCTGCTTTAGGTGCAGTGTTGCCTGGGTGATTTGGGGCCAGTTACTCTCTTTCAGTTCTAGGAAATAGGAGTGGTGAACCACTTCAGAAACTGTTGCAAAGAAAATTGGTTATGCTTGTCTAAGTAGTTGGCAATAATTAAGACTGATTCAAACCTCCCACTTCCTCTTAAGTGCCTCATCATGGAAGGGAGGTGTTTCTGGGAGGAATGAGCAAAGAACATGGGAGCATCTGCCAAGAGTATATAATCCCAGCAGGGTCACTCAAAGTGTGAAGGTCATCCCAGCTGACGAATTAAAGCAAGCAAACATTTATATGTGGCACTAGTGAAACACAAAGAGGCTGAATGTTTTAGGAACAATGTCAAAGGCATCATTTCATAAAGATAAGGCACGCCTATATTTTACCAAGAAAGACCCATGGATAGACTAGGTTTCACAGAAGTAATTAAGCAAGATACCCATCCCTGTAATATAAAAAAATAAAATAAATATGTACCTAACACTTTACTCACAGCCAGTTACAGTAGAATTATTTGTGCTTGCACAGACAATCTGAAAATGTTCTTGTAGCAAATGTATGCAGGGGTGGGATTCCACCAGTATAACAACCAGTTCGGTGATCGCATGCTTCGCACCATTTTTAATTTTATTTTGTCTAAGAACAGGTAAATTTACTTTTGAAAAGTGGCCATTTTCCTATTAAATGTTGGCAGTACAATCTGGGTTGCTTTTGGTGGTCTACATGCAGACAGCAGCTTTCCTCTATCTGTCATCAAAATGTCCACGATGAAAGAAAGAACTGTAAATCAGTGGTAGCAGAATGGGACAATTTGCAATGGCCAACTTGCCACAGCCAATTCGCCATGGCCATCTTATTGCTGTGAGACAACTGGCCACAGCCAACATGCCACAGAACAACTTGCCAAGGAATAATTCCATGCAGGATAATTCAGTGCGATAAATGTTATCTGAAACTCTTTCTTTGACATTATTTCTATTGGAAAAAAATGGAAATAACGTTCAAGAAACAGTGGAGGATAACATTTATCAGGTTGAGTTATCCTGTGTGGAATTGTCCATGGCGAGTTGTCTCGTGGTGAGTTCTCCTACACCACAGTAGTAGAAGCTCTGCAATTACATAGAAGAGATTCCAACATTATTATTTCCTGGTCTTCCTGGATAAGCTTAGGAAAGATATTAATTTTCAACCCTTGCCCATCAGTACAGGGGGTTGAACTAGAACAGGGGTGTCAAACTTGATTTCATTGAGGGCCTCATCAGGGTTGTGTTTGACCTCGGAGGGGCCAGGTGGGTGTGGACAGGGTGGATATGGACAGCTCAACATCACTCACGTTGGGGGCGCCTGTGGTGGCCTCAGTTTTCGGCTGCAATGGCCTCCTGCAGCAAAAATGAGGCAGCTCCCTCCTGAGCTCCATTTTTGCTGGCAGAGGCATTGTGGGCTGGTCCTTCACTGTTTCCAGGGCTGCCCCATCAGCCAAATCTAAGCACCCCGTGGGCCAGATCCAAACTGGGGGCCTTGAGTTTGACACCCCTGAACTAGAAGACCTCCAAGGTTCCTTCCAACTCTTGTCAGAGTTCCAGGGAACATCCATTCCTGTCAGTAACTCCAAGACAAGCATAATCCCAAAAGTACTTTTATTAGAATAGCACCTGGCACATCTGTGGAATTCCGAAACTAAGTTTCCTGGCTTCCCCGCAATGTCCCAACCTACAAACCATCCCCTTTTTACTCATCATCACATCACATGAACTAATCCCAAAGTAAGTTTCAATTCTTTCTGCGCCACACTCTTTAACCTTCAACTATCAAAAGAATTATATTTTGACTACTAAGAGTTACTCAATTAACATCACCCCCCCTCCCACTTTCTCCAGCTATGTGGCAGCAATGAATCATGATTCCATAGCTGACAACTCTGTTATTACATTAGTGTAGCACAAAAAGAATGGAGCTAGATAGGCAACATTTGGTTGCCATGTTCTTATTCCTAGCAAACAATATAAAATGGCCAAACTTATAAAAAAAGTGTGATGTCTGTAAAGAACAGAATTCAGTCGATAAAACTGCTGCATTAGTTTGTGTGACAAAATATGCTAGTAGCCCACATATTGAAGGAAAAAGGTTGTGCGGCTATAGTACAGCACACTATAAGCACAAAACAAAACAAATCCTATATTGCAGCTTTGCCTTCATCCAGGAAGAAATCCTTTAGGCATGTGCACACAGAGATAAGCATAGTCAGCAACGTATCTTGTTTTTGCTTGAATTTCTGATGTTTCCACAGTTTCTTTTTTCTTCAGTCATTATTCCTCCTTTGTTTTTGTGTCTCAGTCTCACTGCCACAGGGACGTGCCTTAACTTTTTAGGTGTAGAAAGTCTATGAGTTCATGATGACACTGTCCTTTCTAACTTGTGGGGGAACAGTAGACAGGAATTATCATTTTAGAGCAGTCAGGCATGAAGTAATCCATAACATTCTCTGCACTGCATATGCACACTTTACCAACTCTTCAATTTCTAATCTGCAATCACTGAATATTGTTGCACCACTTTTCAGCTAAAATTGCCTTTTGAAATGCCATGCAATTAAAATGCAAACAAAAGCACAATTAAAATACCGATATGTGTGACATTCTTTTTTCCCTTCTGGGATTGATGGCCCACTTAAGTCCCAAACCTTTTTCTCCAGAGAGAAGTTGGTATTTGGTTTTTACCTTATTCAGTCCAACCTTCCAGAAATGATAATTACGCACCACAGCAATAATGCTATTGATGCCCAGCTTACAGGCAATTCCCTAACCTACATTAGTTACTTATCAGCAATAACACACCATGTAACAGAGACACAAAATACCAGATCAATATGCCAGTTGTGTTGTCTCCATGTAGCAACAGTACTGGAAGCTTTAATAATTGTTTCAGTGGGATATGCTATGATCTGCCAGAAATGCCTTTGTCATTCTATATAGAAAAGGCAAGACTGTTCCAGTCCCTTAAAAAAAATGGAGACAATTCTGAATAAAGTGACTTATTAGGCACTGAATAAAGTGACTTATTAGCGGTCCTCACATGGATGACCATTTCAGCATCCTCACAGTCATATTATTAAAATTTGGGGCTGCTCGTCTGTCCTACAAGATGACTCCGGGAGGGCCAGTGTGTATATGATGGTTGCAGTGTCCTGAGGAACTGGGGTCTTCCTGGCCAGCTTCCGACAAACATAACCAATGGGTTTATTCACTTAATAATATTCACTTAATAACTATGCGATTCACTTAACAATTACAGTGAGTTTCTTAGCAACTCTGTCACAATTGGGTTGTAAAAAGGTTGCAAAATTGGGTGTGACTCATTTAACAACCACCTTGTTTAGCAACCTAAATTCTGCTCCCAATTGTGGGTTGTGAGTTGATGACTACCTGTATGAAAAATGGGAGCCACATGTTCCTGTCAAATGCCAACCTTAATGGCAGTTTCTCTTTCAGCAACTGTGCTTAATCAACTCATCAATCTTTCTTGTGTAAAATTTGTATGCTGCTATCAAGATTTTAAAATCACAAAGCAGTTCTTCCCAATTCACCATCTTTGCAATTTTGAGCCCAGCAATATACACTGCTCAAAAAAATAAAGGGAACACAAAAATAAGACATCCTAGATCTGAATGAATGAAATATTCTTATTAAGTACTTTGTTCATGACATAGTTGAATGTGCTGACAACAAGATCACACAAAAATTATCAATGGAAATCAAATTTAGCAACCCATGGAGGTCTGGATTTGGAGTTACACTCAAAATTAAAGTGGAAAAAAACACTACAGGCTGATCCAACTTTGATGTAATGTCCTTAAAATAAGTCAAAATGAGGCCCAGTAGTGTGTGTGGCCTCCACGTGCCTGTATGACCTCCCTACAACACCTGGGCATGCTCCTGATGAGGTGGAGGATGGACTCCTGAGGGATCTCCTCCCACACCTGGACTAAAGCATCCCCCACCTCCTGGACAGTCTGTGGTGCAACATGGCATTGGTGGATGGAGTGAGACATGATGTCCCAGATGTGCTCAATTGGATTCAGGTCTGGGGAACAGGCGGGCCAGTCCATAGCATCAATGCCTTCGTCTTGCAGGAACTGCTGATACACTCCAGCCACATGAGGTCTAGCATTGTCGTGCATTAGGAGGACCCCAGGGCCAACCGCACCAGCATATGGTCTCACAAGGGGTCTGAGGATCTCATCTCAGTACCTAATGGCAGTCAGGCTACCTGTGGCAAGCTCATGGAGGGCTGTGCGGCCCCCTAAAGAAATGCCATCCCACACCATTACTGAGCCACTGCCAAACTGGTCATGCTGGAGGATGTTGCTGGCAGCAGAACGTTCTCCACGGCTTCTCCAGACCCTGTCATGTCTGTCACATGTACTCAGTGTGAACCTGCTTTCATCTGTGAAGAGCACAGGCACCAGTGGTGAATTTGCCAATCTTGGTGTTCTCTGGCAAATGCCAAACAGCCTGCATGGTGTTGGGCTGTAAGCACAACCCCCACCTGTGGACGTCGGGCCCTGATACCACCCTCATGGAGTCTGTTTCTGACCGTTTGAGCAGCCACATGCACATTTGTGGCCCGCTGGAGGTCATTTTGCAGGGCTCTGGCAGTGCTTCTCCTGTCCCTCCTTGCACAAAGACGGAGGTAGCGCTTCTGATGCTGGGTTGTTGCCCTTCTATGGCCTCCTCCACGTCTCCTGATGTATTGGCCTGTCTCCTGGTAGTGCCTCCATGTTCTGGACACTACGCTAACAGACACAGCAAAACTTCTTGCCACAGCTCACATTGATGTGCCATCCTGGATGAGCTGCACTACCTGAGCTACTTGTGTGGGTTGTAGACTCTGTCTCATGCTACCACTAGAGTGAAAGCACCACCAGCATTCAAAAGTGACCAAACCATCAGCCAGAAAGCATAGGAACTGAGAAATGGTCTGTGGTCACCACCTGCAGAGCCACTCCTTTATTGGGGATGTCTTGCTGACTGCCTATGCTTTCCACCTGTTGTCTATTCCATTTGCACAACAGCATGTGAAATTGATTGTCAGTGTTGCTACCTAAGTGGACAGTTTGATTTCACAGAAGTGTGATTGACTTGGAGTTACATTGTGTTCTTTAAGTGTTCCCTTTATTTTTTTGATCAGTGTACAATACTTGCATTAACACTGCCATCCCCACAAACAACTTGCCTTTAGTGGTGAATTGGATTTCATTTTTAATTGGAAAGTTTTCTTCAGTAGCCAAAAAATAATAATATCCATCTTGGCACATTGCTTAAATCACACTGATGATGTCCATTTCATTAACACATTCCCCCCCCCTCAGCTAGTTCCCCCAAACTGAAGTGAAGGAATGAACGCTAACGAGCAGGTCAGACTTTCTAGCACATCAATGCTGTCATTATAACACGGAAGCCTTTACTTTTCTTTCAACCTAGATGTCAGATTATTAAATTAAAAAAAAAAAACACTTCTTAAGTTCTGGTTCTAACTTAAATGAAAGAAAGTATGCAAAGTCTCTACAGATCCCCTTTCCCATTACCTGTGATTTTTTCTGAGCCCATGATTGCCATATGGAAAGAAGAAACTGCCCTCTTTTAAACCAATCATAATTATTCACAAAGCCTCAGAACGGGCCTATGCACGCTGTTGATTATATTCCTATTTCTTTGGGAGGGGGGAGGGTGTATGTCGCAGGCGGCTGTCCTTTGGTGGGTGTATATTTGCCACACTCCGTGTCTTCCATGGCTACCAGGCTCAGTCACTTGCTATTGGAGGAGAAGAATGGGAGATGAAAGCCAAATGGGGGCATGCAATATACAGTGGAATGATTTGCTGCCAATAGCACAGCCTAATGATGTCTTTCAAATGCCAGTGCTGGGTACCTTGCCTGCTTCCAACACGCTCCGCTCTCCATTTCCTTTTGCGCTGTTGCAGATAGTGTAGCTGTGATCTGTCACCACTTTGAAATGATCTCACACTATGCTGCCTCTGTTGTCTGGCCATTTTATAATTGATCCGGGCATGGAGCTTGGACACAGGATGTTTTTGCTCATCAGCACTGAAACAACGCACAGTCCTGGAATAATGCACTATCAGCAGGAACACCTGCTAGCAGTGGCTTCTATATGCCTTCTTTGCTATACTTTTCGTATAAGCACTATAGCTGACTTTCCAGGAACAGCTTGGGTAGTTAAGAAAAAGATCCCTCCTCTGTTATCAACCCCATGTCATCAGTAATAGATACTTGAGTCTGAGATGGCCTTTGCCCTCCTGCTTCCCTAAATTATCCTTTTTTCCTCGTAGCACCATAGTTACTACTGCCAAAGCTGTAACAGGAACAGAAAGTAATACCTCTAGCTTTTTCCACCCCTGCTTTGTCAAAAAATGATTTTTTAAAATTGGTATACTGCAAATATCAAGAATCATTTTAGGAATAATTGGAAGCCAGAATTCTTGCTTCTGCTTTTTTTTTTTTGGAGGGGTGGGGCAAAAGATATAACCATTTTCTAGGTTCCTCTTGAAGATAAGGTGGTGTATATAAGCTACATTCTGATTGGACTGCATCTATAAGATACACCACAGGCAGAAACAGTAAAGTTGTTTGTCAAGAATCTCCTAACCTTAATCCAAACCTAAATCAGTGGGGTGATAAAATGTAACACTTATGAAAAAAATATATGATGATGAAGAAGAAGAGGAGAACAAGTAGAAGAAGGCAGCAAAGGAAGGATTGGGTTTATTTTTTCAAAGATGATTATATTTTAGAAGAGAAATAATTAGTGAAATACATGGAGAAGAGAGAAGATGGGAAAGAGAAAGAAAAAGTGAACAAGGATGGAAGGAACAGGTTGACTACCAAATAAATTTTACACAGCTAGTCAGAATTGGGGACTGGGCAGCAGGAGGTATGATTTTGAATAATAAAACTAAAGATCTCTTTATTCACATCCTTTAAAAAAATTGGGATTGGGATTACCAAAGAAAATTATGATGATTCAAGAATACTCCAGTCATGTTGCTGAAACCAAATGTTTTATTCAGATAATAAACTCACCTCCCCTGTTGCTACTCCTTGCAGATTTTCAGTGTGCTGAGAAACAGATTGGGAGAAGAGCCTTATGAAGACCCAAATTCATGAGGGGGTAGGCCCAGATCCAATTGCTGCATCCCAGAAAAATGAAAATGTGCTCCATATTGTTCTTAGCCATATAAAGATAAAACACAAGTATTTGCTACTAACATGCATTATCAAAAACAATATGCATGACTCTTGTCCTTCCTGACTTCTGATGTCACAGGATTTGCATCATAAAATCATGATGCATGTTTTGTTAAAACACTCCCCCATATCTATGAGTTTTAGCAATATCTGATGCAAAATCTCATTTTTTTTAAGCAAGCAGTTGTGTAATTTTTACAACTGGCATCATATTTATGATCACTGCAGTATCCCTGAAGTCATATGATTGAGATTCAGGTGCTTTATAACCAGCTTCACAATTAAAGAATGAATTTATAAACTGCTTTAGTCAGTGTTTCTCTGAGCAATTACAAAAGCAACAGCTGCTGGGAAGTAGGCAGGAGTGAAAATACTAGAGCATAAAAGATATCTGATTATATCAGAATTTCCATTTACTGTATTTTTTTCCCTCTATAAGATGCACTTTCCTCCCCCCTCCAAAAATGGGGGTAAATGCCTGGGTGTCAGTGTTGGTCCTTTGGTGAATAGCAACTGGGCTGCTGCGGTGGGGTCCTTTTACAGTGTTGAAACCCACGTCTTTGTCGTTGCCTGTCTCTTCTGTCTCTTTTCCACCGTGCAGGAGTCAATAGGCAGAGCTGGCACATGAGAGGACACTTATCTGTGATCCTCTCAGGCTCCGACTGATTTTTTTTTTTCTTGTTTTCCTCCTCTAAACCTTGGTGCATCTTATGGCCAGATGCATCTTATGGAGTGAAAAACACAGTAATTGTTTTTTCCCAGGTCACTTTAATTTTATTTGAGCTTCCTTCCAAAGCATCTTTACTAGGTTTTTTTTTTAAAGACAAAGTGGTAATCTTGGCATTGGATGAACTCTATCTTAAAAAAAACCTTGCAACTTTTGGTTGTGAAGCTGCTGCATAAATTTATTAATATTAGCAGTAATTTATAAATATTGGGAGTATATTTATGGTAATCACAAAGCTGCACATTAACTTCATACGATATCTGTAGCAGTAAGACAAAAATGAGTTTCACAAAGTATGATCTCTGAAGTAACTTTTTGCCCACAGATTGCTATTTTTGTATTTAATTTCTATAGCCGCCCATCTCAGACAAGTGACTCTTTGTCTTTTTATGGGTGGCCATAAAACAGCTAAGAAACATGAACAAACGTTAACTAAAGTTTCATACAGAAGCCTACTTGAGATTGCAAAAGTTATTTCGAAGGAATTGAGGATTCAGTTTGTACTGCTAAACTGTATAACAAAAATAGTGCCCCTTAGCCAATTACTATATAGATAGTCCTTGTTTAACAAGCACAATTTGGACTGGTAAGTCAATCTCTATCAAATGGTCAGTAAATAGGATAGTCATTAAATGAGAACTATCTGTGTAGATTTCAACTTTTCAATAATAAATTTCCTTAAGTAGTACAGTGCTAGTGGGCCTTAATATTTATGATGGCCAGATTTTTAAAAATAATTTCACTCTCCATGAAATAACTAACTTTGGAAAAAATGTGTTCAATACTGTGGACAGTACACATATGCACAAACTATTTTGTTATATTAAAAATATATCAATATTGTAGAGTCATTACAATTTATCACACTTTGCCTAAACTCATTGTAGCACAATTATTTTAATGTCTGTGATTATGTCATCTTAGCATAAGGAAACTGTGTTTATTAATACCTCTTTTTATCAAACTTACTTAGATATAAGTAACCATGTCCTTTACCTGCACACATATTTGAACACAACTAATGAATGTGACTGAAAAACAGGACTATTTTCAGTATGAAATTTCAGAAATAGCTCATAGAGGTAATAATTATATGTGCAAGTAAGTAAGGATTGTGATGTTTAATCAGTAATTAAATGATACATCCTATGATTAGTGAGGAAGCAAGTATTATCAGCAAAATTTTATGAAAATAACAACTAATAACAAGAGGAAGTCCTTTTTAAAGGGTGAAAAAAAACCAGGACATCTCCAAAACAAAAATATGTTTGTTTCCCTTTAGAATTATTTTATAAGCAGATTTTATCTTTCAGTTACATTACATGAAAATCATAGCCAAAATGCCCTTATCAGCATTTTGAATATCATTTAACAATCAAATAAAGTTCACAGAACACCTTCTCAAAAATAAGCTAAATAAAATTGAGTGATTGATTGATTGATCATGTGCTGTCAAGATGGTAGTGACTCTTAGGAGCCATATAGATAAGATTTTCTCCATGATCATTTGTCCCTAATTGATCCTTCAGGTCTTCCATCAATGTTGTCCATTCACCTTGCTGTTGATTGCTCTCTTCTTCTCTTTCATTCCATCTTTCCTAGTAATACAGCTTTCTCCAGAGAAATATAATTACTATACAATTGTTATTTTTAAAAATAGTTTCATATTTAATTCAGGCTATACATTTCTGCTGCAAAAATCTGGATAGTTACTAAATGGCAATAAAGAGAAAAACTCTTACTTCTTCCTGCCATCTAGTGCTCATCTGCAGTTGTTTTGTACCCCAAATATTGTATGTATCTTTTCCTAAAAGTATCAGTGCTGTGCAGTGTGTTTTGTTGCAATGTTATATTCTCCAAATATCTGACAGATTAATATGAGAGCCATAAATTATAGTCAGTTATGAAGACGTTGCATCATTTACTTAACCAGAAATACTCTGAAAAATTTATACCTTACTTATTAAAATAGTGACTATCTTAAATTAATTATTGGAAGAAACCAATTCATCAGCAGAAATTAATCATTGTCATCTCCTAGATGAGCGATTGAAATATGCTGTATAATGAATAGTTTTTTGCTTCGAAAAGGGAGAAATATTGTTGTGTTTGCCTTAATAAAAAACAACGATCACAGAAATCTTAATTTAAAAGATATCTAGAAGCCATAAATCACATCAGCACCATATTATAAAGCAAATAAAGCTTCTTCATAACTATGTGACAAATGCATGCTGTATCATATTATATTAAGATAGTAGGTGCCAGCTAGTTTTATTTATTGATGCCTATAGTAGTTTTGTAATGTGTTTCCATTAAAACAAGAAAAGATTTATAACATTCTTTATTATAATAGGGTCATTTATTTGAACTACATTTTTTTTTTTTGCTTTTACTGCCACTTATCGCCCTTTCATAAATTCCATTCTTTTTGGGAATAGGTATCGGCATTTATAATATATTATTTTCTGGGATAGTAAAAAATTGCTTAATTCAGAATTTAAAAACTGCTGTAAAGTTTGGGGGTGAGAGGTAAGGAACATATCATTAAGGAAACTCAATGCAACCATGTATAAAAAGTCAGATAAAAAATGTTCTGTGGTGTAAAATGAATACCCAACAAGGCAAGTTTTGAAGATCTATATTAGAGTGGAACAGCATACATATACAACCAGCTAAACTAATATCTTTAACTTTAATAAGGAAATCCAGAACTACTTTAGGTTAAATTCCTGTGAATAGGTATTACCCCTTCCCCATAGAAGTTATCTAACTTAGAAGTTTGCTAGAAGCTTCTGTCTCTGATTGTACCCAGATCGTATATGAAAGAAGACACAAATCACGCCAAGTTAGTGAGAGAATTTTCCAGGATTTGGGAAAGAATGAATCACATATCTTTTTTTTTTTACAACCTTGTAATCCCTTAATTCAGGGTAGAATTGGGGTGACTGAATGGAGCTGAGAATTTATTGACCAGATGCCCTTCCTGATGCCTATGCAAACTTCGCAACAGATATTTTATTGATAAATGCTTTGTCACTCTTATCCATGATTTTGACGTAGAAGTAGAACTGCCAACATTTTAAAGCCTTTACATAAAATATAAACTGCATCAGCAACTGTGATACTGGGTCCACTTCTGGTAGTTACATTTGAAAAAAGATAATAGTATTGTAAAAAGGATCAGAGAATGCTTCAACACTGGAGATTTTAAAGAAGAGATTGGACAACCATTTGTTTGAAATGATACAAGGTTTCCTGCCTAAGCAGGGCGTTGGACTAAAAGGCCTTTTGACTTATTCTGTTGCGCTCTACTCCTTGCCTCTTGGTTCCCCCCCGCACCCCCAGGTCTTGGCCTGGTGCCAGTCCAGCCACTCAGCCACCTAAGGGAGCTAAAATTGGGCAGCAGAAGCTAATGGCAGGCACAGGTTTTAATCTTCAGCCTCCTACCCATCCAGCCACCAAAGGCAGGAAGCTACTGGTATTTGGGGGGTGGGGGCAGGTATTACAGTTTGTAGGTCTCATCCTGTTTCTCACTCAGCCACTCAAGGGATTTGTGGGATTCAGCCTGTTCCTCAGCCAGCTTTAGAGCCCAGTAGCACCCAATTTATCTTTCTGGGTTTTTTTTGTAGAGAAACAATTGGCAATGTGATGCATTTCCTATAGAGGCTGCCTCGTGACAATTCTGTAACTGGGTACTATTGTCATGAGCCTATAGGGGGGTCCATTTTTAAGGAGGCTCCATAAATAAATGGCGTTCCCAATTCCAAAAGCTAAAAATATTCCAACTTTAATTGGGCACTTAATCCGTTTGTAACTTTATTAGATCAAAAATTGTATTTAGCTTTTTGCAATTTATTTCAAATTCTTTAATTTCTTAAGCAAGTGATTGACTTGTTTATTCAGAACTGAAGCTAAACTCACTTGGTGACTTTTTCAAGCTTCTTGTTTTGAAAGTCTAATAGCTTTTAGATGGTTAAAGATAATTTCTGAAAGTGATTAGGAAGTGAGGCTTGCAAACCTAGCATCCTTTAAAAGTCTCTGCTTGTTTGCAAGCAGGAGGCTAATCCTTTCATCTCCTGATGAAACCCATGGAAGACTGTTATCCTGTGGTATATTCATGAAAAGCAGCTGCCCGGAGCATATTGGGTGATCTCCCATCCTCTTCTTCTCCAGAGAGGTTGCAAAAAAGACTATATAGTCATCGGTTCTTTAGTATTTGCTGCGGTTGTTGGCCCTGAATTTCCAGAGATATCTTCAGTTCACCATGCCTCTCTTAAAAGCCCATGGCATGACTACTCAAAATACTTACTTCAAAGGTAATTCCTTGGCTCATTTGGGCTTAAGTTAAAATATGCAATTTGGAAATTTTTATTTCCAAACAAATATGATTGGATGACAAGTGAATAGGTTGAGCACGTGGGTCAATATGAGCGGGCTTCACTAAAGTAGGTTCCATATCTGAAACCTAGAGCAGAGATCTGGTTTTGTTGAATGAAGGTGAATATACATGTCCTAGGATAATGTTTCAGGGATCCAATCTGGGTTGATCACTGGGACCAGGGGTTTAGTCATCTGAGCTTTTGGATTCATGCTCAGGGAACTTCTAGCAGAATCTGACCTGGCTTTGTCTTGGCAATATTCTTCTATTTTCTCAAATCATCTGTACTAAAGAAATGACCAGAGCAAAACCTGAAAACTGGGTCCAGGAAGAATGAAACTGAGAGAACCCTACTCTCCAAGCAATCGGTCAGGCAGCTATTTCTTATCCTATAGCTGCTATGGCAAACTGATGACTTACTGAATAGCAAAAAATAACTACAATCAACTTCTCTTGGTTGGGCGTGTACGATACAAGTAAGCAAACTGAAGTTGTAATGGAATGTGAGAATCTCTTTGGAAGATAGGCGAAAGAGATGCTGCCTAGGGAACAATCAGATAAAAGAAGCTGACAAGTGAGTAACAGGCAGACAAACCTAAAAAGGGTCCACTCTAACCTATCAGGCAGTTATTGAGAGATGGCTGGAGATTTGTTCTTTCAGACTTACAACATGCTATTAATGCAGTTTTATAATAAAGTAGAATTATTTATTTTTATTTTATTTATTTGTCAAGCAGGTATTAGATTACAGATATAATTAGAACATGATAATAATTACATGAAATGGGTACAAATAAAAGAGGACATTAGGGCAGGGATGGTAGGAATGTTGGTGCACTTATGCATGCCCTCTTAGGAATGGGGTGAGGTCAACAGTAGACAGTCTAAGATTAAATTAGCTCATCTTGTCTGATTTACTTGAGAGGTGGGCAACAGTAGTAATGCTGAATGTCTGATAATGGACTTTCACAGGGTTGCAATCCCAACAAAAGAGAATTGGTTCAAATATCTCTACATTACGAGATCCTATAAATAATGTTATCATCATAGCTGCTGATGGGAATAGCCATGTGTAAAATAGCTAGGGAAAAATGTTTCTCTTTAGAAGACAAAAGCTTTTCTTCCCTACCCCCAAAAGTAGGAGCTGGAGGTAATAAAGCCTAGGCTATTGTTCTTTCTGTATCATCTGGTTTGAATTACATTGCAAAATTGCAACTTATCAGCACAACGTAGAGAAAAGAAATGCATAGCCGACTCAAAGCACAAAACCAAAAGTATTTTTTAAAAAGGTGTTTTATCGCAGGCATATATTCTAATTGGTTCAATAATATGTTTTACAGAGTATATCCATGTCACCAGATAACTGTTATTAATTTGAATATGAAATACAAATTTGGTAAACTATATTTTATCTTAAACTAGATGATTATATTCCAATCTTACTATGATATTTGGGTTGGGTTTCCATGTATACTTGAGCTTATTATTATATGATTAAGCTTCAGTGATATATACAAGATGATAAGCCATTATGAGTTGGAAACAGGTAAGTGATGAAAATAAACATTTTACTCCTGCTATCTGACAAATTGATCATATTTATATCATATTTACCCTTCAGAGAGTCTAGAATATTGTTATATAACAGCCACCAATATCTTCACTTTCTTTTCCTTCAACATTATGAACAGAAAGCACTTCTGTCATGTAAGGTCTGCCTTCAAATTATTTGAATGATTTATTTGTGATGTTGGGAATGGGTTCTTCTATAGTGAGATTCTTGGTGACTTGCTTTATTAAAAAAATACACTATACATTTGTATTCTTCATAGGTTGCTATAGCTTCAGTTTGCAAGTCTTGTCTCCTTTGGGATACTTGCCTGAGGGAAAACAATTTTCTTGTTCAAACTGACTTGTTCAGCATATGCCAACATGAATGCAATGTCTGTATGTTTATGTAGTTTTATTACCAAATCCACAGTTTTATTTTCTACCAAAGTATATATAGAAAAATAATAGAGTAGTATTTCTTATACTGGTATATCTGGTAAGGACTTAGTATTTGTTTATTTATTTATGCCTTTAAGTTAAATTTCAATTCCTGGTAATGTCTAGATGAGTTTTTGTAATTTTTGTGCAAGTTTGGAAGTGGTTTGCCATTGCCTCATTCTTGAGTTGTCCCAATTACTTTCTGCCTAAGGTGGGTCTAGAACTCATGGTCCCCCAGATTCTAGCATGGTGCCTTAAATCATTGCACCAAACTGGCTCTAATATATGTTTTTCTTAATAAATAGACAGTTTTCTATAAATAGAAAAACAAAGTATCCATACACATATTTACCCTACAAAATCCTGTAAGTCAATCTTTAAATAAAATGTATAGCATTGAGTCTACAGACATTAGATAAGATTACCCCTATCTGGCCTCTCCTCAGTGGTCCTTTCAAGGAATCCTAGGAAATGAAGTGAGAAGTGATACCTAGAGTGACACTGATTTAACTTAAGAAGATATGGTATGGTTAATTGATATGGTTCGAGTTCAAGCCCACTTTTAAGCCTATTGTTCTGTGACAGTGAGGTACTACTTTTTGGTTCTTAGTGCATCTATAGACTGTCAACCAACTTGCTTTTCAAGATTAACTGTTCTCTTCTTGAAAAAATTGTTCTAGAACAATGGTGGCTAACCTTTTTGAGCTCCTGTGTTGATAATTGCATGAGGACTGTGCACACACGCTCACATGCCAGCACCCAGGAGGCAATGCGTGCGGGTCTCCCCATGCCCCTTGCGCATGCACGCATGAATCCCCCATGTGCCACATGTCTCTGCGCATGCATGAACAACACCCCCTGCACGTCACACATCTCTGTGCATGCACGCACATCTCCCATGCAGCCCTGCCCCCCATGCATGCACGTCAAATACCCGACAATCAGCTGGCGGGCAGGCGGCACGTGCGCATGTGCAGTAGACCTGTTCTGGGTGAGGGCTAGTGTGCTGGCAGTAATGGCTCTGCATGCCACTTCTGGCATGTGTGCCATAGGTTTGCCATCACGGTTCTAGAAGAACTAATTTTTCTGAATGTTAATCATATGGGTGATTATTTCTATATAAAATTATTCATAGTCGTTCCAATTTGGAAGCTAAGAGACAGGACCCCAAGAGTGGCAATGATAATATCTAGCAGTGTCAATTGGAGTTGAGCCTATAATTTTTGAGGGAGAAGAGAAAGGACTCCATAGCACTAGCTATGCCATTTGAGAAGTTGATCTCTGATCCTTTCAACTCTGCTAGATAGAACTGATCAAAAAATCTATTCCACAAGAAGTTTAATGTTACTTTTATTGAACTTAGCTATAATAACTCTTGGCTTTGCAGATTAAACCAAATAGGGACCACAACAAGATGAGCTTTTTCTGTTTTATTTTAAAGCTGCATTGACGGAATCATTCATTTATGAAAGAACAGTCCCCCACTTCCATCTCCTGTGCAACTTGAGAAACCGTTCTGAGCCTCTTGCCCTGGCCACTAATCCAACTGTGAGCTATCTTGTCTCTTACAGCAATAGCACTTAGACTTATATACTGCTTCACAGTGCTTTACAGCCCTCTCTAAGCAGTTTACAGAGTCAGCCTATTTCCCCCAACAATCTGAGTCCTCATTTTACCAACCTTGGAAGGATGAGTCTACCTTAAGCTGGTGAGATTCGAACTGCCAAATTGCTGGCAGCCAGCAGTCAGCAGAAGTAGCCTACAGTACTGCATTCTAACCACTGTGCCACCGTGGCTCTCTAACCATTCCTTTGACAGCATTTCTTCATTGAGTCTCCCAGATCTTTGTTACAAAATGTAATGGTATTGAGAATGGTCTTCTCAATAGATGGGGGTAAGCCTATGGTCAGATAAGAGAGGACATGGGCTGTAGCTGCATAATGGGTGAAGAATGATGCTCAGAAGGGAGCTCCCCTGCCAAGTTGTCAGGCTGTGAAGGAGACAGCAGAAGAGTTTGTACTTTCAGACTTGCAAGATTCTGTTAAAGTAGCCTTACAATAAAGTAGAATTAATCCATTTAGTTATGTTTCTTGTCTGGCCTACCTTGGAAGGCTAACACATATCATTGCAATAACAGGATATTGCAAGTTTCATTGTGCTATACCTACATTTTTGTCAATTTAGGCAGATGATTTTCTGGATGCTATGTGCAAATGAAGATGAAGATTATAATTATATAGTCACGTATGATCTGGTTCTTTGAGATGTTTGCTTATAGGTTCTGCTTGCCTGTCAATCCTCCCAGGTAAATCAAACAGGAACCAGGACTAGATGCATTACATCTACTCGATTGTAAAGCTACATTAGCAGAATCTTGTAAGTCTGAAGTGTAGACTTCCTGCCACTATTATTAACTGTCCGATCAATTAGGGTGGGTGCTTTCTAAGTTTCTTTCTCTGACCGTTAAGTGACGGTGGATTCCTCTCTCTCTTTTCTGAGTCCCACAGGCAGTAGCATCACTTTCCTTCATCCAACCTCCCTCCAAATTCATTGACATAGTCTATTACATCACTCAATCTGAGGGCATTGTGGGTCCCTGCTGAAGCCCCCCCCCCCCAATATTGAGAAGCACAATGAGAGAGGGGTATATGTTCATAAATAAAAGTTGGGTAACTGATTGTTACTTGCACTTGAACACAGGTAAGGCAAAAAAAGAACATTCCCACAGAGATTTTGGTGGGTATCTTCAGAAGTCAGAGCTCTGGCAATGCACTAATGCAGAGGTCCCCAAACCTGGCAACTTTAAGACTTGTGGACTTCAACTCCCAGAATTCTCCAGCCATAGCATAGCTGGCTGGAAAATTCTGGGAGTTGAAGTCCACAAGTCTTAAAGTTGCCAGGTTTGGGGACCCCTGGTCTAATGACTCAAAAGTCTCTCCTGCTGTTGAGAAGCCTTCAAAGAAGAAGGTTATGTGATAACATTGTCTCCAAATTCATGTTAGGAGGTCACACCCAAGGCGATTAAGTCTTTCTGTGATTCATTTTGCATTGCAGGTCATATGATTTAACTTATATGAATGCAACTTCCTTCCGAATAGGAGATCTAACTCCTGTGTTTTTTAAATTTACCTTTATTATAATGAACCTGGGACAGAGTATTAAGGTATGATAATTTTCAGGTATATTCAAGTATAACATTTATTATTTGTATAGTACATTTAATTTCTAATACTCCATTAAATTTTATGTAAGATTTTCCATGCTTGCTAATTATCTTTCATTTGCTAATTATCCTCATTTGTAGCTGCAAATAAGAGGAAAAAGAACTGAGAGAGGATTGTTTTCTTTTGAATCTTTCAACAGTGTATGTAGCTGCTTTCCTTTCTCGTGATCACCCAACAAGCCAAAATGCATTCATGTGTATCTGCTTAAAACTGAAATGAAAGAAGCCATAGTCAGGAGGGCATGTCCAGATTTAACTACAGTATGGATTATTGTACAATAAAAGAGTAATCCATTTCCCCTCCGATGGCTCTAATGTTTAATTCCAGCCTTGGCATGCTTTATGATGCTGTTTATCTTGTGCTTTCATGTTGTCATGAATCTGATAGTTGTGAAATTGGCAGATGCATGTGATGCTTTACCAGTAATCACAATATCAATCCAAGTGATTAAAGGGACTGCTGATTTGCTTATGTGAAAAGATTAATGACAGGCAACAAGGCTTTGGGTTCTTTTTTTAAAAAAAATCATGTCACATAATTCAATAAGAAAACAAAAAGGTAGACAAAAACTAATCCGTTGTTTGAAATTGTACAATGTGTTCCTGATTCAGCAATTGTGCATTTGGCTGTTAACAGAATTTCAAGTAGTGAAGGTTTTCTGTTGAAACGTATTATAGGACTCCATGACACATGAAAATATGCCCCATGGTCTTGCCTTTGTAATGGATAATGATATTTCTAGGCTGAGATGCAGAAAGATATTGTAAGCCATGTGGGAAACATTGTTTTGAAGGGAAGAATTCTCATTTTTTTTTATGTATTTCTCCCCTGCATTCTCCCTTTGGAGAATGCAGCTGGCCAGCAGTTTTCAGTTTGAGGAACTTTTTGAGATAAAATAAGATCACTATGTTTTCTATATGCTTTCATATTCTTACAAACACAGTTATCAGATTATTATTATGAGGTGTTTTAATTGAGCTAAATATATAAACTGCAGCTGTTGAACATCTAAATATACACAGAGAGGTTTTCAAAGCAAATCTTTAGGTCTATGCCAATAAACAATGTTAATTTGTTAAATATGTATTAGGCTCGCAAACTAAGACCTGTGTTTTGACAGGAGAGACAAGGTTCCTTTCTGCAAATCGGTGAGAAAAACAAACAAGAGCAATAACACCTCTATGAATGAGCTTGAATTTCACCCAAGCAGTGTATTTTCTGCAGAAATTTATGCTAGATGGAAAGCAGGTATCTTTTCATTTAGTTACTATTTCCCATGTAGCAGAAGTACTTATCTAGTAGTCATTTCTTTGCTTCCACTGTTGTTGTTTTTTTACCCTTGATATAAAATTGGCAGTAGACACCAGTGCCTGCATTAAATAAAACATTAGCATATGGAAGGACCAACAAATGTGTGAGACCCATAGGAAAAGCTCATTCTTTTCTGTCTTTTTCATCAGAGGCAGAGGAGACATTGAAATAGCACAGCCTTGGCATTTGCTCTATAATGGCTTACTGTAATGCAACATTTCATTAACCTTCTGTGGGTGGCATCCATCTAGTGTACACAGCATATGCTATACAGTTATTTTCTAATGCCAAGATCTATAATTGGTTCACTCTAGCATGATTTGTGTGTGAGAGAGCACAACACGTTTCTTAGGAGAATGAATATGTGCATATTAAATTCCGTACAATGTCAGAGAACTGCCACATGTTATGAATGGTTTTATTACAACCCACTTGATTGCTTTGTAAATAGGACAGCTTTTTACAGGGAATTGAACTAGATTTGAAAATGCAGATACACTTTAACTACTTTCACTTTTTTCCCCCTGCGGAGATGTATTGATGTCAGGTGCAATCTACAAAATGACCTTTTTGACAGTTGGGGGAAAGCAGTGCTTGGAAAATTATACTCACTGCTTTCTTATCTTTGAACATTTTAGGAAATTCAGGCACATTTATCTTTGGTTTGCCAATATGGCCAAGCAGCAGTATAAGATTGTCATGATGAAAACTGACCAAACGAAGACCAAGATTATTGATGTGGCTTTATTCAGATCAATATGTCTTTATGTCTCCCACCCTAAGATCAAACTTTTAGAAGAGATAGATTTTCAACAGCATTACATTTTTAATAATTCATAAAATATTCTTTGTAAAGTTGTGAATTAGAATTGTCTATGGAGATTGTCAATCATCTAGATCATGGTTTTTCAAGAGGCAATTGGACTTTCTGGTTTTTCTGAATTGGAATTGTGCACTTGAAAAATTGTGTCAAAGGATTTTGAAAAAGATCCTGGTTTTTTCCTAGTCATGCTGCTTATAGGGCTGAGTGAAGCGTGGAATCACCTTTTTATTTCTACTTTATGAATTGAGTTTGAGGTATCAAATCATTCTGAAGCTTTTGGATCACTTTAGAGACATTTCAATAGGCTGTGAAGACACAGTGGACTTTGTAGAGTCTTAAATATCCCTTTAGTTTACTTACTCCATATGGATGAAGCTAAAAAGTAAGATTTAGTGGTGCAGTAGGATCTTTGATATTAACAACAGTCAGTTACTTTTAATACTCTTGCGAACTCTGCTCTTCCCAGCTTTCCCAGGAGTATTGCTCTTCTCCCATGAGCTGTTCAGAGCATCCAGTAGTGTCAGGTGCTTCAGTCTCTGCATGTCAAGGCTGGGCTTAATTTGTGGAATGCTCCTCCTCCTCCACGGGACTCCTCCCCAGCATTCCCCAGTTTTGGCTCAGCCTCATTGTGGATAGGCAGTGCTTTTTGTTCTTCCTTGGCCGAAACAGGAGTATTACCCAGCAGGTTTGGATATAGTCCATTTCGTTTTTTTCAGGCTTTTAGCCTCCAAATCACTTTACGATCTCCCGACATTAGCTCTCTCCATCTGGTCATCGGAGATCATTTGCATTTTTGGACAGTGCTGTTTCACGCCCGAAGCAGTGGGCGGCTTCGGCATTGCTCTGAGCCCCCCCCATCTGCTTGTTCTACCCCCTGCCATTGTGATTCCGCATTGCCTTTCTTTATATCGGCAATAGCGGCGTGGGCATTTTCACTCTCATCCGAGTCGTATCATTGACTTTTCCCCCCAGAACGCCGTCTTGGTGTGGAAAGCAGTAAGAATTCTTTCCACCCCTTCCCCCGCCTTTCCTTTTAGCCACAAGGAGAAGCCGTCAGAGGCATTTCCCCATACGGCGGAAGTTTGTTGCTGGGAAGCATGCGTGCGCCAAAAATAACGGCCATTATTTTTGCCTTTACTTAAAAAAAAAAAACCTGTGTGGCCGCGCTATTTGTAACTCAAGCTGTGTGAGGTAGTTTTCCTTCCTGATCAGAGGTTTTTCCTTCTGATAACCTGAGGAATTATTACACCTCATTTTCTTCTTAGATTCAAGGACATCCGTGTATTATTGTTGGCTTAACCCTCACAGCCTTACCCAGCGGCACAACAGCGAGCACCCAGACCCATGTCCGCCTGTGCAGGGAAGCTGTTGAAGGCCTCTCTTTATTATCTTGGCCTTTCAGGCGTTCTTAATTTGGCTGTTTGGATATTCACTCTGTCAAGCTGTTTCTCTATTAATTAATTAATTTATATATATATATTTATGTTATGACTCCCCTTCAAAATTCAAACGAACAAAACAGAAAGCAGCCGTTTCACAATTAAATCAAATGGAAAGAAGTCTTACAAGATAATGGCTGGCAGAAACCACAGCATAAATCTTTACTCTGTCCGGCAAACCAGTCCTGGCAATAAATCCTCAGCCTCAGAGCTCTTTGCTGTAACGTCCTCACTCAAATAGTTATTTTGTTCCTGGCGAAATATACCAGCCCAGCTGTGTCCTTTTATACTCATTAAGGCAACGTGCTAATTTACTGACTTGCCCTTCTCATTCGCTCCAATCAATATTTGTCCTGACGCCTCCCTTCAGATTGACGTTTCCTGGTTCTTCTAGTTCTGGCATCAATCCACGATCTAACAGTCATCAGAGTCAAAACTCCCAGCAGGATCGATCCTTCCAGTCACAACATATTTATGTTATGTCCCACCTTCAAAAATAAACAGATAAGGCTGAAAGCAGCAGTCCTCGCAAACAAAGGCAGCAACCAGGAGTCTCCACCGATCACAGCTGTGGCCAGCCTCCACAAAACAATCCAAAATAATAGTTCCAACAAATCCAATTCAAACAAAAATACTTCAGACCCAAATCCTCCAAGTCAAAGTCTTCAGCTCTCCTTGCAGACAATTTGTTCCCGACAAGAGTGCAGAGTCATCCCTCTTCCTTTTATAGAGCAGCAGCTAATTAGTCTAATTACTGATCTGCCCTCCTCCTGTGCTCCCGTTGGTTTCTTCTCGTCAGGAGACGCCTGTTTCTGACATCCACCCAGCGATTATCTAAATTATTACTTTCACCTGAAGACTTCCCGGCTGATAACCTGATTGAGAAGCCGAGGAGGTTGAAGGTTCAGGCCGGTCCTGCAAATCAAATGTCCTCCCTTGTAACATTCTCATTCAAAACTGCAAGCAAAACTGTTAGGATTCCCTTTTGAAATTCAAACAGTCATTTCACGATCAAATCAAACTACAGGGAGTAACGTTCTCATTCAAAACTGCAAGCAAAACTGTTAAGATTCCCTTTTGAAATTCAACAGTCATTTCACAATCAAATCAAACTAAAGGGAGTAACGTTCCCTGGTTCTGACGTCAATCCACGATCTAACAGTCATCAGATTCAAAGTTCCTAACAGGATTGGACCTTCCAATCACAACATTTATATATATGTTTTCTTTATATATATATATATAAAATATAAATATAAATATATATATATATATATGGTATTCAGCTTTGTTCGGGTATTTTCCCACATCATTATAGTTGTGCTTTTAAAGTTGTAGCAATGTTTCGGCAGAATCTCCTCTGCCATCATCAGGCTTGTGTATTGTATTCGTCTGTGAGTCAGACTTTTACAGTTGTTTCAGTTTTAAATTTGGGGCTAGCCTACTGCTGTGCCAGAATGGTTTTTTTCTTCCTCCTGATTGGTCGGGAGTCTTGGTCTATGTATATTGGTCTTGGAGTTTGCTGTGTTCTGCTTGATTGGTGTTTCTAATATCTTCTGTCTGTTTTGTGGCTTTTTTTGTGTCTTGATTGGCTGGCAACATTGTTTTCCTGTATTGGAGGCTTTTAGTGCAGCTTGGCTCTGAGTAAATGGATAGCTATCATTTGTTAGGAAGCTAGGTTTCATCTGGGTGCCTGGTTGGGGTGTGTTTGAGCTGGAGGTATCAGGGGGGATCTGTTTGTGCCCAGGTGTTTGCCTGGCTAGTGGTGTGGAGATTTTTTTGTTTGTGAGTGCAGGCTTCCAAATGATTGACAGTCTGGCAGAATCATCTCAATCATCTCAATCATCTCAATGTATTCCCACCACTTCCACTGCTTCCCAAGGTCATCCAGAAACTGCTAGACGAGAGGGCGGAGCTGCTTCTAGTATCTCCTTACTGGCACAGATGGCCATGGTTTGCAGACCTCAACAGTCTATCCATATCAACACCATGAAGAATTCCACCAGACAGGGTCTTGCTAACCCAGGGACCCCTTCAACATCCGGACCCTCAATGGTTGTACCTGACCGTCTGGAGGTTGAGCGGAGTTGTCTGAAGAGCGAAAAGTTTTCCAACAGAGTTATTTTCACCATCCAAGCTGCCAGACGCCCCTCAACAACTCGCATTTACAATGCCACATGCTTCAGTTTCTGCAAATGGTGTACCAAGTCTCAAATTGATCCCATCTCTCCATCTGTGGCTCAAATCCTAGAGTTCTTGTAAGGGGGACTTGACAAGGCATTATCACCTAATACGTTGAAAAGACAGATGGTGGCCTTGGCATCAGTTCTCACTTGTGAAGGTCTACTATCTCTTTCCCATCATCCACACATATGGAGTTTCCTTCAAGGAGCCACAAATTTACACCTTCCAGCGGTACACCGTTATCCCACCTGGGACATTAACAAGTCCTCATCACACTCGCTAAGGGCCCTTTCGAACCCTTGAAATCATCAAGTCTCCAATTTCTGACATATAGTTTTCCTTGTAGCGATCACTTCTGCTCGTCGTATTTCGGAACTTGCAGCTTTGTCTATCAGACAAGATCTTTGTGTTTTCTATTCTGACTGGGTGGTCCTTCGTCCTGATCCTACGTTTATTCCCAAAATTAACTCTGTTTTTCATAGCGCACAAGAGCTGATACTTCCTAATTTTTGTCCCAGACCATCCCAAGGGTTGGAACTACAATGTCATAGGCTTGATGTGAGGTGAGCATTGTGAATATATATTAACCGCACAGCAACTTTCAGAAAAATGGAAGCCTTATTTGTGTCGTTTCAGTCCAACACTCAGGGATGCAAGGTCTCATCTTCTACAATAGGCCGTTGGCTACGGGCCGCGATAGCGAAAACGTATCAGACTTAATCACGGCAGGTGCCCAAGGGCATAACAGCTCATTCAACAAGGAGTGCCACAACATCGGCAGCATGGGCCACACAGGCACCAATAACTGAAATTTGTCGAGCCGCAACTTGGGCCTCTCCATCGTCATTCATTAGGCATTATAAAATAAATGTGTTTGCATCCGCTGAGGCCTCCTTTGGCAGAAGAGTTCTGCAACGGGTCCACCGGGACCAGGAGGGGTTTCCAGGCCAGACGGAGTCTCTCCCGTAGGACAGGCCAAGCTTTGGTATGTCCCACTACTGGATGCTCCGAACAGCTCATGGGAGAAAGGGCGTTGATACTTACCTGACACGCCTGTTCTCTTTGAGCTGTGAAGAGCATCCAGCCCACCCTTTTTCCATCTGGTGGAGTCCTGTTTCGGCCAACAAATTGTTAGGGCATTGAGGACGAGGGCGTTTATTTCTCTCGTCTTTGCCAAAACTGGGGAACGCTGGGGAGGAGTCCCATGGAGGAGGAGGAACATTCCATAAATTAAGCCCAGCCTAGACATGCAGAGACTGAAGCACCTCCCACTACTATCTCACTACTGGATGCTCTTCACAGCTCAAAGAGAATGGGCATGTCAGGTAAGTACCAACGCCCTTTCTCTTTGTTTCTTGAATTTGGTTCGACAAGGCTGCTTGAAAGTTGAGAAATAGAGAAAAAAATATTAAAGATTATTTCACTGTCCTTTTTCAACCTGGTGTAATATCTCTTACGTGAAACATTATCTTTTCTTAGCTTTATACATTATAAAATTATCCTTCTTCAGTCTTTCATGTGAGTCTGCTTTGTGATATGTTTCCTATTAGTTTCAGTGTCTTCTCTCTATCAGAAATTCTTAAGACTTTTTGTTCCCCTTCCATTCCCAGCTTTCATCTTGTATGTGAGTGATCTTTACATTATTAAACCTGAAGCAGCATGCTTGTTGTTAAACTATTTCATAAAAGACATGTATTTATGTCAATGCATATTATAGTAACAATATTATTGCATTTTTGAGATGCAATCAAAGTTTTTAAAAGAAAAGTTGCACAGATGGCATATTGTTTCCACAAGGCAGCAGTCTTGTTAACCAGCCATGCTGATACATCTGCCAGCCCGGTAAAACAATTGATACCAAGTTGATAGAGTCATCAATATTTAGCAGACTTTTGCAACTTGTGTCTGAAAGACAGAATAGATACAATATCACCTTCATTAGTTCACTATAGAATCTCTATGGGCTCTTTGCTGGACAATTTGGAGGCTGCTCTGCTGTTCCTTTTTCTATCCTTGCCTTAACTAAGATATTTGTAAAAAATTGTTGTTATGAAACCCATCTCAAACACTATTGAAGTGAAACTTTGCAACTTTTGAAAATTCTAATATCTCTCCTATTTTTGACCCATTTCCTCAGATGATGCTTCTCTATTCAGTATTATATAGTATTTGAAACTTTTATTCAACCGAACTCATCTGACTAAAAATAAAACCGAGCCAGATTGTTAATACCGTAAAATCTTAAAGGACCTTGTTTTCATCTTGAAGTCCCTTGTAATCTTTAAGATATCTTGGGAGATGCCAAAATGGAGAAGGATGTATTTCCCTATCATCATAAACAGTAATAATAATATAAAATAATAATAAAAAGTGCTAGAGCCCACTGTTACTACATAGCCAAAAAGGCATTAAGAGTTATTAACCTAATCTTATGTAGCTTCTTCTCTGTTAATATCACACTACTAACTAGAGCATACAAAACATTTGCTAGACCAATACTTGAATACAGCTCATCAGTAACCCACATTACATATCTAATATTAACACAGATGAGAAAGTCCAGAAATATTTCACAAGAAGAGTTCTCCACTCCTCTACTTGTTGCAGAATACCTTATGCCACCAGACTTGAAATTCTAGACCTAGAAAACCTCGAACTACGCCGCCTTCAGTCCGATCTAAGTATAGTATATAAAATCATACATTGCAATGTCCTACCTGTCAATGAATACTTCAGCTTCAACCATAACAATACAAGAGCACACAATAGATACAAACTCAAGGTAAGCCGCACCAAACTTGATTGCAGGAAATACGACTTCAGCAACAGAGTGGTCAATGTCTGGAATACTCTACCTGACTCTGTGGTTTCTTCCCCAAACCTCAAAAACTTTAACCTTAGACTGTCTACTATTGACCTCACCCCTTTCCTAAGAGGTCTTTAGCGGGCGTGCATAAGCGCACCAATGTGCCTACCATCCCTGCCCTATTGTTTCTTTTTATTTTCCTTATACGTATCCATCTCATGTATTCATAACTATGTTTATACTTATACCTGTTATCTTATAATCACTTGACAAATAAATAAATAAAAAATAATCACTGTAAGTTAGTAATATTCTATTGAAAGGATTTAGAACAGTTATACATCATATGAAGTGATGTCATATTCTTACCCACAAAAATTCACTGGATTATCTGAAAGGAGGACAAACTTGAATGTAGGATAATTCCTTCCTAAAAAGATCCAATTTGATGTAGTGTTTAAGGTGCTAACCTAGAAACCAGGACACTGAGTTCTAGTCCTGCCTTAGGTATAAAAGCCAGCTGGGTAACCTTGGTCCAGTCATTCTCTTTCAGCCCAACTCATGACACAGAGTTGTGGTAAGAAAAATAGGAGAGGAAGGAATATTATGTATGCTTACTGCCTTTGGTTAACTTACAAAGTAAAAAATATGGGATAAAATATCAAATAAATAAATAAGGAAATATGTGGCAGTAACATGGATGGTCCTGGGCTCCTCTTACTTTTATGCTAGGAACTAGGTCCTAATCCATCTAAATGGCCCTTGTGTAACACAGAATGCTAGACTAGGTGGCCCTATAGCCTGATCCAGCCTAGTTCCCTTTTAAGTTCATATTTTATGTTTTCAGAAAGACAATTTCAATACACAGCAAAAATTGTTATATATGTTTCTTTGATTTGTTTAGCGTGAATTTGTAAGATACTTTGGCTTTGAGGAGTTAACTAATTACTTCCAGTGTTGTGTAAAAATAGAAGATTAGAGCTGAAAATGAAACTGGCATTTTCATGAAACATTTACAATCAAGAAAAGGAAGTGCAAATAACACATTTATCATTACAAAATCAGATATTGTCTAATAATTAAGTTAAGTAGTAACTAAATAAAATAATAAAATAAAATACCCCCAGAACATACATTTTATAGATGAGTATAAAATGTATATTTTATGAAGTGTACAAGTGAAACTCTGTGTAAGTCAATATGTAGTGCTGGAATTGTAGAGCAAGTTCAGAATTAAAAATGAAGTTTTTTTTTTCTTATGAGTTGTGAAATTGTATGTTGGCCAAGAAGGTTATGGTACTTAGTAAGATAACACAATGCAACTTGTATCATTGTAGGAAATCCTCAGAGGTTTGGGGCTTCAAACACTGGACTCTGTAAATAGTTCAGGCACTCCAAGGACTATAGGAAATACAAGAGAAATACAAGTTGAATGACTTCAAACTTTAATAATGATGAGATTGTTCAATTTAAGTGTTTTTGTACTAGGTGAAATTTTATTAGCTAGCAATGAAAAAGATGAGATAAATCTGTAGCTTTATGTTCCTGTGAATAAATGTCCATTTCCATTTGATATGTGAGCTTCAACTGTAACTTGACTGTTGAAAACAAAAATATAATAAAGGTAGACGAGATTGCTTTATGGCTGACACATTCAGAGGAACAAAGAAAATGAACCAATATCCTATAGCAGGGGTCGCCAACCTTTTGGATCTCAGGGACCACCAACCTCATAATTTTAAACCCCGGGGACCATTAATATGAACTTTGACTGACGGGTGGCTTGCTGACGTTGGTGGGAGAGAGAGAGAGAGAGAGATCTGATCTAACATCTCTTTCTCCTTCTCCCTCTGTCTTTCTCTCTGTCTCTCTCTCCCTCTCCCTCCCTCCCTCCCTCTCTCTCTCTCACACACAAACACACACACACACACACACACAGAGGCAGGGGTGGGATTCAAATTTCTTAACATGTTTTGTGGTTCTGTGGGCATGGCCTAATTTGTGGATGTGGCTTGGTGGTCATGTGACTGGCTTGGTTTGTATGTAAATATTATAAATATTTATGTAAATACTGATTTTTTTTTATTTTTAAAAAAGCAACTTTTATCCAAAATCAGGCAAAGCAGGCAGGCAGATTGAGTTGCTCACAGAATCACAGATTCACTCAGAGATCTATCTTTCTGCCATCGGCTACCTGAGTCTGTCACATAAAATTTGCTTGCAAGCAAACTCACAAAATTAACTCACCACACACCATGTATGTAAATATAGATTATTTTTATAAAAAAGAGCAACTTTTACCCCAAATCAGGCAAAGTAGGCAGGCAGAATGAGTTGCTCACAGAATCACGGATTCATTCAGAGATCTACCATTCTGCCATCGGCTACCTGAGTCTGCACTGAATAATAGAAGCTTCAGATCTAAAGATTAGCTAGAAATCCAATTGTTTTCTGCTTTCTAGCTAATCTAAATTTCCCCAACAGCTGATGGTCAGGGGGAGAAAGGAAAAATAGCAACTTAACAGGCAAATTTACCAGGTAAGGAGTGCGTGGGTGGGGAGAATTCCCGTGGTCCATGTGGGTGGCGTAGTCTTGTGTTCCTGCGTAGCCTGGATTAATTGCTTTGGGGGGTGCTCTGGGGATGACATTTGTCTGTGGACTATCAACATTTTCTCATGGACCATCAGTGGGCCACGGACCACTTGTTGGCGACCATTGTCCTATAGAACAGAAAGTCCAAAGATGTATAACATACATCTTTATCTATACCGATATATTACATTTCATCAGCTCTTTAAAAAAAGAGTGGTTATAAAGACTTGGTGAATATACTATGAATATACTATATATCATGATAATATTTGATGCAGAATTTAGTCGTGAAATCTTTTTGTCTCCACTTTATTTATGCTAAGGAGAGCTGAGAAGATAACTGCACTATTATAATCAAAGATACACAGCGTTAGACCTCAGTGGAACCTCACTGGAACAGAAGGCCAATCTTTCCAGTAATGATGGTTTCTCATGGTGCAGCAAACTAAAAACAATTTTCTGCAGCAGCCATTGCAACCAGATTATATTAAGATAAACTCTTGTCACATACACATATACATGCACATTTTTTTTCCTTGCTGTGGTGAGATATTCTCTCCTTGCAGAGAACTCATTCTTTGAAATAAAACTGGAAGCAGGAATTACATTGCTATTTCAATTGCATGCTGTTATTGTGTCTTTCTTGGAGACAATATTTTCATATAATGGATTAAATGAGGTTTATGACATGGGTAAAGCTTAAAAATATCTGGTCGCGAATGTGAGCTTACATTATAGAAAGACTTGGAAGCATGGGTGTTTGTATTCCTATTGTGTTTGTCAAAAAGACAAAAGCAATGCCACACCAACATGCCACAAGCACTGCCCCTTTTGTACATGTGTGTGTGAGACGTCAAACATCTGGACAAATCCCCAGTTCTCCCTCCTAATCCTTCTGCTTGGTACCATGAAGTCATTTGATTTACCCTCTTTGATTTGTGCAAATATCAACTGAAGAATTATGAAATTCCCAAAAATAGGAATTAAAACAGATTTTGCAAAAAAGAAAATAAATTCAAATTACAAACCAGAGAGGAAACAATAAAGTGAAGCACTAATAACTTCCTAGAAATAGGCAATTTGGGTTCAGATACCTGCCATATGTTGCTTTTTTATATTACAAGACAATATCCATTTTAAACTGCAAGCGGCTTTTATATGGCAATTGTACTTACTCTGAATTATCTGTATCTGAATCCCAAACTCGTAGAAAGCTTTGAATAATATTTCAGCTAAAGTGCTCTTTAGGAATTTACCTAAGGTCCATGATGCATTGGTTCATTTTAATACTATATTTGGAATCATCTACTTCCAATAACAATGATAGCTTTTAATTATTTAAGCTTTTGGGGACATTCTTCCTTTAGAATACCCACCAGAATTGTCATGTTTAGGTTTTTGAAGTTAAGAAGATCTAGAAAAATGGATATATTTTTTGGTACAATTTTATTTGGAAGCATATCTTCATTCCCAATTATTTGGATATATTTTATGACTGATTGGGGAATATATATATATATATATATATATATGGATCTTTGGTTGTTCGGGTTTTCTCCCGCGTAAGATTCGAAGTATCTAGGCAACGTTTCGATGAAGTCTCATTCATCATCTTCAGGCTTCTGTCTCCGGCTCTGTGCTTTTCAGAGTAATGTGAGATTGCAGCTGCTTCCTCCTTTTAACTGCCAGTGGGGGTGGGACTTGATTGGGTGGGGGCTTGGCTGTGTTCTGATTGGGTGGGGGTGTGTTCTCATTGGTAGGGGTTTGGTTGTGTTCTGATTGGTTGGGGGTTAGCCGTGTTCTGATTGGTTGGAGGCGTGTTCTGTTCAGGTGGGGGCTTGGCTATGCTCGGTTAGTCTTAGTTGCTGGGGGATTTGAGCTGGAGAGTTGTGATCTTGCTGTTTGGCTTCTAGTTCGTGGTCCTGTTGCATCTTCATAGTGGGTGTCGGTTTGCTTCATGTATGGCTCGGAGGGGTTTGAAGTGGGTAGTGATGCAGCTGTAGTGCAGCTTCTGGTCCATGGTCGTGTCTCATCTTCTGAGTGGGTGAGAGTCTGTTTTCTACATGGAAGTGTGGTGGTGGCATCTTGTGTGGCTCTCATGGGTGTGGGTCTGGTGTCCTTCTTCATGTTAGGTACTCGTCTGTTCATGAGGCGGGTTTCCAAATGGCTGGAAGGCGGGAGGTGTCATCTCGTTTGTTCATGCTGTGTGGGCGTTTTTCTATCTCTATGGCTTCTCTGATTATTCTGCTGTTGAAGTGTTCGGTTTTGGCGATAGTTCTGGTATTTTTAAAATCAATTTCATGTCCTGTGGCTTTGAGGTGTTGGACCAGGGAAGAGGTCGTTTCTTCTTTTTGATTGAGTTCTTATGTTCTTCAATGCGTGCATTTATTCTTCTGTTAGTTTGTCCAATGTATGTGGTAGGGCAGGCAGTGCAGGGGATTTCGTATACTCCTTGGTTTTCTAATTGATTTTGTCTTTGGGGTTTCTTAGGATGGTGGATATTTTTCTGTTTGTGCAGAATGCTGTTTTGATGTTGTGTTTTGGAGGATCTTGCTGATTTTGTCTGTAGTGCCTTTTATATATGGGAGGAGGGCTTTGCCGTTTTCTTGTTCTCTGTCTTGGATTTTGGTTGGGGTTTCTTTTTGGATTAGGTGGGTAATCTTCTTTCTTTGGAATCCATTGGCTGTAAGTACGTTGGTGAGAGTGTGTAGTTCGGTTTTTGGTGTTGTTCATCGGCTAAGCATTTTGTTCTGGAGATGAGTGTCTTGGCTACGGAATTGATCTGTGCTGGGTGGTGGTGTGAGAGTGCATGTAGATAGCGGTTAGTGTGTGTTTTCTTCTGGTAGATGGTGTGTCCTAGGGAGCCATTGGATCTTTTGTATACCAAGACATCTAGGAAGGGAAGTTGGTTGTTGGCTTCTGTTTCCATGGTGAATTGTATTTTGGGGTGTAGGCTGTTGAGGTGTGTGAGGAAGTTGTTCAGTTTTCTTTCCCATGTGGCCAGATTATGAAGGTGTCATCTACGTATCTGAGCCAGAGTTTGGGTTTGTGGTCGTATTTTCTAGAGCTTGTGTTTCAAAGTGTTCCATGTAGAGGTTAGCGATGACAGGTGAGAGGGTGATCCCATGGGTGCTCCTTCTATTTGTTTGTATTTTTGTCCATTGTAGGTGAAGTATGTATTGGATAGGCAGTGGTTGGTTAGATCTAGGATGTGCTTGGGGGTTGTATTTGTTTTGGATGGCTGTCAAGGCTTCTTTTATTGGCACTTGGGTGAAGAGGGATATGACATCGAAGCTTACTTCGAATCTTACGCGGGAGAAAACCCGAACAACCAAAGATCCACATATAAATACCCGAGAACCTCAGAAAACAAATATTGCACCTCTACGGGAGGAAACCCACCATCTGACCAGGACTTATGAAAAACTTGAAGTCAAAGAGCCTCCATTTTATGTGACCTTGCATTCCTATGCAACTGCCGAGATCAAAATTTAATTCCCACAAGCTTCCAATTGAAATTCCACACCAACACAGCAGCCACCAAACGCATCCTTAAAAGAACAGAACTGGCCCTAATTAGAAATGAACTTCACACAAAAGGTTTCTCCTAGACCAAATCAACAAAGATCTCCTCACACTCCACCTCAGACTCAGCAACAAGATTCACCCTCTACTTTGGGACAAATCCAAACAACTTGCTGTCTGGAGAGCCGAAACACAGACCACCCTCAAGACAGATACTCACACCAACAAACTCAGGAAACTACAACAATGCCAGAAACCAACTCCCCCTCCCCACAGCCACACATGAAACAAACATTGCACAACATCTCAGACAAGATCCTCACTGAAGCTGAAACCAAGGTCCTTTCAAAAGGATTCAACTTTGCTGTCGCTCCCAAACACATCCCCACAGAAACCATCATATGTGGAGTTGAAACCAGCCTGACCAAAACCAACCCTGATGATGCTAACAAAATCAGACTCGAAATCACCAACATCCTCTGCACTAGCAAACCACCCAAAAGCAACTTATCCAAAGAAGAACAAACTGCACTACTTAACCTGAAAGAAGACACCAGCATAATAATCCTACCAGCAGACAAGGGCAATGCGACAGTGGTTATGAACACATCTGACTACCAAACCAAGCTAACCAACCTACTCCAAGACCCCACATACAAACCCCTAAAGACAGACCCCACCACCTACCTAGAAAAAACTACCAAATCCAAAATAAAAGCCTCCCCATCAGTGAAGAAATCCAGCAACGAATCATACCCAGAGAAAAATCATCCAGATGCCCCAAGCTTTATGGTCTCCCCAAAATACACAAAGAAGGAACCCACTCAGACCAATAGTCAGCTCCATAGGCTCACCTCTACAAAACCTAGCCAAATTTCTCGCCAAACAACTACAACCTTATGCAGAATCCATCAACTCACACGTAAGAAACTCATTCCAGTTCATCGAGATCATAAAGAAACAAAACTTACAACCTAGCGACCTACTAGTAAGCTTCGATGTCATATCCCTCTTCACCCAAGTGCCAATAAAAGAAGCCTTGACAGCCATCCAAAACAAATACAACCCCCAAGCACATCCTAGATCTAACCAACCACTGCCTATCAATACATACTTCACCTACAATGGACAAAAATACAAACAAATAGAAGGAGCACCCATGGGATCACCCTCTCACCTGTCATCGCTAACCTCTACATGGAACACTTTGAAACACAAGCTCTAGAAAAATACGACCACAAACCCAAACTCTGGCTCAGATACGTAGATGACACCTTCATAATCTGGCCACATGGGAAAGAAAAACTGAACAACTTCCTCACACACCTCAACAGCCTACACCCCAAAATACAATTCACCATGGAAACAGAAGCCAACAACCAACTTCCCTTCCTAGATGTCTTGGTATACAAAAGATCCAATGGCTCCCTAGGACACACCATCTACCAGAAGAAAACACACACTAACCGCTATCTACATGCACTCTCACACCACCACCCAGCACAGATCAATTCCGTAGCCAAGACACTCATCTCCAGAACAAAATGCTTAGCCGATGAACAACACCAAAAAACCGAACTACACACTCTCACCAACGTACTTACAGCCAATGGATTCCAAAGAAAGAAGATTACCCACCTAATCCAAAAAGAAACCCCAACCAAAATCCAAGACAGAGAACAAGAAAACGGCAAAGCCCTCCTCCCATATATAAAAGGCACTACAGACAAAATCAGCAAGATCCTCCAAAAACACAACATCAAAACAGCATTCTGCACAAACAGAAAAATATCCACCATCCTAAGAAACCCCAAAGACAAAATCGAATTAGAAAACCAAGGAGTATACGAAATCCCCTGCACTGCCTGCCCTACCACATACATTGGACAAACTAACAGAAGAATAAATGCACGCATTGAAGAACATAAGAACTCAATCAAAAAAGAAGAAAGCGACCTCTTCCCTGGTCCAACACCTCAAAGCCACAGGACATGAAATTGATTTTAAAAATACCAGAACTATCGCCAAAACCGAACACTTCAACAGCAGAATAATCAGAGAAGCCATAGAGATAGAAAAACGCCCACACAGCATGAACAAGCGAGATGACACCTCCCGCCTTCCAGCCATTTGGAAACCCGCCCTCATGAACAGACGAGTACCTAACATGAAGAAGGACACCAGACCCACACCCATGAGAGCCACACAAGATGCCACCACCACACTTCCATGTAGAAAACAGACTCTCACCCACTCAGAAGATGAGACACGACCATGGACCAGAAGCTGCACTACAGCTGCATCACTACCCACTTCAAACCCCTCCGAGCCATACATGAAGCAAACCGACACCCACTATGAAGATGCAACAGGACCACGAACTAGAAGCCAAACAGCAAGATCACAACTCACCAGCTCAAATCCCCAGCAACTAAGACTAACCGGAGACATAGCCAAGCCCCACCTGAACAGAACACGCCTCCAACCAATCAGAACACGGCTAACCCCCAACCAATCAGAACACAACCAAACCCCCTACCAATGAGAACACACCCCCACCCAATCAGAACACAGCCAAGCCCCCACCCAATCAAGTCCCACCCCACTGGCAGTTAAAAGGAGGAAGCAGCTGCAATCTCACATTACTCTGAAAAGCACAGAGCCGGAGACAGAAGCCTGAAGATGATGAATGAGACTTCATCGAAAGCGTTGCCTAGATACTTGAATCTTACGCGGAGAAAACCCGAACAACCAAAGATCCACATATAAATACCCCGAGAACCTCAGAAAACAAATATTGCACCTCTACGGGAGGAAACCCACCATCTGACCAGGACTTATGAAAAACTTGAAGTCCAAAGAGCCTCCATTTTATGTGACCTTGCATTCCTATGCAACTGCCGAGATCAAAATTTAATTCCCACAAGCTTCCAATTGAAATTCCACACCAACACAGCAGCCACCAAACGCATCCTTAAAAGAACAGAACTGGCCCTAATTAGAAATGAACTTCACACCAAAAGGTTTCTCCTAGACCAAATCAACAAAGATCTCCTCACACTCCACCTCAGACTCAGCAACAAGATTCACCCTCTACTTTGGGACAAATCCAAACAACTTGCTGTCTGGAGAGCGAAACACAGACCACCCTCAAGACAGATACTCACACCAACAAACTCAGGAAACTACAACAATGCCAGAAACCAACTCCCCCTCCCCACAGCCACACATGAAACAAACATTGCACAACATCTCAGACAAGATCCTCACTGAAGCTGAAACCAAGGTCCTTTCAAAAGGATTCAACTTTGCTGTCGCTCCCAAACACATCCCCACAGAAACCATCATATGTGGAGTTGAAACCAGCCTGACCAAAACCAACCCTGATGATGCTAACAAAATCAGACTGAAATCACCAACATCCTCTGCACTAGCAAACCACCCAAAAGCAACTTATCCAAAGAAGAACAAACTGCACTACTTAACCTGAAAGAAGACACCAGCATAATAATCCTACCAGCAGACAAGGGCAATGCGACAGTGGTTATGAACACATCTGACTACCAAACCAAGCTAACCAACCTACTCCAAGACCCCACATACAAACCCCTAAAGACAGACCCCACCACCTACCTAGAAAAAACTACCAAATCCAAAATAAAAGCCTCCCCATCAGTGAAGAAATCCAGCAACGAATCATACCCAGAGAAAAATCATCCAGATGCCCCAAGCTTTATGGTCTCCCCAAAATACACAAAGAAGGAACCCCACTCAGGCCAATAGTCAGCTCCATAGGCTCACCTCTACAAAACCTAGCCAAATTTCTCGCCAAACAACTACAACCTTATGCAGAATCCATCAACTCACACGTAAGAAACTCATTCCAGTTCATCGAGATCATAAAGAAACAAAACTTACAACCTAGCGACCTACTAGTAGCTTCGATGTCATATCCCTCTTCACCCAAGTGCCAATAAAAGAAGCCTTGACAGCCATCCAAAACAAATACAACCCCCAAGCACATCCTAGATCTAACCAACCACTGCCTATCCAATACATACTTCACCTACAATGGACAAAAATACAAACAAATAGAAGGAGCACCCATGGGATCACCCTCTCACCTGTCATCGCTAACCTCTACATGGAACACTTTGAAACACAAGCTCTAGAAAAATACGACCACAAACCCAAACTCTGGCTCAGATACGTAGATGACACCTTCATAATCTGGCCACATGGGAAAGAAAAACTGAACAACTTCCTCACACACCTCAACAGCCTACACCCCAAAATACAATTCACCATGGAAACAGAAGCCAACAACCAACTTCCCTTCCTAGATGTCTTGGTATACAAAAGATCCAATGGCTCCCTAGGACACACCATCTACCAGAAGAAAACACACACTAACCGCTATCTACATGCACTCTCACACCACCACCCAGCACAGATCAATTCCGTAGCCAAGACACTCATCTCCAGAACAAAATGCTTAGCGATGAACAACACCAAAAAACCGAACTACACACTCTCACCAACGTACTTACAGCCAATGGATTCCAAAGAAAGAAGATTACCCACCTAATCCAAAAAGAAACCCCAACCAAAATCCAAGACAGAGAACAAGAAAGCGGCAAAGCCCTCCTCCCATATATAAAAGGCACTACAGACAAAATCAGCAAGATCCTCCAAAAACACAACATCAAAACAGCATTCTGCACAAACAGAAAAATATCCACCATCCTAAGAAACCCCAAAGACAAAATCGAATTAGAAAACCAAGGAGTATACGAAATCCCTGCACTGCCTGCCCTACCACATACATTGGACAAACTAACAGAAGAATAAATGCACGCATTGAAGAACATAAGAACTCAATCAAAAGAAGAAAGCGACCTCTTCCCTGGTCCAACACCTCAAAGCCACAGGACATGAAATTGATTTTAAAAATACCAGAACTATCGCCAAAACCGAACACTTCAACAGCAGAATAATCAGAGAAGCCATAGAGATAGAAAAACGCCCACACAGCATGAACAAAGCGAGATGACACCTTCCGCCTTCCAGCCATTTGGAAACCCGCCCTCATGAACAGGCAGTACCTAACATGAAGAAGGACACCAGACCCACACCCATGAGAGCCACACAAGATGCCACCACCACACTTCCATGTAGAAAACAGACTCTCACCCACTAAGAAGATGAGACACGACCATGGACCAGAAGCTGCACTACAGCTGCATCACTACCCACTTCAAACCCCTCCGAGCCATACATGAAGCAAACCGACACCCACTATGAAGATGCAACAGGACCACGAACTAGAAGCCAAACAGCAAGATCACAACTCACCAGCTCAAATCCCCAGCAACTAAGACTAACAGAGCACAGCCAAGCCCCCACCTGAACAGAACACGCCTCCAACCAATCAGAACACGGCTAACCCCCAACCAATCAGAACACAACCAAACCCCCTACCAATGAGAACACACCCCACCCAATCAGAACACAGCCAAGCCCCACCCAATCAAGTCCCACCCCACTGGCAGTTAAAAGGAGGAAGCAGCTGCAATCTCACATTACTCTGAAAAGCACAGAGCCGGAGACAGAAGCCTGAAGATGATGAATGAGACTTCATCGAAAGCGTTGCCTAGATACTTGAATCTTACGCGGAGAAAACCGAACAACCAAAGATCCACATATAAATACCGCGAGAACCTCAGAAAACATATATATATATATATATATATAATCAGTTGCTTTTCCATTTGTCAGTTCAGACATAGTATATTTTCTTCGTTCACTTTGAACTGGCTTTGGAAAGTTGCATGATAGTTAACTAAGTTTGATCACTGTGCATATTGATGTTGATTTCAGGAAGTATGCCTTCATTTTGGATAGGTATTGAGAGAAAATGGAATGGTGCAGCTAATTTATGTGTTCTAGAAAAATATACTACTAATATCTCATGTTCTCATCTTCCTAGCATTTTTTCCACAGGAGCAGGGTTCACTTTTTGGATCAATAAATGCCATATTGCATGATCAAATGCAGTATGTGGGTCATATCTGCATTTTGATGGAGATGGCTATAGATCCATAGATTGCAGTGGGGGATTCAAATTTATTTACTACCGGTTCTGTGGGCGTGGCTTGGTAGGGGTGGCAGGGAAGGATACTGTAAAATCTCCAGTCAGAGGTGGTATTTGCCGGTTCTCTGAACCACTCAAAATTTCCACTACTGGTTCTCCTTAACTGGTCAGAACCTGCTAAATACCACCTCTGATAGGTTGTGACAAAAAAAAAAAAATCCCTTGTTGCCTGGGCCAGGTGTCTCTTTGATCTGTGTTCCTTTCAGCACCAACCTGGTGAGTGAGAAGTATCCAGTGCCATTACTATGAGGAGCAGACCTCATCCCCCAAAAGATACTACTAACATGATTAAATTAGCGCATGGGTTCTGGATGGATAATTAAAAACACAGTCTTTTTTCCATCAAAGAAAATCTAAGTATTGAATCTTAGGACAATTAGTTGTCAGTATGAAAAATATATAAAGCTTGTAGGTTTATATGCTGCAGAATACTTTCTGAAATGCAATAACCTCTCAAAATCATATGCCTTGTTAATTATAGTGTTGTTGCTAGTGGAGAATTTTCTATAAAATGAAAATAAATAATATTCCATGGAACTTTTTATTTAACAGATTTTCTTTTGCAAATTAAATAATTGATTTTAAGAAAGAAAAACGGTGAAGAAATCATGTAGGAGATTCTATGTTCTTTAAAAAACTTTTGGCGTTAATTCCACACTAATCCATTTCATTTTACTTTTCTTATTGGCATGCGGTGTTATAAAACTTTAATTAGAAAGTGTAAATCCACCTAATGATTTAACCATTTGCATCTATTTCAGTTAATTTATGTACGTGGAAAGATTTTCCATAAAGATTACTTCTTCCTGAAATTTAGATGACAGTTTGGCGAGATTGCTATCCCAATCCAGGGACCAAAATTTATGTGGAGAAATGTTCTATGCACTGCATGATACATATCCATAAATTTGATTTAGTTATTAATCCATTTGCAAAAGAGTTCATACAGTTTCAAACATGGTAAAAAGTTGTGAAAATATCAGGACTGAATGTTTTAATGGAGGTATATAAAAGTAGATCCATTTCAACTTCACAAAATAACTAATAAATTGTTTCTCTGAAGCCATGCAAGAATTTAATTTGAGACCAGTGAAGCAGAACTATTCTCTCCATATATATTCCTTAGCCATTATTATAAAAAAAATATTAACAAAAGTACAGTTATTTTCTTAGGCCTCACTGTTAGTCTGTGTCATTGGAAATGGTCCACCATCTATAACCGTATTGGTTCCAAGTTGAATAGGCAGTGATAATTTTAAATTTTCAAATAGGTTGCATCATAAACAGGTTTCCCCTAATTATTTCTTAGTTCTTGTGCAGTTGTATTCAACAGCTTTAGAAATAACTGCCTGGTTTTGGTTCTTTTGGTCACTAGTATCTGTAAAGTAGGGAAGAGACAAGTGACAACATATGTATAGAAACATTATCATACAGAAAATATTGGACTAAAATCCACATGTGGCTGGAAAAAATGACAAAGAAGCACATAGACTTGAAACCGGAGTTTTTTTTATTGGGAATCTTACCAGATGCTTATAGTAAAGAGTTGAAATATTTGATTGTAAATGTATTGACTGCGGCTAGGATTGTATTTGCAAAGAATTGGAAAAATGAGAAAATTCCATTACAGGAAGAAGTTATAAAGAAAATATTGGAATGTGCTGAGATGAGTAGATTGACTTTTGAAATCAGAGAGCAAGAAGATAAACAATTTTATATAATTTGGGATCTTTTCTATCAATGGCTGAATGATGAAATACAAAAATAGAATATTTGAAATGCTAGATAATAAGGAATAATATTGAATTTATTTTTCTTTTCTTATGCTTGGTATTGGATATTATACTTATATAATGGTTTCCTTTTTCCTTTTTTCTTTTTCTTTTAGGATAGAACTGGCACGACTATATGATTTGTTTTAGAATAAATCATTTAAAATATAGTTATCTCACAAAGGCATGATCGAATAAAAGTGTAGTCAAACTTTTTTTTTTTTAAATAATGATATGATGATTTATAAGTTTGTATTGACAATAAGAGTTATTATATAAGGTAATTGTAATTGTGACTATGAAGTGAACGCACAAAACTGATGAACCAACCGACTCACTGTTTGTATATAAATATGGGGGAGCTGATGTTTTTATGTTTTGTCTGTTTGTTTGTATGTTAAAAAACAATAAAAACTTTTATAAAAAAAAAAAAAGAAACATTATCATACAAACTTTGCCTTTTACATACAAAAGAATGGAACTTGTATTATGATGTCATAATACATGTTTTGTCATTTTGGCATCAACCGGGTTAAGAATGGATGCTTGTGCTCTTAAAATACATTTTAAAATGACTACAAAGGGTTGCATTTGTTTGAGGGGGTGGGCTTTCATGACAAAATGTTTGAAGATTTTGATTATGAATGTCTTGAAAGGGTCACACAAATATAACTAGATTTGATGTTTAAACAAGAGTTTAAATTTTCCATAAAATGATCTGGTGAGAAAATCATTTCTACCTGGTTTTGTAGTGCTTTGTCATATCAGTGTGGTAGATTAAACAGAGAGGAGCAAAAGCAAAAACAGTACTAGACAAAAATTGGAAAATGAATTTTAAGTTTTCTTTACGGGGGATGTGTTATTAATTACTATTAATTTAGTCTTATTTCATGATAGATGGTGATGGAATAGATGGATGGATAGATTTGTTTCCCTGAAATAATGGTGGTTTTATGTGAGTTGAAAGTTAGATATTGTTGCATCATATCTATACTACACTGTGTAGCTCTCTTGTAACTGCTTCTTCTTCTTCTTTTTCTTCAGCGTTTGTCTCGCGCTCGGGCGAGGTCCGCTAATGTCCTTGAGTACTGCTTCCACGCCTCTCTGTCTGCCACGTGTGTCGGGTCTGCCTTCGCGATCTCTAGATCGGCCTTGATCGTGTCCATCCAGCGTTGTTTAGGTCTGCCAGCGGTCTCGCTCCTCCGACAGTCACCTTCATTACAGATTTGATGATGGATTCTTCCTTGGCGCGGCTCACGTGGCCGAACCATCGTGAGCCGGGACTGCCTCATGACCGTGGGGATGGGCACGGCGTTGAACCGTCTCACGCACTTCTTCGTTCCTGGCGCGATCGAGTAGGGTGAGGCCTACCGACCATCGGAGCATTCGCATCTCCATTATCTGGAGTCTGCTTTCGACTTCTTTGGTGCGTCGGCCAGCACTCTGCGCCGTATATGGCCACGGGCGCACCACAGAGTTATAGATTTTCGCCTTCAGGCGCATCGGCATCTTCTTGTCACAGAGGACGCCCGTGACGGACTTCCATTTGCCCCACGCTGCATTGGTCCTGGCTGCCACCTCAGTTTGTAGTAGGCCTTCTTCCCAAGAGTAGTTCCCAGGTACTTGAAGGTGGAGGCGCGCGGTAGCTCCTGCCCGTTCACGTGGATGGAGCCTGTCATTTCATTGTCAGTGGTCAGGTATTCGGACTTCTTTAGGTTCAGCCGAGCCCGAACTGCTCGAGGCGATCGTGCCACTGTTGGACTCGGTGCTCGAGTTCAGCCTTGCACAGGTTGGCCAGGAACACATCATCGGCGTAGAGCAGCGTCCATGGGGCGGGCGTGTACAGGTCGTGTGTAATTGTGTCCATCACCAGAATGAACAGCAGTGGTGAGAGAGCAGAGCCCTGGTGTACGCCGACGGTAATATTAAACTCTCTGATATCCCAGCTGCCGCTTTACACGGCTTTTGTGACATCTGTATAGGAGTTGGACCCATTGTACGAGCAGCTCAGGCACGCCGTGATCTCGCAGTGCGTACCAGATGAGATCGTGCGGGACTCGGTCGAAGGCCTTTTCCAAGTCTAGGAAGGCGGTGTGGAGCGGGATTTTCTTCTCTCTGTGAGCCTCCATCAGCATCCGCACACCGAAGATGGCGTCGGTGGTGCGCAGTTCTTGATGAATCCAGCCTGGTTGACGCTGATGTCGACGATGTCCCGAATGCGCTTATCAAGGACGCGTTCAAAGATCTTCATAGTGTGTGACAGTAACCTGACCGGTCTGTAGTTGGAGCAGTCCGCTGGGCTGCCCTTTCCCTTCCAGATCGGAACAGTGGTGCTGCGGTACCAGTCGTGTGGCACTTTTCCCGTGGAGACGATGTTGTTGAACAGCTCGCACAGCCACAATGCCGAGCCCGGTAGTGCCTTTTTCCAGAAGTCGGCAGGGATGTCGTCTGGTCCTGTTGCCTTACCGTTTTTCATGGCCTTGATGGCGTCGGCGACCTCGCTGGCATAAATGCCTGAGACTGGGCCTTCAACTGGGTCACCTCGCGGGGTTCGTGGGTGTGGGAACTCTCGGTGGAGATCTTCTCAAGTATTGCCGCCACCTCTCCGCAGCGTCTCTGGGGTTGACGATCAAATTTCCCCTTTCGTCGTTGATCCCATGAAACTGGTCAATGTCCAGGGTCTTCCTGTGTCTGCTTTTGGCTAGGCGGTAGATCTCGTTCTCGCCTTCTCGCGTGTTCAGCTTCTCATAGATGTCATCGTAGTGGGAGCTTCTGGCTGTCGCTACTGCTTTCTTGGCTGCCTTTTTGGCCGCCTTGTATTCGCAGAGCTTCTCGCTGGTCTTGTCCTGAAGAAAGGCCTTGTAGAGCCGTTTCTTCAGGTGTACGGCATCTTGTACTTCCGGTGTCCAGAGCCATGTATCTCGATCTCATCTATCTTGTAACTGCTCTCTTCACTTAACATTATCATATAGAGGCTAAGCAATTTACACCATAAATTGAATACTTCATCTACTTTGCCTGCTGTGATGAATTTTCTGTATAGCCATATCTTTGACGCTCAGGCAATCAATGAAGAACTGTGGCAGGAGATGTTATTAGCAGAAGGAAAAGGGAGGAGGAAGGCTTTTGAAAAGAGACCTTCTTTTAGAACAACTATGATAATTGGAACTGCAGATTTTTTGTTATTATATATGCCATTATAATAACAATTAGTATTCTAGGTTTACACAAAGGAAAGGGCCAGCTATTGTCTACAGGCTACTTAGGGAGGAAAAACCCCTATCTCATTTGTGTTTTTAAAGCTATTAAGAAAAACACTTTATTCTGTTTTGTCAATGTTCTTTTTAAGAATGCACTGAAATAATTTGCTCTGGTTTTTTTCTTGTCTCCCCGATACATCTGTTTATATCAAAATTAGGGTTATGTGCACAAAAAAATATAGTATCTATTTGTTTCTGTTTTAACTCAATTTGCCCCCCATGGTTCTTTAGGCACTTCACTTGTATTATCTCTCCTCTGTAATATATTCATACCCTAAAATGGTGGCATTGCTCTGGTTGGGCCAGCATAGAATTTTAATAGTAAACAACACCCACAGCAACAATTAGAGTTGACATCTCTCTGCAAAGGGGCCTAGGATGTTACAGTGAAAATGACTGTTCTTGATTTAATCTGGAACTCATTTTGCTGATTGTCTTGTGCAGGGGTCTGCAACCTTAAACACTCAAAGAACCATTTGGACCCATTTCCCATAGAAAAGAAAACACCAGGAGCCACAAAACCTCGGTGGGCATAGCCAACTCAATGTCACTCCCACTGTTGTAGAGCGATGGTAAGGAAGAGGCATGAGACCAGAGCATACAACTAACAGGCTTTATTGTAAAGAATAAAGGGTTGTCGCGTCTGCTTGCTAACTTGCAGACCAGCGGGCGACAACAGCTGGCTCTGCTCGACAGCCGGCTTATATAGCCGACTGTCAAACGGAGCCAACCAATGGGAGCTGCTGGTGCTCCTGCTCAAACAGCGGACCTGGTTGGGGACCCCAACCAGTTCCACAGACATAACACCCCTTTCCCCCAGCTGGGGACATGCATAGTCCTGTAGATACGAGGGTTGTCTTCGCTGGCGACCAGAACGTCGCAGTTCGGGTGAACTGTCGGCCGGTGTCAAGTCCTGGTCTTTGGAACGTGCCTCAGCGGTCGTCGGAGCGTGGGTTTGCCCTGGCGTAGTGTCCTGTGGTGCTGATGAAAACCCCTGCTCTGGTTGGCCCAGCTGAGTCTCGAGGTCCGGCTGGTCAACTGGGTCGCTCGGTGGCTGGAGTGGTGACTCTGGCCGGAAACTCGTGTTCTCCCGCCAGTCCTCTCGCTCGTCAGGGAAAACCAGGTTCCGCAGGGGATCCGCGTCAGGCACTGGTGAGGTGTCATTGGGGCTGGCAGGTTGGCATGGGTTGGTATCTGTCGCGCCCTTCCGCCGCCTTCTGAGTTGATCCACGTGTCTCCGCCACAAACGTCCATCCTCTAGGAGGATCCTGTAGGACCTGGGACCTGTGACTGACACGACTTGTCCTGGCACCCACAACGGATCCCCCGCGTAGTTCCTGGCGTATACCAGGTCTTGTGGGGCGAAGTCTCTGACCAGACTGTCGGACCCTAAGGGGGTGTCTGGGCAGTAGTGGGGGTGTAGCCTGTCCAGGGTGGTTCTAAGGCATCTCCCCATTAGAAGTTCAGCAGGAGACTTGTTGGTGGTGGTGCAGGGCGTTGTGTGCTGGCTGAGCAGGAAACGAGACAGTTTAGAGTGCCAATCCTCCTGGCCAAACCTGGCGAGTGCCTCCTTGGCTGACCTAACTGCTCTCTCTGCCATCCCGTTGCTAGCGGGATGGAATGGTGCTGTAAGGACGTGTCTGATGCCCAAGTTAGCAGTGTACATGCTGAATTCACACGATGTGAACTGTGGGCCATTGTCTGAAACCAGCGTGTCAGGAAGCCCGTGGGTGACAAATAGACGGGTTAGGGCCTTAACTATCGCCTGGGTGGTGGTTGTGGGAAGTAAGGCTACATCAATCCACTTGGAGTATGAATCCACGACCACCAAGAAGGTCCTGCCATGTACAGGCCCAGCCAGGTCGACGTGCAAGCGGGACCAAGGGGCGTTTGCACTCTCCCATCTGGTGGGCGAGGCAGCTGGAGGGGCAGCCCTGGTTTGTTGGCAAGGCTGGCAAGAGCTTACCCAGTTGGCGATTTGAGCGTCCATGCCGGGCCACCAGACATAGCTGCGGGCCAGGGCCTTCATTCTTACGATGCCCGGATGACCCTCGTGATGCACCTTCAGGATGGGCACTCGAAGGGAGGCTGGGATGACCACTCTTGTTCCCCACAATAGACAACCTTGCAACTTTGACAGTTCCTGCTGGCAGGTTTTAAAGGGGACAAAATCAGTTGTACATTGAGTTTCTGGCCACCCCCTTCCCACCCAGTCCAGAACCTGGGCGATGATTTTGTCCTTCTTTGAGTGCGCCGCGATGTCCTTGGCTGTCACTGGGAGCTTGAGTTCGTTGACCTCAAAAATGGTGTGGATAGGCGCTGGGTCTTCGACTGGGACTGGCAGGGGGCAGCGACTGAGGGCATCGGCGTGGCTCAAGTTCTTACCGGGACGATGCACTAACTTGAATGAGTAAGCGGCCAGAAACAGGGTCCATCTGGTCATTCTGGGTGAAAGTACCTGCGGAGTTTGCTTATCTCCAGACAGAAGTCCTAAAAGAGGTTTGTGGTCAGTCACTAACTCAAAGTGGTGGCCAAACAAGAATTCGTGGAACTTCTTAACTGCAGCCACTGCAGCCAAGGCCTCTTTATCGATTTGGCTGTAGTTCCTCTCAGTTGGAGAAAGGGTCCTAGAAAAGAAAGCAATTGGTGCCTCGGAACCGTTGGGGAGTCTGTGGCTCAGGACAGCCCCAATGCCAAAAGGGGATGCGTCAGCAGCCAGGACCAGGGGAAGACGTTGATCGAATTGAACTAGAACCGCTTCCGATGTGAGTAAGGATTTGACTGACTTGAAAGCATGGGTTTCCTTGGGTCCCCAGTGCCAGGGCGAGTCTTTATCTAGTAGCCTATGTAATGGTTCAGCGACCGATGCCTTGTGCGGGAGGAATGAGGCGTAAAAGTTCAGGAGTCCCAGGAAAGCTTGAAGTTCAGTCTTGTTGGTGGGTGTGGGTGCCTCATGGATGGCCTTCACCTTGGACTCAACGGGGTGGATGCCAGAGGCATCTATTCTATAACCCAGAAAGTCCACCTGCCTAGTGGCGATGGCACACTTCTCCCTCTTAAGTTTAAGGCCATGCTGTCTAAACCTCTCCAGCACTGTCCTGACTCTCTGAATGAGCTGGGGTCGGTTCGTGGCTGAGACTAAGATGTCATCGAAGTAGGGGACCACTCCTGGGAGACCCTGGAGAATCCTCTCCATGAGTGACTGGAAAATGCCTGGGGCCACGCTGACCCCGAATTGGAGGTGCCTACACTTGAATGCCCCCCTGTGCGTGACTATGGTTTGTAATTCCGCTGTCTGCTCATCGACAGGGAACTGTTGGTATGCCTGTGAAAATGGTGCCGGGTTCGAAAGTGTGTAACAGATGCTGAATAACAGGGACAGGGTATGCGCTGACCTGCAGATAGCGGTTGAGCGTGGTTTTGTAATCCGCACAGATTCTCAAACTGCCATCTTTCTTAAGTGGGGTGACTATGGGGGTCTCCCATTTAGCGAAATCAGTGGGTTCTAGCACCCCTTGCTTAAGTAGTTTGTCTAGTTCTGCGTCCAATTTGGGACGGATGGCAAAAGGTACCCTACGTGGTTTTAAACGAAGAGGGGTTGCCTGGGGGTCTACTGAAAATGATATGGGGGTGCCCGTATAGCAACCCAGCTCATTGCTAAATACATCGGAAAAATCAGAAAATAGTGTATCTACATCAGAAGTTGAGACAGCATGGATCCCGGTTACACTAAGGCCGAGAGAAGGAAACCAATCAAGTCCCAATAGACTAGGGAGGGTACCATTAACAACCACTAGAGGCAGATGGCCCTTAAAGGCTTGGAATTGAACAAGGAACTTGCCTTTCCCGAGGACAGGAATGTTCTTGCCCTGGTAGTCCCGCAGAGCGTCAAGTGGCATCTTTGTAGCTGTTTCCTTGACAGTCTGGGCTGGATCCTCTTCAGGGTATCCCAGGAGATGATTGAGAGCGCGGATCCCGTGTCCACCTCCATCCTGCAGGGTTTACCTTCTAGGAAAACAGAAATTTTAATTTTATCAGGGTTTGGGAAGTATGGTTAGCGTGGTAGCAGGTATAGCAGTCCTCCACTTGCCTTTGGGAGTTAGGAGGTGGTGGAGGCCTTTGAGGTAAAGATCGCCCTGCTTGGCAGACTCTAGCGATGTGACCCTTCTTTTGGCAGTTCAGGCAGATGGCGTTTCTGAACCTGCAGGATGCCCTAGGGTGGGAGCCTCCACAGGTTAGGCACATGGGAGGTTGTTTGGGGGTGAAGTTGTTTCTTTGCCCCGCTCCTACCTGTGAAGGCTTCTGATGTTTAAGGCGGTTAATGTCAGATGCGTCTGTGGGGTCATCTTCGCTGATTACTTCTTCAGAATGGACAGTTGGTGTGCTGGGTTTAGATTGAGTGCCCTGAATTTCAGCTGCTGACTGGGCCGAGAGCTCAGCAGCCAGGGCTTCCTCCATGGCTAAGGTTAAAGTCAAGTCCTTTTTTGCCAGTAAATGCCTCTGGAGTCTTAGGTCTCTCACCCCACAGACGATCTGGTCCAACAGCATGTCTTCCAAATATTCTTTGAATCCGCACTGTAAAGCGGCTGTTCTCAGGGTGGCCATGTATTCGTTGATCGACTCCCCCTCTGCCTGTTTCCTGACCCTGAAGGCATACCTTCTGGCTATTTGGGACGGTTTGGGCGAATAGTGATTTGAAAGTATTTCCTGTAGCTCGTCCCATGGGACGCTTTTGATGGCGCGGGGTGCGACTAACGCTGTAGCGGTGTCGAAGACGGCGGCTCCGCAGTAACTCAGGAAATAGGACTTCTTCCTATGCTCCGCAGCGTCGGCTAAACCGATGGCATCAAGAAAATGGCTGAATCGATTTTTGTAGGAGTCCCATGTTTCCTCGTTTGGTTTGAATGGAGGGAATGCTGAATTAGTACTCATCGTGGAGAAAAGAACAGGTTCGTCTTCTTCAATCGCTATTTGAATTTGCGCTCTTAAAAGAACGCGGCTGCGTAGCTCTTTTTGAAAATCGCGCTCTTGGTGAGCGTGGGCGGCCTCGGCTGCGGCGCCTGTGGCTCGTTTCAGCGAATCAGCTCAAACAATATCAGTTTGAATTTCGCGCTCTTTGCGAGCGTGGGGCGGCTGCGGCTACAGCGCCCGTGGCTTCACTCTCCGTGACTTACAGCTCTTTGAATAAATGCGTCTGGTTAGCCTTCGACCATCCCATCCTCGTCGCCAGTGTTGTAGAGCGATGGTAAGGAAGAGGCATGAGACCAGAGCGTACAACTAACAGGCTTTATTGCAAAGAATAAAGGGTTGTCGCGTCTGCTTGCTAACTTGCAGACCAGCAGGCGACAACAGCTGGCTCTGCTCGACAGCTGGCTTATATAGCCGACTGTCAAACGGAGCTAACCAATGGGAGCTGCTGGTGCTCCCGCTCAAACAGCGGACCTGGTTGGGGACCCCAACCAGTTCCACAGACATAACACCCACCTAGGCACATAACCTCCCCCCAGCCATGCCTACCCAGTTTTCATTGCTCCCTGTGTTTTCTGTGGGAAATGGGTCTCTCTCTTTCCCCCACTCTCCCTCCCTCCCTATCATTTCTGTTTTTCTCTCTTTTTCCTCTCACTCCCTCCTTCTTTTTTTCTTCCTTCTTTCCTTTCCTTCCTTCCCCTCTTTCTTTCTCTCTCTACCATTTGTTTTCCTCTCATTCGCTCTCTCCAGCTCTCTCATTTCTCTCTCCCCCTTCTCTCTCTCACACACATTTGTTTCTCTCTTTCCCCTCTCTCATTCTCTCCATCATTTTCTCATTTTTTTCTTTATTTTTCTCCCCCTTTCTCTCTCTCATCTTGCTCGCATGCACAAGTGGGGTACCCTCCTGGGCTGAGATCCACAGCGGTGGTGGCAGCAACTCCTCCCACTGCCACAATTATGTTCTCAGGTGGGTAGCTGGCCACGCTGTGCAGGAGAGCCAGAGCTCTTCTCTCCTTGCATCCGGTGATGGCGCACTGCTTCTCCCCGTTCCCCTCCTTCCTGAGCTGACATGAAGGGGACCGCAAAGGATGCGGAATTGCAAAAAGCAGCCAGTCACGGGCAGAGTGGAGAAAATGCTAGGGATGCTTCAGCTGTGTGGCTCTACAGAAAGGCTCATGCCTTCTTGTGGTGTTGACCCAGTCACGTGACCGGGTCAGGCCAGTGTCTCAGGGTGGAGAGCAGGTTGCATGACCATGTTAGCAGGGAACTGCAGGAGAGGTGTCAAAGAACCGCATGAGGATCTGGTGCTGCAGGTTGCTGACACCCAGTCTTGTGGCTCCTTAGCAGCTCTATCATTTATCCAAGGATAATAATAGATAAATAAATCAATAAATAATAAATTCAGCTACGTGATGGAAATTCATTTTGAGATGAACAAATACTGTATGTTGCTAGTAACTGAAGAGAATACTATTTCTAGAGTATTTTTCTATAATAATCTTTACATTTTTAGAATTCTGGATAATGTTTGAATATCTTATTGACAAACATTGTCTTCTTTTTCTGTCATATAATTACCTTGCTATATAATTCCTGTTTTGATGCTAAAATGACAAACCAAGAGTATGAACTATGTAGAACAAGATCAGAGAGGAGGATGTTTTTGCCTTAATGGTATCTGACTCACACAAACACATGTACAACTCAACCCACAGAGAAGAACAGATTAATACATTGAGGAAAATTCAAGGAACTTTGCTATAAGATTCCACACTCACCTGCCCTTTAATGTGTTCATCTCAGAACACTTTAGCCTCAGTACTAAAATGTAGCTCAGTTATAACAAGGAAGCTATCACTAATAATGCCCCGCTACTACTAGCTCCTTATGTTGTCTGAAGAGCCAATCCCAAACTAGAATTTATTATTACTTCAGCAGTTACCTGTTTTGGGGGGGTTATTCTAGATCAATCCTTTATTGTGCTCAGGTATATGGGGTTTTAGGGAGGTGAGTAGGCCCCAAGTGACATCATTTGGAATGCTCTCATGCTCCCCACCACAATAAAAAGTCCAAAAGAAGGGTAAGACATAATAGTAGTACAACTGCTGGGGAATGTGAGAAAAATAAAACATACACTTGAAACAACTTGGAAGAAGGTGGATATTTTTACTTGCCCTTCTTTACCCTATTGTTTTCTGATGAGTCTCTTCAAGATCTTACCATCTTCATCAAAATAACAAAAACTGCAAAAGCAAGCATGCTGTTGATTTTATTTATTTGTTCAGAGAGATTGCATAGATATTAACAGAGTATCTCCACTGGAGGTAAGGAAAAAAAAGGGTTTGAAATTATACCGTAAAAATGATTATATAGAATAGACTATGGAGCATTTAGAAATGGGTAAGAATTGTGGTACTGTAGTTACATTCACAGTTGCCATTTATGGCTGTAAAAGTTGGACCATAAGAAAGGCTGAGCGCCAAAGAATTGAGGCCTTTGAACTATGGTTCTGGAGAAGACTCCTGCGAGTCCCTTGGACTGCAGGGCAATCAAACCGGTCAGTCCTAGAAGAGATCAACCCTGACTGCTCTTCAGAAGGCCAGATCCTGAAGATGAAACTCATGTACTTTGGCCACCTAATCAGAAGGAAGGATTCACTGGAGAAAGATTGAGGGCAAAAGAAGAAGCAGGCGACAGAGAATGAGGTGGCTGGATGGAGTCACTGAAGCAGTAGACATGAGCTTAAATGGACTCCGGAGAATGGTAGAGGACAGGAAGGCTTAGAGGAATGTTGTCCATGGGGTTGCGATAGGTCGGACACAACTTCGCAACAACAACAACAAGAAGTTACAGAAAGCCTTTTAGCTGGGAACTTCCCCCCTGGCTTAGGAAATATTTCTGGCATTACTATTGAGATGACCAATTATTTTTCCACATTTACCCCCACAAACCTTGGTATACTCCATCTGTAATGGTATATGACTTTGGGGGACCCTTGGGCCAAGATATCTTGCCAAGGTATGGCCAGATAAGTGATAGCATAACCCATAGTTGGAGAGTGGGCATGGCAAGAGGATCAGAAGAAACCCTCCCTAGTTTCTTGGACTGTAAAGGAGATGAGAGAAAGAACAGTTCTTTCACACTTGCAAGATTCTGTTTATGTAGCTGTAAAATAAAATAAAGCTAGCTGATCTGGTTATGCTTTCTGTCTAGTCTACCAGGTCTACATGGTAAGGCTGACATCAATTTACCTCAGCAAGGCTGATTTTTGATGTGCACCAATGATGCAGACAATATTAAGATAATAAAAAAAACCCTTTTCTTCAAAGATGAAGCACATAAGAGATTTAAAAAAAACACTATAGTATTTGTCCTTGCATATGATTAGAATTTGATGCCTTCAAATTAACATGGATCTTGGAGGATGATGGGTTGTTCAAAAATGTGGAAAAAAAATAGAATTAAACAAACAAACATTGAACTTTCTAGGATTGGAAATAGGATGCATAAATATTCACATGACTGTTTCTAAAGAAGAAGAAAAATTGCACAAATGATGCTTCAAATGTTTCCCTGCATTTCTCCTGGAAATTAAACAATATGTAGCACATTTTGGAGAAACAGAATCTGGTTTATATATTCTTTATATTTACATTATTTGTTTGAACTTAAAAGAAGTTGTGAAAATAAGCCACAAAAGGATGATTTAATAAAATATTTAATTTCACATCTAAATGATTTTCTGTTAGCCAGATATCCTACCAATATGGATCTTGGGTCATCAGTCTTAGCATCCCCTTTTGTTTTTAAGTAGTTGAATCTTGGTCAGGATATCCTGATAATAAATATATCCCATTATTTGCACTATTATTTGATTATTTGCTATCTGTCTATTTACCTACCTCTTTGTCCGTCCATCCACCCATTCATCTGTATGTAGGTATCTATATAAAACACTTTCTATAAGAAATATCATCAATATGTGTGTGCTTTTAAAACTCTTTTTCAGAACCACAAATATATAGCTTAGCACTCACTTTAAAATATATTAAAAACCGACAAGTCACTGTCAGTTTTAGTCTGACTTTATGTCATTGCCTGCTTGATTATAGCTCTCACTGGGAGAACAGAGCATTTTGATGTCATCCAACCCCCCTGAGAACAATTCAGACCAGCTGGTTTTACTATATATTACATAATTACCCAGCACATGGAGCATTTTTGAATCCTTAAGAGGCACTGGGGGCCACTTCTCAAAATATTTACAGCCTTTATTCTTCTCAGAATAATCATTTACATGTTAAACTGGGTGTATGCAGATTTACTTTATTTTTGTTTTTTAAAATCTCTCAGCAATTTGTATTCAGTAGTTAATAGGTCAAAGAAAAATTATAATAGCAAGGAAAGCTTTATATATTGCACACATTATTGCGTTTCCAGGGGGGAAATAGGTAGACTTTCCATTCAAAGAAAGAAAGAGACATTAGTAAAAGTTATGTATGTTATAGTAACATATGTTATTGTACATAATGTAGCAGTGTAAAAACTTCATGTATTCTTCCAAATATTCAACTTAGGACCTGTATGTGGAAGCAAACTTTGTAAGTCTAATTCTGTTTCTGAATCTAAGAGTGTTGGAATAACTTGCTTTAACACCATAATATTTTATTCATTTATCAAATTAATTCAGCCACCTATCTCACAAAAAGTGACTCCTATGCAAACTGTTGGTAGGCAATCATTTTATTTTATTTCTGTTAATAATTGTTGTCATTGAGGGATAAATACCTAAGAATTGGGTCCATCTTTAAAGGTAAAGTTGTTGCCCTGAGCCTCAGAAATAAGTTTGGCTATAAATCTGGATCATTCAATGCATAAAAAATTACTCTCAAAAGAGATCCCTGTCAATGACTGACTAATCTTGCTGTCAGCTTGGGATATGTCTATAATATATATCTTCTCTAACACTTTACTCAATCATTATACATTGTTGGCACTCAATAAATATTAAATTGTGGTCACCGTACCGGTAATATAATATGCATTACTATATTATAACAAGTATTAGATTCTTGTCTAATACATAGAAAATATGCATATTCACTCATAGGAGTTCTGGGTCAAAATAAATGAAGAAGTTTTCTTAAAACCATTGTAGAAAACCAGAAGAGGGGAAAAAGAGAATAAAAAAGTAAAACTGAAGAATGATAAAAGAGTAGTGGATTGACAAGTATAATTTCATAAGCCTTGCTCCCTTTGTGAAAAGGATTTCTGACACAAGCAAATTGCAAACCTTTCTGAGAGAAATGTATTACAGAGTCAATCAGAACTACTCAAAATATATATTACCTGTGTAGTAGACTTCTGATTATCCTTTTCTGGTAAAACTATTCTATTTTTTTAATAAAAAGATAAAATATTCTAAAGAAGTGTTCAAAAATTATTTAATCCTTCAGTATGGTATCAACTGACATCTCCAGATGACAAGTTTGAATAGTCCTAACCCTTCATTTCAGGGTCAGAATATTCCAACTTTCAGCATTCCTTTGGTAATCTGCAAAAGTCTGACAAACATTAATTTGATTCTTTTACCATGCTTGAAGATTTTCTCCATTCTTCAGTGGGAGGAATCAGTGATGTCTTAAGAGAAGTATGCATTCAGATAAGGCAAATGAACATTAAGAGATATCTACCAAAACTAAATGTCACCAAGGCATGGAAGATTCCAGGAATCCATTCTGTTGTGTCTCTCAAGATAAAAATTTCAGATTTTCAGCTTAAAAGTGTGATAAGCTTGTTAACTTAGCCTCAGATGGAACATGAAAAGGACTCTTGAGTGAGAAAGATTTCTGGGTTAGTATGTGCTCTGAATATCCAAAAATATGTAGTGCAGCCATCAGACACATGCAGCCATTCCCAACAACTTGCAGTTGTCCCAAAGGTGCTATTTCAAAAGGCAACTGGACTTTCTTTGGTTTTGTCTGACGATTGAAGAAGCTTCTTGGATGAGAAGCAAAACATCTTCAATTATAAAGAAAGAAACTCCAGTTGCTTCTTGAAAAAGCACCTTTGGGACAACCATGACCTGGATGACTGAGAACCTCCATAGAAGATTCTCCATAGAAGATAGAATTTGCAATTGTGAGTCAGGGTTTTCAAATCTAGTGAAAATGAAATAGAAATAGTGTCACCTGTCTAACTAATATGGGATATCTTTATCTTGAAAAATAACCTTTTCGTCATTGCATGATGAAAGTGCGTGCGTGTGCATGCGTGCCTGCACTCATAGTGCAATGCATGTGCACCCCCCACACCCCTGTGCCTGTGACCTCCCCATGCTCCCCGTGCATGCATGTGTGACACCCCAAGCATGCCCTGCACTCTGCGCATGCGTGCACATCTCCCCTGCACCCCCACACATGCATGGCAGATACCCGACAATCAGCTGGCTGGCGGGAGGCACGCGCACATGTGCAGTGGACCTAAGTTGGGGCAAAGGCTCGCATGCCAGTAGAGATGGCTCAGCGTGCCACTTCTGGCATGCGTGCCATAGGTTCGCCATCATGGAACTAGTTTCTTGAATAGTATGGCACAATTCCACTCTATTTTCTTTAAGGCAAGTAGCAGTGTGTTCACTCAAACACCCACAGTAGGTCCCAATTTATCCGACCATGCCTCTTTCCACACACATCACAAAATAGTCATTAGCCAAATGAGAATTTTATTTCCATATTAGTTGTCTTCATTCAGTTTTCCCTCGTGTATCTATTGCACATAAATGAAGAGCTCATTAGTAGCCCGCATGTCAGTTGTTTCGCCCTATTTAAGGCAAAATCAGATGTACACATATTAATTACTCATGGCTTTCTCACTCTTGTACTCATGTTACTACTTACATTATTATCTGTACACTTCAGTGAATCAGTTTTCAGTCACTGATACACTTTCCTGAATCAGTAGCAACTACCCCCAGCTGTGGTTGAATGTTAAAAAACAGAAACTGGGACAAAAAACAGTAAAGAGATTGGAGGGAGAGATTATGGAAGATGCCTGAGGGTCAGGTTTGAGACTCACTGGCATAGATAAATATAAAAGGAAAGGACTATTAAAAGAATCAGAAAAGAAGAAACAGTGCCTCCAGTGCATATTAAATATATGCAGTAACTCGAAAGTTACGATAACTATCTCCTTTGAAAATTTAAATTATTTATTTATTCAATTTCTATAGCCATCACTCAGCACACCATTCAAGGAGGCACACACCATCTATGCACAGCAATTGAGTGCTGACAAAAACACAGAAAATGGATAAAAGCTGGAAACATGATGATCTAAGTGCCAGGGGGGAAAAAATCAGTCAGTAGGATCATATCAGTCCCTGACCCGGTGCTTGGTATATGAGTCTTTAATGCCTTTAAAAAAAATCAGATAGATTGGAGTCAACCAAATCTCAGAGGGGATGCAATGGAGGGGCAGCCACCAAGAAGGCGCTTCCAAATGGGTTGAACCAGATGACTGTGCCAAAGCCATGCGATCTGGAACATACTAGAGTCAGAAATGGGACTTTTGACACTGGATGCTAAAGAAAAGGATTTTTATTAACGTTCTCTCAAAATTTGCTGTAGAATCTGGGGTGTCTTTCAAAAGAAATGGAGGGGGCTGTATTAGAGCAAGTGGAGGAGAGTTATTCTAACTCTCCATTCTATTTGGCAGTTCAAATCTCACCAGGCTCAAGGTTGACTCAGCCTCCTATTCTTCTGAAGTTCATAAAATGAGGACCCAGATTGTTGGAGGGGCAACATGCTGACTCTGTAAACAGCTAAGAGAGGGCTGTAAAGCGCTGTAAAGTGGTATATAAATTTAAATGCTATTGCTATTGCTATTCATGGACCATCCAACCAGTCTCATTTGCTTATCTGTTACACAAACAAATTCTGGTGAGGGGTCCTTATGCGGAAGCACATCTATTTTTTAAAAAAATAGACTCAATATTTTACCTTAGAGATTTTTGAAGAAGAATATGATTAAAGCCATTTAAACTCCAGGTGAAGAGTTCATAATTTTCTTTTAAAATGTCAGTAGTATGTTTAGACAGTCACTGCTTTAGAAGAATTACAGGAAGAGGGATAGTGGGTCAGCTATTCACTTTATCTTTTAAGCCTCTGAAGATTTTGTTCAATTCAGCTGTGATCTCAGCTTTTTCTCCCAAACAAATGAAATGGTGACTGTGCAGCTGAAATAGGCCACGCTTTCACCCTCCAAGTCATCCATTGATGTCACCTTCTATTTATAACTCTGCCTCCAAAAACAGTAGCATTTCCAATTTGCAATAAATACTTTTCAATGATCATCATTGTTTTATTACAGTACTATCAGCCTTTATATTTATACCCATTGATCAGAAAGGGTTGTGCTGCTGCAGCCAGGTATGTGAGCACGTTATTATTTCTGAGCCCTGACTGCTTGATTTGCACCATCCATTGTTGTTGCTAGCAGTCTAAGGCTGGCTGCGCTGTGTTTTGTTATTAATGTCTTGTCAGTCATTTTCAGCTTTGCAAAAGTACAAAAGAGCTCTCTGTGGCTTAGAAAAGAGCCTTAATCAGATCATTTTCTCTACCAAGGAAAGGAAGGAAAGAAAGAAAAGTTAAACAAACAGGAAAGTTAAACAAGCGAGAAGTGTTACAGCAAGCAGATGCATTTTGAATTTAGATGAATTAACTGGGATTTGAAATGGACATTGATTTCTTCCCTTATACAAACAAATTATTTGCATCAGGAGGATATTGTATTTTCAGAATCATTCTGTGAGACCTCATTAAACAACAATAATAATTAACCCTTCCTTATTATGGCTCTAAGTTGGAAGCACCTCATAGTCTTCTAAGCCAGCTCTTCTACATTTCTGTGAAAATAACTATCATCATCTTCTGTCCATCTGCTGTTGCAGCAGGCAATCCCAGATGCCAGAAAAAAATTCAGCTGTTATAAGAGATTACAGAAAAGTGAATGAGAGGGCCCATGCACCTTTGTTTCCCCTGAAATCTGAAATGATGCAAAGCCCAAATATATATTTTGTTCATATTTTTCTGAGAGTTTCTGCTGATCCAATCAGATACAGCAAATTGGGGATGCTGCAAATCCCATCAGCCAAAAAGGTGTCGACTGACAGGAACTAGAAGAGCTTTTTCTGCTGTTGCTCCTGCCTTATAGAATATTCTCCCCTCAAAGGCTAGAATGGCCCAACCCTGGTGGCTTTTCCCAAAGCTTTAAAAACTTGGCTATATATTCTAGCCTGGGATTCAGAATGTGTGAAGGGCCAGTTACCTGGGTTTATTATTAGTTGATCAATCATCATGGCTGCTATTTATATTTACTTATTTTGTAGAAGTTTTTATAATTTTATTGTTTTTTAAATTGTTTTAGAAGTTTAGAGTTGTAATCCATCCAGAGCCACTTGACTAAGATGGACAGCTATAGAAATATTGACTACAATATTGCAATATGAATCAGTATAAGGAGGCCCAATGGCTGAGTGGTTAAAGATCCTGACCTTGTCAGCTGGAAAGCTGACAGCCCAGGTTCCAGACTCGAGCGCCACGCAATAAGGTGAGCTCCCGTTACTTGCCCCAGCTCCTGCGCATATAGCAGTTCTAATGCATGCAAATATGAGTAGATAAGTAGGTGCCACTTCAGTGGGAAAATAACAGCATTTCATGTTCCTCAGCATATAGACATAGACATGCTGGCCAAGTGACCACGGAAAGATAATGCTGGCTTTCTTGGCTGTGAAACAGATAGGAGCATAGAGTGAGAAACTACTGGACAGAGGAAACCTTTACTTTTAACTTTCAGTGTAGAAAATGCTGCTGCTTCAGTTGATAAAATAAAGAAGCATAGATTTATTATTTATTAATTCACTGACACACGATGAGCAATATCCACTTTCTAAAAACTTTATATAACGATGCCTCTGTGACAAGACTTTTGCCTACATGTCTTCATTTATGTAGTTGCATCATTTGGTAATCTAATGTTGGAAGCATTGAATTCTTGGTCTGATTCTGTACAACTTTAATGGTATTAATATATGGTGACAATTAATTGCAGGATCCATTCTGAGTTGGTCACTGGGACCAGAGGTTTAGTCTTTCAAACTTTTGGATTCATGCTGGAGGCCATTCTTATGGAAGGTTTATCTCTCTAGAATGAGTATCGGCAACCCCCGGCTCCTGAGCCCCATGCAGCTCTTTGACCCCTCTTTTGTGGCTCCCTGTTGACCCGGTCACTGGCCCAACCTGGCCATGACTGATGCCAATCTCACTAACACGAGGGCTGGCTTGGTAAGAATGGGATCTGGCAGGAGGTTATGACAGAAAGGGGGACAGGCCCGCAGCTGAGGAATGAGCATGAGCTGTGGTGGTGGTTTCTTCTCTTCACTTGGCCCCCTGACTGGCTTTTACAGGGCTGGGAGGGTGTGCATGATCTGGGATACTCTTCTCAAGCGAGTGGCCGATCTCAGCGAAAGTGCAGCAAAGATGCACGGAGCTAGCAGGTTGACCGACTGACAGGCGAGTGTCTTTGGCGAGGGTGCTATGGATTTCTCCAAACAGGGCAGCAGAAAAAGGGATCAGGCTTGGGAAAAGCCGGAGCATCCTCGCCAAAGACACTTGCCCGTCAGCCAGTCAATCTGCCAGCTCTGCGCATCTTCCCTGTATTTTGGCTGAACCCGGCCACTCGCTTGAGGAGGGTATCCCAGCTTGTTCACACCTTTCTGGCCCCACAACAGCTGGCCACAACAGCTGGCCATGAGGAGGAGGAGGAGGAAGAAGTGGCGGCGGTAGCTCATGCTTGCTTCTCAGCCAGCCCAGATTTCTGAAAAGTTACCAAGAAGAAGGAAAAGGAGTAGCAAAAAGTCCCAAGGAGAGCTCGCTGGGTTGGCCAGCCTTGACTTTCCAACAGAGAGAGAATAGATACAGAGAGAGAGGGGAGAAAGAGAAAAGGAGAGAAAAAGAGAAAGAGAGAAATGAGAAAATGATGGAGAGAGAGAATGAGAGACAGAAAAAAGAGAAACAAATGAGAGAGAGAGAGAAGGGGAGAGGGAGAAGGAAAGAGAAATGAGAGAGAGCTGGAGGGAGAGAATGAGAGAGAGGGAAAAGAGAGGGAAACAAGAGAGAAAGAAGGGGAGAGAGATAAAGTGAGTGAGTGAGAGACTTATTTCCCACAGAAAACACCGGGAGTCACAAAACCTGGATAGGCATGGCTGGAGGGTCATGTGACTGGGTGGGAGTGATGTTGAGTTGGCCACGCCCACCCAGGTTTTGTGGCTCCCAGTGTTTTTTTTCTGTGGGAAACGGGTCCAAATGGCTCTTTGAATGTTTAAGGTTGCAGACCCCTGCTCTAGAATGTGCACTAGGATGTTCTAGGTGTCATATTTATTATGTGGTGCTTGGTTGTGTGTGGCTTTTAGTTGCTAATTGGGATGTTATTGGTTGTTGCTTCTTTGTGCTGTTGCATTCTCTACTCTTAAGTACTTAATAAGCTTATGGTAAATCAGCATTCCTGTTAGTGACAAAGTTTAGGATTCTGGAGAGAAAGCAGTTCCCTGAGGGCAAGCTCCAACATGAGTCTGAAAACTTGGAAGACTAAACCTCTGGTCTCAGTGACCGACTCAAATTGGATCCTGAAACATTATCCTGGGACGCACATATTTGCATTCATTGTGACAATTAGTATTTATTTATGCTTTTATAATTTCATTTTCATATGCATTTCATAAAACATGGATCTCATAGGAAATTGAATATTCTGCTTCTAGGCCCAATTTGGTATTATTTGTAAAATCAGTTCCATTCTACTTAACTCTTTGTTTTTAAACATAAATCTAAAATTGATGAAGTTTATGTATGTATGTACTGTATGTATGTGTGTATGTATGTATGTGTATGTTATTGGCTTGGATAAGACATATGGTTAAAAAAAGAAAAGATTTCAATCATGAATGGAAAGTAATAATTATTGCCACCTTGAATTTTGCTGTCTTGGTTGAATATAAATATATTTTAAGCAAAGTTAATAGGTTGACTTTGCCAGTTGCATTTTATATTTCATTTGGTTCTGTTCTTAACAGCATCAAAATGCTTTCGAACCTTCACAGTTTAGTCATCTGGGAACTCAGCCAGAGACATTTCTTCATTTATACAGAAAGGTGAATTTTTACTGACACCGCATTGGAGCTGGTCTGATATCCCCAGAGATTATTTATCTGAATAACAAGTTAGCACAGGCATTGCAGTGGAAAAGGGCCTCGTACAGTTAGCAGATTTCAAGGGATTATTCACAATTGGGAAAGGCTGGCAGTTTGCAAATAGTATAAATGTTTAGGTGCCAAGTATATTTTAAATTCATTCTTCAAGGTAGTAACTGTGTGTTGCTTCATAGCACTTTTTCTAGATAATGGCTGAATCTTCTACTCTTTCATAACAGTTGTTAAATGATGTTTAGCTTTGCATTTTAACTAGCATCTAGTAGGTTACATTAGAAGGTGGAAAAAATCCATACTTCATTAGCAGTCTAGTGATATTCCTTAAAAATTATTGTTCCTTACTATGTACGCAATTGAAAAGTGATCTTCTCTTATACTTGGCGCATTATAATTGAGGATAGCTGCATTGCTTGACGTTTTTTCAACTACTATTAATATCAGTAGAGTTAATGAAATTATGTTCTATGATTTAAATGTCTAGATAGTAATTCTTACAATTACTTGCAATTTTTATGCAGAATATATTTCTCCTATATTTTTTGCAACATAGCATGGATCAACTTCCAAATAATTATTCAAGTAGAAGGTATCTCTGGGTTTGTATAATTCTAACAAAAGTCCCTAATGTTATCAGGCAAACATCATTTATTTATTTGTTTGTTTATTTATTTGACAAGGAAGTATTAGATAACACATATAAGTATAAGCATGGTTATGAATACATGAAATGGATACGAATAAAAAAAAAATAGGACAGGCACAGAAGGCACGTTGGTGCACTTATGCATGCCCCCTCTTAGGAAAGGTCAATAGTAGACAGTCTAAGGTTAAAGTTTTTGGGGTTGGGGGAAGAAACCACAGAGTCAGGTAGAGTATTCCAGGAGTTGCAGATTACAGGATATTTTTTTTCTGAAACCAAATTGTTTGTTAGAGAGCAGGCTGTTTGTCTCTAAGTGGAGGAAAATGGATTGGTTAATAATTGATTCCATGACTTTAAAGGTGATGCAACATATAGGTCTGTAATTTCAACTAGGCTGGGGTCTCCCTTTTTGAAGATGGGGATGACCATGGCTAATGACCATAGGTTTGGCAAGGAGCTGGTCCTGAAAGATTTTTCAAAGATTATGCTTAGAGGTTCTGCGATGGCAAGGGATAGCTTTTTTAAGAAGCAGGCACAAACTCCATCCGGTCCAATAGATAGAGATGGCTTTAGATTGTTTAGTGCTTTGTCAACATTATCTTCTGCAAAATCGATATGTATTAGATCATTGTAGTTGTCTATGGTTCGACTAGGAAATATTGGGTATGATCCATTGCTGTTTACAAACACTGAGCCAAAGAATGTGTTAAAGATGTTGGCTTTAATGGTGTCGTCATTGCAGTCTTTATCATTAGGTCCTTTCAGGGATGGGATAGACCTCGAGTCTTTTAGTTTGTTGTTTACAAAACTGTAGAAAGTGCGGGTTGAATTGGTGCATAGAAGGTTTTTCACTTGCTTAATGTGATAATTGGTGCATTCAGTCTTTATCTGGTAGCATAAATTTTGGCATCGGCTTTTGAAGTTGGCAACATGACCAGATTTGTTTTTCCGCCAAAAGGATTTCTTTTTGGATTGGAGCTTCCTTATTGTTATGAGTAATTTGTTTTTTGGGGGGGAGTTGTTATTGGTACATATAATTTGATGACTCTTTTGACTTCAAGTAAAAATATGTTGTAATGGTCTTTGACAGTATTGCATCCAGTGAATAGAATTTGCCAATCAAGAGTTGAGAGGTCATTGTTTATAAGATCATAGTTGCCTTTCTTGAAGTTACAATTGGGTATCCCATCGTTATGATGATTTTTGTGAGGACGTATGTTGAGACAAAAGTCAATCATGCTGTGGTCACTGTTGGAAAAGCGTTCTTTTATTTGTATTCCATAAATTGAATTCAAACTGTTGCAGAAGATGAGATCGAGGCAGTTGTTAAGTCTAGTGTTGTTGGTTACTAGTTGTTCCAGTCCCAGATTTGTTATAGCATTGTAGAAGGTTGCATGTATGGGTTCAGTTGTACATTCATTTAGGGTCCAATTAATACGAGGTAGATTAAAGTCACCAAGAAAGATAAAAGTTTGTGGACAGGAGGTTGCTCATGTTAGCAGTTAATTTAACTTGTTCACATGTTTGATGTCATAATCAGGTGCTCTGTAACATAGTAAGGATTGAAATGTGATATTTCAGGACAGTTCACAGACAATGGTCTCAGGAAGAGCAAGCTCCTGGGTAACTTGGATGTTTTTTAGATGAAGGGACTTTTTATAGAAGATAGCAACACCACCTCCTCTATAGATTTCATGATCTGATTGGTAAACATGATAGTCTCTTACTGTGGTAATGGAGTCAGGGAGACATGCATTGAGCCATGTTTCACAGACAAATATGATGTCGAATTTAGCCGTATTTAGTAAGAGGAGAAATGCAGGTATTTTATTTACAAGGCTTCTTGCATTGAGTAGCTTGCATGTAAGGCCAGTTGTAGTTGGAATTGAGGTAATTAGGGGAGTGCATGCCTAGTTTTGGGTGATGATGGATTAGATGATGTAGGGTTGGATGCTGAGTTGTGGGTTGTGTGACTTATTTTTAATACAATCAGCATGGTAGTCAATGTACAGGTCCTTCTCTCCATTGTCTAGACGTTTTTTGAGTTCTGTGCAGAATTAACGGGAGCAGATTCTTTGTAGTATAGATAAGTCTGGTCTTGAGCGAAGTTTGTTATGGGTGGGATTGATTTTAGGAATGGCTTTTATTGTATGAATGAATATACATTTGCTGGACTCATTTTTGCAAACAATTCTACAAAATCTTGGGGCCACCGAGCCATCATTGTATTTGAACTCAGGGCCATCTCTGGTTATTTCAATGATATCTTCAGGAGAGATGTTTGTTGTATTAGAGTTGCTTGCGATGTTGCGAATTTTGGTGATATCATCTGATTCGTTGGTGTCTTCAAGACCAAATAAAATGGCATTTTGACGTTTCTGTTCATGTTCCATGATGTCTCTGATGAGTAAGGGGATATCATTTGTGGTATTATTTGATGGGATAGTGATTATTTGTGGCTGTGGTTTGGTGGTTATTTTTTGTTGTATTTGTGATTGTAGTTGAGGTAGTAGTTGTGGTAGTGGTTATTGAGTTGTGATTTGATTTTGAGCTGTTAGGTATTTGCTTATCTGTGCTGTATTTTTTTTCAAGAGAGATTAGGCTTGCTTGTATAGTTGTTTCAAAACGTGTTACTAAGCATTCTTCTATTGAGTGAATGGAAGAGTCTATGTTTTCAACTCTATCAGACAGGGTACTTAATTGGTTTAGCTTAGGTAAACATGATGGACATAGACAAGGAAATGTATGTGATGTTTTTAGATCAGCTAGGTTTTTGGTTATGTTTAAACAGGTGAGGTGGGCTTGATTGTCACATAGGTGGCATTTAATGTTATTTTCACTTTCATTGATGGTTTCAAAACATTTGAAGCATGTGTAGGAGACTGGGAGGTCATTGGTAGAGATATTATTCTTTTGTTGATGTTTGGTAGTGGAGGATTTGCGAGTTTTTGGCTGGCATGGTCAATGACAATAATAAACTAAACAATTATAATAACTAAATTAATATGATAGATAGACAGTTACTTAACAAATATTGGTAATTAGTATATGTTAATTGATAAGTTAGAGAACAAATCAATAGTAAGGTTACTTATTACTAAAAAAATCAATCAATCAATCAACTAGATAATGAATTATACAGTATTAAATCACAATCAATAAATCAGTAATTAGTGCTCATTTAACAATTAATTATTATACTGTTAAATGTATAAATGTATGCTATGTTAAATGTAAAAAATTCAATTATTTTAGACAAAGCATTATCTATCAATAATAAGTCTTGAGGTAATGAAATAATTGAGGTAGTGAAGTATTGGAGGTTGGTAGCGAAAAGTTCCTTGGTTTTTCCTTAAAACCTCGTTGTTTGGTTTTTCTGTTTTTTTTAAAGAGGAAGCATTGCTTGAAGGAGCTTGTTAGTGTTCCGTGGAAGACTCTTTAATCAGTTACGTTTCATTAGATCATGGAGATGTTCCAATAAGCTGCTTGAGAGATTTGAATGGGGACGATTTGAATGAACTCTCTGATCATTTACTTGGGAGTTTTGAATGGATGAGATTTGGGTGGGGATTTAAATGGAGCTTGTCCAATCAGCTGAGTGGGGATTTAAATGTCTAATCAGCTGAGTAATTTAAATGGAGGAATGAAAGTTAAAGTTTTGTAAACTGGTAGAATACCACCACTGGTTTAATGACATCTAAGTGATTGTTTCTTGGTGAGGTAGAGGCTAGTTTTGTTCTCCCTCTCAGGTCTCCCAGCCAGCTCAGAATCTCCACTTAGTTCAGTATCTCCGTTTATAATTCTCTCTCAGGACTCTCCACAATTTCGTCCTTCTCCTCAAGCCTTGGTTTCTCTCTACTCCCTCGTTCTTTCTCCCTGCCAGCTATCTGCTGTAGCTCCGGGGAAACTGTGTGGGGGATTTGAATGGAGACATGTTGTCTGGCGTGGAAGGTACTCTGATCAGCTGTGTGGGGGATTGAAATGAAGGTGCATTGTTTGCTCTCCTCTGGCTCCAAGTGATCCACTTCAAGAGCTCCGGCTAGCTTGAGCTCCACCGGTATGGTTAATAGGGCTCAAGGGAAGGAGCTCCACTTCTCTGTGAAAGGAGGGGAGGGCCCTAGAATTCAGCGGAGTTTTGGGGCTCTGGTTTATGTTTTTGGGAAGGCTCTCTGAAGAAGGCCAATAATGGTTCAATCACTCCAGCTAGCAGGAGCTCTGCCGGTGTGATAAGGGCTCCAGGGCTTCGGAATCCAGTGGTTTTGGGGCTCTGTTTTATTCATGGTTTCTGGCGCAGGCAGCAGCTTTAAAGGTGATTTCTGGTGCAGGAGGTGGCTTTATAGGGTGATAGTGCTCCAGGAGCAAGAGCCTCATCTTCCTAGTTGGGTGCCGCCATCTTCATGTCATCTTCTGAAACTAGGAGATTTTTAAAAATAATTTTGATATGCATAATGCAAAATAATATGTGAAGTATGCTGAAATCCTTGAATATGCATAAACATGACCAATCTGTACATGATTATCAAAACTAGGGGCTTTGTTTCTTATTTATGAAATTTATGTACATGGCTTACATACTGAGCTGGAATTAGCTTTGACTGAAATTATTTCTCTTGAGCTGACTGTTATATGATATAAAAGCTGTGAAAATTCAGCATCATATTTAAATGATTTTAGGAGTTCAAGAGTATGTCTTGAGGTTCTAAAACTGAATGGCAAATCTGTCATATTTTTTTGAAGAAGATAGATGCATCACCATAATTTCTAATATATGTAGTATGAGTTCCAAGAATAAGACCCAAAGCACATTAACATATTTAAATTTACATATTTATTAGCTTAGTTTAGTTTCTCAAATGTTGCGGGCAAAAATTACAAAAATAAAAACCATTGAAGAAATCTACTGTATGCATGTGTTTGGGTGCTCATTTATGAACCATAATTTTGCACATCACAGTAGCAGTATAAAAAAACCTAGCACTTCATTAGCACTCCTAATGCTTTAAACTAACAGTTCTTAATTCATAAAAACCAAACCATAAGTTCCATTAGCTTGCAATACTGAATTCTAACCACTGTGCTGTGGTGGGCAGTGTTTAGAATGCAGTATTGCAGGCTAATTCTGCTGACTGCCAGCAGTTCAATTCTTACTGGCTCAAGGTTGACTTAGCCTCCTGAGGTCGATAAAATGAGGACCCAGATTGTTGGGGGGCAATATGCTGACTCTGTAAACTGCTTAGAGAGGGCTGTAAAATACTGTGAACCAGTATATAAGTCTAAGTGCTATTGCTATTACCTAGGGGTAAATCCAGGTTTTAAGACCTTCCAGAAGGCTCAAAGAATTGGAGGAATTTTGGATCAAACTGGTAGATATGTCTGATGCCATTATAATCTCTTTCAGTAATATTTGGCCTACTACAGCAAAGTTCTGATAACTAATATTCTTCAGAACACACAGACACACATAAAAATTAACAGAGGACAGGATAGATGTTTGGAGTGAACTTTGGCTCAAAGAACAGCCAGATCTCTAGCAGCTGCCAAGGTATTTTGGTGCTGACACTGGTCTAATTATCCCTTCTTTCTCATACAATTTTCTAGTTATTTCTCCTCTCTGCAGGCAAGAAATGTATTTTTTAATCTGAAAAGCAAACTAAATGAAAACAATTTACAGAGGATCCAAGTCTTTGCTGTGCCAAGATTGCTAAACGAAAACTTGGCAGGAAGACCTACTTAATACTAGAATTGCAGTCATTGGGAATAGCTGTAAAAAATTGTTTTAAAGTTATATAAATAATTAGTTGGATTGTATCTTTTTAATTTCTTTGCTAAAAATATATTATTGTATATTTAATTGAATTTTAATTTTAATTGAAATTCGAAGTGTTTTTAATCCTTTAATTGTATACTTACACAGTCTGAAAAGCAGCATATTTTAAACAACACCAGGATTAAATATTTCTTTGCTGGCATTTTAATATGTCTTCTGCCTGTGCTACTAAGATAATTAAGATATGTGGGTACTTGTTTCTCTCTGAGCTTGGTTGTTTTCTTGCAAATGTTTCATTGCCAAACTAGGTAACATCATTAGTGCACTTATGATGCTACCTAGTTGGGTAATGAAACTTCTGCAAGAAAATAACCAGGCTCAGAGAACATAAGGACCCCACAAATGAACCCTGAGTTACAAATATTCTCTTCTATTGAGTGAAATTTCCATTTTGTAGCATACTTTTAAATTACTAGAATAGAGGTGTCAAACTTGTGGCATCATGTGATGTATTGGGACTTTTTCCCCCTTCGCTAAACTGGGCGGGGGCAGGGCCAGTATGTGACACATTTGGACCGTGAGCCGTGAGTTTGACACCCCTGTACTAGAGTGTGGGTTGATGCTAATTGTTGTTCAACGATGATCATCCTGTGCTAAAAACTAGTTCAGGATTTTTGTTCGTGAAAATAGTAACAGTGTGAAATGTGCACCAGCTACATGGAGAGAGATAATCATTTTATTTAAAATCTTTAAAACATTTGTAACTTCCAATAAAGGCTTTTCAAAGTCTTAATGTTTGCCTTCCAGCAATTTTAACTGTACGTGATTTATGTACTAAGATTTTGCATTTCATTTTTTATTATTAATGTGTATTTTTCTGTATTTATTTATCACTTTTGTAAGGCCGCCTAACAAAAAAACTCCTGGCTTTTCTAAGATCATTATAATTTTTTATGTAATAGAAACTAGGGAAAAACATCAGGGCTTGGTCAAGTAGATTGTCAGAGTTTATTCTATCATATTCAGTAGAGCAGATAATACCTTTTTAAAACTTACTTTCACAGTAGTTTTAAGCAATGTCACAGCTTGTTAGTATAGATCCCTTAACAGACATTAATTGAGGAACATGCAAATTAGCTCTCCAGAGCAGGGTGGAACAATATAAAGAGAAAATGAAGGTGCAAATATAATTGGTTTAGTTAATAGATCTCTCACAGTGTGTTTTGATTATTTCTCCCATTAGCTGGTTTGCCATTTGCACCAGTAGGTAGAGATGTGGAAAAATACATTCTAGAAAACAATGAATTAGAAAATGTCTGGGAAATTTCCCTATGCAAATGAATATAGTTCCAATTAACATATTTAACTTAATATGCATAATTTGCATGAGAATTTGGCTTCTGTACTTTAATGTGAAAAAAAATAATAAACTGCTGTTTTCAGTGAGGTTAGAACATTCCATTCAAAGAAACTGAGAGTTTGGTTGTGGAATGTGGGAAACAATATTGTGTAATACACAATGAAATAATACATAATCTAATCACCTTACACTTCTTCGTTGTAGAGCAGTAGCCTTAAAAATAAAGATATGACTTTGAAACTTCTGAAGTAGTCTGGAGTGGAGTATTTCCACACAAAAAATGCTGATACTGAAAAAAATTCCAGTCCACATCTCTTCAAGTAGGAGGTTGAAGAAAACATTTCCTTTTGTAACAGTGACATGACAAGACTAACTGTGTTTGTTGTCTGATAGCCTAGTTTCTGCTCTGTATATAGGGATTGTGATTGCCTCTATCCTAATCCTTTCCACTTCTATAGCACAATGGTATGTAGTATTACTTGAATATCAGGCCCTTGGGTAGCATAGATTCTGAAACTCTTCAAAGAATGTTAGATGATCTTTCCATCATACTAGATTACTGGTTGTTGCTGGCTATAATGGCTGAAGGGAATTGCAGCAAACAAAATCTGGGAGGTCAGAGGTTTCCCCTATCTTGATGAACAAGGCTGTGTTCTTAAGTCAGCACAGTTCCGGGCATTTTAACCATGATTCATATTTCCCATATTGGGACTTTGAGAAAAGATATATTTCCAAACATTGTGGAATTTTGAATTAATTGGAACGAAAGATTCCTTATCATTGTTTTTATATGTCTTACAAATGTTTCTTCTTCTTTTTCCCTACCAAGCCATGAGTCACACAAAATGATATTTTTCAACAAAAATAACAACTGGATTCTCTCTTTGTTCAGGGACCATCCCAATAGAAAAGTTGGCCTTAAGGATCCTTCAAGTGGGAAAGGGTTGTACTTGGAAGACTCTCTTGTTTTTTGCCTACTTGGGGATCACTTATTTTAATAGTAGTAATTGAAGATGTTTACAATCAATGAAGTAGACTTCACCTGCCTTCCTCTTCAGAAAGCATTCCAGTGTTATAAAACATTTCGATGTGGGACTCATCCAGTGCAGTTTGTGGGGATATTTTAATACCTAATTCTTCACCTAGTGACATAGTCAAGTATGCAATGATAATTGCTACATAACCATATAATGATCTATTAACACTTAACAAAGGATTAATATAATACTTCAAAATACACATTTTTGTATAAGATATGCTAACTCTATTTCTAAGAGAAACTTAGGCTAATTATACCTTAACAAATAACAAAAGGAGTAAAAGAGGAGACTGTGTAACTTCGTGGGCCCTCAACTCTATAATTACACACTTAATTGTTCCAAAGATTTCAGGTTTATATTGAACCTAATAGTTAGTTTCTATTAATTTTTTTTGGCTGAGCCACTAAGCATAGTGAAAAGAAACAATAACCTAATTATTCTCAAACTGCAATGAAATATTTTAAAAATCAGACAGAATTTAAACAAAATGCTGTCTTTATTCCTTCATTGAAGAATACAGTGTTAGTGTGCATTCCCCTCCCCCTGGAAACGTCTTGAATACTGGTAGTCCTTGGTTTATGACCACAATTGGGACCAGAATTTCCATCAATGAGTTATGCGATTGTTAAATGAGTCATCACATGATTGTTCCTGAATGTATGACCTTTCTGCTATTGTTTATTAAGCAAGTTTGGCTTCCCCTAATGACTTGTCTCTTGGAAGCTAGCTGGGAAGGTTGCAAATGGCAATCACATTTCCCTGGGAATCTGCAGCTATTGTGAATACACATTGATTACCAAGTACCCAAAGTGCAATCATGTGAGGATGCTGCACCAGTTGTAAGCATCAGGACCAATCGTAAGATACTTTTTTCCATACCATAGTAACTTTGAATGAAGACTACCTGTATGGCAGTTAAGGATAAATTCCTAGTATTTACTAAAAACAAATATTATTCTGTTGTAAACATATTTCTTTCAGTTTAACAATGTAACATAATATTTTCAGCCAGTACATTTTCATTGAACATTATAAAATTTAACACAGAGGTAATGCTTTATTGTTGCTTGTTTTGTTGACCTTTTACGTCTTGTGTTGGTGACATATTGGTCCTCTCTCTGTCCAGTGATATGGTACCTTAATGCTAGGATGGAAGGGGTCAGATAATGAAAGTCTCTGGTACATTAACTTTCAATTTCATGAATGTCTGAATCAATCTGGAAGATAAATAACGGGCATATTCTTCCTTGTACATATTAACATTTTATAAGATGGTTATATTCTCTGTTGTATTACTTAACAGTGGGCTGTATGTTATGATAGCAAAATGAAATTGTACATCTTTGACAAGGATGATTGCATAATAGCTTGTAACTTCTAAGAAAGATTGTCAGAAACTGAGCTTACTGAGTAAAATATTCTAAATGCTCACCTCATTTTGCCTAATGTAAGTGAAGATTAATCTTGCCTTTTGATGTTTACTTTGAAATTTTGGCTGGCCTAAGAGACTGAATTGTTATGGCAACATTCTCTATATAGCTTATGCAAATACGATAAATATATAAAAAAAAATTAGGACAAGAAGATAGTAGCTGGACTATCTCCTTGTCCTAATTAGTGAAAAGAAGCAAAAACCGGTGAAATAAGATCGCAAAAACTGTGAAGTCTTTTAATACCACCTATCACTTTTATGGCTCAGTGATAATGTCAATATTCCAGGAAACAAACTCCAACTCACAAAACTCTGAGACAGGCATTTTCTGAAACTTCCATTTTATTAAAGTTGTCATACTGGCACATCTGGGAAAATCTCAGAGTTCTGTACCCCTCAGTCCATCACATGGCCCAATAACCATCCCTCCCAGCTTGAGACATCCTCTAACCTCTCCTTGTCCAGGTGCAGGATGACATGACCTTGACTGTAAAGAAGAATGCTATTATGTGTAATTACATACACTCACAGAAATCCCCCCTTCAAAATTCCCAGGAATGTGGCAGCATGGAAGTTTCTGATGCTGATATGGCTTCAGCAAAGCTGACAGACAACTTCATATTTTTCTTGATACCCCAACTGAAAACAGACATCTAACACAATCTTCCTTAGCTTTGTGCTCTCCAAATATACATGTGTGTGTGTGTGGGGGGGGGGAATGATTCTAATAAATCGTTCATCCAGACAAATTACATTGTAAGCCTACACAACTTTCCGTTTTGCTCACTATTCAGGAATCAGAATTTTGGCCTCTGACTTTGCCCAGCTTCTTTTAATGACATCCCCTCAGTGTTGCTCTTAGCTGTTGTGCAGATCTCTTAGAAAAAGAAGGACGTTACAGGAAACTCTGCATAAAAATCCAAGGAAATCTTGAAGGAGAAAAAGTAATACTTTTCTGACCAAGCCAGATCTGAGATATACTTACTTATCACCTTATCCCTTTTTAAAAATAATGTCTGCTTTGCAGTGTCATCTCATAATGTACTGGACACACCAATTCTTCTTTTTTTTTTTGCTGTAATGAGTTCCATTGTTGACCCTCCTACATTTTATTCCTTGAGCCGTCTCTCTCCCTTCTCCAAATTCATAAGCTCCTAGTGGGTGTCCAAATCATAAATCCTTCCTTCTTTATTTAAATAGAGCTAACGGGGTGGATAATTTGTAGTTCCTCTGATCTTCTCTCCTTTCCTATTTCTTTATTACATCTCCATTCTCTTACCAACCTTCTTATTATTTATTATTTCCTCTATGGAAAAGTGTCGCCAACTAATCGTACAGTTTCTTCACAGTCTGTCTTGGGTATTTTTATAGGTAATTGAAAATACTGATTTTGAAATAATAGAATTCTGTAGTTGGAAGGGACAACCAATGTTGTCCAGTGCAATCCAGTGTAATGGCACATAAAACCAGTTAAACCACTTTTGAGAGATCTCTCTCCAGTCTCTTCTTAAAAACCTGCAGAGGTGAAGAACTTTTAATCTTTAATGGTAAATTGTTCCATTGCTGTACAGATATTATTGTCAGGGATTTTCTTCTTATATTTAAGTGAAATCTGTGTAGTTGCAACACGTATCCAATATTCTCATCCTTGTTTCTATGGCAATGGATAATACGTTCTGACCATCTTTCCTATCGCATCCTTTTATGCATCTGAACACTGATGTCTTGTCTCCCTTCAGTCTTCTTTTCCCTGAACTGAACATCTCAGGTTCCTTCAGCCTGATCTCTAGTCTTTTTAGCACTTTTGTTGCCCTCTTCTGGACCTGTTTCATCTTGTCACTATCCATCTAGAAATCTGATGTGCCGAATTACACATTATACTTCAGGTGTACTCTCACCAGAGGGAATCAGAGATCTTTACGTGTTTAATGCAGAACGTCTTGTAATTCTTTTTGTGATTGCCTCACATATTTCTGACTCTTTTTGAATTTCTTGCATGACGTCACCCAAGTCTTTATGTAGTGTCTTTTGAACCATGAATTCCCTGCATTGTGTACGTTTTTCTTCCTAAACGTAATGCACCTGCTATTTAAGACATCACTTAGGGACTGACTTGGCAGCAAAGCATGTGAGAAGAATCTAGACAATCTAGACAACCTAGAAGACAACCAAATATGTATATAGTGAATACAAAAGGGGGAAATAACCCAATGCAAACTTGGAGTGTATTAACTGAATAATTACATCCAGATTGTAGGACTTAAGTTGGTCTTTATTTTGGTCAGAATGCCAGTACGGCTAGATGCAATTAGGAATTACCTTCTTTTCAGATCTGTTTGAACAGCCTAGTTCAGCCTACTAACCAGATGTGAACAGCTTATACTTTTTAGATCAGCCATATTCAAATGATTCTATACTTTAAATCATATTGATAAAACTGTGATTAACAAAAAAAACTTTTAAGTTACATAGCAACATTTTGGGACCAATAAGTAATTGCTGATGACAATTAGGGGAATAAAATTTTACTGAGAATTTTCAATATGGAGTTAAAATGTTGCCCAGTGGAGCATTAGAAACATTTATTTCTCAGGATTTTTTGTTGCAGTCTTACATTGGTAAGAATGCCAGAATATATACCAGCCTTTCCTAACCATTTTACTCGGAGAAATCCTCGAAATAGTTTCAAGTTCAATAATACAATTGCATATAAAGTATTATACCTATAACTCAAGGTATGTTAGCATGATTAGTAAGTTGAATTGGGAACACAGTTTGAGAAAAGTTGATCTACACCTTAAACATAAGGTCTTATTCAGCATTAGCTTTAGATATGAGGCTTTCTACAACCAGTCACTATCCACTCTCCATTACAGATAGTCCCTGACTTATGACTGGCCATTTTCTGAAGTTATAATGGACCTCCCTAAAGGTCTTACAACCTGGAATGGAAGTTCTGATGACTGCCATCGCCCTCATAGTCACTTGATCACATTTTGGGTGTTTGGTAACCAGCTGTAATTACAGCGTCCCATGGTCAAGCAATTTATGAATTTTTTGCAGAAAATCAGCCCATTATAGACACTGGATTCATTTAATGATTTCTGTATTTACTTAATGACCATCGTGGTACACTTAATGACTGTTGCAAAAAGTCATTAAGTTGGCCACCATCACATCTGACCTGCTTAACAACTGGCATGACTTACAACTGTAATTCCAGGATTAGTTATAGTCATAAGTCAAGGACTGTAAATTTTATAAATAGAACATTGCAGCATCTGTTGAACAATATTGCAACAACCATGTTTCTAGAAGAATGTATCAAAAAACATATTTTATGTTCCAAAGTGAGACAATTAATTGCCTTGCAAGATCTTGCTTCTGTTCTGGTATAGATTTTACTGTTTCCTGATGAGGTTTAAATCACTGATCTAAATTCTACCATCGCCCCTCAGGTATTGAAGGATATCCAGCAGAGTTTAAGGTGGATACAATAACAGAACAAAAAGGGTTGCAATCCTTTCTTAGAGTTAGGAATTCCCTCTCATTTGGGATACCTTAAAGTAAAAGAAAAATTGAACCCTCAGCATAGAAATGGGGTGCTTTTCAGCTATACTTTGCTAACTGTTGGGCTGCAATATCATCTTTCTTACATTCCCGATTCTTTCTACAGATTAGATGACAAAAATGATCAAGTGTTAGAAATCTTTCACAGATGAAACCTGTCAACCAGTGCAAGGTTGCAGCTGTGCTACTATAATTGTTTATATCCTAGTGATGATTTTTATTTTATTTTTTCTTAGTGAAGTACATGTGTTGTATCTTGAATAAGATAATCAAACTTTAGTCCCATGACTAAACTGGGATATAACCATAGCTGATTGTGTCTGGAACCAGCCTTTGATTTCTTCTTCTGTAAAGAAGCAGATATTCACTACATTTTCCTTCACAAGTTTTTTATTAAATATATAATCTGCCCATGCACCTACTAGGCTCCAGGAAATTATGCCATTAAAGCTATAGTTTGAAACCTGTTATTAAAACAGGGAGGAGAAAAAAAATATCATATGCAGAGTAAAACCTGGGTGAATAATTAAAATGAGATAATTTTGAATTCACTACAACTACTCAGTTTGGCAAATAATTTCTTAATGTGCACCAGCATAAGGTATATTTAAAATATGATATACATGTGCAGTATATGTGCACATATAATAAAAGGATATACTAAAGGTTATAATATTTGTGTAGTTTATGTTACTGTGTTCTTCTTGCTTCAGATTCTTTATTCAGCTGCCCAGAGTCATTCTGGAATCAGGGGAACTCCAACTCTAATAAATAAATGATAAAAAATGGAATGCAGTATGTTCATGGAAAGGTACATTCATAAATCATTATTTTCCCTCTTTCCTACTAACATTATTGTATATTTAGTGGTAGTATTTCCATTTAGGAACTCAAACTAGATTTGATTTCCTACGTTGATGTCTCCTATTGCTGTTATTTACAATAATTACAACTCTCAGATGCCAAGTTATATTCTATAATAACTTCTGATGGGTTTTGAAAACATAGATAAAAAAGATAGGTTATAAATAAGTAAATAAATAAAAAATAATGTGCACATGTGTGCACATACCCTTTTATTTTCTCCAAGTTATTCTCAAGGTTTTTTATTTCTCTGTATATTTTGTTAACTACAATTGTTAAATTATGACTAAAGTAAGTAATATTGTGGGATTATGGCTGTTATTTAATTTATATTTTTGTTTTCTTTCCCAAGATCAATTAGTGTTTTTCCTTTGTGTAGATTTTCTTCATAATCTGAATAGACTTACTGTTTTTGAGTAGATTAGAAATAATATTAGATAATAATTTAATTTATTATTAAGTATATAATTACATAATGTACAACATTATATGATATATATAATTGATATTTTAAATTCTGGGGGGCTAGACCACTAGATATAAGAAAGATCATTGAAACTCTACTTGAAGGACAAAACAATTTTGTTTGAAAATGTTGCTTTCTAAAACTGAAGTAACAGTTTCTTAAAATCTAATGTAACCACATACTATAGTCATCAAAATGCTGTCGTTTTTGCTAATGGAAAATAAAAAAACATTCATTATAGTTCTATTATAATAGCAACATTTATTTAAAAACCCTCTGGATGCAATATGATAAGCATGAGATTGATGAATCTGAATGAATAGATTGCTTAATATGCTGGGAATTTGGCCAGTGTTCAGCATCAACCTAGAAATTGGAGTTGATTTCTTATTATTGGGAGGTCTTTCATAGCACATCTTGTAACCAATCCAAGATGTATGTGTTGCCTTCCAAAGATTTCTTTTTTAAGCCCAAAAAATTGCAAATCTCAAAAGACAAGTATTAAATGAGATTTTAAAGAAAATGGCCAGAAGTACACATGTAACAGGGTTATTCACTTCAAGAATCACCTTATGATGGTAGTAACTGAGTCAGTCTGCTGTGCATCTTAGAAACTAATTATATGTCAGATTTTTAGTTCACATTTTTAGCATTATTTATGATTCTGTAAGAGAATTCCACATATTCTGAGGGTGGATGGAATCTCATTTCATTAGTCCATTCTTTTGAATTTTGGTGTTTCAGAAATGCAATATTTATAAAGAAAAGGTTATTAGAGGTTACAGTTATATGATTAACCTTAATGTTATACAGTTAATCTGATTATTGTTAGTTGTTTCTGCTGAAAGAAAGAAGGAATTTTAATCATGTGCATGTACACACACACACACACACACCTGCCTGCCATCCAGCTTGCCTGCAAGAAAAATCAACATGATCCAACTGGTTATAAGCTGACATCTGCCATGATGTCATCTCAATCAGTTTTCCCTATATCAACTCTATTTCTGAAAGTGTAAAATAAGATGCACAAATTGAATAATATTTATATGATAAAAGCAGGCAATATTAAAATTGGAAGAGATAGGAATATTTTTTAATCTGCTTGTATCAGGTAAATAGATTCCAATTCTGTCTGAAGTAAAGTCCTGACAGCCACCAATGAAAAAAAACAATAATGGAAGGGAATACTTTTTCTTTTGTTGTCATAATTACTACAGAGTCCTTCAGGTGGCCTCCAGCTGCTTCTGTGACTCCAGCCTCACACTATACAAGGGGTCTCAGAAGAGTCTCTAATATAAGACCCTCAAAAAGCATAATTCTGGGATTTATTTGCAATCCCAAAATATTTGGAGGTTTTGGAAATTGGGAAAGATGTTCTATGGAAGTTATTCAAATCAAGGATTTTGGTCATCTGTTCCTCCCAGGAAGCCATCAGTTGCTAGCTGAATCACCAGTCATATTTGACAGTATCTTTTAAAGCAGTGTTTTTCTAACTTGGCAACTTTAAAATGTGTAGACTTCAACTTCAGAATTCCCCAGCCAGCATGTGAGCTTGTAGTCTTCACATTTTAAGGTTGCCAAGTTTGAAAAAAAACAGTTTTAAATTGATTCTTAAATCAAAATGCTTCTTTATAATGGGAACAATCTTTAAAAAATTTAAAAGTATTGGACCAATATGGGACAATCTTAAATACTTAAATACTTATGTCAGAGGTCTTGAAATTGGCAATTTTAAGACTTGTGGAAATTCTGGGAGTTGAAATCCACAAGTCTTAAAGTTGCCAAGTGTGGGGACCCCTGACTTAGCTGAATAATCATTCAAGTCACCAGTGGGTTTTAACCAGGGGTGGGTTTCTACCGGTTCTGTCCACCTCTGTAGAACCAGTATCTCTGAAGAGCAGCAGACATAGAACCGGTTCCATGTCTGATGCTGTTTTTGCCCACCCACCCACCTGGGCTCTTACCTGATCTTTATTTCCTGATTTTTCAAATTCAGCTGCTGAACAAGGCACAGCTGCAGTTAGAAAAGCAGGGCTGTTTCAAAGGCTGCTTCTCTGCAGGCAGCTGCTGATGACAATTTACAGGTGCGTGGCTCGCAGCCTGCAGGGAAGCTGGTAAATCCCGAACCGCTAGTTAATTCTGTCATGTCCCACCCCTGGTTTTAACACTTCAGTTTTTAAACAGAAATTTGCTCTTGTTTGGAATTAGTTCCAGCTAGCCTATATTCTTTGTAGTGGATAAAACTTTTTCTTTTTCTTCTTACTACTTGTACCATTGTCTTGCACCCAATCTAATGGGTCACCTTATTATTGAGAATACTTCGTCCCATGGAAATCAAAGTGAGACAACTTGCTGCAGCCAACTTACCATGGCCAGTTCATCACAGTCAGCTCACCACAGCCAACTCACTGTGAGACAAATCACTGTGGGACAATTCAATTTTATTATTTAAAATCATTTTTAAAATATATTAATTTTTGTCATTCCCATTTCATTTTGTCCCTACAATGGCTTTTTAAAAGATGATTCTGGTCACAATTTCTTTGATATTAACGTTACTCTTATCCTGTGGTGAGTTGTTCCACAATGAATTGGCCATTGCAAGTTGTCATGTAGAAGTTGCCCGCATGAGTTATCGTAGACCTTATAGGAATGAGGGGAGATCTGATCTGGAGTTGACTTCTCATGTTTGTTACTTGTGAGGAATAGCCTCACCCCATCAAACCATCACTTTAACATTTCATGCAGTTTGCTCCTGTATCTCTAGATTTGAAACATTCGAGGAAACAGTAATGTTTAGCAATTAGATCTACATACTATGGATTACGGCTGACTTCCCTTATCAAACTGAAAGGATAGCTAATACCATTATTTGTGACTGATGGCATTTTGCAGAGCCAAGAATTCAAACTTCTGGAAACAATTGTCTGTAATGAATTTCATCTATTAACATTTAAACTGCTGAGTATAGCAAGTTGTTGCTTACATGGCATATATTTGTAAAATTTCAAAATCTATATTTAACATTTATCAATATTATTAATAATGTAAAAATATAGAGTTACAAAATACATTCTAGCTGTTCAGCCATGCCATCCCTACAGGAGAGGGGAGGGTTAAAAAATAAATTGTGTCAGTGCAATGGAATTCCTGCCACTTTTATACATGTGTCACTGACTTTTATACAAATGTGCAAGGCTTCAATTGTACTCCATGACTGCTATCCTGATTTTTTTATAGTTCTCCATTCTCCAGGATGTTTGATGTTCTTATTGCAAAAAAATATACAATCAAAGTATACAATGGTAACTGCATAATTCTTTTTAATATTATATACATTTATATAATGTGAATAGGATGGAAGAAAAAATGCACCATCAGGTATATATTAAGAATCTGTGAAAAGTAATTTTGATGTCTTATTTGTTTCATGCCATAAATAGGCTTGGCATCCGGCCATCCAAACTTGCCCTTTAATTAAGGTAAGTTTAATTGATAAGAAAACAGCATTGACTCACTTTGTTAGAGACTCTACTTGACTGTATTAATGTATCAGTTAATTGAGATAGTTAACATAAATGAGGCCATCAACAAATAGCATGAAAGTGAACAAAGCAGTACATATGGCAAGAAAATGATCAGTGACTGAAGAAGTAATTTTTTCAGGCATTATTGTTTCATTTAATAAAACTCAGAACTTTTGTCTTCTGCTGTTTGACTTGGTCTTTGTATGTAAACAATACTGCTTTTAAAATAAACGGCATTTTATTGCATCAAATGCTAAATATATTACATTGATTTTATAGAAGTATATAAGCAATAGTTACATTAAGTGTTCATATTGTAAGACATTCTTGAGAGAAACTATAAAAGTATAGTGATGGAAGGTAAATTAAAAGTAATAAGGAAACAAACTTCCGGTTTGAAGGGCTTCGGCGACAGACAGAAATCTGCGATAGTGCGTGGTTTCTGTCTGGGCTCGCCGCTGGAGCACCCCGAGCCGGCTGGTTTCGGGGCTAAGCTCCCCCTGAAGAGGGGGGAGATCACCAGCAGGGTCGAGGAGAGCCACATCTCTCCTCCTCAGCTGGCCATTAGTCCATTTCTTGAAGGCGGTTGCAGCCGTGGTCAGAAATGGCCACCACAAAGGAGAACTCGACCAGAAAAGAATGTGCAGGAGGAAGATAAGAAGTGAAAGTTTTGGCTGACTGGGTTAAATTGTAAAAGGAACAACCAAGGTACCCTGGAATTTAAACTTACAAAAAATAACATCGCGCCCAAAGAAGAGTTGGAAGCAGCGAAGGAAAGTGAAAAGGGAAAGGTTTGCCTTTTTTTTTTTTCTCTTTCTCCTTCCCTATACTGACACCTTAGAGACTTAAATAAGAAATCAGAAAAATCCACTTTGACATCAATAGGCAATTAAGCTGAAAATAAAACAAAATGCCAAAGGGATAATAAAGATTTCTGGACATTAAAAACTTTCTTTTTCATAAGCAGGAAGGGAGAGAAAAAGAATAAGGGCAGGATCTGGAAGAGGGAGGAGACTGCCTGGAATTAAAAAGAATCTAAAGTAAAACTTCAACAAGACTTCTAAAAGATACATTTTAACTGAAACTTTGCAACTGAATGGTAACCCCAGGAAGAGAAAGTGAAAAAAAGAGCAAAAAACAAACAGCTTGCGTGTATTTGGATTATTTGGTGATCTTTGGATTTTTGGTTATTATATTTGAATGACTAAAATCAATCGGGTGGTTGTTTAAAAATTTATACAATGGCACCACTTCTGGATGAATTGAAAATGGAACTTAAAAAGTACAAAGAAGATGCACAAGAAGGGAAGGGTTCTTTTGGCTTCGTTTTTCAATTCTTAGAAATGGAGATTTGGAACTACAAGAAACAACAAGAAAAGGCTGCAAACAAGAAGACTGGGACAAAGAAGAAGCCATCTTTAATGAATGAGTAATTCTATGTGGGGAAGAAAAAGGAAATGGGGGGAAAGAGAATGGAGAATTTAAGAGTTAAAAAAACAACCAAAGAAAAGAAAAATAATTCAAAAAATAAGTATAATACTGGAAAGCAACAGAAGAGAGGAATACAGAAGAGAGTAATAGAGGTAAAGAGACAAGGGGGTAAAAAGGGGGGAGAGAAGAAGAGAGGGAAGAAGGAAAGGAAAAGAAGTTGCAAAGGACCGGAGCAAGATATAGAGAAACAGGACCTATTTAGAGATAATGGGTGAAAATCTAACTGAAAAAGGGATTCTGTAAAGGTACCTAAGATTGTATTGTTATATTAGTAATAGAAATAACTTTAGAAAATTGGAAACAACGTATGATTAAAATGAGGGATAAAATAGTGTAATTTAGTGAAATGTTTGTGAATAAAATAAGTGAAATAAAATAAATGAGAAAATTGAATTAGGAAGGAACAGGAACATTTTAATTAGTTAATGTTTTATAAAATATAAGTGAAGGGGGGGAATTAACTATGGAAAGCTTATAATTGTTCCCATAGAAGTATGATATTTAATTGAAAAGTAATGTTAAAGATGTTAAGACTTTAATGAATATTAATATTAATGATAGAATTGAATTGGAATGGAATGTTGTTTTAATTATATATTAAATTTAATTTATATTTTTTTTCTTTTTTTTAAGAATACAGTGTGTATTTTAAGAATGTATCAAGCAGAATCCGAATGGAAGTTATGTATTATATTGAATGTTACAACTTTAGGGAAAAGATATAAAGGCGTCATACTCCAGTCAGTAACTACAGGAGAAATTTTGTTTAATGAGAAAAGATAATAGATAATTGAAACAGGACAGACAAAAAATATAAATACAGTGATTTGAATTCAGAGGAGATAATTAAATTAAAATTGAGAAAATGAAAAGAGGAGAGAAGCTAAGCAGAAAATGTAAAATAATAATAAGATATGGAATAGAATATAAAAATGAGCATGAACCTGAATTTGTGTCTGTACAAAGAAATGTAACCCGGGATTATGCTGCTTTCAAAAAAAGATGTTTTATTTGTATTTTTTTTCTCTTTGTGAAAACTCAAATAAAATTTACCCCCCCACCCCTCCCACCCCAAAAAAAGTAATAAGCAGGAAACTCATTTGGATTGAATTAATAATGACAGTAATCCTGGGAAAAGCTAACTACAGTTCTTTCCTCATGTTAGATTTCTATAATTGTTTTAAACCAGAATTTCTGTCAGCCTTATAGTACAACCAATGTTTACAGACTGTGGTCCAACAACTAGAAAGAACCTGGCTAAGAAATTTAATCTTTCAGTTTTCCTGATGTCAAAGAAAGTTTAAACTTGTCAAGAAAGACCATCAAACCGAAGACTGCAACCATCTATGACTGCATCATTGTAGACAACAAATATTATTCACTTTTGGTGGAAATGTAGGATTGTTCTTTTGCTATATATAATAGGTTTATTTTCTTCCATAGGGAAATCACAAGAATAGTAGTCATATCTGAATTTCAAACCAAGGTATGTAAAATCTTAAAAGTTCCATAAATTGCTTATAGAAAGCTAGCTAGTTTTAACATCAAACATGTGTCTGGTCAGTGTATGTATGTGTATGTGCAATTGTTCAAGTGAACAGATGTACATACAACAGGTTCTCTGCAGGGGAGAGATTGAAAAAAAAAAAAGACAAGATGTGGGTTGCAGTTATGTGATCAATCAGATAACTTGATGATAAAATAAAAATAATAATAAATAAATAATAAATAAATAATAAATAATTATAATAAATAATGGCCGCATTTGCACCAAATAGTATCCCAAAAGAGAGACCTTGCCCTAAAGAAATGCATGCAGAAACATAAGCATTGCACAACACTAGAGTATTCAGCTTAATGTTACTCAATGATTCTAGCTATCACTTCTTAAAATTTCTGTTTTTGCTCTCATTTTATTCTCTATGCAAGGGCTTCAAAACCAATAACTTGAAATGGGAAGAGCTGAGCTGAAATTCAAGCCAGTTTTATGGAAAGTTGTGTGTTAGTTTCCATGTATAAAATATTTTACACCTATTGTTTTATTCATTGTCAAAGACAAAACCCTTTCAGACTCCTATCTCTCAGGGTCTACTATCCGTAGCTAGAGACACACAGTGGTTCAAGGCAAACTACTCAAGAGAAGTAGAATTAAGGAAGAAGCTATTTGGCAGCAAATAGTTCAGTCAATTTAGTCTACCTATCTGTCTCTGTAGACACAGGTTCTTAAAGACCAAAGTTAATGCAAATTTTAGAGTACTACGTTTTGCAACAACTTACTGCAAAATCTGTTTTGCTGTTTGGTATGTGGAACCCTCCCCATTATTTAAAGGTTGAAACTTATGTTATATGCTGCAGTGTGTCTACAGGAGATTTCTGCTGTTGTCAGAATAACAAAAATAGCATTGTGGAATCATGCCTCGGGTTCTGACCTTTTGTATGTGTGTATGACACACTTGCGAAAAGGTCAGGGCTCATTTCAGAAACCATTGGCACAGTTTCTATTACTCTGCTTTCCCCTTGCCCCTCCCACAGGTATTGGTTGGATTTGTGGATTGCTCGTGATGGTTAAAAATGATCTTCAAATAGCACATAGATACTGTTCTCATACACGCTGCTAAGAGTGTCCAGGAAATGAGTATGACTCCTCCTACTGATGTCATAGAGCTGGGTCTGCCACTATAAAACCAATCAGCCGTAGCTGCTCACCATCTTTTTGACTCAGCTCTTGACTTAGAGCTTAGTCTCCAGAAGATAATCTGAGCTTCGCAGGAGTTTAAAAGAGTTTACCTGTTATTTGATAAGGGTTTCTTTTCCTGCTTGTTTCTGCTGCTCCTGGGGCTCTGGTTGAGAAAAGGTTCCAGGAGGTGGGGGGATCTGTTCTCCGGCAGCATCGAGGCTTCAGCGCTGCCTGCAAGCTGCAGCTACAGGGAGAGTTCTCACGAGCCTCCCACGCAGCCGAAGGTCAGAAAGTGCTGCCAGGCTGCTGCTCTTCTTCCCACTTCACATCTGACTCCGGGAATCGAATTTCACCGCTTCGCAGCTGTTCAGGCTAGAGCGAAGCAGCTTGGGGCCAGCAGGACCTATTGAGCTGTGAGAGCATTGAGGCTGTTCCTGAGCTGCTGCACATGGCAGGCAACCATTTGGGAGTAGGTTTCTTTTTCGTTTTCTCCTTGGTGAATACGGACTGGGTCTCACAGCCTTAGAGCTCATTTGGCTCTCGCTACAGACTGCACTTAAAGTGGGGAAGCTCTCAGCACCCCCCTGTGTCTGTCCTGTTAGCGTAATGGAGAAGGAAGCCTGACATGCAGCCTCCATGGAGCCAGAAGAACTTTGTGATCCTCCAGCCCCTGTTAAGACAAGGAAAAGACAAAGGCGTTCTACAAACAGAGAAGTGGCTGCTAAAATCAAAGCCAAAGCCCTAGCTCCTAAAAAGACTTCCAAATCAGAGTTTAGGGCTGAGAAGAGAAGACATGCTGCTTTGGAAAAGCAGTTTGAAAAGACATTGGTGCAGATGAGAGATCCGATTCATCAGTCCTGCCCTGATACCTCTGCAAGGGTGGGGAGAAGTGGCCTCTACCTCTGCTAGTCACCTTTTAGATTGGTCTCCTGAGAGGGTGGATGGGGGGCATATGCCCAAAGACTTGAGTAAGAAGGGTCCTTCTTCTAGACAGGCATCCTGGGGTCCAGGGCCTTCCCTTCCATTGGGTCACTGGGTACAAGCAGGTCACAGGCCTATGCCAACAGCTACTTATACTCCTATGACTGCTGGTATGCATCCCTCAGAACCCCCTTCAAGCCATTGCCATGATGACATCAAGGGTATGGTGGCTGTCTCCATCAGACAAGGTATAACTGAGGGGTTTCAGCAACTCCTTCTCCCTCAAGGAGGTCAGTCCTTGTTGTCTTCCTTTCCCCAAAGGGTGGCTCCTTCTTTCAGAGTTTTCCCTAGCCATCGGCCAGCTCATTCTGATTGGGGGGAGGAGGAGGAAGAAGATTATACTAACCCTTCTGATCACAGTCGCTACTCTCTGAGGAGGAAGAGGGTGAGATTGTTGATCACAGTATGTTTGAGGAGGAAGAATTTAAAGTTGATCAGCCTTCCTCTACTGGGGTTTTCAAACCTTCCCTTTTCAAACCTTTCTTACACAAAGCCTTGGTTACAGCACAATTGACAGCTGAGAAAGTGGCCCCTGAGCCTCAGATGACCCCTTCAGGCCACAGTGATTCTCTGTTCATAAAACCAGTGATTCACACTGAGATTCTCCCTTCTCCCACCATATTCCTGTATCTGGTTAGGGAACAGGGTATCTCCCCAGGGGCAGTACCACGGCCTTCATCGTATGATAGGCGGTTTTGCAATGTGGGAGTGGCCTTGGCCAACGCCCTCATTGTCCCTACAGTAGATGCCCTGGTGGTGGCCTCTTTCTCCTCATTGGGCACACCTACTGAGCCTGAGGATGTGCTTAAGGTAGAGGATAAGAGGTCTGAACAAACCCTCAGACGCACTTACCAGGCTGCAGCATGGGCTATCAGGGCATCTACAGCTGCCTCTTTTTTCATGAGGTCCTCATTGCAATGGCTCCATCAGCTTCAAGAAAGACTCCCAGCCACTGATTCCAGGGCTCACCAGGATCTTAACAAAATAATTGCGGCTGCAGAATTTATGGCTGATGTGACCTTAGACTCAGCCAAATTCGCCTCCAGGGCTATGGCTTCCTCTGTGGCAGCCAGGCAACTCCTTTGGCTTCGGAACTGGTAGTCGGATGCGAGGTGCAAATGGAAGTTGGCATCGGTCCCCTGCTCAGGGGATAAACTGTTTGGGGAGGCTCTGGAGCCTTACTTGGTCGAAACCATGGACAAGAGAAAGTTTCTCTCTATGGCAGGGAAGAGGTCAGAATATTGTCCCAGTCTGTACTATCGACCAGCCACGTTCAGATCTGAATCCGCATCGCGATTCTCTAGAGGCCAGAGATCATTCCCTCAACACCAAGACCAACATCCTGAGGCTTCAGGCAGGCAACAACAGGCCTCAGGTAAATGGCCCTTTCAAGGGGGAGGAGGTCATTCGTTCCATTGCTCGAAGTAAAGAGGTGGTTGCCCCCGAATTGGACACTGTTTGGCCTTTTTCACCTCAATGGGAGGAGTCAACTTCAGACGCCTGGGTAATGGAAATGGTATGGTTTGGCCTGCAGCTTGAGTTTATATCTCCACCCCCATGATTTTTTGTTCGATGCCCTATGTCGAGGGACAGATCTCGATGGGACCTTGTGGAATCGGCCATTCATCACCTGGCCAAAATTAGGGCCATTGAGCCCGTTCCGACAAAGACTGGGTTTCTATTCTCGACTCTTCATCATCTCGAAGGCTTTGGGCGGGGTGGAGGGCCATCCTTGACCTTAAATAGCTAAACAGGCTTATTCCATACAGGCACTTTAAAATGCAAACTCTGCATTCCATTTTAGAGAGTGTACAAGAGGGCAACCTCCTTTCCTCCACTGATCTCATGAAGGCTTACCTCCATATACCTATTTAGCCTCATCACTGCCAGTTTCTCCGTTTCTGTTACCAGAATGTCCACTTCCAGTACCGGACCCTTCGATTTGGTCTTTCATTGGTGCCCAGGGTCTTCACAAAGGTTCTGGCAGCTCTGGCGGTGTCACTGAGGGCTGTTCCGGTGAGGGTCCAGTGCTATCTGGAAAATATCCTGATTCAGTCGCAGTCCATCAATTCAGCCCATCAAGATCTTCGCATCACGGTACAGTGCCTGTGAGACCATGGCTTCTCAATCAACTTCAAGAAAAGCCACCTCCCCTATGACCAGGCCAAAGCATCTCGGGCCGATCATTGATACTTCCCGCTGCCAAGTTTTCATCTCCCCAGAATGTGGGGAGAGCCTCAACGCCCTTACTATCCAGATCAGAAGGCAATGCACCGTTCCACTGTCTCTCCTGTCTCAGCTCCTGGGGAAGATGATCTCCTGCATTGGCATTATCCCATGGGCCTGCCTTCATGCACAAGTGCTTCAGTGGTTCCTGCTGCCATTCCAAAGGGCAGGCACCAGTCATTCATCAATCAGAATGCAGGTTCCACCTCAGGTTCTTTGTTCCTTCAGGTGGTGGCAGTCCCAGGCAGTAGGGTGGGGCTTTCCCTTCAGGGAACCAAACAGGGTCCTACTCACCATGGATGCCAGCCTGCAGGGCTGGGGAGCCCATCTAGAAGGTGAGATAGCATATAAGGAATCACCTTATATGTCAGGAATTTGAGACTAGCGGTTCTTATAGGCTTGAACGGGCCAGTTGTAAGTGCGGTTAACACCTTGTTGAGCTCCCAAGTAGGATAGCGGTGAATTACAGGAGATCGTAAGTTTGCAGCACCCTTAAGAAAGCTGCGGACATGTGGATGGTGTGCGATGGAATGAAGCTCACCCCAGGATATCACCGAGGCTAAGGCCGCCACCTGTCTGCGTAAAGTATTTGGAAATAGGCCCTTGGTTAACCCCTCCTGTAAAAAGTCCAATAATTGTCCTATTGATGGGGCAGTTGGGTCGATCTTAGGCCCCCAGCACCAGACACAGAAAGCGGATCATGTGGCCTCATATATATGATTTGTAGAGGACTGTCTGGATGCTTGTAGGGTGGCAATTGCATCCTCTGAAATCTGTTGGATCCTTAAATGGTTCCGCTCAACCTCCACATGGCTAGGCTAAGCCATTGTGGGTCTGGGTGAAGTACCGGCCCTTGCGAGAGGGAAACCCTCGATGGTGGAATTTTCCAAGGTCATTCTCTTGACAGGTCCTGTAAGTCCACGAACCATGTTCGCCTGGGCCAGTAAGGGGCGACCAATATCAGTTCCGCTTGTTCCTCCAATAACTTCTGGATCAACCTGGGTATTACAGGAAGTGGAGGAAATGCATATAGAAGTCCGGGAGGCCACTGACATCGCAGAGCATTGACAGCCTCCGCCCCCTGAGTCGGATACCTTGAAATATACTGGGGCAATTGGGCATTGAGGGGAGAGGCAAATAGATCGATCACCAATTGCCCAAACCTCCACACTGCTTCCTGGAAGAGAGACGGGTGTTGGCACCACTCTGCCTGATCTATTGTGGCCCTGCTGAGCCAGTCCGCTTGTGTGTTTAAGGGCCCTGCCCATGTGCTCTGCCTTGAGCGACAACAGATTGGCCTTGGCCCACTTGAACAACTTGGCCGTCTCTAGCATCAGAAGTTTGGAGTGGGTACCCCCCTGTCTGTTTACGTAGGCCTTGGTTGTGATATTGTCTGTCAAGACCAGAACGTGGCGTGATTGGAAAAGGGGTAGAAAACTGCATAACTGAACTGCTCGCAGCTCCAACAGGTTGATGCTCTGTGATTGTTCAGAAATAGTCCAACTTCCCTGTGAAGTGTGGGATTGGAAGTGAGCTCCCCATCCTACCAGGCTGGCATCGGTTGTGATCGTTGCCCTGCAAGGTTCCTGGAAAGGACGCCCCTTGTTTATCATGTTTTCCAACCACCAGTGGAGACATCAGAGAACATTGTGCGGTATCTTTATCTGGACGTTGGAAGTGGCTCTTCTGGATCGCTAGAAAGGTAACAGGAACCATTGCAGATCTCTAGAATGGAATCGAGCCCAAGGCACAATGGAAATACAAGAAATCAGTTTCCCTAACAGTTGAGACAGAACTGCCAGGGAAACCCTCTTTAAGGCTCTGATCTCTCTGGCCAAAGACTGGATGCTATTCAACCTGTCCTGAGAGTGAAAAACCTTGCCCTCCATGGTATCTATCACTGCCCCTAAATGAACTAACCTAGTTGAAGGGATCAAATGGCTTTTATCCCAATTTATGGAAAAGCCGTGACCTTGAATGGTCTCCAGAGTAATCTTGGTATCCAAATTTGCTTGATGTCTGGAAGATGACAAAATTAAAATATCATCCAGATAACATTGTAAACGAATAGATTTGATCCTGAGGGAGGCAGCCAAAGCTGCTAGGACCTTGGTAAAAGTTCTAGGGGCCAAAGCCAGACTGAATGGTAGGGCGATATATTCGTAGTGCCGATCACAATAGCAAAATCTAAGGTATTTGTAGTGAGCAGGTCTAATTGGTATATGTAGATAAGCCTCTGTCAGATCTATAGAGGTCAGGACATCGTTCTCTCTGGTGCTGAGCAGAATGGACTGGAGAGTAGTCATCTTGAATTTTCGATAAACCAATGATCTGTTCAGACGTTTGAGGTCCAGAATTGCCCTCCAGTTCCCCGAACTCTTTAGGACCACAAACAATAGAGAGTAACAGCCTTGACCCCGTTGTTCAGATGGGACCTCTCTAATGGCCTGAATATGCAGAAGATGATTGATAGCCTCCTGCATCAACACTCTCTTTATGGGGTCCGTGGACCTAGAGCTCCTAATGAAAAAGTTCAGAGGGGAGGATTGAAATTCTAGCACCAAACCAAACCTAACAGAGTCCCTGACCCATGTGTCATAGGTGGAGCTGTCCCATTGATCAGCAAACAATTTTAGCCGCCCTCCAATGGGAGCTGCTGTCAAGGACTCACTTGGGGCGACGAAAAAATCGGCCTCTGGTACCTCTGGGGTTTCTTCTGTTTTGGCCTCCCCACTGACCTCTGTTGGAAGAGTCCGACCTATCCTGTCTAAAACTGGGTCTGTAGCCTGATGTTCTTTGGGATCTGGGAACGTATGGGCCTTGATAGTAGGTCCGAAAGGAACCCCTTCGAAATGACTGGGGCGTTCTGTTTACAGACCTCCGAAAAAGAGGGGGAAGCACTATTTTCTTGTTTCTATTCTCAATAAGCAGGGGCTCCAAGACACTGCCAAATAATTTATCCCCCGATATTGGGGCTGATGCCAGCTTGCATTTATGCTTGGTATCTGCCTGCCAATGTCTGAGCCATAGCAGTCTCTGTGTTGATCCATGAGATGCTATGGCTCTAGACGAGAATTTGACTGCATTAAATGTGGCATCGGCGGAGAATTCTGCCGCTGCAATAATCTTAGCAATGTCCTGGTGGGCTCTGACATTTGACGCTGGCAATATATCCCTCAAGTGGAAGAGCCATCATAGGGAGGACCGTGTAAAAAAGGATGCAGCTGTAGCTGCCCTAATGGTCCAAGCGTCAGAAACATGCGCCCTACAAAGTGCCAACTCTGTTCACTTTTCCTCCGGTCTCAGGGCTTCCTTGGCCTTGTTGGGAAAGGTTGAAGAAGAGGCCAATGCCACAATGGGCTCATCCACAGGGATCCCGCTTCTGAAGTAGCGGAAAAGTCCGGATGGATTGCTGAACTCCAGCCGCAATGCCCTTTGCTATCTCCATCCATTGCCTCATTTCGATGGGAATAGTCTCAGGTAATCCCTCCTCCTGTCTTAAACCGGCGGCCATAGGTGTGACGTTTGCCTCTGGGATTCGCCGGGCAGTGCTCATTGGAGGAGATATGCCTATGGGAGGCTGTCCAGAAATAGCCTGCCTGGGCTGGGTGGATAAGTCCAAGGGCCCCAACAATGTACTTGGGCCCTGATCCAATTGTTGTGTCATGGCCATCTTGTCCACCTCCCTGGCCCATTTCTGCCACTGCCTTTCCAAGGCTTGGTGCCTTCTATGGGCATCCTTATCTGCCACCTTAGAGGCCTTTTTGGGGCCCACTGACTTATCTCGGGACTTATTTGTCTTGGAGCGGAAGATGTTGTCACCTTCCATTGTGGAGGACTGAATCTTGTGTCTCTAACTTTTTACTATTATTATTATTATTATTATTATTATTATTATTATTATTATTATTATTATTATTATTATTATTATTTATACTTAGGGGTGGTGCCTACCCCTGTGGTTGAAAGTAGAGCGCTTCTCCAGGAGTGTAAGTCTATATATATATCTCTATATACAAACACAAACATATATACATATGCTTATATCTATATGTAAGCCCGTATATATGCGAAACAGTATCTAAGGGTCCCCAGCAAGGGAAACCCCCCCAAGCGCTCCAAGCAAGGGAAACCAGCTATACAGGTCCTGGATGGATCCTTTCCTGTCAAAAACGTCCCGCTGATTGAAATGACACTTGAGGCTTTGTTCCAATATAACGATCCAAAAGCAATTCCTGTTTAAGGACTAGCCTGCTTATCCAATGCCAGCAGGCTAAGAGAGAAATAATCCCAGGAAATTGGAGTGGGAAAGTACTTGCCCCAGTCCCCAAGAAGGGAAACCAGCGGCTAATGGTGCCTGTAATATTTAGGCGCGAACTTGAAGCCAGGTGTTTAAAAAGGCGGGAAGGCCGAAACTCTGATGTTAAATGCCTGAGCAGTTTAACGAGCCGCTGCTGCTGACTCTCCAAAATGTCAGACAAATTATCCTGTAAGGAGAAGTGAGCTACAGCTGCGAGCGTTCCGGCAAGATCGCAAAGATAAGACCATCAGGGAATTAGATAAGCTAATTGCCTGAAGCGGCCGTCTAAGACTGCCTGCGAAGTGGCAGGCTCTGCCAGTCACAAAGAGCTGCTCTCAACTGATTGGGGTGATAACCTAATAGAGGCACAAGCCTTGAAATCGCCAGATTAATAGGAGGAAAAATTTGCAAGCCGAATTAACCCAAGAGCAAACCTGAATCTTGACTAGCTGAATCAGAAACCGTTCCAGTCAGGGAGTGCACAACCTCTTACCACGAAGGCTGAGCTAAAACTGGGGGACGCTGATGAGGTGTCCCGTGGAGGAGGAGGAGCATCCCAGAGTTTTAAGCCCAGCCTTTCCAGAAGAGAGTGAAGCACCTCCCTTCTCTTCTGGATGTTCTGAACAGCTCATGGGAGAATCATAAGGTACACACTTAATAATAGTCATACGGTGCAATAAGCAATCAAATTATACTAGGAAACAGTCAATATAAATCGTAAGGATACAAGTGACAAAGTTAAGTTATACAGTCACAAGTGGAAGGGGATGGATGATAAGGAGTGATGAGAAGATTAATAGTACAGACTTCATAAATAGTTGGACAATGTTGAGGGAATTATTTCTTTAGCAGAGTGATGGCATTTGGGAAAAATCTGTCCTTGTGTCTAGTTGTTCTGGTGTGCAGTGCTCTGTAGCATCATTTTGAGGGTAGGAGTTGAATCAGTTTATGTCCAGGATATGAGGGGTCTGTAAATGTTTTCACAGCCCTCTTTTTGACTCATGCAGCATACAGGTCCTTGATTGAAGGCAGGTGGGTAGTAATTGTTTTTTTCTGTGTTTGTCTTGTTGGGTTGCAGAACTAAACCAGATAGTTATAGAAGTGCAGATAACAGACTCAATAATTTGTCTGTAGAACTGTATGTTGCAGTTCCCCCCTTAAAACCTATTAGTAGGAATAGTACACTGTATATTCCCCCATAGGTAGCATTTATAATACCCAAGAACATCAGCCCTTTAAGGTAGTCCAGACCAGGGAACCAAAACCAGGAATATTTATGGTATCTTTTATTGTTCAATAATGGAATCCTACAGATGTGAAAACACACCTCCCCTGTCCTGCCTTTACATTCCACAGAACTAGAATGAGTCAATGGTGAGATTCTCCATCCCCATCTCTACTTTGGACTCTTCTTCCTATCTCTCAACATGATAGAACATTTAAATAGCTTAGCAATAGGTTGATTGTCTTCTAAAGTGTTTTCTTCCAATATATTCAGAGGTCTTCTAATATATTCAGAAAGATGAAAACATATTTACATATCATCTTCATTATCATAAGAGTTACTATTAGAAGCTATCTCTTGTGTCTCATTCTAGTAGTCTTAAAAAACAATCTTTGAAGACACTGATGTTAAGGTCAAAGTTAGAGCAACTACACCTCTGGAAATAAGAGCTGTTAGGCTGTCAGCTAATATTAGGAATAGCCTTGATATATCAGATATAAGCAATTAATGTAGGCAGGTTTAGTTCGTGAGCATCTATTTAGAAGTGATATTTGTTATCTTGTTTGCCAGACTGATGTTTATGAGGATAAGTAATATTCACAATATATACACATAGTGTGGATATATGGGAAATACGTGAAATTTCATGTAAAGATTCAGTGAATAACACTAGTAAATAGGACAAGATAGATACTTTTAAAATCTCAGGGAAAAAAGCTTGATGAGTAATATTCTGAAGCAAATCTGGTTATCTATTCATTATATTTATATCCTTTCTATATTCAAAGAGCTTAAGGCAACATGCAGATGCCTCTCTCTGTTATATTTTAACCTCTCATAAATTTTATGACATAGGTTGGATGAAGACTGACTCAAAATCAGCACTCATGACTGATAGGGAATGCCAGCCCCAAATATCAGTCTGCTACTATTCCAAGTTCAGAAATATAATTGCTGTATTATCGTAGGAAAACATATTGTAACCCAGGAGCAGGCAATATTTTTTTAACTTCAGCTACTGAAGTTTATTAAACATGGTCATGGTTTGTTGCACAGTCAGCCAGATGTTTAGACTGCATTTAGCATTTTTATCCACCTATCAAATCCTTCCCAAAGACCTCGGATAGGCATATGTTAATGTTTGATGGTATTAAAGTTATTGTCGCAGTATATAAAATTTTGCAACTAAAGCTGTGTTTTGTAATTGACTGATGGTGATTTTGTCAATGCCAATGATGTTCAAATGGTGCTCCAGTCATTTTGCAAATGTACCCAAAGTATCTGTTACTATTGCTACTACCCTTACTTTCTTTTGCTATAGTTCTATTTCTGTTTGCAGGTCTTTGTATTTTGTAATCTTCTCCAGTTCTTTCTCTTCTCTTCTGCTGATTCCAGCTACTGTGTCATGCTCCTGTTGGAGTCTGACTCTGAGGGAGAGATGGAACAGCTGACAGGGAGAGGGAGTGTGGCTCCAGTGGTCTACGGGGAGGAAGGGGCCCTGATCCCCTTCATGGGCTGCAGCTAGGAAGACTTTAAAATGACAAACTGTGCATGGCAAAGTTGCTGGAAGCAAAGCGTGCATTATTCTTGTTGGAGTTTATCGGTGTTTTGGACTCCTCCCAACTGTGGTTGCTGGTAGAAGTCTGCAATTAATCATCATTGCCTGTCGTAGTAGTTCCTTCGGTGTGGTTTATGTTGTGTTTTTTATTTCGAATTAACTTTACTTTGGGTGCAGACTGCATTTCCTCCCTCTGTAAACTGTTTTCTTTAAGAGTTTGATATCCAGCCAAGGATAATTGAATACCAAGTTGGAGGCATTAAAGGGACTTTATTCTATTTTTGTGACTTGGTTATTTTTGTGTCATGCCCCGGGTCATCACATACTGCCACATCCACTATCCAGACACTTTTTTTGTCTTTCTCATTGATAATTATTAAATCTGGGATGCTATGTGGCAGGTGCTTGTCTATTTGGATTTTAAAGTCCCAGAATACTCTGGTTTCTTCATTTTTCCATTACTTGGTCTATTTTCAGGACCCACCAATGCTTCCTTGCAGACAGATGGTATTTCTTGCAGATCTTCCAATGCACCACAGTTGCTACCTTGTCAGATCATTATTTGCAGTTAGCCTGTGTGATATTTTTTGCAGCAGCTAACCAGGTGGTCCACTGTTTCTTCAGCTTCTTTGCAGAGGCTGAATTTACTGTCTTCTCAATTCTGGATTTGCATTTGTTGTTAAGGCTTGGTCTTGTGCAGCCAGAATTACTCCCTTTGTCTCTTCTTTCAATTTTCTTGCTCTTAGCCATTGCCAGATTTTGTTAACTGTTATGTTTGCTAGCTTTTTAAAATGTGCTGGCCACGTAGTACTTTGCCTTGCCATGTCTCTTTTCTATTCTTAATCTGATTTTTCTCAGGTACTCAATATAAATCTTCATGGTATACTAGCTTCAATAGATTTTCTTCATTATTCTTCAGATATTCTTCCAATGTCCCCCTCTCCTCTTCTTCCTCTCCAAGGGCAATAGAGGGTGTTGTAGTTGAGCAATGAGAGGCTAGACCAGGGCTTGAGTGCAACAAGACTTTATTGTAGCAATAAAGGACTGAACGTGTTAACCCTGCCTGGAGCAGGCTCACAGCTATCAGCGACTGGCCGGACCCTGCAGCTGGCTTTTATAGCCGGCTGGCGAGGGAGGCCAGCCAATGAGGGACAGCAAACGCCCCCGCAGCATGAACGGACCTGGGTGGGGACTTTGGCAAGTTCCAGGGACATAACACCCCTTCCCCCCAGATGCGAACACGCATAGTCACTTAAATAAGCGGGCGGTCTGTGCTGGTGCCCCGAGCGCCGTAACTCCGGAGAGTTACCGAGTGTCTCAGAGTTCAAGGCAACCGGTGGTGTTGGTGATGGGGTGCAGCCTCGCCCTGAGGGTTGCACAGGCACCGGCGTTGTGCTTGTGTTTGGTGATGTCGTGGCCCCGTCTACTGGTTCTGGTGGCGGACCCGTTGGGCAGTCCCGGTCTACTGCCTGCTCTCCTGGTCCGGGCGGTGGTGGTGGAGCGACTCTGGCGTGGTCTTCAGTGGGAGCTTGGTGTGGCACCTGGGGGTCGACCTGAGCCCACGATCCGACATTGGCGAAGGTACCCTGTTGCTTCCTTAGCTGGTCTATGTGTCTTCTCCAGATGCGGCCGTCTTCCAGCTGTACTCGGTACGACCGGGGACCGGTGACGGCTACTATCACTCCTGGAATCCACAACGGGTCTCCGGCATAGTTCCTTGCAAATACATGTTCCTGCAAGACAAAATCTCTGACCCCCGTCGTTGAAGCGAGAGGGGTGTCAGGGCAATAATGAGGGTGGAGCCTATCCAACACAGTTCTTAGGCGTCTACCCATCAGTAGTTCAGCAGGGGATTTGTTGGTGACCATGCAAGGGCTCGAGTGTTGGCTTAGCAAGAAACGGGAGAGTCTGTGATGCCAATCTTCTTTGTTGAATCTGGCTAACGCTTTTTTTGTGGATCTAACGGCTCTCTCCGCCAGTCCGTTGCTGGCAGGATGGAAGGGAGCTGTGAAGATGTGTCGGATACCAAGATTTGTGGCAAAACGGCTAAATTCTGTTGAGGCAAACTGGGGGCCGTTATCCGAAACTATGGTATCAGGTAGCCCGTGTGTTACGAATAGGCGAGTTAGAGCCTTGGTAACTGAAAGCGTGGTGGTCGTGGATAGTTGAGCCACATCGATCCATTTAGAGTATGAATCAACGACCACCAGGAAGGTTTTGCCGTGTATTGGACCCGCTAAGTCAATGTGTAGCCTTGACCAAGGCGCGTTGGCGCTCTCCCACTTTGTGGGGGTGGTGACTGGAGGGGATGGTCTGGATTCCTGGCAGGGCTGGCATGAGCTTACCCACTTGACGATGTCGTCGTCCAAACCAGGCCACCAGATGTAGCTCCGTGCCAACGCCTTCATCCGGACGATGCCCGGGTGGCCCTCGTGTAGTGCCTCTAAGACTGGTGTGCGAAGTGAGGCCGGAATAACAACCCGGGTGCCCCACAACAGGCAGCCCTGTATGCTAGACAGCTCCTGTTGGCGGGTCTTAAAGGGTGTGAATTCGGCTGAGAGGTTAGAACCCGGCCACCCCCTCCTCACCCAGTCCAGTACCTGGGCGATGGTTTTGTCCGTCCTGGATTTGGTGGCGATGTCGAGGGCGGTGACAGGAAGGTCGAGCTCGGTGACATCGAAGATGGCATGGACCGGGGCTGGGTCTTCTGCTGGAGCTGGCAGGGGGCAGTGGCTGAGGGCGTCTGCGTGGCTTAGCGTTTTTCCTGGCCGGTGGATGAGCTTGTACGAATAAGCTGCCAGGAACAAGGTCCACCTTGTCATTCTGGGAGACAACACTTGGGGAGTCTGCTTGTCTCCGGAAAGAAGACCCAGGAGAGGCTTGTGGTCCGTGATTAGCTCAAAGTTGTGGCCAAACAGGAATTCATGAAATTTCTTAACCGCGGCCACAGCGGCTAAAGCCTCCTTGTCGATCTGACTATAGTTACGCTCTGTTGCTGAGAGCGTTCTGGAAAAGAAGGCAATTGGTGCCTCGGAGCCATTGGGTAGTCTATGGCTTAATACGGCGCCAATCCCAAAAGGGGATGCATCTGCGGCTAGTACCAGTGGGAGGTGTGGGTCAAATTGAATAAGGACCGCGTCTGATGTGAGCAGTGATTTGACTGCGCGAAAAGCGGTGTCTTCCTTGTGTCCCCAGTGCCAAGGTGCTTTTTTATCTAAGAGCCTGTGTAAGGGCTCTGCTACTGATGCCTTGTGAGGCAGAAATGATGCATAAAAGTTCAATAATCCCAAAAAGGCTTGGAGCTCGGCTTTAGTGGTTGGCGTGGGCGCCTCATGAATTGCCTTGACCTTGGACTCTAAGGGGTGAATGCCTGAGGCGTCAATTTTATAACCCAGAAAGTCCACCTGTCTAGTGGCAATGGCACATTTTTCCTTTTTTAATTTGAGGCCATGCTGTCTGAACCTGTCTAACACTGCTCTGACTCTCTGGAAGAGTTGGGGCCTGTCCCTGGCCGAGACCAATATGTCGTCGAAGTAGGGCACTACGCCAGGGAGGCCCTGTAGTATACGCTCCATGAGGGATTGGAAGATGCCTGGGGCAACACTTACGCCAAACTGGAGACGCTTGCACCGGAAGGCACCCCTGTGGGTCACAATGGTCTGCAGTTCGGCTGTTTGGTTGTCAACAGGGAACTGTTGATACGCTTGTGACATGTCCAATTTGGCAAAAATGTTGCCAGGCTCAAAGGTATGCAATAAATGTTGGATGACCGGTACTGGGTACGCGCTAACTTGTAGAAAGCGGTTGATTGTTGTTTTGTAATCTGAGCAAATTCTCAGGCTGCCATCCTTTTTAAGGGGTGTGACAATTGGCGTCTCCCATTTGGCGAAGTCTGTCGGTTCAATGACCCCTTGCTTTAACAATTTATCAAGTTCTGCGTCTAGTTTAGGCCGAATGGCGAATGGGACTCTGCGCGGTTTCAGCCGGACTGGAACCGCTTGGGGGTCAACTGCAAATGATATGGGGGTACCCTTATAACACCCTAGCTCATTGCTGAATACGTCTGAGTAGTCATTGAATAAGGAGTCAGTGTCAGAAGCTGAGACAGCATGGACTCCTGTTAACCCTAGGCCGAGGTAGGGGAACCAATCAAGCCCCAGAAGACTGGGGAGGTTGCCGTTAACTACCACTAGAGGCAGGTGGCCTTTGAAAGCTTTAAAATTAACAAGAAACTTGCCTTTGCCGAGTACTGGGATGTCTTTTCCCTGGTTGGTGAGAATCTCTAGCAATTCTGGCCAGGGAACATTCTTTAACTCACGTGGAGCGACGAGTGCTGTGGCGGTATCAAAAACGATGGCTCCGCAATAACTGAGGAAGAATGACTTTTTTCTGTGCTCCGCAGCAACAGCTAGACCGATAGCGTCGATGTAGTGGTTAAAACGATTCTTGTATGACTCCCATTTTTCTTCTTCCGGCTTGAACGGTGGGAAGGCTGGGTTGGAGTTCATGATGAGGACTCCTGCGTGATATGCTGTTGAGAAATCTCTCTGGGACAACAAATGGCACTTGTGCTCTTGTCAGGCTAGTGACTACGGCTCTGGAGAGGCTCCACAGACCTCTCTGCCCTCTCTCTGGGCTACAATTGGGCTAAGCTGCAACGGCTGTTGGCAGCGTTTTGAAATTCGCGCTCCTGGAGAGCGTAGGCAGTGATGGCTTGCCGCCTCTGATAGCGCTTCGAATTTCGCGCCTGCGTAAGTGTCAGTAGCTCGGAATAACAGCACCGCGCTGTATTCCGGCAAGAAATCCAAACGACAGCCATTTGAATTTCGCGCTCTTTTTGTGCTGAGCGGCTGCGGCTCGCAGCGCTTCACTTTCCTCTGTAGCTTGCTAACAAGCGGCTACAGACGCTATTATTTCGCTCTTGCTGACCGAGCTCTCTGGCGGCGCGGCTGCGGTTCAGCGGTTTTAGTGATTTCAGCTGTTGCGAATTGCCTCTGGTAGCCATCCCATCCTCGTCGCCAGTGTTGTAGTTGAGCAATGAGAGGCTAGACCAGGGCTTGAGTGCAACAAGACTTTATTGTAGCAATAAAGGACTGAACGTGTTAACCCTGCCTGGAGCAGGCTCACAGCGATCAGCGACTGGCCGGACCCTGCAGCTGGCTTTTATAGCCGGCTGGCGAGGGAGGCCAGCCAATGAGGGACAGCAAACGCCCCCGCAGCATGAACGGACCTGGGTGGGGACTTTGGCAAGTTCCAGGGACATAACAGAGGGCATCTTATTATAGTACTAACTTACTATATTAGTTAAGTAAGCCTGATATTTTAGCTCCCTTTAGTTGAGTTGGGAATGCAGGGGGTTGGTTAAAGTCCCAATCTAGAAACCAGGAGACTGGGAGTTCTAGTTCCACCTTAGGCATGAAAGTCAGCTGGGTAAAGCCACCTAGTCATTCTTTCTCAGCCCAACTCACTTCCCAAAGTGGTTCTTGTGGAGAAAATTGGAGGAGGAAGGAGTGTTAGATAATGTTTGTCACCTTTTATTATTTATAAAAATAATAAAAGTGGGATTACAAAATCTAAAAAATAAAAAATTGATGCCTTAATGACAAGCATCTATTCTAATTTAAATTTTAAAAATAGTTTAAAGCACCACTCTGATAATCAACCATTTTGTACATGAATATAAGCAATGGAATCTGAGGTTGTTCTCAGAGCTGTACAGTGGGAGCTGTGAACTAAATATAGCCTTTGGAATATCTAATTCTAGAATACACTAACGGAGTTCTTCAAGTGTTCAAGAGCTATGAAATAGCTGGACCTCTTTTCATATAACTACTTTATTTACAGTGATGTTAATATGGATAATCTACCTTGGTCATTCTTGGTGTTCCTATCAGGAACTTTGAGAATACCATTGGACCTATATTGTAGCTTCTGTTCTTTCTTCCACATGCAGCTCAAGATACAAAGGAAAAAAAGCATTCCTCCAAGGTAAGAGTAGATGGATTGCAGGCAATGAAGAGATAATTATCAAAGATAGGGATCTGGGGTTGAAAATAGCTTTCATTATCTTCAATCTTCACTAATTGTCCTTAGCAAGAAAATGTTAATCCTTATTCAATACAAGGACATTCTGCACACCAGTAGTTAAGGGCAAATCCACATTCTAAACTTTCCTAGCAAGGGTTTTTTAATTGCATATAGAATGATATAGCATCAAATACTATTCCTAATATTAGTAGTTGTAGAAAATATATTTTTCATAGTGAGGAAAATAGCTTTTGGAATCAGCAGCAAGCTGATTCAATAATTCTTACAGCAGCCTTTCTGAGGTGGCACAATATTATGTTCCCTCTATATTGATAATGAAGAGGATTGAAACAATATTGTCTTTCTTTAAATCATGTAAGGACTTCATAGCTGAAGTCAGGTTCAAACATCCTATTCTCCTTCAGCGTGCTATACCATCTCTGAAGTAAATGCAGTTTACGTTACTTTCATAAAACCATGAGATAATAATGGAGATTTTATTGTTCTGACATAGTATAATAATCTCATTGTAGAAGATACCAAGTTATTAAGAGATGGATGATTTATTAATTGAATAGAAGAGCTACATGATTCAGTTTTAAGGACAATAGATTTTCTTCTAAAATTCAGAATATTTATAGATTTCAAATTCAGAATATTTTGGAATGATTTGAAGGCATTTCAGAAATAATTTTTTAAATTCCATGTATGGACAAAACTTCAGATTATATTCTTCATATATTCAATTTGAAGTTAGCGGCCCTTCCCCTACATGACATGAGTTTAAAGATAACCTCCATGCAACATGGGTGTTAGCATAAATGTTTCTATATGAACTCTATATTCTTTTATTAGATTTCTAGTTTATCTTGAAGTAACTACATATTGATTTAGCTTGACTTCTGCAGAGAATTGCATGAAAACCATATCTGTACTTACTAAGTTTCAGAGAAGTACAAGCAAAATACTTCAAAAAATTATTCCAGCTGCAAGTTCTAAAAAGCCTACTAACCGTGCTATTTCCACCCCATTTTTTCAGAAGAACTGAATAAGTACAGTAACAACTCAACAACTACTATTATTAGGATTTCATGATTCTGCATTGTAATTTATTGGCAACATTGGTGGTAAATTGAATTTTAACCAGTTCAAACTGAATCTTTTGAATGTTGAATTTTAAATTCAGAATATCTATTGCCATCTTAAACCAGATATTGATGGTTTGTATGACTGCATTGATTATTGATAAAGAATGGCAGTATCAAAAGTAACTTTAGGTTTCAGCAATTAAAAGCCAGTAGATTTTTAAACTATTTTTTTGAAATTCTGGGAATTAACTTTAACACGAGTTGTGGAAACCTGCAAGGAAAAAAAATCATTAATTGTGGATAAATGATTTCTTTGTACAGAGTTGTGATACATCCTGCAGCTTGATGCAGAACCTCATTAGTGGTGTGTCAATCACTTTCAGTCATGAAAAGGGAAGGTTGATGTGACTGCCTCCAGCATAGGACAATAGGTCAGCTTGAGCCAACAGCTTTGGCTAACAGAAATACCAACAGTCCAGAGAGCTGCCTGACAGCTGACTCCAATAATTCTAACTTAGGTGTGCAGATGAGATCTTTTTTGGAGGAAAGCTAACTGGACAAGGGACACTTGCAATTGATTAGATTATCAGGTGACATATTTGCACATTTTTAATGCCCTATGTGATGTAAAGTTAATTAAGGAAAAGGAAGGGTCCCTTTAGGTTTAAGGGGCAAACATATTATCTCTGATATTTTCTGGAAGAATTATGAGGATATTTTTGGTTAGGTTTTAACATACAGTAATTTCCTTTATTCCTGAGTAGAAAAGAAAAATAATAATTCTACTTTGTGATATATTCTTATGGAGTCGATTAATAAGTTATTATTTTCTTCCTTAGAGACACTCCAAAAGATCAGAGCATAATCCACAATCTATTTTTGTGAGGATGAAGGACTTCATAACCCATACATAGAAAGCTTTCTGCAAATGCTTCCAAACTATAACCAAATTGGGGCATTATTGAGAAAGGATCTATGTTAATGTACATGGAATCTAAAATACAAATGTTATCAGTTGCAGAATTGTTTTTATATGCATGTACATGTGGAGATGACCAGTGAAATTTGCCTTTGAAGCAGCTGTGGTTAATCTTTCAGATGATGCACCCACTTAAAGCTCGAAGGAGGGAATCCTTCAGGTATACCAGGTACTTTACACAGGCCCCCTTTCAATTCCACCTTTCTGTTAAAAATAGAGGATTCCCAAATCCTCTATTAGTTAATTAAGTAGGCAACAATCAAAAATAGAATGATAATTACTGTGCAATTATAAGCATATATTGAAGCAAGATATATTTTTACTTAAACTGTACATTGATAAGACATAACATTCTCGTGAAACCAATCTGTACATACAAATAAATTACTTCCAGGTTGCTATAAACTTTGTCTGAGGTCATTAGGCAGATAATTTGTTACTTACTAAACTAGTTTGTCAAGTTATGAGACATTAATAAGTCTGATGAAGGAAATAATTCATAGCATGACTTGGCCTGAAAACATTCATAATACTCAATTATACAATTTTACATGCAGTGACAGATTTTTGGGGCGTGTAGTATGGAAACAATGGGACTTAATTAATTACCTTCAAGTTTCTGGACATCTGCTATAGCTTCTTTGAAGGCATTAGGCTGGAAAATTCAGTTTAACTAAAATTAGAATCTAGATCCAAAGGAAGAACAGAATCAAAATACAACTAGGAATATAATGCATCCTGTTTTTTCTAATTTCTTGAAAACTAAATAAATAAATAAACCCAGACAGTTGAAAATGTCTAGAAATGTTTAATGTAACTAACAAAATCATTGGTTTGTATGTTTTCAAAACAGTTAATATATATTTCATATGCAGTCACTCAGAGTGAGAGAGTGGCCACATAAATCTAGAAAGAGAAAGAAAGAAAGAAAGAAAGAAAGAAAGAAAGAAAGAAAGAAAGAAAGAAAGAAAGAAAGAAAGAAAGAAAAAATATTTGGGGAATTGGTACATATGCAGGTTCCATTGTATAGCTACATACCGTATTTTCTTTCCTTTCAACAAGTCAGTTAAATGAGATGAACATAAATGTTTTCTTTAAAATGATGAGATTGAAAACAAAGGGCTGGCTTTTAAAAATAATAAATAGAATTGTAACTGATTGAAAGGAAGGAAATTTATAAGTACATATATGGGATCCAGTCATGCAAAAGTACTTATTATCATGCAAAAATACTAAGTTATTGATAAAGTATACCATTTAGAAATTTAGAAATCCAGAAGTTCATGCAAACCTTCCAAAGTACCTGTCCATTGTATTTTTTTATAATCTCCTACTGAGAATAAGGTAGTTCTTGATTTATGACCATTTGTTTAATGATGGTTCAAAGTTAGAACAGCCTCAGAAAAAGTGCTTTGCAAATTGTGTTCTCACAATTGTTGCTTCAATCCTGCAGTCATATTGTCGCAATTTGGGCCCTTGGCAACTGGCTCACGTTTTTGATTGGTTGCAGCATCCTGTTGTCATATAATTACGACGTGCAACCTTTTTTTCTGGTTTATGGCAAAAAAAAGAGCTGTTGGGGAAGCTGAATTAACTTAATAACTATGTGATGTGCTTAACGACTGCAATGATTCACTTTACAATTAATAAATAACAAAAATGGTTATAAAATTAAGTCCCGAATTGTGGTGACTCAACTTATGACCACAATGAGTTATGACAGAAATTCCAGTCTCAATTGTGATCATAAGTCAAAGACTACTTGTATTATGATGCCCTTGGAGACTGCAGATTTTATCAATGCATCCATGAGACCAAGATAAGTCCAGTGGATTTGTATAGTTTACTGACATATTCAAAACATTCTTTCTTATATAAATTGATTTTTTTTCTGTTGGGCAGCCTCCTGCCAAAAGAAATCTCAGCATAACAGAATTAATTGAAAGACCTCAGTAGAGGTTAAAGCCAACATAGGAATATCCTTTTTCTACTAGTTAAAAAGGCACAACACTGGCTACTTTGCAGGATTAGATGGAATTGTTACCAGCTATTTCAGTCATAACATGTTTAGCGAGATCAGATGGTTGAAGAGAGATACTTGTTAATATTTAATTGTGATGATGTACATATAGTTTTTGTGCCATCATTTTGTCACGAAAATGCTGCCAACTTCCAGCACCCCATTTTCTCTATGACAATGTGTTCCTAACATGTTCTTCCAACTGTATCCATCCACCTAACTGCTGAACATGTTGTCCTTCTCTTTCTATTTGCTTCTGAAGAATGTGTGTGTGTGTGTGTGTGTGTGTGTGTGTCTGTAAAAAGAATGAAATAACTATTTCTTTGCCTGCTTTCAAGGTCAACAATCAAAAATAAGCTGAAATTTGTCCACTGAATGAACTATTCTCTGACAATGTGCAATGAATGAACTATTCATTGCACTTTGTGCTGTAACAGACTTTTAATGGTACTTAAGATTCTAAGATTAACTATATTCTGTTGGAGTAGAGTCTCAAATATCAGGGCACCTAAAATTAGTTCTTTTCACTAATTTCCTTAACCAGACGGTGTCACTTTTAATTAATTCCTGGAATTGAATCCAACCTGTCAGTTAAGCACAAACCACATTTTACATAAAGTCGGGGAAAATCTTTCTGATAAAAAGAAAACAAATATGTGAAATTTTATTTGAATTACTGTCTGTTTAGTTTTAATTGTTTCTTCTAACTCTCACTACATATTAGATTCTGGTTCTGTTTCATCTCAAAACATTCAGCCAACAAAATGGTTGAATTAGATTAATACCAATAGACAAAATAAGTCTATATATAACAAGATTGTGAAACATAGGTTACGAAGACAATTGAAAATCTCTGGGGTATTATAAAGGTATACTAAGTTTAGTTATTGATAAGGGTCTGTAACAATTGATAGGTGGCCTATGTTCAGCTATACAAGTTTTTTATATTGAAGGGTTCATAAAAATATATAACTGTGTTTGCAAAGAAAAAATATTGGGAGTTCAAGCCTGTCACCTCAAATCATTTTATTGGGCCAACTTATTGAAATGGTACAATCAATAAAATAAATGGTTTTGAAAATAGGCTTCAACTTACTGCTTTCTACCTCATTCTTTGAAAACTATATAAAACCAAGGTTGGAACATAATCCTTTGAAGAATGTATGAATCAGTTTTTTCTTCTTTTTTGTATTCTATCCAGTGCAACAGAATGTTGGAAATCAATTATGTAATGGGTTAGGATTCTATCCATCTGCCTGTCAGCAAGATGCCTTTCTAACACCAACAGAATGGGATCAAATTTGGTGTAGTGAAAGAAACCAGCAAAAAAAAGCAAATTAAAAGATGGGCTGACTATGCTTTTACTATTTTTGCCAGAAGAATCTGATTAATTCCAATTGGTATTTTTCTCTCCCTTGACCACATTCGCTGGAGGCCATCAATGCCAAGAGGCCATTTCTTTGTCCACATATATCTTCCATCAGAAAATGAAAGGAATCTTGCTATCACTTCTACTAATGGAAGTGAATGAAATAGTTTATAAATTGAACCTCTATCAAAATTTCTTTCTTTTTCCTTCCTTCCTTCCTTCCTTCCTTCCTTCCTTCCTTCCTTCCTTCCTTCCTTCCTTCCTTCCACACTCCATCTATTTTTGCTTCTCAAATCCAATTGACTTTTCATGTGCAATGCAACCTTTTTATCATCTGTATTTATTTTCATATTTTAAATTCTCAGTGTGAAAATTCAGCTTAGAAATAAAAATTGATCATTAAAATGGAATGCCACAGAGTATAGAAGCATTAAAATGGTTGATTGTAACAATGAAATTCTAGTACATGATATCTACCATACAATGGGAATTTGTTGATCAATTGAAATCTTTTAAATTAAGTTGGCTTTAAGTGCCTGAAGTGAATTGATTTGAACTCATTGAATGACCCTTATCATCTCTCCTGATGATAATTATGCTAGCAAATTCTCCTGTGCGGACAGCATTTTCCATTGTAATTCTTTCCATTAGAGAAACATTTACTGTTCTACTATTTTATTTTGAGTATGATAAATTCGAAGCTGTCTTCAAAGCATTACTCTGTTTTCTCATATATATCTTTGTTATTCTCTGGTAGTTGCTAAATAGAACGAAAAATAATGACCAACTTCCAACCTGTTTTATAACATTGTGCTTTTATCTTATTTTCGAGCTCACTGATCAGATAAAATACATCAGGACAGACTTTAATTTAAAATAAAATGAGATGCTTATATTACTGTAATAAACCGATCTGCTGTAATTTCTAATTCACCTGGTGAAATGATTACTAAGTAGTTTAAATTGCTACTTAAACTCTTGATCACTCTGCGTTTCTCTTTCCTTCCTCCAAAGTATAAAGGAAAGTTTATTATTATAATATTTGTTCCTTGAAAATGGAAAAAGGGCAAAAATGTTGTGACATTTTCTAGCTTTATGGAAATCTTGATGCCTCATCTTGCTGAAGCATGATGTAGTTAGCCTACAGTGATTTTGCTTAAGGACATCATATGTGTAAATAAAGATGAATGAAATACATTTTTGGCATAGTAATAAGAAACATTAGATTTCCTTTTGCAACTTTGATCATTTTCAGTTCAAATTATCAACATGACTGCCACTGCATGTGTGAAAAAAATTGGTTATTGTGACATAAATAAATTGATTTATCCATAACTGAATATGTGGAGAAGTAAAGTGGAGAAGAAAGCTTTTGAATAAAAGACTTACCAAATAATATTTTTGTGGACAAGCAATGATACAAATTCTAATGGTGCACTTTCCTATAACCCTTTCATAGATTTGTCTTTATAAAATTGTAGAAGCAAAAATTGTACTTTAAAATATTATACCTTTTTCCTCAAATATTCAATTCAATCAAGAATTGAAATATCTTCATCCAGCCAATAATTTCATTATTTCTTCAATTGTTTCTTCTAACTCTCACTACATATTAGATTCTGGTTCTGTTTCATCTCAAAACATTGTTTTGAAGTGTCTCTCTAGAATAGAGGAAATATTTGTCGTAAATTGTATTACATGATTTTTATTACCAGAATCTTGCGTTCAATCTAAAATGACCTTTCGTTTATCAGAAGGTTACTTTTCAAATTCTACTAAGGAATTAAACCATGTTAGTTTACAAGGAACATTTTTCATTTTGCTATCCTTTTTACAAATAACTATTTGGTATAAAACTTTTTTTTCCCCCTGATGTAGAATGTTATTCTATGCAACTTCTTTAAGACTGATTTACATTCTGATGACAAGGTATCAGTGTTCTGTATCTAAGGAATTGATATTGGAATGAAAGGAAATCAGAATTCATAAACTTCTTATCAGGTATTTATGGTATATGATCTTAAGCTCCTTATTTTTATTCTTAGCTTTGGTCTGCCATTGCATATAGTACTGCTCATAATCAGGTTTATTCCAGCTTGGAATTAAACTTGCTATATAATTCAGTGAAAATAGTTGACTTCGAGTTACCAGTTGGACTGTCACTGCTGAACTGATAGTTACAATTATCTTCACTGTCTTTGTACATTTAGCACTATAATGTGGCATGTTGTAATATTAGAGCAGAATAAATGTTGGGACAAGGATATACTCCGAAAGTCTTTTTTTCTTTTTTTAGTCACTACTGTGCCAGTATTATTTCTAAATACAGTGGGTACTCTCTCAGTACTCATTAGAAGTTCTTCACTGTCTCCACTGTGTTTGTAATATACACAACAAGCCATAGCACAGTGCTCAATTGCAAGAGACATAAAAGTTCATGCTATAGAATAAGTCCTGGCACTTGGGCCATATGTTCAAAAAATTAAAACTGTGTAATTATGTGTGACTGCTTAGATCAGGGGTGTCAGCACGTGATGCATCCAGCCCGCGGGCCGCGAGTTTGACACCCCTGGCTTAGGTGCATAATTAAAATTGCCCGAGGGAAAAAACACAGATAATCCACTAGCAATCTTCGACTTGTAGAAATACTGCAAAATAGAACATATATCTTAAAAACCACTCCCATCAATAAGAGTTATAGTACTATAAGACTGAAACACCCATGAATTATAGGTAGTCCTCAACTTACAACTATTCATTTAGTGACCACTCGAAGTTACAATTACACTGAAAAAAGTAACTTATTACTAGTTCTCTTACTTGTGACTGTCACAGCATCCTTACAGATAAATCATTCATTTCAAGAAATGGTATCAGAAATCAATAATATACAAAAGTTTACAAATCATAAACTGTAATTTCTGATATAATTACTCTGGATAAATCTTATTTCCAAGTATAGCTTGCTTAGTATTTGGATAGTAGAAATGCATTCTTTCAGTCATTAACCAATTATTCTTTCCAGAAGAAATTGAATAGAATAGAATGATGTCAAGTTGAAAATTCAAAAATAAAAATCTGGATAATAAGTCATGTTGTTGTAAGCATAGACAACATGTTCAAATAAATTATTTCTGCATTATGAAATTATATGGTCTAGGATATGAGTGATCAGAGCTGAGAGATGTTTAAATCTAAAAAAGTAAAGGAATAAATAAATCCCTCAATGGAAGGTTCAGGCTCAGTTTTTTGACTCTCAGATTTCTCTGAATCTTGGTAACGATCTCACACATTTCAGTTTGGAAAAATGCTAAATTGTCCTTCTAGTGAAATGTTCATTTTTCTTTCAAAATATGATCAGAACTATAGAATCAAAGTTTTTTCTATTACTGTCTTGCATGGGTTTCTTTTAATTAGGCCTATGATAGTATGCAAAAATGCACAAATAATTAGTATTTCTGAATAGGCTTTGATGTCTAAAGTGGAACTAGAATTCACAGGTTTCTGAGTTTTTTTCCTAGCCTGGTGGCATAACATGACATCAAAATGGCTCTGCAAAAATGTAGTGGGTGTAGTACTTGCTCTATTTTGAATTATTCTTTATGGTTTTGAATTATTCTTTATGGTTCCATAGATTGTTGCCTGCTCACTGAAGACATGCCTGTAATATTTAGAGACCAACAACTAGCATCTTGACTAAAAGGGAATAACAGTTTAAATTCCCCAAACAAAACAAAATGAAACAAAAAGCGGTGAAATGCCTTTCACCTGGTGATATAAAAGCAGTAAATATTATAATATGCACCGTTTTTAGTGTTTGATATCAGTTCACCTTAGATATTTTGAAGGAAATCTCATTGATCGTGATGTAACTTTGCATTCCTCGTAAGAATAAAGATTGTTTTGAAAAACAAACAAACACTGAAATATAACATTTATGGATCTGACTTTCTTCTCTTTTTTTGTGCCTTTGTGTGTTTCTTTTGAGTTTTTTTCTTCAATTACTTAGTTTATTCATTGTAAAAAACAAAAAGAAATGTTAAACACTTCTGTGGTAATTTGCCTACTCCCCCACTTCCATTTTTCTGTGGGCTCCAGGCAGTTCTTCAGAGTGGTGAATAAATGTCAAGATTCTATTCCAATTTTTTAAAGTCTCTCTATTATCTTCAATCCCACATTAGTTGTATTCCACATCAGTGCTTCCTTCATTTGAGGCACTGAAATTGATTTTCCCCATCTGGGATTGTGAAACTCAGTATTTATCTTAAACAAACACCTGCAAGTTGTATCACAAACCCAGCAGTAGAGATTGTGAAGGCAGATGCTTTGGGACTTTAGGAGTTCTGCTGTCAGCAGGAACAGTATGTGCAGTATCCTTTGATCCATATGTTGCCTTCAGGAGGCCAAATATTTATTGTGTACTGAGCTGTGAGGTACTGCACACCTTTTATAAGGAGTGCCTTTAAAGTACAACTGCTAGAGCCAGATTATTCCTCTTCCTGAAAGTCAACAAACTACTCACATGGGACTGTAAATCAAAGAAACTCATGTATAAACGTATATAGCCTTCTGAAATGGCTTCTGTACTCCAAAAACAAGGTACAAGATTGTTGTTTTAGCTGATATCTCTCTCTGTGAATGATTGCAGAGGTCAGGATACTTGTTCTAGTTGCTGTTATGTATATGAATAAAATCAATAGGTTTACAGTTGACTTTGCTTTTTATTAAAATGCTTATGATGCCTTCACTAGTTCTTTATTTAATGACTGTAAGTCAGAGATTTTTTCTTTAAAAATAATTTTGAAATCCATTATGACAATGCTATGTTTTTCTTCTCAAATATTGTTGTGGATGCCAAACAACTACACATATGTACAAATCATACTTGTATAGTTATCAAACCTTTGCAGATGCATACCGGTATTAGAATAACTAATCAATTGTTTTGTAAATCAACAGAAAGAGCGCCTTGGGTTAATTATGGAAAATCTCTTCATCTATTATGGAAAAAACTCCATTGGATGATTTGGAACAGGTATTCCTTCTCAGTCCAACCTATTCCTTATCATTGTGTTGTTATGAGGACAATGAAAAAGGCAATGCTATGTACATTACCTTGAATTCCCAAAAGGAAAACAGAATATAAACCTCACAAGCATCATATAGATCAGCCTTTTTTATTGGGCTGTTCTCAGGTTATTTTAGGACTACGGTTCTCTGAATTTCCAGTCAGCATATCTATATTGGGGAAAACCTGATGTAGACTACTGTATCATGTCCATATTTGCTTTCTTGCCATATAGGCCCTCTGCTTTATTTCTTCCACATATATCATATGCTACATTAACTTTTTAAAATCTTAAAGAGCACAGAAGAGATATGGTGGCAAGCTTCCAATACTGCCATATTTCTATCTTTATTCAGTGCTATAGATATTTGAACAGCAACAACTAGATCCAGTCCTAAATCAGATTAGTTTTAAATTTTGTGGGTTTTACCAATTCGAAACTAACTCCTCCTCTATTATGAAATGATAATACCCCCAAATTAGGAACTAATAGCAATAAGCACAATTAAATGAACAGATAATTGTAACTTACTGGTATTTCAAATTCTTCATTATAGTTTCAGAGAAGAAAGGACAGCATCTCATATCTCTCTATAGGAAGGTCTGAAAAATACTACTTACACAGTACAAACTGCTGAAGTTGGTGCATACAACTACTAATACTGTAATCCTAACAATCTCTCCCACACTGTCTTTTAGGCCTATTATTTTCTGAACAGGTAAAATGACTTTCCTATAATCTGTGAAAAAGAAGGGGGAGCATTAAGGATAGAAGCCATAATCATCTGTCTCTTAAGTATACTTTTTGTGCTTTTGTATACATAAGGGAATGAGATGATTATGACTACTATCCTTAATGTTCCCCCCTCCCCATAAACCTATCATTATTTCAAAAACATGCAAGCTGATCCAGCCAAATGTTAGTAATACCAGGGTAGTTGACATAAGAACGTCTATAATACAAAGCTCATTTCAGGCCTGCAGTATTGGGTGGAATAATTTTTGGTGTGAATTTAAATTAAAAAAATAATAATTATGAAATTAATTTTAGGCTGTCATCTTTCCTTTCCATATCCTAATGGATCCACTTACTTAACATTGAAGCTATCCTGAATCACTTTTGAATTACAAAGTTCTAACCCTTAGCAGTCCTAAGCGATAGAAGATTTGTAAAAGAATCGTATTACTTATTGCCCTTTTGTCATCATTTATCAGTCTCCTGCTAAAATCATTTTATTGTTTCAGAATGCTATGAAAAGGTCTGAATTAGACATTGTTTTTAAATGGCTAAAAAAATACAATATTGGAATTGTCTGTATTTTGGTTATCTGTTCCCATGTGAGAGTAGAACATTCCAAAATTACAAACCCCAAATGAAGAAACAAAATTGTCAATATCATGACTCAATTCTACCCCCCACCCCACCCCACCCAGTTTTAATTGTGAACTAGACATGTACAAAGAATATAGAAATTTTAATAGAAATTGCAATGAAATTTAAAAACAGGCAGAATGGAATCCTTCCACATTTATGTCTTGTGAGATTTTGAGATAAGTATGTTTCTTTTAATTCTGAAGTTTGAAGTTATTATCACAATTTACCAAAATTCAATTTCACAAAAACAGAAGTGACGTCTCTATATTTCTTTCCTTGTACTCTCATGTATTCCTCTATTGGTATTACAAAAGCTAATAAAAGAAATAAACCCTTATTAATGCCAGCATGTACATTTGTTTTATTAATTCTAGTTGCAACAAATAATGTCAGGGAAAGCCTAAAAATAAAATTAAAAAAAACCTTGCAGTTGCATTAAGGAAATGTTTCTTTATTGTCTGACATTATTTGTATGTGTATCACAGAGAAGCACAGATGTGAAATTGAACAAGCAAGAATCTCAGAGTAAGGTATTTTGACAATTAGAAAAGGATAAATATTTTATTTGATATAGCATTGCAAGACATAAAAGTGCGTGTACATTTCATGAACTCTAAGCCAACAAATACACAACTATGTAATTCTTTCTCAACCTGGAAGAAATCATGCCATCTTAAATCCTTCTGTACATTTATTTTCTTTTTTTTTTCCCATTGTATCATCAACTTACAGGTATTTGTTTTTTTTGTTCATTAGAAACAGTGGATTAGCCAGCTGATTGTCTGATCTGTTGATCATTAGATGGTAGCTGAGAATTGAGGAGGTTCTCTCTTGGCTGTCATCTGAATGTATGCAGTTGAGATGCAGCTAGTGGATAAGTGCAGCTGAAGAGCTGGAATTTAAGAATATGGTTTAGCTGTGGGGATTACTGTGTGGGCTGGAACCTACCCTAAGAACATAATGTGAAGGAAAGAAGTTAGAAGCATCCACCACTGAGAATGAAATTCCCAAAGAGGAAAAGAAGTACAACAGCTAATTCCTTTCAACTACATTTTCAACTACACCAGTTAAAACCAGGATCAGCTAGTCAATTTCAGGGCTTTGTGTCAAAGTCAAAGGTATTTCTAGGTCAACCAGCCAATCAACCCAGGAAAAAAAAACAAGTGGAGGGGATGCCTGCAAAAGTTTTCTTGTAGCCAAAAGAGCACTGAGATGCAAGTAAAGAGATCAGGGACTTAACTGGTGGCATTTTCCCCACAGGTTATCAGATTTTCTGGGTAGATCAGTCAGGAAATGAAACCAAATGAGTTTTTTCTGTTTTATTGTAAGGCTATGTTAACAGAACCTTGCAAGTCTGAATGTACAGATCTCCCGCCATCTTTTCTGCAGCCTGAAAAATTGAGTGAGGGAATCTCTCCTGAGCCTCTTTTCTCTGCTCCTTATGTAGCTGCAAGCTATGCCTTCCCTTAGTTGACAGTTCTCTGGTAGCATCTCTTCCCTGCCTTTCCTAAAGTGATTCCCACATACCATTACACCCAAAACTGCCAGCATGCCTTCCAGTTTCTCAGATGCTCATCAAAACACAAACACATTGCCTGCCCACTGCTTTACTTTCCCTGCATACTGTTTTCAGATGGATTATTGGAAAAACACCACATCCATAGTGTAACTCCTTAAGCCTTATATCTTAATTACAGGATGATACTGTGATGCAGGGAGAGAGATGCAGATTTATGACTAAGACACAAGTAGTGGGTTGCTTTCAGTGTAGCACTTCAGCCTTTGGTACAGACGCTCAAGACGGCCTATGTAGCCCTCCTTCATCCTATTTCATTCACAGGGTTCACATGTACTGATAAGCCAGTATGTGATTTATTTTTATTTAGCGTATGTGTAAGACCACTCTCGGAAAGGAACCATAGTTTACAAACCACAGTGAGTGGATCAGCGTATCATGCTGGGCCAGAAACCAGCAAACTTTATTGTGAAACCAGACCAGTGAATTTACTAAATCGCTTTAAAGGCTTTAAAGGAGTATGACCTTTCTTTCCTTCTCTTTTTTCCCCTCTGTTTCTTTCTCTCTCTTTTTTCCCTCTCTTTTTTTCCCTCTTTTTCTTTCTCTCTCTTTCTCTCCCCCCCTCCTCTCTTTTATTTTTTATTTTATTTGGTTTGTCAATTGTTTGCAAGATAATAGGTATAAGTAAAAACATAGTTAGGAATACATGGATACAAAGCTCTTTCTTTCTCTTCCATTACGTTTCTCTTGCTGAGGGGATAACATAATTACTTTAGGACATTTTTTTTTTTTGATTGCTGTCTCTGCTGCCCCAGAGGACCTTCAGTAGGCCATATTCAGACTTTCCTGTTTCTTTGTGTCTCATAAATGTATTCTTGTCAAGGCTTCCATGTTGTGACTCCATAGAATGAAAAATGAGGATGAGAACGGGAAAAGAATCTATTGCTGGAACATGTTTACTAAAACAAAGAGAAACATTTCCAGCAATGAAAGAAGGGCATTTTCCAGAAAGAAGAGCAAGTCAGAGTATAAAGCTGGATATGTCTGTTTCTCATTTATTCCAAATGTTATTCTGCTGCTATAAATAGGACTATAGAGAAGTAATGCATTACCATTTTTTTAAAAAAACTTCCCATCAGTGAAAGAAAATAAGGAATTTAAATAGAGGGCAAGAATAGGGTGAAAACCTGAACAATGAAACCATGAGAGGCTAGAGAACAGGGTGGGATTGATTTGACCTTAAACACATTACACAATCAAGTTGAACAGAAGGCTGTTACAGTTTTACAACAGTCAATCTGTGTAGTTATCTGTGGTTACTCTCCAGTGCATACTCAACTGGTAGGAAATTGTACAGAAGTTTGTAAGGTTTGCTTCAAAATATGGCTTTAAGCACTTAACAACTGACTAAAAAACACAATAATTTATTTGTTCAGTGAAAAAGTGTTAGCATGAGCTTTCTGCCCTAGTTCTTTAAGAATGATATATATCTGTCACAATATTTTTATGGTCTTCATTTTCAAGAATTAGTAAGAGTGCATATGTGTGTGTGCACATGTGCGTGCAATATTTTCTTGCAAGGTATTGTGTTCAATAAAACAAAAGAAGAGGTTCAAACTTTGACATAATTAGAATAGACCTATTGAAATTGAGATTCTAATTAATATGATTACCTCCCATTGATATCTATGAATTTACAAGGGTGTCTGAATCTGAATTCAGTCTCCTTTGACTTTATTTTCTGTATTGCATATTGTTTTGAATGTCTTCCCATAGTCTGGAAAATTACAGCTTTATAACAGCATAAGTATTAATTCAATTGGACTGTATATTCCTGATGATGGACAAATGACATCTATACCTTATAAAGGCAAGTATGTTTAATCTGCAGTGAACGATGCAACCAAAGCCTGAAATTCTTAACTGCATTAAAGTAGCTTCTCTTGTTGATAATTAACAACAACAAAGTTATATAGAGTTACAGAATGGGTATTGTGAATACATTTTGAGTGCCATTTAGTCCATGAGAATTGGAAGATGAAATAGTTTCAGCAAAAAGGTTTTCATCATTTCTGTTTATATTTTGTCACCGCTAATCACATTTTTGATGGCATTCTAACAATGTTAATGTTGGCTGGTTTTTAAACAAGTAAAATAAAGAATGAAATAGAGTCCATTTGCCATAATAAACTAACTATGGTTTAATAAACTGAGAATTCTCAGGGCAGTCATGTTTCCATCTGTTTTTCTTTTTACAGTCTTGGATAAAAGTAGAACACTTATACTTTGGATCTCACAAAAATTTCCTATGCCTTATTTGTATTCCTGTTTGAAAACTACAATGTGTTTTATCAGTGACTGGACAAAAAGACATGGTAATGTAATAGACTAGGTAATTTTATAATAGAAGTTTAATAGATTGATATAAAATATAATATAGACATACGGATGAAAGTACAATATAAATTTCAAAATAAAATTTGGAATATCTCATATAAAATGATGGAATAAATAATTTAGTCATGGATGATTAATAACTGATAAATATATAAACATATTAGTTTGACAATGTGAAAATAAACTGTGAGTAATGACTATGAAAGTATGGCACAAAAGACTTGTAACCAATTGACACACTGTAATTATATAAAATGGAAGATGGTTTTATGTTTTTATGTTTTGTTTGTATATGTTTGTCTTAAAAAATAAAAACTTTTTAAAAAAGAAAACTACAATGTGTTCTATGCAGGCATACCATAACGGAATGTTTAAAAGCTTTAATTGGTATATGTTCAGTGGTAGCCAGACAGATAGCTATGGGAATATTAACTTTCTAGGCACAATTCAAGGTGTTGAATGTGACCTTTAAAAGCCTGAATGTCTTGAGATATGACCAGCAAAATGGATTGCTAATCTTGATATGAACCTGGGCACACATTAAGATCAACAAGAAAAGCTTTCCTAGCTCTGTTTGTCAGGCGCAAAGGAAAGCTATGGAACATGCTCAGCCTGAGCTCTCTTATTTTTAGCAAGATATTTTCAGTTTGGATTTATAGTTGATATTAGCTGCTTCTATTGGATTTTAACCTTTTTTTAACTGCTTTGAATGGCCTCTGAACAGAAATGTAGGAAACAAATTAAATGATTGAATGATGATTATAATCCCAAATTGTATCCCTATCCATCTCTTTAGTCTCTTTATCTCTCCCTTCCCTGCAGTTATAGAAAACAAACTGAAGCTGAAATACTTGACTGGGTTTAACAATTCATTCAATACTAGAAAATTGTGTAGCTCCTATATTGGACTAATCAGAAGTCTTTAGACTTTCTCTCCAAGCATTTTAACAATATGCCAAAAGAAAGAGCTCTCATGTGCATTTATGTGCATTTATTGCCACTGTAACTGAGTCTAGCCACCTAGCTGTTGGTCATCTTTGTTTTCTCTTTCATTCCACCTTTCCCAGCACTAGAGCCTTCTCCAGATAATTGGGTCTTTGCGTAATGTGCCTCAAGTGAGAACTCGGGGTTGATTTGTCTCAGCCATCCAGGTCATGGTTACTCCAAAGATGCTTTTTCAAAAGGGAACTGGACTTTTTGGTTTTCTTTGAAGACGTTTGCTTGTCATCCAAAAAGCTTCTTCAGTCCCTTGAAAAAGCACCTTTGGGTCTGGGTTGATTTGTTCAATGGTTTTTGTTTTCTTGGATGTCCATGGTATTCCCAGGGTGACGTCAAAATTCAAAAGCACTGATATTCTTCCTATCCTGTTTTTTTTAAAGTTTAACTTTCATTTCCATAGAGTTTCATGGGTAACACCATGGCTTGCATTATTCTGATCATTGTAGGTGTAGACATATCCCAGCATTTGAATATCTTTTCCAAAGTCTTAATGGATACTGTTCCAAGGGTGGCATATTTCTTGGCTTCTTGTTCTTTTGCTGATGATGGTTGATGCTAAAAGGCAGAATCTGTCCATCACTTTGATATCACTTCATTTTCAGTTCTAAGGTTGGTTGTTCTATCTGTTGTCCTAAATTTAGTTTTCTTTGTATTTAATGTTTTTCCCTTTTTTTCACTCTGCTCTGACATTTTAGTACTAGGATCCTTGCAGATCCTTTGCATTTTCAGATTCCAAGTAGTGTCATCTGCATAGCACAGGTTATTAATGTTTCTTCCTCCAGTTTCAAAACCATACTCATCTTTTTCCAATCCAGCTTCCTTTAATACACATTCAGTATATAGATCAATAAATAAATGGAGAGGATACAACTATGTCACACTCCTTTGCTGACTTGCAGACAGTCTGTTTCACCAACTTCTATCTATACCTTGGCTTCCTGACATCTATATAAATTTCTCATGAGGACAATGAGGGTGGGTTTTTTTTGGAATTCTCATTTTTCTGAGCACTATCTGCAGCTTGTGTGATTGCCACATTCAAAGCTTTTTCTATAAAGCACATGCTGACTTCTTTTTGGTATTGTTTGGCTTTCTCAATTATCAGCAGTGATAATGAGACATTATGCATCAGCAATAATGTCTCATTTCCCTTGGCCTTTTTAAAACCCAGCTTGAGCATCTGGCATCTTTTTTGTGTGGCTCTGATCTACATTGGATGTAGATTAGTATTATTTTGCTAGCATTTGAAATTAAGGATATTGTATGACAGTTTGCACACTCTGTTAAATCTCTCTCAATGTAGATTGACCTCTTCCAATCAGTTGGCTACTCTGTTATTATCCAGATTTGCAGGCATATTTTAGTTAGAGCCTTTAGTGATTCTTTTTCTATTGCCTTCCATATTTCGGTGGATATTCTATCTGTTCTGTATGTACATTTGCATTATTGGAAACCTGCACTTCTGATTGGCTAAACGCACAGCAACCGGATTGGTCGAGTGCGCGGCACTGATTGGCCGTTACGAAGCAACCGCGATTGGCTGAGCCGATCGCGGGTGATTCGAACGGCTGTCATTGGCCGCGGCGCCTGGCACCAGTTCAATATAAGCTGCCGCATACTCAGCCGGCGGCCAGATTCAACTTGAAATAAAAAGAGCTTTAAACTAGTCACCGCCTCGCGTCTCTTTGTGATCAATCAACCGATACAACACTATCAGTTCCACTAGTCCTCCAATTTGGTAATGAGCAAACTAAGTTCATCTACTAGTACTAGAAGCTCTTCTAAGTAAACAATAACTTTTAAGATATCTTGGATGTTTATGTCACTACTGTATAGAACTTCAGTATACTCTTTTTTTCTTCCTTTGATCTCCTTTAAATCATTATAATCTGTCCATTGGCATTATTTAGCATATCAATTTGAAGCTGGAACTTCCTTCTGAATTCAGAGATCTTTTGAAAGACTTTTCTTGTTTTCCAAATCTGCTCCATCTATTGTGTCTTTACCGATACTGTAATACAGCTTCTTGTCTCTTTTAACCTGACTTAGATTCCATTCTGAACTTTTTGTCTTTGGCTTCTCTTCTTAGTAATTTTCATTGTCCTAACATACAGTCTACTTTCTTCTGTTTCTTCAGTCTCTTGTCACATTCATCCTTAACGACTTCTTTAAGTTTAGCTACAATTCCTCTTGTTCTCTATTAATGGAGTTCAGGACGTCAAAGTGATTTTTGATGTTTTCCTTGAAAATGGTGGGCATATGTTCAAGTTTATATTGTTGAAAATGACTGGTTTTCTTTTTCTTTAGCATAACTTGGAGCTTGTACATAAGCCGTTTGTGATCTGTTCCACAGTAAGCACCTGCTCATGACTTTGATACTTTTAATTGAGTTCCTCAACCTCTTTTTAATAATAACGTAATCGATTTGGTTTCTGTATATTCTGTCTGTCATGCATAGAGATATCATTCTGGTTGTTTGAAGACAGTGTTAGCTATGAACAAATTGGATTCCTGCTCCATTTTGGTCTCCTAAGCACCTACATTTTTCTTTCCAACTTTGGCACTGCAGTTTCCAGTTACAAGCAGCACACCTTGTGTTCATGTTCTGTTGATTTTAAATTGAACTTGATTATTAAACTAATCAGCTTCCTCTTTTCATGCATTGAAGGTTGGAGCATAAACTTGGATGATCATCATATTAAAGGAAGTCCAAGAAGTCTAATTGATATTATTGAGTCATTAATAGCATTGTAGCAAAGTTCTGTTCTTGTTATACCCCACCTAACTATAAAAGCAACATTATTTCCCCTTGTTTTTCATATCCTGTGAAATTCATAGAGTGATTTTCTGACTCACAGTGTCCCATGGCAGTCCATCACCATTTGCCAATGCCTAATATGTCAATTTGTAAATGTTTCATTTAATTTCCTTTGTTCATACTTCTTTCATTCCATGTTCTTACTGCAAATTCCATCATTGCATATTTGAGTTTTTCATTTCCTATATGCGTAACGTCAACACTGGGCATCCCAAAAGCTTTAATCTAGCCACGTCAAAACACAATTAGCACTCCAAAACATCTTCAGCTCTTTCTCAGTATCTTGTTGAGTGCCATCCAACCTGAGGGAGCCATCATCCAGCACTGTATTGTCAATCATTTTATATTCTGTATCCACATGGCTTTCTTAGTAGCTTTCTCCCATGCAGTATGAATTGGTGCCTTTGTCATTATCACTAAAGTGATAATCTATTTCTGGCATCCGCCTGTTTCACTGCTGCTCCAGATAGGTGCTTGCTTGTTTTAGCTGGGCAGTTAGGATGAGCTTCATAATGAGCTTCATAATGTAGATGAATATACTTGGTATATACTCCAGAACTTCTTTGCTAATCCCACCCCCTCAGGAACAACATGCATATATACACACACCCCAGCACAATGAGGCAACACAGTTGGACTTGGGGAAGGGAGGGGAGGGCTAGACACAATTAGGCTATTCCATATGTAATGATTTGCTAGTTTAATGAGGCATAAGGCATGACTTTTTTGAATTAAGTAAGTAAATTAAACCATCCTCCGTCTCAACTGTGTTGCACTTTTCTATAATTTGAAAACCAGAAGGAAGGTGTGTACAATGTTTTATAGCAATCTCTGTAGATAAACTGCAAAGCACAGTTAGTATGTCAAAGAATAAGTACAGGAGAGACTTGGATAAGTATGGCTTTATTGTCTTTTGTTTAGTATTTGTTGTAAAAAGCCTAATAATCACGTCCTAAAGACAAATTAAGCATTGAATTACTATTTAGAGACTGCTTAGGCACACAGCAATTAGAAAACAGTTTTATTGCATCATTAGAGGATTTAGTTGTTATAAATTCAATACCTTATGGAAAACTCAAAAAGCATTCTGTTTACAGTTTCAGTAATAAACCATACTCCTTGTCTATTATTTACTATCCATACCTTTGCTATGGCAGCGAGATGAATTTATGCAATGTTAAAACATTGAGAGTTTTGAATTCTGTACAATTGAATAACAGTTCTGTATGAGGAAAAAATACCATCTCTTTTTTTAAGAATGGGCAAAGTGCTCTTTTAGAACCTTCATGACAGCAAATCACTTGCCATGAATAATTTAGTCTTTTACATGGAAAATAGCAATCTGTTTTCACAAAAGTTGTCTCCTTGTTCAAACACGAATATGAACATATCTGTAATGCATTGGTTCTTATTATTTAGCTGCAATAATTTAAAATTCCTGGTTATTTTCTACATTCTATTAATTATATACATTAACTGTATGCTATAATTAAATTAGAGACATTTATGAAGGGTATCAGTGGCTACTGGGATTACAATTAAATTGTTTTCCTATCCTTCCCATGAGTGACATTTCTAAACTGCTTAGGGTGTATCTGTAGAACAGCTGTTTCGGCTATGAAGTTCCTAAGTTATTCACATCAACAGGAACAGGGCCTTTTAAAAGCTGCTCTGCTATCAGAAGTTTGTTGGGCCATTAAATGGGGAAGAGCATTATCCTACATAACTCTCAACTAGTGGAATGCTTTCTACAGAAATTTGCTTGGCATTTACAAGTCCCACTATGTACACAGGTAGTAAAAACACACATTTCTTCCGTTAAGGTTTTAATTGTTTGCTTAAATGAATATTTATTTTTACCTGGATTTAAATGGTACTGTTATTTTTACTTTAATATACATTTTAATATGATTTTTAATATAGCTTGATATGTTTTTGTGGCTTTATTTGTATTTCTTGGTTTCTTTGTTTGTTTTTTGCTGTTGTTGTTTTTAATTGCTTTGTGCCCCCCAGAGTCATGTATGTGAGACAGGTGGCTGTATAAATTTAATCAATTAATTAATATTTTTATTTAAATCTAACAACTAAGTATTTACTCCATCCCATCATCTCTATGCATGTAAAATATGGTAATAGTTCATTAGTTAGTCCTACCCAAGCCTCATAGGCATAAGCCCCATGGAGGGATAGTGACAGAAGGCAGTGCTGGCCTCTGTACAGTATTTTCTGGTTTTGAATAGGGTTAACTAATTTTCTAGTTTGAGGAAAGAAACACCAGGTCTTGGCTGAAAGGAAAGTAGAGTGTGGTTGCCTTTCAAAGGTCTACTTGTTTGACACGTGTTATTTTATATACAGTTCTGTCAGAGTGTGGTGACTGATTTCAGAAACATATGGATTGTGATAGAATGCTTGGAAGAGAAAAACAGCAAATATATGCATTTGAGTAGGAGAAAAAGAAGAAAAGGAAAACAAATTGAGATTGATGCCACATTATAACACATGTACAAAGCGGGGAAATTGTGTTCCATGAGACGATATTGAAGTTCAATTGCCAACAATCCAGCCAGCAAGACAGTAAAAAAAGGCTGGAAATTGTTGTTCACCCTAGTGTTTATTTGTTTATTTGTCACATTTGTATGGTTTATATGTGGTTATATGTGTACTGTCAAGACCACTGTGTTTTCATTTGAAATATACAATGGTGAAAGTTGGATGTTGTTCAGGAACACTAAAGAAAGGGAAATAGATGCCTTTGAATGCGTGAATGGTTGAGACTAAACAAAACAATGAGAGACAAGTAATTCAGTATTGATTGAAAAAGAAAAGTAAATAATTCAATACTAGATGAAGTAAAATCAGATCGCTGAGTGGAAGCTCTAATAATTAAGCTAAAGTAAGCATATTTACAATGCATATGACAATAAGAATCATTAGAGAAGACCTTGGTGATAAGAAGACTCAAAGGCTATCAGAAAGAACCTGTAGAGAACTGATACTACCACTAATGACAAAAGCATGAATTTACAAGAAATCAAGCAAATACTGACAAGTAATCCAGGAGAAATGTCAGGTCACGAAGATTCACAAACAACTCAAGGATGACCACAACAATTAATATTAAAAGAGATTTATAAATCACTGAAATATGAAATGGCACAAACCCTATAGAAATCACTTAAGCCCAGTAAGTAATAATATTGCACATTTTTGGGTATGTGATGTTAGATTATTTATTTAATTAATTAACTTTTGTCTCATTTTTATAAGTAATTCAAGGCAATAAACATGCATAATATTCTTTCCTTCTCCTATTTTTCTCCATAACACCAGCCCTGTGAGGTGGGTTGGACTGGGTTGGGAGAGGATGATGGGCCCAGGATCCCCTTGTTGGCTTTCATGCCTAAGGCAGTCTTAGAACTCATAGTTTCCTATATGCAATACTGAGATGAGATTCTGACCTGATCATTTTATATTACTTTAAAACTGTAAGTTAGAGCTTCCTCTTTGTTCATACTTTATAAGTATTTTCAGAAATATTTCCATGATAGCACCCAGCATTCCAATTACGTAGAATGCAGCAAAGTAAAATAAAACAAATCCAGAGTTTTCAGATAAAGTAAAATCTATTCCTTTAATGATTTCAGGTATTCTGATTGCACATTTTAAGGCAACAAAAATCGATAATGTAATACCAAAAAAAAAAAAAAAATACCTAAGAAAGACACACAAGGATAGGCTCCAAGTGGATTAGCATACTGTATGTTCAGTTTCCACTGTAATACATTTCTCCAACCATCCAAATTGCAATGCAGAGCACTTAGTTGCTGTATAATCTTAAGAGAACGTAATAGCATGCTCCATTATTTTTTTACAGCATGACATTTTCCTTAGAAATCTGGTCTGCACATTTGCCATGACAGATAAACACACACACACACGCGCACACGCACACACACACGGTGTCTTATATGACAGCAATTTTATTATCTATTTTTTCTTTCAATGTAATTTTTTTCATTCTGTTCAATAAGCAGACTGTATACCAACTACATCTAAAAGAGGAAACAAAAGAATTTCACTAAAAAATCTTAGAGAGAAATATATTCTGTTAAATATAGATGAAAACACTATTTATAAATGTATTCTTTTGAGACAAAATCATTCTGGGTCCCAGAATAACTGAATTGTGCGCACCAGCCCACAGAAGTTAAGCTGTGCACCTGTGTACACATAGCCTGCCACTAGCACGCATGTGCATGCAGCCCACCACTCACGCAAGAGCTGTATAAGTGTGCATATGCATTGGCCTGCTGCCCGCGCAGCCCAGTTCCCCTCTAACCCCAGCTGGACCACGAAGCTGGAAAGGTTGGACACTGTTGTTATAAAGAATGATCTTGTGACCTGTTGGAAAGTACAAAAGCTCAAAGAGTATTGACAGAAAGCAATATTTGTAGCTCAGGATTGAATTGTGGGTTCTTTGGTGCATTGATGATGTTACCTAATTTGGTAATGAAATGCCTGCAAGAAAACAACCAATCTCAGAGAGCACCAAAGAACTCACAGTCTGAGTTTGCAACAGCTCAGGTGGTCTCCTGATCAAAGTCCACTTTTGTCATAGACTCATTAGCAGCCTTAAGCAAGCCACTTCTTTCGCCAGTCTGCAGATTGGAATTAATAAAGAAAAAATCTTGCTGCCCTGTGTAAAAATTGCAAGGTAATGTATGTAAGACCAATTGGAAACCTTACTTTTGGGGTTTTTTTTGTTTTTTTTTTTTTTTTTGTTTTTTTGGGGTGGGTTTTTTTTTTTTTTTTTTTTTGGTTTTTTTTTTTTTTTTTTTTTTTTTTTTTTTTTTTTTTTTTTTTTGTTTTTGTTTTTTTGTTTTTTTGTGTTGTGGTTTTTTTTTTTTTTTTTTTTTTTTGTTTTTTTTTTTTTTTTTTTTTTTTTTTTTTTTTTTTGGTTTTTTTTTTTTTTGTTTTTTTTGGGGGGGGGTGTGGTTTGGGGGGGGGGGGGGGGGGGGGGGGGGGGGGGGGGGGGGGGGGGGGGGGGGGGGGGGGGTGGTTTTGGGGGGGGGGGGGGGGGGGGGGGGGGGGGGGTGGGGGTGGTTTTGGGGGGTTTGGGGGGGTTTGGGGGGTTTGGGGGGGGGGGGGGGGGGGGGGGGGGGGGGGGGGGGGGGGTTGGGGGGGGGGGGGGGGGGGGGGGGGGGGGTTTTTTTTTTTGGGGGGGTGGGGGGGGGGGGGGGGGGGGGGGGGGGGGGGGGGGGGGGGGGGGGGGGGGGGGGGGGGGGGGGGGGGGGGGGGGGGGGGGGGGGGGGGGGGGGGGGGGGGGGGGGGGGGGGGGGGGGGGGGGGGGGGGGGGGGGGGGGAGGCACTTCATTAATTTAAAAGATTTCTAACTCATCTTTTAGAACATGGCCCTTCTGAGGCATTGCAGTGCAAAAACTCCATAAAGTCACACATCAGCATTTACTTGAATAACCTCTGTTATGAAATAAATAGCAGCAATAAACTCAAGCAGTAGCACATAGCAAAGAGCCTTGTGGCATCTTAAAGGCTAACACATTTATTATTATATAAGTTTTGGTGGGCTGTGTGTATTATATCAGAGGCATGGAATGTTTATTTATTTATTTATTTGATTTGTCAATTGTTTACAAGATAATAAGTATAAGTGTATACATAGTTATGAATACATGAAATGGGTACATATAAGAAAAATAAAAGAATATAATTCTGTCTAAAGACTATTAGGTAACCAGATAGTTGTTGGAAGGAAAAGAGAGAATCTGGGAGGCAGAAATGAACAATAGAGAATGGAAGATAGTGAGAGTTACCAATGGTGACTATAAACAAAGCAATAGTTGGGTGTGATATACAGATTTTCTTGCATTCAGCACAGTGGTGGGATTCAAAATTTATTTACTACCAGTTCTGTGGCCGTGGCTTGGTGGATATGGTAGGGGCATGATACTGTAAAATCTCCAGTCAGAGGTGGTATTTGCTGGTTCTCCGAACTACACAAAATTTCTGCTGCCAGTTCTCCAGAACTGGTCAGAACCTGCTGAATGCCACCTCTGATTCAGCAGCTAATGGATGAATGTAGTATGATAAGGACAGTTTGCCTATGTTTAATTTCTGAAAAATAATCTTACATGTTCTAACTCCCATATTAACATGAGCATATAGAAACACATATAAGCAACACTATTTTGTTTTTTGTTTTTTAAAAAAGCTTTAAAGTCCTTGTAAAAGCCTCTTCTGGGAAATTATGTTGATCTGGGGCCTTACAAGTGCCAAAAGTTGCCGCTGCTTATTTACTCTACATATTATGTTGATTCACTTGCAAATGCTGCAAAATGACAGTAATTTCAGCTGTCTAGGATTTTAAACGGTAAAAAGCCTTGTTAGGAATATGGGCATCACTTGTTATTGATCAGCAAGGTTGAGGTGACAAATAATGGGGGAAAATACATTGAGGGCATTGCAGCTGAACAGAAGACAGTCAAGTGCTTTCAGAGTTCACACATTTTTTATATTAGATACAGTAATGGAGTATTTTGGTCTGCTCCCTTGAGGCAAATATTTGGAGTCCAAAGATACTTCGATAATGGGTGCTGAGTAGCTGCAAACAGCTAGGTACATCCTTCAAATAGTATTTAAAATATAAACGGCATTAATCAAACGTTCATAACATTAGGAAGAGAATTAAAGCTTTGCATATGTGTTTCAGTAGGAGAACCAACTTTTTAAAAGCCTGCTGTCTTGAATCTCCATCAGCTTCCCTAGCAAGCACTAATGAATATGGAACATCCTCCTTTTGTTTTCCTCCCTGGTCTCTGAGCCATAGACTCTCTGCATGACCTCTTTTGTGACTGTGTCACAGCTTTGGGCTGTCTAGTTTATTGACCTCCGTTTTGCAAGGTCTGCTTAGTCTGTCAAAACCGAGTATTCCCTTTTCCCAAACCTAATATAGTCTACACCATTCCATATAGTCACTAAGCAGACCAGTAGCTGTTTTGAGAGACACTGTAACAGCAGTGATAGAAAGGGAACTTTCTGCAGTAAGATTGCACTAGTAAAATACTGCATCTTAAAACGTGGTACTCTAGGAGTTCATTAATGTCGGTAACGTAATTTTGCATATCACATTTTTCAAAAGGTTTGTGCTCACTAGGTGTGGCAAAGAAACAGCAGAGCTTAAAAAGTTTGGTCAGGAGAAAAAGGGTTAAAAGGTCTTCTCCCTAGCTTTTCCCAGAGTTGATCTGTAGCTATGCAAATAGCTGCTTTAGTCTGGCAAAATTCTGTCCATAGGTGAAGAACAGTAAAGGAAACTAAAGTAACTCAATGTATCCTTCTTGATTCTTGGGGCTTAACATCAGGTGAGTTGGGACCAGTTGCTCTCTCTTAACCCAGTCCATCTCACAGGGATGTTTTGGGGAAGAGCTAAGTACGCCATCTTGAGTAACAGAAGGAAACTTATATAACAAATAAATTAAAAATAAAATTTGAAAATCCATTCCTTGGACTTAAATGATAAAAATGTCATAGTGGTTTTTTTGTTTTCAATTCTTGTTTTATTTAATCTCTTAATTGGACTAAGATCCTACTTCTTTCCAGTGTGCATCTTGCTTTTTTCCTCCCCATTTTAATCAGTTTTAAACCAAATGTAATGTTATTTATTATTTTAATATTTTACATTAGTGTTTTATTGATTGCATGTTGCAATCAAGTTGCAAGAGTTTATTCTAGGTGAGATGGGAGGCATATAAGTTTAATAAATAAATAAATAATGACCCAGTGCTGGGAATTTTGACTGCATTATAGATTACATTGGACCTCTGTCCCAGATAAGTGCTACCATGAAATCACCACCAACTACATAGATCATCTTCAAAATTCAATGGCAACTTTGCCTATTTCTGAATGGCAACTTTGCCTATTTCTAAAAAGATGTTAAATAGTATGTTAATTTATGTAACATTTAAACCAGCGGCCCCCAACGTTTTGGGTGCCAGGGACCACTTCCCTGGAAAGGTTTTTCCACAGACTGGAGGAGGCATGGTTTCATGTGCTGCCTGAATCCCACAGATGGGCCTTCGTTTGTTTGCATAGCCCTGTTTCTGGCATGCCACGGACCAGTGCTGGTCCATGGACCTAAGGTTGGGGATGCCTTATTTTAACCACTGTTTAAGACTTGAAAATAATATTTATTTTGAAAAGTATGTAAAATCTGCCTTGCTGTCTCCTGCCCATGTGACTAGAATGACACTGTGATTTGATGAGGTCAAGAAGAAATAAGGTTCAACCTATAGGCCAGGGCTGCCAAACTTCCAGCCCATGAGACAAATGCATCATGCACTGGCCACGCCCATGCCCAGTTTAAAGAAGGGGGGAAAAGTCCCGATGTCAAGATTCTGGCAGTTGCCCTAATTAAATCATGAGCCTCGAGCCAAACTTCAAAACCTATAATGAAATGTTTTATGAGTTGACACCCTATACGTCACATGACATCGCCGTGATGATGTGAGTTTGACACCCCTGCTATAGGCCAAATTAAGAATTAGTATCCCAATCAAGGCTGCACCAGTTCTATTTTTCCATTTCTTATGCTTTGTGTTCCTGCTCTGTGCTATGTAAATGTATTCCATAAAGCAGGTTGCATGTAACTGCATGAAACAGTGTGGGAATTAACTGCTTATGTTAGTGCAAAGAGAACTACATGCAATACAGATAATCATTGTTTGGCAATTACAGTTGGGACCAGCAAGTTGATTGTTCAGTGAAGTCTTCACTAAGTGAAATTGCAACTGTGTTTGTGATTTTACTTCAGCTTTCCTTTGCTTGACAAAACCACAAAGGCTGTAAATGTGAGGATTGGTTGCAAGATTAATTTTTTCATCACTGTCATAATCGCAAACAGTCACTAAATCATGCTTGTACAACCATTCAGAAGCAGACCTCGAAATAATATACAATTGCATGATTGAATTAGGTTTTTTTTTGCTTCTCTGCAGTTGCTACATATATGTGTTTTTAGATTTAACGTATTTTTCGCTCCATAACACACACCTAGGTTTAGAGAGGAAAACAAGAAAAAAAAATATTCTAAGTCGGAGCCTGAGAGGACCACAGATAGGTGTCCTCTCATGTGCCAGCTCTGCCTATTGACTCCTGCAGTGCGGAAAAGAGACAGAAGAGGCGGGCAATGACAAAGACAGAAGAGGGGGGTTCAGCACTGTAAAAGGACCCTGCCACTGTGGCCTGGCTGCTATTCATTAAAGGACTTGCAATATTTGCTCCATAAGATACATAGACATTTCCATCCACTTTTGGGGGGTGGGGGGTGGAAGTGTGTCTTATGGAGAAAAACTGTGTGTGTGTGTATGTGTGTGTACAGTATCCTTCCCCTGCCACACCCACCAAGCTATACCCACAGAACCAGTAGTAAAAAAAATTGAATCCCACCACTGATATAAACATATGCTATCATGCATGTACTACATGTACTATGCACGTAATCCTGGGTTACATTCCCATAAGTAGCAACACAAATGATAAAATTGGTTCTGAAATAAGAAAGCCAGCAACAAAAATAAAAAGCTGTGTTGTTTGTGCTAGCAGAGCCTCTGTGAAACTCTTTATAATTTTTCTGTAAACTCAGGAAATATCAAGGATATAAGTTGAACCAGAATTTATCTCCTAATCTGTCCATCAAGTTCACCTTCATGCTACTGTTGTCACTAGTCTCCAACAGTTACTGAAAATTCAGACCACTGAGACCATTTATACGTATAAAGAAAGCCATTCATGTACAAAGGCTAGATACCCAGGGATTTACCTTAACCTTTTCATACAGTTAAGTCTATCTTAACTCTAACCCTAATTATAGCTTGATTTTAGATTGGGATAGGCAACCTGTAGAGGGTTTTTTGTTTTGATTTTTTGATTTTGCTAACTACATTGTCCAGCATCCTTCATATTGGCTTTTTAGAAATACTAGGAGGTTATAATTCAGCAACATCTGTTACTTAACCATTTTATACAGAATGTTTGGAAATTATTAACTTCACAGGCTCAATTAACCGATAAATTCTGTGGTAGTATTGGTTTTGCTGCCTCTTAGCCACATGTTCCTCATTAGCAGAATGCAAATCAGTTTTTACCAACCTGGTGTCCTTCAGAAGTGTTGAATTTAAAGTCTTAGTTCGCATGTCTAATAGAAGTTGGAATCGAATAGAAAGGCATGGTGGACATTGACATAAGGACAATAAAAACTGTCCATACAAATAAATAGACCAACTCACAGAAATAATCACTGCTATTTTATTTGAGTTTAACAATGATATTCCATTCATCAACATTTATTGCGAGTTAGACTTTTGATTATTTTAATTTAAAATAGAGAATATCTTACCACAGAGTGGCTGGATAAGCTAGAGATTGATTTCTTATAGATATATGTAAAAAAAAAATTTTTTAAACCCATATTCCCTACAATTGCTTACTTTATAATAATTCCTTCTTCATTTTCAAAGTTCATAAAACTATGAACAGACTAGCCATTAATTTTCCAGGAATGGCAGTGACTAACAAATCTTTTGGAAAAGTAGTCTACTAACATTCTCTTAGAATCAGTGTCTAATTTCTCCTTGCAATGTTGAACAACAGCAAAACAACTTCTTTAAGGGAAAGAACTGCTACATTCTTAATGCATAAAAAAACAGAAGTAGATTTCTCAAAGATTAGACCAATGAGTTAATGTAAACATTAAAGGGAAGAAGTGTTAATATACAGCCTTGTTTCACTTTTTGTGAATGTAAATTAATAGGCAAAAGATTTCCTGAAGGACCAGAGAAGACTGTACTATTATTTTGTGAACTATCCAGAGTTGCTTGGAGTTGGCAGGTGTATGAATCTAATAAATACATAATATGTAATAAAGAGTATGATCAGCAATAAGGATATGGACTCTAACAGATGGTTAGAATAATGATGGCTGAACCATTGAAAGGCCAGGATGAGGACAGATATTCCAAGAGAAAAGCTCTGTGGTCACTAAGAGTCAAAAACAATGGACACATAATTAATCAAACTGATGAATCAATCCTAGTGATTGTCTTAGGTGGTTGAAAGAATAGGTTGAAGGACAATGAGTCATGAGATATTCTGTATTTGTGAGATCTAAGGACAGACAGGTAGGATGTTCTGGAATTCCAAGGGCCAAAGAACAAAATGCATTTTCAGTTCTCACAGTCATCCTACTAAAGAATAGGTATTGCCTAGATAAAGTTATAGAATCACTTGCTTAAGCACTTGGATCATATTATTGTCTATGAAAAGGAAATGCAGGGCCATGCGGGACAGGAAGCTGGACATCTGCTGCCTCCAGGAAAGGCAGTCCCGGCTACGATGGTTCGGCCACGTGAGCCGCGCCAAGGAAGAATCCATCATCAAATCTGTAATGAAGGTGACTGTCGGAGGAGCGAGACCGCGTGGTAGACCTAAACAACACTGGATGGACACGATCAAGGCCGATCTAGAGATCGCGAAGGCAGACCCGACACACGTGGCAGACAGAGAGGTGTGGAAGCAGTACTCAAGGACATTAGCGGACCTCGCCCGAGCGCGAGACAAACGCTGAAGAAAAAGAAGAAGAAGAAAAGGAAATGCAGAATGCAATTTTGGCACATAAAATTTGTTCCATGTGTTATTTTGGATTTCAACATTATTTTTAAAAATACAATATTACCACCAAAGTAGGTTTTTCCTCCCTCTCTGTTAACACCTTCATTTCTAAAGCAAATATATTTCATACTGTGTCCATCTTTAGTTTAGGCTTAACCCTGGAATTGGGGTAGATGGTACATTGTTTTCATAAAATATACCAATCAGGTGTGTTGTAATGAATAATAGATTTGAAATAAAAAAAGTCATTGCTGAATTGAATAACGTGCATAGTTCATTCTCTTGATTGTTTTCTAAGTTTAAAGTATTACAGAAGTTATAAAACTGCCATAAGATCAATACAACTAATCACAATTAACAGATTTATATGTGTGAAAAATGCATAATGATGCAGATGAATTCTTCAAGGAACCTAGGAGGTTTGGACTGGGGAACTAGGAATCTCCAGCTGGTTTATGTGACATCTTCAAGTGTAAACACATTTTTTCTTTCCCCATTGATTTCGTCAGCCATGGCAACATACAACATTCCCATTAGCCCCCTACTGTTAAATCTCAGAGTCACTATAATCAGGAAAACATCCAACATGCAAACAAACAAATAGAGCAGTAACTGAGGTCATCATCCATCTTCATTCCAAAGATGTATTTTTAGGTTCATTCAGTGTTTGATTTTAAGACACTTTTAAAAAATCTTAAATGGTATATAATGAAGTGGAGGAGAAATAGGAGATTTATTGGATATTGTGTATTCATTGACCATCCCAAAGCTTAATGTCTTTTTATTGTATTTTAAATATATAAAACAACCACATTTTCTTCTGAGGAATTGATTAATGTCTATTTCTCCCTTTTCTCAAATGAAGTAGTTTACAAATGGAGAGCTTTAGTTTTAAATAAATCAACTACAACATTTTCTTTTATTGTTTATTTTCATATTATTTGCAGAACGCATACTGCTACATTATAAACAACAAAACAGAAGCAAATTGGGGGGGGAGCTTTATATGAAAAATATTTATAGCAAGTCTAATTTTATGTAAACTATCATTCTACATTAGGGTGAGACCACAGCATACCTTTTTATATGATAGTTGCAATGACCACTTGTTAGCTAGAAATGTATGAAACTGCTGTCATCCTAGTAAATTTGTACATTTATTTTGGTAGTGTAACAAGATGCGCACAGTCTGTTTCTTGTATAATTTTTAACATATGGTCATTTGTTTCAAAACACCTTCCATATGTAAATCTCCAAAAAGCTGAATAGCAAAGATGCTTGTTTCTGAAAGCTGACTTCTAATATGATAAGCTGCAACCACTTGAGGCAAATTATTCCACATGGCAAAATAAGAAATATGTGCAAATCTTATACCTGGAGAAAAAAATGAAAAAGGGGCCAGCTATTTGCTGAGAAGTAACTTGGTATGCAAAATGTAAGAACTGGTTATTGTTTGCCTTTGTACGGGTGTAGTTTGTTGTAACTTTTAGTTCATATATACTTTCCCATTTCTAAGCTGCCAATTCTGCAAGTTCTACATTAATATAATGCCAACATCATAAAACAATCCTGAACTGAATACACGATATTGTCAACGTATGTTTTACCAACATCGACTAATATATTTATGCATAGGAAAACTATTAAGCTATTAAGAGTTCCTGTGATGCATGTCAGCAAAGTCCTAAGGACTCAAAGCAAAGCCGAACTTTATTATGGTCATAAACGAGCATGTCCAATGCAAGGTCTTTAGAGGAACCTACTGTGAGGTTCCTATGAGGAATTCTCTTATCCCATCGCCAACTATCTTGAATCCGCCAGGCCTGTTTCACATTATGTTAGTCTTTGAAGACCACACAGTAGCCTCTGTCCATCCCCAAATGTCCTGATTTCTCTGAATCTGACCTTTTGCTTACCATTTATGTGGTCATTCTGCTCTTCCCTGTTCTTTCTTGCTGATACCAAGAACTTTCCCTTCCATCCCATGTAACACTTTTGGGGGGGGGCCTTGCAATCCCTGCAACTTGTTAATGAGGATGAAGACCTAGTGGCTCACGTCTGGGATTTATTTTAATTTAAAGTTGACCAACTTAAATCAGTTCGTTATAATTGATTGTAAATAACGTTGAATTGTGACTTTTTTTCTTACATTGACTTTTTAAAAATAATTTCAGTAAAGAAACTGTTGAACAATAATTTATTACTAGTTATTTAAGATAAAATTAATTAAAATGCATGTCAATATTATTTCTGTATTATTTGATCAACATGCATTTGTCCAAAACGAGAAAAAGTACAATAAATCAAAAGAGCCAAGGTTAGAATAAATGTTACATGTGGCAAATACACAATTAATTAACAAATGCTGTCAGTTTACATGATGTAGGAACACAAGGTAGAGCAAAATGAATGAATGACATCATTACAATTTCTCATTTTTACCTATGTTTGGTCAAGCGCCTTAGCCATAAATTTTCATATTTCTAAAATTGTTTTTTTTGTGTGATTCTTTTCCTTTTAAGAATCCATTAATAAACATACCAACCCATTCATTATAAGAAGAATAAATCATGGATCATTTACACTTAGAAATATAGCTCAAGAGATTATGGAAGAAGATGTGACTATTTAAGTAACTGATTTGTGTAATCCTTTACTTTATCTCAGTAGTGACAGTTAATATGCATGGTGCCTGGGAGTAATCTTTTTGAGCAGACCACTTATCTAAATCAGTGCAATAATTTAAATTATTTTTCATAAAATTATGGTATGCTAAGAAGAATATTGCTTGACTGTCATATGCATTTTAAAAATTCAAGCCGTGATATGGGCAAAATTAAAAATGAATGTTTCCTATAGATTATTGTGATCTTTGCATATTTACTTGAATGTAGCCTTCATTGTGTTCAGGAATGATTTAGTGAAATTAAGCTTCATCAATGGCAATCAATAAAAAATGATGAAATCTGATTGAGTTTTATAACATTTTTTTTTACTTTTCATACAAAAAAGGAAAAAAATTAATAAGTTTCATTGATTTTACTCAGAGTTCTTAATTATAACTTTGATTAATTGTTAAAGCAAGAGTCAGTCTTATACCTAAAATTATTTATTAAAATTAATACATAGTTAGTAGATATGACTTGGTCAGTATCAGGTGCATGCAACCAGAGCCACACATGAAGACTTTAAAATAGCTACTTTATTGTTTTATTGCCTATTTCACAGGAATCTGCCAGACTGGGAATTTGCCTCTGGGAAAGACTAGGTAAGGTTCAGTGGCATTCAAGGTGGTGTTGAACCTTGTGTCTATGTAACGATTCCAGACTAATCCCCCACTTGATCCCTCCTCCCAACTGGAACAGTCTCCGACAGTGTGCCTTATAAGAATGCTTGATAGTAATTATAATATCAAGTGAATTCAGTTGAATTGTATTTAAATTATTGAAAAATGTAAATAATCGGTAAAGCTATATTTGAGTTAAATTCTTCTCATAGATGGTGCTTTGTTTTATTTATTTATATAAGTGTGGCTTGTGTTTATCTGTCTTACCCAATTGAGTAATTTAAAAGAATTCCCAAAAACGTATCTAAATTCAGATCTGTTTCTGAAATGCTTGCAGTTGTAAAAAAATCTTTAACATTCTGTTCCTCCCCCAATTTTATTTGCTATACTAGGGTTTAGATTCATTGATAGAAACTTTATTAAAGCAATGAGCAAGGAAACAACATTACAGTATCTTTCCCTTTCAAAAATCTCTGCAATTCTCTCCAGTTGCTTAATTTTATGAATGATAAGTTATATGAGAATTTTTTTTGAAAGAAGAAACAAAAATTAGGATATTAGAATAGGAATAAAAAAGGAGAGAAAAAATACAAGGTTCCATATGCTTATTTCTTGGACAACTTTGACCAAGAAAGTTATTGCTATTAATTTAATTTATTGTTAGGTTAGTTTAAAAAATTAGGAAATCCATATGTATGGATGTTTTGCAGGTACTGAATTTAATATTCCATGTGTAATTTAATTTATTGAATATTTTTTCTCCCTGAAAACCTAGCCTACTTTAAAAGAAACAAGCTAACTTAGAATACAGGCTTACCTTCAAGAGGTTGCAGCACCACGACCCACATTAAACAATACTTCTTCTGTTTCTCAAACCTGTACTTATATATGATAACGTCACTTAATTTACTGAATAAGTTAATAGGCATTGTTTTGGGTAGTACAAAATGATACCACACTGTTTCCAAAAATTGCTCCTTCTTCACACTACTCATTCTGATTATGACACAGACAAACAGATTCAACAGCCAATAAGAGCTGCCAAAATGCCTCTTGATGCCTTCTCTGTTTTCCATTTTGTTGGAAAACACTTCTGTACAAATACTAGTATATTCCATGACAAAAATATTTTTTCAGCTTTCCAATACATTAACAAAGTGACAAATCTGAGGATATATCACCCATCCGCATTGTTTAAAATTATTAAACATTTAAAAGATTAACATTTTTTATTTTTCAAGCCATAAGTCGTCTATGCAACCATACTGCATGATAGATAATTTTGAAAACACCAGTTTTAAGCCAGATGTTTGTAATCAACAATCTAAGCAGTTTAGTCTGCCCTAAGAAAAGACTGAAATCCATGAAAGCTTTTGCCACTAAACATGTGCCATAATATATAATCTTTAAGGTACCACAAAACTGGCAACAAATGAACTCTCATTTTATGGCAACAAATGAACTCTCCTGCCTCTTTGACATTTGTTGTGAAGTGATATTTTTCCAGCTGTGTGTGCAGAAAACTAATAGTTAAGGTGATTCATGCAATAACTGTTTTGTAGTTGGTTGGTTTGAAAAATGCTGTGTCCTTTTTAAAACAGCATCGTAAAGTTCATAGTATTAAAAGAGTTAATAGCAAAGCAGGTACACCTGTGTCAGACCTGCTGTTAGCCTTAAAGACACTTTCTGTGTGTCTCAGCCAAGAGAATTATCCAGGCACTTTAAGACAGCAGGGGTATTGGCACACATCCACCAAGAAACGCTGCTATGTCAGTTCAGGAAGGAGAATTGGTGTGATAGTCTTTGTAAAGCCAGAGCCTGTTTTAAAACTACCTGTGGTGCAAGACATCTTCAAGATGGCGGGGATAAAAGTACAAGAAATGATACTTGCCATACATTGAGTAATTTAAAGATGAAACATGAAAGATGACAACACTTTCCTCAGGATCACACTGTATGATCTATAAATTCCTTAGCAAACCTTTAATTGAGTAATTAAGGACAAACGAGTAATAATTTTGTAACTCTTTTAGTAGTCTGATAAAACTCAAAAATATGCCCTTGTGCTGCTGTGGCCTAGCTTCTTTCATGAACATTGTACATTAATGTGGAAATGTAAATAGGTATTCCAACAAACAACACTGAAAGTGATGCCCCCACTTTCCTGTTTTTCCCGCCCTGTCAAAACAAGATTCATCACAAAATATGACAGCAAGTATCTGTATGTGCCTCTCCGATTATATTTTAATTTTAAGCAATATATTAGGAACTGTCCTGGAACCATCTTCAAAATAGCTTGCTTTGCTAGCAAGATAGATTTCCTCTGGCATGTAAAAAAGGTTTTTCTTTTTTTTAAAAAAAAAGTGAATTTGAACTAATATTAGAGTAGATACAAGCCATCCTTTTTACTTGAGATTATGAATAAGCAAGAATATATGAAACAAAATAGTGATTTTTTAAAATAAAAATTAATCCTATTAACATTAGGGATGTATTAATGCGTTCTTATACCTCCTGTACTGATACTTTCTAATCCCAATTCAGGGTGCTTTAATTAACATACAATTTTTAGACCATTGAGTAGGAGGAAAAAAAATAAAAGCAGACTGCTAGCTATTTTGTTGTTTAATGAATATCCTAAACAAAATGTCTGGAGAAAAATCAATACTTAAAAATGGCTAGTAAAGGACAGTACTGGGCTTCAGAATACAGCTGGGTGGGAAAAGACTTCCTATAGCTTCCCAAAGCATTTATAATTATCTGAGTGACAGGGAACAAAGGCGAGTGGACTTGCTTTATGAGTAGGAAATGCCTTCTACAATGTTCCCACTGTGATCCGGTAATTTCATGCTTAAAAGCTCCCTATAGAAAAGTAGTTAACTGCATCTGTTTGAGACCAGTAACACAGCTCTGTTAAGGGATTTAACCACTGAAACTCTGTTCATGGAAAAGCATATTTTAAAATTCAGCTTCTTTTTTCTTTATAGCGAACTTAAAGCTACAAATTTAAAGCTGAATTTCAAAATAAAGGATTAAAAATATCTACTTTTATGTTAGAGTTAGGTGCACACTTTTAAAAAATAATGTAGGTCATAGAATGTTCTTTTATTATTAAAAACTCTTTAATACACTATAGAGAGAATCCAATTAAAAGGGAAACCATTCTTCAGATACATTTTAGCATATAAGCTTAAAGAAATCATTGTATAATAGTCAATATTATAGTGGTAAGTTAGAACATTGTTTGCAATTAAAAGCAACTTCAATCTTTCTAATAAATTTTCATATCTGTTAATTAAAGCTGCCTACATTTATAATAGGATATTATAAATTTTTTATTTTTATTTGAAAACTATATACTACATATTTTGGATATGGATTTGTAAAACTATTTTCTAAAAACTTTGCAGTTATTAGTATTTTTATTATTAGTAGTAGTATTTTATTATTATTATAGTATTTATTTTAAAAGAGAAAATATATGATCACATAGTGTAGCCTTTCCCCCCTCAAGAAAACCATGCAAAAGTAGCACAAGTATTATTAAGAGAACATACACAGCTTTTGTCTGGTCTCTGAAACTAAGCAAGGTAAGGTCCAGTTTTTATTTGAATGAAAGACCACAGCAGTGCATAGACTTGGAAGATGGTGGCAAATCACTTTTGTATGGTTGCCAATAAAACTACATTTTTAAAAATTTAATGAAAATAGTCCAAAAGTCCATTTTGAATTGAAGGATACATTTACCTTTTAAGGTTATGATATAGTTCTTGTTCCCATTTTTCCAGGGACATTTATTTATTTGAATATTTATATTTCACTTTTATTATTTTTACAGATAACTCAAGGTAGCAAACATATCCAACATACCTTCCTCTTCCTATGTTCCCTACAGCAACAGCCCTGTGAGGTGCGTTGGACTGAGAGAGAATGGTTGGCCCAAGATCACGCAGCTGGCTTTCATGACTAAGGAAGATCTTGAATTCAGTTTCTGCCTTCCAGCCTAGTGCCTTAACTGCTAGACCAAACAGGCCAAATAGACCAAACATTAGACCAAACCGAACATATCTTTTCTTGCACTGATCGCTTCTCCTGTTGGCCATCTTTCTCACTGAAGAACAGCTTTTGTGGGATCATGGATCTTATGAATACATCAAGCCCCAGCTGCTCTGTTAATTCTGTTAATTCCTTGAATGCTTTTATCATTAAAATGCATAAAATGTAAAACTATAGTATGTCTATATAAAGCAGCATTTGACCATTCCAGTGTGTTCCTATAGAGAGGAATTCCTGCCACATGTTTCCATGGGAACAATGAAATGTATTAGCCAGTATTTCATAGCTGTCTCTAATCTGTGAATGCTGGAAACTACCATAGAATTGGTCACACATATTGTAGGTGTAGCTCCCTCCTATTCCCGATCTGTTGTTTCAATGTATTATTAATAGTTTAATCTATTGTTTATAATTTTCATAATGACTGCAAAAGGTGTTAAATAATTAGCTATATAAAGACTTTGCTGCCTGATTTCCCATCTGGATGGTTGTGCTTCCACATAATCCAGATCTGAATATCATCATTTCTGAAATACCTTGGCAAAAATGTAATTGTTGGAAACTGGGCAATTTAGGTTGGACTTTGTTTAAGCTCATACGGTTAAATAATAACATCTGTATTAATTTCTTCATTACATTTGAGGAGATGCATGCTATCAGACCATAGCTCTTAATAAAGTCTGGTCACCAAGCTGTGACAGGAAAAATCTCTGTTAATCAAGTGGTTATTTAGAAAATCTAATTGCCTATATTCAGTGTTTTACCATATCCTTCAAAGTGTCTCAGCTAAACATCAATTAATAGTAATCGAATTATCTAGAAAATGAGGAAAATGTGTGTGTGCACATGTGTGTTTGTGCACATGCATACACTTTTTTCAACCATAATCACAGCTGCAGCAAGGCAATTTTAATACCAGAGCAATTGATTATAATACTTTTTTTTATTCAATCCCAAATAATAAGAAGTTTAAAATGTGTTTCTGAGTTTTTGAGGGCTGAGTTTTTGATGAAAGAAAGGAGGGAACCCTCTCACTGAGCATCGCATGGGTAGGGCTTGTTTTATAGTCAGCATTTTGGCTTTTTAATCTCCTCATGAAACCCCTAAGTGACATATGAGGTGTCTTTCTTAATAGGGTTATTTATAAGTCACTGACAGATTATAAGCTTCTCTACATTGAGGCCTTAATTTGAATTGTCTGAAATGTATTTCTATTTTTTTAATGGCTTTAAAGATTGATTTAATAAAACATACATTTTGGAATCTGAAAACTGTATGGATTCCTTCCTTCCTTCCTTTCTTTTTCTTTCTTCCCTCCCCCCCTCCCTCCCCCCCTCTCTCTCACACACAAACAAACAAACACACATTCCATAGTGTATTTTCTAGGCTACATTTATACCCCACCTTTCCCACAGCAGTTCAAAATAGATTTAATGGGGAACTTATTGGTATCCTTGCCCCAATAACCCTGTAAAGTAGCTTGTCTAGTTCAAATTTTTCAGTAGATTTCCATGGGGGAGAAAGACTTGAACCTGAACCTCTGGGTTTAGTACCAGACTATAAACCAGAAGAGTGTGAGTTCTTGTTCTGCCATAGGCATGAAAGCCAGTCACTCCCTTTCAGCCCAACTCACCTCACAGGGTGTTGCTGTGGAAAATAGCTATGTTATTATGCCTAGAGTTATTTATAAAAATAATAAAGGTGGGATAAAAATATCTTTAAAAATGTACTGTGCTGCAGTGTCTCTGCACCAGGACAAATCCAAGACAATAGAACGACAGCATTCCATATCCCATATTCCAGTTACATGCATTGTTTCATGTATTTCTGCTTTGTGATCTAGAAAGGACTTTGTCCAAAACTACATATTCAAGGGACAGCTTCTTGTTGATGCCGAGGCTTTCACAAAGCTCCCTAAAGAAATTATGAACAAGTTATTTTATGCTCCTGAGTAACTATAACCCTGAGGATCTGTACTATGTGAATCTCAAAATCAACTATATGTTTTCCAGGAAATTTAAGTACCTTGAAATGTATGGAATCAGGAGCAATAGTGAGATGTTTCTATGGTGGTAGAGGTGATGCTTATTTCTTGACCAATTACTATTGGTCCGAAATATTAGTTCAAATTTATCTTGCTACAAAAGATGACTGAGCTTTACTCTTGCATTTAAACAAACCTATTGTTGTATTCTGCTCCAACTGATTCCAATTTTATTACCCAGCCTTTTCCTAGGTGCTCTTACTTCCAACCTATGTAGATATGGTAGAATTAGCTGAAGGGATTTATAGCAAAAACTGCAATGCTATTATTTTGTTAATTAGTTTATTAATAGAGCTGCTGAACTGATATGTTTAAATATTGTTATAAATGTCTTTAATTTTTTCCAATAGTCTCTGCATGATTTTAACTTCCTTATATGAACAGTTAATTTAACTTAGAAGTATATGCCAACACTGTTCTTATGAAAACAGTTCATAATTCTAAAATCAACCCCCCCCCCCCTTGCTATTCATTGACCATTCCCTCCACAAAAGCTGATTTATTGTTTTTCTTTTGCAGGTAAGTGAAGTTTTCTCATTCATTGCTGTCCTGAGAGTGTTTGATTACTGTGGTAAGTGTTCTTCATGGAGTGATTACACTGATTTGCTTCTGTCTGTAAATTAGTGCTATCTGGGGAGCCTAGTTACTTAAAGCTTACTGAGGTTTTTGTGTGTGTTGTTTTTTTGCTGGTACTTAGCTTTACCCATTTTATCTTTGTTGAGTTGTGCTTTAATTTCTTTAAATGTAGTACAGAGTGAGCTTCTGAGGTTTTCTAAACATAACAAAATTACATTTTATGGTTCTTGCAGGTTATATGGGACTAAAGATTTTCACAAAATCTGTTTCAGCATTTTTAAAAGTTGAACGTGTTTAACATAGCATGCAGCTCACTTCAGAAGAAATGTTGCTTAGCTTTTGCTGAATTTTACTAAGATTAAGCAAGTGAACTAGTGGCTCATAGTTCCTTGGATTTCAAATACTGTTTTCAGTTGGCTGTATAGCACTACGTTTTTTTTTTAATGTGTTGCCTTGAAATAATATCTGTTTAATTATAATACACTGTATGCTTCATTGAGTTGCAGCCTATGTTATTTTGTGGTGGCACATTATTATTCATTTGCTGCTCTGATAGATTTTGTTCCGTGTATTTAACACATTTAGTTTAATATAAGAAAGAAAAAAACATAAATACACTGGCCCAGATGAATGTAAAGGTGGTTGGATTTAATCCTTCATGCATGCAAAGGTATTTGCAATTCAACAAGAAGAGATGACTGGGTTTGCTTTCTTTACGCAACTGAGGAAGAAATAAATTGCTTTCTCAGTGATCAGTATGTGGCTGATTTTTAAGCTTTTTCTCCAGCTTGATTTTCTCCTGATATATTGAGTTTGTGAGTTCCAGAATCCTTAGCAAGATTGATTGTGCTGACTTTAGAATTCTGGAAGGTGTAATTGCAATACTTTTGGAAGAGAATTTATATCTGCTAGGTATACAGATATGCTAGGTGGTAAATTCTGGAAATTGAAGTTCACACATCTTAAAGTTACCAAGTTTGAAAAACACTGTTATAGCGGGTTCAAATCAGGATTAATCAGTTTAATTGATTATTTAATCTGCTGACTCCTTTTTTAACCAGGAAAAAAGGTAATTATAAAGGTAAATTTAAAGTCTACTTGATATTAAACAGAATTTCATATGTGAGAATATAATTAAGTCTATGATAACAGTCTAATACCACACAGGTGTTAGTTTGAAATATTTAAATAATCATTTCCATGTTTGATGTCATGTTAACTGCACAATTGAAACAAAACAAAGATACAGTTTTTGTTTTCTTTGTCTAATTTTTCTTAATGGATTTTTAATAACTTTGGAAAAATTCATAATCATTTTAGCAAGGCATAATCTTCTTTGGATAACCCCATAATTACTATAATCAGAATAAATTATTTACTGAGAATTTGTAACATGCTTCACTTTTCTTTATCTTCTCAATATTCCTGTTTTAGTTCTCTCTAGTTAAGTAATTAACATTGTGTTGACTTTTGGGACTTCTTTATGTTAACACAGGATCTGGGTTACTATTGTATTATTTCTCTGATTCTATTGGTTCATGTCCTTATTTTCTGTCATCAGTGACCTCACCTTCACCTCACTACATTTTTTTGCGGAATTAGCCTGAATCATATTCCATAAAGCAAAAAGCACATTACAGTAGCTGCATTCATTTCTGAAGTCGCATCCAGAGGGATTGAGGTCAGAGAGCTTATCACTGTACTCTGTAGACCGGTAAATTTAATATAAAAGGATTTATAATGATCTATTCATTTTTTGCCCTTACCAAGTGGTTCTTAATTTTTCTGTAAGGAAATTGCCAACATGATCTTAAAAATGCACAGAATTCTCCAAATAGATTTGCTGCATGCTACACTGAAGAGAACTAATGTAGACAACAGTAGTATTGAGTTACTGAATGATACATTTTAGATTGCCTTGTTTTACTTGACTTGCTTAATGTCCCACGGATAAAATTAGTGTGCAGTAAGTTGGTAATGACATATTGTCTTCTAAGCAATAGCTTAGAGGATTGGATTGATACCAAAGCATTAGTATTACCTTTACTAATTTGTACCAATCAATGTCTCATTGCCATACCTTAAATTATGTTTTCATCACAGTTATTGGGATAATTAGTCTACCTAGAAAATATTTTATTGCATGTCAGTGTTCAATCATACTGTATTGTCCACTATTATTAGCTGTCTTGCAAATCTTTGGCAATATATTTCATTCTAGCTTTTCTGAACAGATGTGTGGTCATCAGCTCCTACAATTTTCAGTTGTGACTCTGCAGGTTAGGACATTTGGGGAGTTTAGAACATACATCTGGAGGGTACCCAGATTGAGGAAGACGGTGTTACTTTGTCTTGAAATTAACATTATGTCAGATTTGGGTTAATGTTAGTATTCCAACTAACAAGCTCCAAACCAATAAACTCAGAGACATGCATTTTCTCAAAGTTCCATTTTATTTTTTCTCACATTGGCACATCTGGGAAAACCGAAATTTGAGAGTTCCTGGTTTTATCCTCCCAAAAGAAATTCAAAGATCCATCCCCTGCACCCACCAGTCCATCACATGGCCCAATCAAACATCGTCCCAACTGGAGACCTTCCTCCAGACACTCCTCTCCAGGTGCAGGGTAACTTGTCCTTGACTTTCTAAGAAATAATGCTGTTGAGTCTAATCTTCCACCTCTCTATGAAATCCCCCCTCCCAAATTCCTAGGCACTAAATGTGGCAGCTTCGAAGCTTTGAAGTAAAATATGGCTTCCAAGGCTGACACATTTCAGCACTAACATGATTCTGAAGTCAGAGCAAATAAATATTCTTGTACAGTAAAGCAGTGGGTTTAAAATCAGATACCAGAGCCATGCACATGCTTCTTATTCATATATTTGTATTGACTATATATAATATATAAGGTCTCCTGCTGCTTCATTATTGTCCTTATACACAGATATTATTGCTACATGTGCGGGAAATATGTGATCAATTTGCATTCATACTTCTGAAGTGCTTAAGGCCTGATAGTACAATGATTAGAATAAGAATTAGAATTCTTTATAATGTGATTGGACACACAAGGAATTTGTCTTGGTGCACATGCTTTCAATATACATAAAAGAAAAGATACATGAGTCAAGAGTCAAGAATCGTAAAGTACAACACTAAATGATAGTCATAGGGTACAAAAAGCAATCAAATCATACTAGGAAACAGTCAATATAAATCGTAAGGATACAAGCAACAAAGTTAAAGTCATACAGTCACAAGTGGGGAGGGGACAGGTGATAAGGAGTGATGAGAAGATTAATAGTAATAGTAGTGCAGACTTTGTAAATAGTTGAATAGTGTTGAGGGAATTATTTGTTTAGCAGAGTGATTGCTTTCAGGAAAAAACTGTTCTTGTGTCTAGTTGTTCTGGTGTGCAGTGCTCTATATCATTGTTTTGAGGGAAAGAGTTGAAACAGTTTATGTCCGGGATGTGAAAGGTCTGTAGATATTTTCACAGCCCTCTTTTTGACTTGTGCAGTATACAGATCCTCAACTGAAGGCAGGTGGGTAGTAATTGTTTTTTCTGCAGTCCTAATTACTCTCTGAAGTCTGTGTCTGTCCTGTTGGGTTGCAGAACCAAACCAGACAGTTATAGAGGTGCAGATGTTTTGAGTATGTTCAGTTCCAGATTGTTTCGGTTACACCACGAGGCAAGTTGTACAAACTCCTGTGTGCAGATTCATCATTGTCTCGAATGAGACCAATCACTCTTATGTCATCTGCAAACTTCAGTATTTTAACAGATGGATCATTTGAAATGCAGTCATTGGTATATAGGGAGAAGTGGAGAAAGCACACAGCCTTGGAGGGCTCTGTGCTAATTGTACAGGTATCAGATGTGATTCTGCCTAGCTTCACCTGCTGGATGGATATATCGATGGATGATATTTAAGATTGGATGGATCATAGTATGCTGAGCTACAACTTTTTTTAACAATAAGCATTTGGGGAGGAAATCGGTCTTTGCAAAAAATATTTTTGATCAGACTAGTTATAATCCCAATTTTATAACTAAGTGTCTTACCAGAAAACGAATGGAATGGTGTGGGTTAATTTAAAAGATGCAATGTTTAAAACTGTATACAGCACTCATTCCATAAAAGAGTGTCTTTATTTTGTCTGGGTTCAAAATGTATAAAGGAAAAAGTCTAAAAGTGAGTTTGTAATAAATAACATTGAGTCTCCATCTTGGAGTATTTAAATAATTAAATTCCCAGGAGATTATTGGTTAATCATCTTCTATTACCTGGCAGAGAATAATATGTGAAAGCTTTAGTGCAGTATTTACTGTTAGAGATTCCAATAATGAGTAAAATCCATGAGTCTTACTTTAATACAATTTAAATGAAATCTCCCTTGGTGGGAGTAGATGAGCTTCTCCTTCTTCCCCTCCTCCAAGAAATGACAGCATCTTCTAGCTGTAAGAAAAGAGAGAAAAAAAATACTTTCCTGGAAAGCTGAAGACAAAGCAAAGGGTATTTGTTGGTTGTCATTCAGAATCCAGACAGCAGAGTTGGGGAGATGAAGCAGCAAGAATCAAAGGAAGAGAAATACAGGTAGTCCTCACTTAATGATCAAAGTTGAGACCAGAAATTTTGTTGCTAAGTGTCACCATTATTAAGTGAAACCTCACGTAACACAAGTTAGGATTTCAATTCCACATTCTCCATTAACACTGCCTGTCTCAAACTGGTTGGCAAGCATGCCAAAGGTGAGATCACTTGATCCTGGGACTCCGCAATCCCCATACACATATGCTGATAGGGAAGCACCTGAATGGTAATCACGTGACTGTGGGACACTGCAACTATTGTGAATGTGAGAATTGGTTGCAAAGCTGGTTTTTTTAAATACCACTGTAGTATCACTTTAATGGTAACTAAATGAGTCAGTCAATAAGTGAGAACTACCTGTAAGAGTGGAAGTGGAGAGGAGTTAGTAGGGAAGGCTTAAAAAGATAAAATTGCACAGGTGAGTTGAGACATGCAAAAATCTGTACTAGAGGGAAAGATTGGGAGGAATATACTTGGAAGAAGAAAGGCCTATCAAAGAGTTTTCCCCAAACATAGTTTATATACTGTATATAAACCTTCAACCTCTGTCAGTGGTATCTAATTCAGTCACAGCTATTATCAAAAGGCAGACTTATAAGTACAATGGCTTGTCTTGTCTTGTCTGTCTCTCTAACTAGGGCACAAACTAGAGTAGGAACTCTTTTTTAAAAAAATCCCATGATGGATGACATGCATTTTAAATTGTTCTTTTTTTCTAGCAACATGGCCACAAACATTAAGAAATAAGCTTGGTCTCTCTACTTAGAGCTGAAGTTGTGCTTGCTCCTTCAAATGCTGATGTTTCTTTGTTTTATGGCTTCAAAATAGTTAATTCCACTCCAATCAAGCTTGCAGCCTTACAACTTCTTGATGAGCATGCCTGTGTGAAAACACACTTTCAAACATATGGAACTATTCATATTCTTGGGTATACACGTCATACGTGAAGCAGTCTAAATCAATTTTATGGCACATATTCATCAACCAGACAAAGGCAGAATCTTTGGTTCACTTATTTGCCAGTAGTACAAGTCCTCCAGAGTTCTCCACCAATGTTAGTGGTTCCCTGCAGGAGAAAATCAAAGAAACAACAAAGTGCTATTTCTGGCAAATATCGGATCTGAAATCTCTCAACCGTTTCTCAGTATATCACAAGTTTAAAATGCACACCCTGCAATCTATCTTACTTGGCATCAGAAAGGCTGACGTCCTTACGTCTATAGATCTGGTGGAGGCGTACCTACATATTGCTATTTGGCCTCCCACTATAAATTTCTGAGATTCTGTTATAATAACCACCATTTTGAATATGTGGCCCTTCCTTTCGGACTAGCTTCTGCCCCCAGGACCTTCACGAAGGTTCTTGCAGCTCTAGCTGCTCATCTCCGTGATATCCCTGTACGACTCCGGTGTTACCTTGATGACATCTTAATTTTGTCATCTTCCAATCATCAAGCAGTCAGAGATACTCAAAACACATTACAATCCCTACAACAACACGGGTTCTCAATAAATTTGAAAAAGAGTCATTTAACACCATCGACTTGGTTAATCCATCTGGGGGGAAGTCATAGATACGGTGGAAGGCAAAGTTTACCTGTCACCTCTTGGGGGGGGGTTGTGGGGGGGGGGGGGGGGGGGGGGGGGGGGGGGGGGTGGTTTTGTGGGGGGGGGGGGGGGGGTTTTTGTGGGGGGGGGGGGTGGGGGGTGGTGGTTTTGGGGGGTGGGTTTTGGTGGGTTGTTGTTTTTTTTTGGGGGGTTTTGTTGGTGGGGGGTTTTTTTTTTTTTTTGGGGGGGGTTGGGTGTGGGGGGGGGGGGGGGGGGGGGGGGGGGGGGGGGGGTTTTTTTTTTTTGGGGTTGGGGGGGGGGGGGGGGGGGGGGGGGGGGGGGGGGGGTGGGGGGGGGGGGGGGGGGGGGGGGGGGGGGGGGGGGTGGTTTGTGTTGGGAGTTGTTTTTGGGGGGGGGGGGGGGGGGGGTTTGGTTGTGTTTTTTTTTTTTTTTTTTTGTGGGGGGGGGGGTTTTTTTTTTTTTTTTTTTTTTTTTTTTTTTTTTTTTTTTTTTTTTTTATTTTTTTTTTTTTTTTTTTTTTTTTTTTTTTTTTTATTTTTTTTTTTTTTTTTTTATTTTTTAAAAATTTTAGGGGGGGGGGGTTTTTTTTTTTTAGTTTTTTTGAGGATAAAATGGGTTGGGTGGGAGGGAATTTTGGGGGTTTTTTTTTTTTCTCAAGCAAGAGACCCTATATCATTCCAGACAAATGGATGTCCAATCTCTTTTTAAAAACCTCCAGTGATGGAGCACCCACAACTTCTGAAGGCAAGCCGTTCCACTGATAAATAAATAAATATCATTACCACCTCATCATATGATCATTAATCTTAATTTCTTATTTTTTTTTCATCTTGTTAAAAGACCATTTTTAAAAATAATTAATCATGTAGTAATGAGCATCTTGTGCTTTACTGTTGCTTTGCCTGAATATATTCCAAATGTGACCAAAGTAAACACCAGTCTATTTTTGCCACAATGAAAAAAAATATATGTATTAGGGGCTTTAGCACTGGAATCAGAATTAGACATGGCCTCCTGCTCTCTGCTTTTTCTTGATTGCTTCTTTGGCATGTTTCCTGACAGTAATTAAATTTCCAAGTTATAAAGCTCTCAGCTGAGACTTAATGAGAGTGAAAAGTCTTATAAGGTTTACTGGGAAGTGAGTTGACCTTTTCCTAACTAATTTGTTTGTTTCTGTTAATGCTGTACCTTCAATTCTAGAGACAGGTTTTTTTTTTTTTTAAATCAGCTTGGCTGTCAACATCAAATGGTCAAATATTTCAATCTCTTTTATGGGGCTGTTGGGTCAGTTAAATTTTCTAATTCTCCTTGGACTCTTTGCCTGAACAACAGATGATAAATGTGGTGGCCGTGGTAATAGTGACAATCAACTGCCCAGGAAAGAGAGCTTTTCACTTTTATGCCCTAAATGCCTATGTTTACCTTGACAAAAATGCTAGGCATCAGTCAGACTGATATTCACATTTTTCTTTGTTTTTATTTATTCATTTATTTTACTTTGTCAAGTGATAAGTAAAAACATAGTTATGAATACATGGATACATATAAGAAAAATAAAAAATACAAATAAAAAAACAATAGGACAGGGACGGTTGGCACATTGGTGCACTTATGCACATCCCCAACAGACCTCTTAGGAAAGGAGTGAGGTCAATAGTAGACAGTCTAAAGTTAAAGTTTTTGGGGTTTCGGGAAGAAACCACTGAATCATGTAGAGTATTCCAGACATTGACCACTCTGTTGCTGAAGTCGTATTTCCTGCAATCAATTTTGATGTGGTTTACCTTGAGTTTGTATCTATTGTGTGCTCTTGTATTGTTATGGTTGAAGCCAAAGTATTCCTTGATAGGTAGGACATTGCAATATATAATTTTATGTACTATACTTAAATCGGACCGAAGGCAGCATACTTCTAGGTTTTCTAGGTCTAGAATTTCAAGTCTGGTAGCATAAGGTATTCTGCAATGAGTAGAAGAGTGGAGAACCTCTTGTGAAATATTTCTGGACTTTCTCAACTTTATTAATCAGATACATAATGTGGGTTCCAGACTGATGAGCTGTATTCAAGTATTGGTCTAGTAAATGTTTTGTATGCTCTAGTTAGTAGTGTGATATTACCTGAGAAAAAGCTTCTGGGTGTGTATCCCACAGATTTGTTAGTAAGTTTTCCTAGTGATCAGCACCCTTGTCTTTACAAGGACATATTGTACATATTGTATTAAAAGATAACTCATAGCATAACAGAGTTGGAAGGGACATTAGAAAAGATCTAGTCCAACTTCCTGCTCAGACAGGAAATCCAATACCATTTCAGACAAATGGTTGTCCAATCTCTTCTTAAAAACATGCAATATTGGAACATTCACAACTTCTGGAGGCATGTTGTTCCACTTCCACTTTTAAAATACATATGAGTTGTTAATGATATGAGACTAACCTCCCTTTTATTCAGAATTACTAATCTTGGCTTGGAAAATTAATAATAACTATTGGCCTTGCCTTTCATTCTGAAGCTGAGGTACCTTTGGAATTTATCCATTCCACCTTCCTCTCCATTTTCAGTTTAATTAAATATCAACTAAGGATCCTAGTCAAATTAGCTATTTTAGCATCCATCGAGGTCAAAATGTTGTTATTTTAATGAGAACTAGTTCAAATTGATTTCAGAGTTCCAAATGAGTATCGGCTTCTAGATTGCATATTTATTTTCTTTTTTTTTAAAGTATTCTCTTGTTTCTTAGATTTAGAGAAAACATCATTTGGGAAGCAATGTAAATCTACCGGAAAATAACAATATATGTTCTCAACAAGTTTAGTGAAGCTTTGGACTGTAACTAACAAAATGCACATTCAACATCTCTTTGCACTCCAACATTTGCTTAACATTACAGAATAACCAAACTTATCTACATCCTTTTTCTTCCATGTGGAGACTGAAATGCCTTCCCTAAATTGAGCCCTCTTTGATCACTTCAATGTGCAGATATAGAATCAATAATTAACAAGAGGCAGGATGTTTTGATAGTGTCCTGACTAATAATTCTGTAACTTGCCAAGCTATAAAAGATGCAGAACTAGTTCTTCTTATAATCATTATCATATAATTATATACTTATAATCATGCAAGTGTGAATATTCAGACATGACTTTTATTCAAGACAGTGATAATCGCTCTGGAATCTTGACAGTGAATATTGCACATGCAATCCATGACCAGATCCTGCATGCATGTAATTTTTAGAATGGATGAGAATAATTTTTGTCAAATGAATAACATAGGTTTAATGTTCTGCTCATGTTTGACTGTTCATGCCAGAATACAAACAGATTGCTACAAAGCAGCAACCTCTAATTTTAAGATTGAACTCACATAATACATTCTAATAGAACTGCTGTGCACTGGAAATGTTTCAATTGATTTCCAAAGATGTATTTGGTATTTTTGTTATAAAAATCAGGCTATTATATATATAGAATCATAAATAGTTCAGCAAGCTACCTAATGATCCATAAAGAATGTATTATTAAGGCTACAAAACAAGCTATTTCAGAATGCTTAATAACTTGAATGACAACCTCTCTTCAAAGCATGAACTTGAGTTACTACATTAGCATACTATTTTTATTCTCGGGTTTCTATCTCTAATGCATAAAATGTTTTTAAAGTATTTGCATACATGCAAATATATTTCAGCTATCTGTCAGGTTCCAAGTAATGCAATCATCATAAAATGAACTCGGAGGCATTGCAATTCCTCAAAGAACTATTTTATTCAATTACATATCTTGGCATGAACTGGTGGAAGCCAGTACTGAAAGTTTCCTGGGCTTCCACATCACTATAGCTAGAATTTTCTCATTTTTCCAAAACAATATGCCACATTGTCCAACCAGGAGATGAAATAGTTTTCTGGCAACTTCACTCCTCCTTCCTCTGGCCAAGCAGCAGTTGGAATGCAGCTGACTCATCACCGAGCTATGTTGTTTTGGCTGGAGCTTCATCCACCTCAGTTCTCCCTCCCTACATTTCTCAAGGGTGTCAGACTGAATTCATACGATTCCACCACTAAACTAAATTCAGACATTGACATTATATTTAAAGTAATTAACATGTTCTTCCAAATTGAAACTGTGAAATAACTGAAAAAGTTGTTCTCCATTGAGCTGCTCTGAGCATCCAGAAAGTGGGAGGTGCTTAGTCTCTGCTCAGATAGGCTGGGCTTAATTAATAGGACGCTGTTGCTCCTCCCTGGCTCCTCCCTAGCATCCCCCAGTTTTAGCTCAGCCCTTGATGCAATAGGCAGCTTTCCTTAGTCGGAGCAGGAACAAATTGAGGTGAATAGATTCTTCATATGCAGATTGGCTTTTCAAACAATTTTCTCCAAATTTTCCTCAGCAGATCCAGCTGCAATTAGAGAGAAGCAGTCGGAGCGATCGCAGATTGCCACCGGTGTTCCGGCTGCATTTGTGCCCATAAGGGCAGAGGCTTAGATCCCTGCCACTCTAATTCAGAAATCGTGCCTTTTTCAAAGTACGAAGCTTCCCTTTCCTTCGATCATTTTCCCTGTGCCTCCCCCCTTGCTATTGCCTTTCCAAGCTTTTGCGCCATTTAGCAGAGAGCGTGTTTTCTCTCAAACTTCGCCAGTGGTGTTTCCTCCCCAAAGAGAATGCAGGGGTGGGGGCATTGGAGCCCTGATTCTCCCCTATCCACCACTCATTGCAGAGTAGACATTTTCATGGTTAGTTGGGCGGTGAAGTATTGCTGTGTTAGGCGCAAAAAATAAGTCTGCACCACTTTAATCCAGGGACTGTCCACCATTTTAAGCTCACCCTTCTCAGGCCACAGGGCCAATACCACATTGCATCATGGGGTCTTTGCTGGTGTTTTTTTTCCCAGCCTACTGTTGAGAGGCTTTATTCCCCTCAAAACTCTAAATAAAGAGACCAGGGGACAGAAAAATTCTACTCCGTTTAGCCCTGGTTTGGGAGATTAACTCATTGTTATTTGTTGGCTGCCCTCACGGTTCAAACAAGTATTTATATAACCAAGCACAACACCATCAGCCTGTACCAAGGCCTGAGACCTGTGGGGATGGCTGTTGAGGGCCTATTATTTGCAATGAATTGCCCTATTTTTTTAGCATTCTCAAATTTGGCTTATTTGATCTTCTCAGTATATTGAGGCATTTACTTTTTATTCAATCTATCAGATAGATAATATATACAAATGATGATAATAATAACAATAACAACAACAACAACAACAACAACAACAATAATAATAATAATAATAGAAACACCTCAATTCTAGATATTGCATATTAAAAAGGGGGGGTGAGTATCGATTGCGTTCCCTGACAGAAGCCCTTTTTGTATCTTTTCAGCCAACTACTCAGGGACAGAAGGTATCTCCTTCAACTATAGGCAGATGGCTGAAGGCCACAATAGCCAAGGTGTATGAGACTCAATCATTACCTGTGCCTAGAGGCATCACAGTGCATTCAACAAGGAGAACGGCAACTTCAGCGGCCTGGGCCACGCAAGCTCCTATAACAGAAATCTGTAGGGCAGCAACATGGGTCTCCCCATGACCTTTCATTAGACATTACAAAATTGATGTATTTGCTTCTGCGGAGGCCTCCTTTGGTAGGAGGGTGTTACAGTGAGTCCACTCAGACAGCGAGGGGGTTCCAACCCAGACAGAGACCCTCCCATAGGACAAGCCAAGCTTTGGTATGTCCCACTCTCTGGATGTTTGGAGCAGCTCAATGGAAAAAGGGCATTGGTACTTACCTGATACGCCCGTTCTCAGTGAGCTACGACGAGCATCCAGCCCCACCCAATATCCATCTGGTGGGGTCTTCTTCCAGCCAAAGATAAATCTGGATATACAAACAAAGAAAAACAACAAAGAAAGAAAAACATGACATTAGAGAGGGCAGGGGTTGCATCACTTCGTCTTTGCCAAAACTGGGACACACTAGGGAGGAGCCAGGGAGGAGCAACAGCATCCTATTAATTAAGCCCAGCCTATTCGAGCAGAGACTAAGCACCTCCCACTCTCTGGATGCTCGTTGCAGCTCACTGAGAACGGGCATATCGGGTAAGTACCAATGGCCTTTTTAAAAACTGTCTGTCTAGCCATCCATCTATCCTTTTGTAGGTTGGGTTGGATGTCCCATACCCTAAGGAGAATGTATCCTTATAGTCTCCATTAGCTGTTGGTGCTACTCATGAATTCCTCAGTCCAATGCTTCTGATGCCCTTAGATCATAACTGATCACATTTTCTTTGAATGCATTAGAAATTTTGGATAGAACCCAGTTCTCTGTGCCTCACTTTTAATAATCACAGAGTCTTCACATTGTAGGGAATCTAAAATGGTCACTATTCAGCACAGAAGGGAATTTTAGCATGGAATTGATGCCCATTCAAATATTCTGACTACTAGGTTTGCCTAATTGAAACCTCTAAAGAAATATATTCTATGTGAAAGCAATATGAGAGTGTACAATACTTGCAGGCAAAAGAGTTAGGCTCCCGTATTCTTATCTGCAGAGTAATTACTTTTTTGCAAACTCTGTTGCTATCAATGAGGAAATTCTAAAAGCCTACTTGGTTCATAAGAAGAGCAAGGATGAAGAACAGCACGGGGCAGATGGGGAGGCTGTAGAGACATAGGCAATTTAGAAATGTTAGAAGCTATTTAAATATATTTTAATGTGAAGCACTTTGAATGACATTTAGTTGAAAAGCTATGTATGAATTAATATCTTAATTGAATTTTCTGTCCATCAGCAGGGAAAAGCGGTAGAGTAGGGCATTCATTTTGACATTAAATTGTCCAACCAAAGATTCCAACAATCAGAAACAGTAGTATCTTATGACAGTGGAGCTAATTTATTGCTGAAAAGTTTTATATAGAACTTAGTAATAAACAAGTATGGCTTTGATTTCCAGAATGCAATAACAGCTGTTATAATATTCTAAGGGCCCTGAAATAATTTGTTTTTATACACTTGTATTATGTTAATATACAATAATTCGTGCTGCTATGTTTAACTGTGATGACCCAAAAATCCCAAAATAATAATAACACACCCACACACACTTGACTAAGCAGTCAGTCTTCCAATTTTTCAAAAAATATCAACTGGTTCAAGAAGTTTACTAATTATAATTGTAACCTATAACTGTAACTACATATATAATTGCAATCTATAAATGACTATAGTACAATGATGGCTAACCTTTTGGGGCTCCTGTGCCAAAAATTGTGCACGTGCTTGCACACTCACACTTGCATGCCAATATACAGAAGGCAATGTGCATGTCCCCACGCCCAATACGCATGTGCATACAATCCCCATCCACCCACCCCCGCTGCCCCCTTACCTGCACTGTGCCTCACAACTGATTTTCCATCAATTTGAGGCCTTTTTCGGCCTCCCAAAGGCTTGAGGAAGGCTTCCGCAGGCTTCGCAGGCCAAAAACTAGCCCCGTTTAATCACTTCCAGTATTTTTGGAAAAGAGGAAGTAATCAAACAGGGCTAGTTTTCGGCCTGCAGAAACCTTCAGAAGCCTTTGGGAGGCCAAAAAAGGCCTCAAACAGGCCGAAAATCAGCTGTGAGGCATGTGCCTGCGCAGTGAGGTAAGTTTGCTGCAGCTTGCATGCCAGCACAAATGGCTCTGCATGCCACCTGTGGCACACGTGCCATAGGCTCATCATCACGGCTATAGTATGTTCTTACAATTAAGTGTTTTCTTTAATTGCTGTGTACATGTTGCAAGCTTGTTGTAGGGCTTCAGAAACTAAGAATGGCAGTAGAGGGAGCAAATATTTTTCAACTATAAAACTTTATGTTCATATTTTTTTAAAAAAAAAAGTCAAGAAAAAAAAAGATTTTTTTCATTCAAAATTATTATATTTTTGTTAACTTGGTTCCAATTAATTTTGAGACATAGAGAAGATATATCTTAATTATCTCTGTCCACTAAATACACTTTCATATCCTACCAAATTTGCTTTAAGGGTTGGGGTCATAGGAGAGTCAGAAAATGTTTAGGGATTGCACAGAAAATGAAATCCAAACTAGCTAAAGTTTGGATTTTTAAACTTGGATGTAGCCTATTCCATATTTTAAAATCATTAATAAAACGCTTTATGTGTTTATACTGCTTTTTCAGTTAGAAAACTGTCAATTTCAAAACAATTGCTCAATTAAAATATCCGTACTACAATTAAATAGCATTAACGTTAAATGTCATTAGCTATAGCCAGAGTCTTTAAAAGCAAACAACCTAATTTTAAAACTCCATTTGGAAGCATTTAATGAGGAAGGCAAACATGATTTTCATTTGATAGGATACCTTTGGAGAGGATCTATATCTTGAGCCCATCAGTCTGGATAACGATGACAGACTTTTAAATGGGGCACTCTAACCAAGGGTGAGGCTGTTACATATTCATATATATGCAAGAGATATTTCAAGGAAATTTTGGGAGGGGGGGCTCAGTTCATCTGGTTCTTATACAGGCTTTTTTTTATATAAGAACCAGTTGAACTGAGTCCCTCCTCCCAAAATATCCAGGTAACCAATTATAAACTCCAGTCTTCTGCCTCTGCAAGAAATCAGCCACTACATCAGATGGCATTTCCAAACCATTTCAGAGCAAGCTATATGAAGTACATTATAGTAGTCCAGCCTTGATGTAGTTAGTCATGGCATAAATAACTGAATTGAATATACCATTGGATAGAAGTCTATGTTACTGTATTCATGAGCCATGGTGGCACAGTGGTTACAGCAGGAGTGGGATTCTACTAGTTCGCACCTATTTGGTAGAACTGGTTGTTAACATTCTAAGCAGTTCGGAGAACCGGTTGTTAGAAGAAATGACTGGCCTAATCCTGTAAGGAAGGCAGGAAGGAAACATTCTGGTGTTGCTTACAGAAACTGTCTCTCCGTTAATCCTTTTTACATTCTTGGCAGGACTAGACTTCCTGTCTCTGGAACTTCTCTGGAGTTTTTTTCCCCTCCTTTGCTGGTATTTTGCTTGTGTGGAATGACCATTCAAAGTTACAATGGCACTGAAAAAAGTGACTTATGACCATTTTTCACACTTACGACTGTTGCAGCATCCCCACAATCACAAGAGACCAGGGGAGGAGATGTGTGCCTGGATGTGAGTGATGTTGAGTTGGCCACACCCAGCCAGTCACATGACCACCAAGCCACGCCCACCAACTAAGCCACACCCACAGAACCAGTTGAAAATTTGAATCCCACCTCTAGGTTAGAGTGCAATACTGTAGGCTACTTCTGCTGACTGCCGGCTGACTGCAATTTGGCAGTTCAAATCTCACCAGGCTCAAGGTTGACTCAGCCTTCCATCCTTCCAAGGTAGGTAAAATGAGACCCCATATTGTTGGGGGCAGTATGCTGACTCTGTAAACCACTTAGAGAGGGCTGTAAAGCACTGCAAAGTGGTGCAAATAGTCTAAATGCTGTTGCCATTAACTAACTCGTCGCTTTTGGATTTCTTACATTGCTGAAACATGCTGATATATGTTACAGAACATAAAATATTCGTTGTGTAGTACTGTATTGTAAACAGACAAAGTGGCAACTGGACCAAATCACATTCACCCTTTAAATTAAAGACATAATGACATAACAAATTCATGAATTTAAATTCCAGAATAAATTCACAAAGAGCTGAATATTTCATTATGTATTTGCAGATTTATTGGGGTTTTTTTGTTACAAAGGAAAACATATTGCTGTTTTATATAGCCACATTCTGAAATCATTAAAATGAACAAACCAATTTTAAGCTCCTGGGCAACAAATAACTCATCAATCATTGACAAGAGTGACATTTGGATTAAGTATAATGAATAAGTATTTGTATAAATCAAGTGATGGCAGAAATGCCTGGAAAACTTTTTTTAATGAATATCCCTAATCAAACTGTTTATAGAAAATGTGCTTTGTTAGCAAATGTTAAGTTGGATTAGGCTGCTATATTTTGAAGTCTTTACAAAGGCAGGTATACCTTTTTCTGCTGCATCTTGCTGTCATCTGTTACAAAGTCAAACCAAAAACAGTAGGAAAAAAGTAATTGTAAAAAAGTAGTAATTGTGCTACTGGTATAACTTGCAAAACCCTAAAACAGAGCTGGCTGAGGAATTCTGGGAGTTGAAATCCACAAGTCTTAAAGTTGCCAAGGTTGGACAGCCCTGCCCTAAAACCTAGGGTGTTATTTATCTAGTTCTGCCACTTTAGCTGTGCAAAAAACAAATTTGCCCTGTCCTACCCAGGCAGAGCTGGCAGAAAAGCCTGCAATAGATCTGACTCAGATCGGCTTTGCACACACAGATTGAAAAAAAAACCCAGTTCTGACAAAATTGCACTCAGACTTCTGCAGACAAATGGCTTATCCAGGCCATTCTGAATTGAATTGAAAATACTGGAAATTAAGCACTTAATAGAGAATTAAATTCTATTGGTTCTTTTAAACAGAATTTTGGGGTTTATGGCTGAACACCTGTTCCAGTTTTTGACTGTATATATGCCTATTTAAATTAGTAGACCTACAAATTGTACTATGTTTAGCATTCATACTCAAGAGGAAAGCAAACTGCTGTCTTTTAGTCTTTAGCTTTCTAAGTAATAGATTACAAATATTCAATAGATCTAAATATTCTAATGTTGTTTTCAAGAAATGCCACTTAATTCAAAGGAGATTCCTCGTATTTAAAAAAAAAAAACATTTTCTTTTCCTCAGGCTTGCTTTCCAAAATCTCTAAATTTCTCAATGGTTTCAAATTAATTTTATTTTAATTTGCAATGTTTAGAGCACATTCCAAAATCTATGACCTCATAGTGATAAGAAAAGTCAATCCTATTTGAACCACTAATGGTTCAGGAGTAGTAAAGTTTCAGAACTCTTGACTTACGGGCTTTGTGGTAATTCACCAACTTTTTAAAGATGCACGGGCACAACCTGATTATTAATTACTTTGATATTTTCACTTTGAAGGGCTAACACAATTAATTCTTGTAGGAACTAGGTGTTGCTTAAATTAGCTAACATTCCTGCCTAAGAGTAAAGTGCTTCTGGTTCATGCTGAAAAGACCTTAAGTCCAGGATATAAAATTACCTAAATGTAGCAGGGCATCGAGGTAGACAGAAACCTATTCTCAGCAATTACTCAATAATCATGTAATTATTTCTCTCGCCTTTTGAATATTGTTCAAATATTTTGAAGTTATGATAGCTGAATTTTAGCCAGTAATTATTTTAATACATTCTGTCAAACATAAATTATTAAAGCCACTGTTGGATCAATTCTACTCAGCAAAGCAGCATATTAATATAATCTTTTTTAATATAGTTTGAATTAAGTATTTTGAATATGTCTTTAACTTAATAATGCCCATTCATGACAGATTAAAAATACAGAAAACTAGCCTATTAAAATTTTTCACCCAAGAAGGCATCCACAATTTGCTTTCATCCACAGTATTTTATTACTTTTAGTCCTATCAGTAAAAAACTTCAACATTTCCTTTTTATTCCATGTGTATTCTAATATATGCCAAAAAAGCACTTCTTTTATGCAGATTTTGTCAGCTATGAAGAGAAAGCATTTGTAGCTGTGATACTTCAAAACTGGGCTACCGTTTAATTTTTTCATCATCTCAGGAGAGCTTACATTGACATCAATTTTGGCTTGTTTCTTTCTCAGGAATGATATTTAGCTGATTTTGTCTGGTTTGTGAGAACCAGACTTCAATAAAATGAAATGCCTAAACAGGTAGTCCTCAACTTACAACCACAATTGAATCTAAAATTTCTGTTGCTAAGACAGTTGTTAAGTGAGTTTTGCCCCATTTTATGACCTTTCTTGCCACGTTTGATAAGCAAATCATTGCAGTTGTTAAGTTAGTAATTTGATAAGTGAATCTGGCTTCCTCATTGACTTTGCTTGTCAGAAGCTCTGCAACCACCATAAATAGGAACCAGATGTCAAGCTTCTGAATTTTGATCCCCTGTCCATGAGGAAGCCGCAAAAGTTGTGTGAAAAACAGCTACAAGGGGGTAAGGAAATGTTTTATGAAAGGTCGTGTTATAACCAGATGGTATAAATGATAGGTAGTAATCAATGAACACTTTGACTTACATCTAAGAAAAGCAAATAATCCTGAGAAAATACAAAATTCTCCCATGAACTGTTGAGAGCATCCAGTGATGGGAAGGTGCTTCAGTTCCTTCTAGGAAGGCTGGGCTTAAACTTGAGGACACTCCTCCTCCTCCACGAGACTCCTCCTTAGCGTCCCCAGTTTTACCTCAGCCTTTCTTCAGACAGGTTGTGTTATTTTCCTGGTCGGAACAGAACACTGGCGATTTAGCTGATTTAGCTGATTTATTTCTCAAGTCAGGTAAAACCATAGTTTCTGTCACCAACTACCCCCGCCACCCCTGGGAACCTCCAAAAGTCATTTCACTCTTTTTTTTTTTTTTACGTTCCAGCCTCCCGAGGCTAAAGCCTCATAAATGCGGAGGCTTATCTTTCCAATCTGCCCTGAGGCTAAAAGCCTCTCGTTTCAGAGACGCTGCCTTAAACTTCTAAACAAGGAGGCTTATCTCTCTGATCTCCCAGGCGGCTGAGTAAATGCTCTGTCCCTTCGAGGTTTGAAGTTTCCATTTAAAAGTGCAGCCTTTTTTTCCTTTTATCGAGGCTCAAAACCCCAACTTAAACAGTACAGCCTTTTTTTCTTTTATTACGAGGCTTTCCCCGCAGAACACCTCAGGGCAGGGAATTAGACCCTGCGCCTTTCCGCTGAGCGATTTTGCTTTCAGCAGGCCGGGTGGTGATAGCTGCTTTCATTTTCATTCTGCCACGAGCTGGCCACCATTTTAAAGGCCGCGTGGTTAAATTTGCTGAGTAATTGTTACTGTCTGTGAGGCAAGTTACCCAACAAGGTTTTCCTTCTTGGGGACCTGGGAAGGGGGGCCTCTACCACCAGTCCACTGGATGATAGAGAACTTGAACTGCTGGATTCCACAGGTAATAAGTGCAGCTAAACTGATCTAATTATCAGTTACAGACCTCTGTGCCCTCATATAGGTGCCGGGTCTGGAGGGGGATGTTCTGGTCTCCATATTTGATATTACAAGTACTTTATTCAAAAATTGACTTGATTGACTTAAATTCTACAAATCTTTAAGTTATTTATATAACTTAATGTCTCCTTTCTAAATTGCTCGGAAAAATGATTTCTTGTATTTCTATTATCCCTTGGGCCCAGTTCCATGCAAGAACCCTGCAATGGTTCCTGCTGTCACACCAACACGCCGGGAGAGACGATGCCAGGACTCGCGTAAAAGTTCCATCAACTGTTCTCAGGTCTCTATGATGGTGGACACGACCCGAAATCAACAAGGGATGCCCTTTCAAGGATCGATTGTTACAACAGACACCAGTCTAGTGGGATGGGCCCCCCACTTCCAATCACATACAGTGCAAGGCCTTTCGACGAATTCAGAGAAGGCACAAAATATCAACTGGCTAGAACTGAGAGCGGTGTACTTGGCACTCCGACAATTCCTCCTGCATCTCCATTGCAAATACGTGCTTGTCTTAACAGACAACATAACTACAAAGGCCCATGTCAACAAACCAGGGTGCACTCATTCCAATCTGCTAATGAGGAAAGCAGAAAGACTATTCCTGTAGGCCGAAATCCATCTTTTCTCTCTAAAGGCGGAGCACATATCTGGAGTAGTGAATGTACAAACGGATTGGCTCAGCAGAGCCATGTTAGACCAATCAGAGTGGCGTCTGGACCCCAAGATCTTTCTGGAGCCTACTCGGAGGTTGGGCCTACCGGTAGTCGACCTGTTTGCCTCCCCACTCAATGCAGAGCTTCCCCGATTCATTTCTCGTTACCCATTGCAGGGAGCAGAGGACATAACACCCTCAGATGTCACTGGCCTACCGGACTGCTATACGCCTTTCCTCCCCTCCCCATGATCCCCAAATTGATTCAGAAGTTGCTGGAAGAAAAAGCAGACCTACTATTAGTGGCTCCTTATTGGCCAAGGTGAGCATGGTTTGCAGACCTGAAGGACCTCTCGACAGCACCACCGTGGAGGATCCCATCATCGGTCATATCACTGTCTCAAGATCCAGTGCTACACCTAGACCCCCAATGGCTAAACTTAGCCATATGGAAGTTGAACAGCGATGTCTGAGAGATGAACACCTTTCTACTCAAGTCATTCACACTATTCAGTCAGCTCAACATCCTTCAATGAACCAAATCTATGAGGCCACCTGGTCTAGCTTCTGCCGTTGGTGTCAGAGGGTTCAGATCGACCCCACTTCCCCATCAGTAGCACAGTTATAAGAATTTTTACAGGAGGGCCTAAACAAAGGGTTATTACCCAATACTCTGCGGAGACAGGTGATGGCCCTGGCTTCGGTCATATCTTGGGATGATCTTACCTCCATATCTCATCACCCTCGCATTCACAGTTTTCTGCACAGTGCCAAGAACTTGAGGGCCCCCCCCCCAGTGCACCGATATCCAACTTGGGACTTAAATAAGGTACTATTGGCCCTTACTACAGGTTCCTTTGAGCCACTAAGGACCACAACGCTTTGATTTCTAACCTACAAAGTAGTTTTCCTGATAGCAATTACATCTGCCCGAAGAATATCTGAACTAGCTACATTATTGGTGCGCAAAGATCTCTGCATTTTCCATTCAGATAGGGTGGTTCTCAGACCAGATCCCTCCTTCATTCCAAAAGTTAATTCGGCATTCCATAGAGCTCAAGAGCTGGTGCTCCCAAATTTTTGCTCACGTCCATCACACAGGCTCGAACACCAGTGGCACCGCTTGGACGTAAGAAAGGCCTTACGCATCTACGTAGAGCTCATGGCGCCCTCCAGAAAGACAGAAGCCCTCTTCGTGTCCTTTCAGCCTAACACCCTTGTGCGCAAGGTTTCACTCTCTACCATAGGTAGATGGTTAAGGGCTACCATCGCTAAGTCATATGACTCACTCGATACCAGTGCCCCATGGCATTACCGCTCACTCCACCAGGAGTGCAGCCACCACAGCAGCATGGGCGACCCAAGCTACAATAGAGGAGATTTGCCAAGCTGCAACCTGGGCTTCTCCCATCTCCATTTATTAGAAATTATAAAATTGACGTATTTGCTTCTGCTGAGGCTTCATTTGGTAGGTGAGTTTTGCAGCAAGTTATTTCAGAGACAGGTCTGCAACCCAGATGGAGTCCCTCCCTTAGGACAGTGCCAAGCTTTGGTATGTCCCATCACTGGATGCTCTGAACAACTCATGGGAGAAAGGACGTTGGTACTTACCTGATACACCCGTGTGAGCTGTGAAGAGCATCCAGCCCCACCCTTTTATTCTGTCTGGCAGGGGGTCTATTCCGGCCAGGGTTATTACATAGGCTTAAGCATATAGGGTATCAACACCTCGGCTTCTCAAAACGGGACGCTAAGGAGGAGTCTCGTGGAGGAGGAGTATCCTCAAGTTTAAGCCCAGCCTTCCCAGAAGGGACTGAAGCACCTTCCCATCACTGGATGTTCTTCACAGCTCACAGAGAATGGGCGTATCAGGTAAGTACCAACACCCTTTTTATCTTCAAAAGAAGCTAACTTTTTAAAAAGCAGATATTAGCATTGTTTTTATTTTAATTAATTAAAATAGGAAAAATAATAGGCAGAAAAAAGAAATAAAAGAACAGAGGGGTTCTTAATATGACTGGAATCCTTAATAAAAGAAAAAAGAATTCTGAAGTAAACACACTACTACAAATGAGAAGGAAAGATAAAGTAATGATAATTAGAGATTGTCTTGTCTTCATCTTACCTAAAAAGAAAGGTAAATATGCTTGTCTCTTATTTTTAAACTTGAATTCCAACTTTCCTTTCTTCATAGCTTCACAAATCAGAACTCAATTTTTCTTAACATTCTGCACATTCTCTCCTCGGTACTTAGAAGATATTGAGTTTAGCAATCTGCTAAATCTGTTAGCATCAATTAACACTGTTTTCACACATATGGTACATAGTGGCAACCTGTAAAGATAAGGCACTAAAGTGCTATTTAATTAACAAGTATTAATTAGCCCATTAGAATTTAGAAAGTGACAGTGTTTGAAATACCAGAGTTGTGAAGACTGTATGGTCATTCTTAAAAAGCAGTAACTTTTATGATTATGAGTGGGAGGATATTTCTTCTTTTCTTGATATCTCTAGCAGTTGGAACATTTCTTCATGCTGCAGGTATTCTTATTTAGATAAATTATTCTAAAAACAATGTAAAACCTGTATAGGAATTCTCTATTAATAGTTTTAGTTAGTTTTCAATTCCATGTGAAGGTTAATCATATGTCCATTTGTTTGCATATTCTAAAAGCCTTTTAATTACAGATTTCCAAAACCAATGGCTACAGTTTTTCATGGGTACAGTGCTAGCAGTTGTTATTCTGATAAATAGGACAAGTTTAGCCCCAAAATAGCATATCCCAAAATTGTATGTGAGAGATACAACAGGGTAGAAAATGACACACGATGTATTTCAGGAAGCTACTCTAAACCAGAGTTCCTCAATCTTTTCAGCTTTGAGGACAGGGGAGGAGAGGCAATGGCTCCGTGTGAGTGCAATGGGCAAGCATGCACATGCAGCTCCATTTGCGTGAGTAGCGGGCACGCACCCACGCTGCTCATGCAAATGGACCGTGCATGCATATGCTCATCTGCTATTCACACGAGTGGGATGTCTGTGCACTCACCTGCCACTTCTACAGCCTGGTCCTGAAAGGCTCAAGGCCCGATAGTGGGCTGCAGCCCGGCGATTGGGTACCCCTGCTCTAAATCATGTAGAGTAGAAAATGATGCATACTGTATTCATGAAGCTTCTGTAAACATTGCTTTGAAAACTCTGATCCATAGTAAACTGCTTTTAAGGTTTCTAACTTGCTTGTCTATTCTTAGTTTCTTACTGATTCCCTAGTTTAGCAACCATTTAACAATGGTGTGAAAGAAAACAGCTTTGTGCCCAATCCTTGCATTTTGACTGTTTAATCCAGTTCTCGCATTTATGACTGTAATTGCCATTTGTGTGTTGCCCAATTTTCAGAGAATGCAAAAATAAAAGCACAACTCAAAGTCATGAGATGTTTCATTTAACTATTGTAGTGATGCACTTAATGACTGAATGGGTAGTGACGTGATAAGTCCATCACATGATTTCCCACTTAGCTACAACAGTGCTTAATGATGGAGTTACCAGTCCCAGTTATGGTCACTAAACAAGGATTATCTGTAAATTGAATCATTCTAAAATTCTAATCCTTACAAGAAAGGATGTGTCAAAAATACTATCTTCATAGTGCTGATTAGATAAACTGACCAGGTATTTGGACATAATCAGAATCATAGCTATTTCAAGTTTATTAATAGTTCCTCTGTAGTGTGGGAAGCAAACTGTTCACAGTGGACAGGATTGATGTTTTTCTTTTGACAAGCAAAGACTGTTCATCACATAGAGAGATCTGCTAGCTGGTTCTTTGGAGAATAACATTGGAGATAGAATAATATTGAATTACAAAGCTTTTTAAGGTATTCTTGTGTGTGTGTGTGTGTGTGTGTGTGTGTGTGTGTGTGTGTAAGAGCTCATGTGTATCATTCTCTTTGTTCTATTATTCTATTTCATTGTCACTATTTGTAAAAAAAATGACGTGAAAAAACTCAAGAAAAGAAGATATGATTTTAGTTATATAAGATGCTTCTGGAATAAACTGAAGAGCTTTTGTGAATTTAAATTTCACTGCAGGTACATTGAGGAATAAATTCAAAGAATAGTGCTAAGGAACTTTGTTGTACATAGTTGTATATTCCCATTGGCAGCCTTGTAAATTAAATACAAAATGGTTGGAAATCACAGTAGGCTTTCATTTTTATTTATTTTATTGGGAAGGGTATCTTCTATCATAAAAATAATTCAGACAGCAGCAAGAACTAATAGAAAATGTGGAATATAAAATTGCTATTCCTAGGATATAACGAGAATAGCCCAAAAGAGTGTTTTCCTCCTCTTTCTACTTCTAGCTATAATTTTATTGGCTTTTGTGTTTGTCATCAGCTGAATTCATATGCTTTATCCAAACTGTTAGACATCAAGGGTTTGATATAAAGCATCATTGATTCCTCCTTTTCTTCTGGTTTCTCAATTCAATTAAATGAAAATATTCGTTACATTTTAAAAATTGTTTCTAAAAAGTTTGTACATACAAATTTTCTTGGTATACATATAATGTAAAAGATTTCCAAAATTATCTGTTTTGTCCTTTCTGTCAGTTACCTAAGAGCATCGCTCCAAATAATCTAAATTCAAGAACAAAGAAAAGAATTACAGAGTTGAAAGGACATTGTTAGCTGGCTAGTCCATGCCGTATCTCGCAACTCAAAATCCAGAACTAGAACTAGATGGCCTCTTTTCAAAGAACTTCAGCAAGAGTGATCCTATCCCCACTCTAGAGAATTGGCTGCATTATCAAATTGCTCTTGGCACTTTCTTTACATTTTTAAAATGAATTATGCTGTCATAACATAGATGCTGTTCCTATTGTTTCTCCCATCACTGATATCCTATCCTCCCTCTTTCCAACTCTCTCTGCCTCTCTGTGTAATACACTCCTTCTGTCTCTTTGTGTATACACCCACGCAGAGAGAACTGAAAAACTTTCATTCTTTCCTCTTAAGATTTGTTTTGTTTTCTATAAATTATATATTAATTCCCCCCCACACACATAAAAGATTTGTTCCATTTTTACATTATTTTCTAAAATGTGATGCTCAGAGCTGGACACAGTTATCCAGGTGAAATCAAGTTAGCATTCAAAATATAAAAGTACTACTTTTCATAACTGGGATGCCATGTTTTGGTTAAGGTACCCTAAAACTCACTTTTCTTTTAGTTGCATTACTCTACTTCAGTTTGTAATGAATTTCAACATCCATGTCCTATAGGTCATCCACATCCTGATCCTCAGCCTAGTACTGGACCCTGGCCCATTGGGAATCAGGCCATGCAAGCGGCAGGCAAGTGCACAAGTGTGCGAAACTCCATTTGTACAAGTAGTGGCACAGACACCATCCCCTTCCCCTCCCTGCCACTGCTGCTGCTACTTGTCAACAGACCTGGAAAGCCGCTATAGATGTTTCTTGGTATAAATAAGAACTTGATTGCTTACCTAAAATGAAGGTATTCGCTCTGACTTTCTTCTCCGCTGAAATTAGTTCCGTTAGTTCTGGAGGACTAGTTTTCCATTCTGTCAGTCCTTTTGAGAAGTTTGCTGCTTCTCCTGGTTTTTGCATTGAGTACAAATTTAAGAATGAAGCCAGGTAAAGCCAGTAGCTCATATAGTCCAGTAATCTGTGTCCTGCAGTAATCAAACTGATGCAGTCAGAATACTGCAGGGCCAAAAATATGATATCTAAACATACTATATAAAATCATACATTGCAATGTCCTACCTGCAAATGAATACTTCAGCTTCAATCATAACAATACAAGAGCACACAATAGACACAAACTCAAGGTTAACCGCACCAAACTTGACTACAGAAAATACGACTTCAGCAACAGAGTGGTCAATGTCTGGAATACTCTACCTGACTCTGTGGTTTCTTCCCCAAACCCCAAAAACTTTAACCTTAGACTGTCTACTATTCACCTCACCCCTTTCCTAAGAGGTCTGTAGGGGGCATACATAAGTGCACCAATCGTGCCTACCGTCCATGTCCTATTGTATCTTTTTTATTTTTCTTATATGTATCCATTTCATGTATTCATAACTATGTTTATTCTTATACCTGTATCTTGTAAGTGATTGACAAATCAAATAAAATATAAAAATGTAAATGATAGCCTTCTTTTTCTATTGTTTTAAAAATAAACATTAAAGGTACTTACATTTATTAGACTTCAGTCACTCATATTTAGGTTCACTCAGGATAATTTTTTCCAAAATTAATGTTCTTATTATTTCTGCCCAGGTTGTTATGCTGTAGTTTTGTTTATTGTTTTAAGTTGTTTATTGGATGGGTCTTCAGGGAAGCTATAACGAATCTAATAAATAATATAAATTTCTCTGCCGTGTCTGGTTTTATATTATCTCTTACCTTATCTTGCTTTTATCTATACACTGCCACCTTGTTTTAAAGGGAAGCCGTTTAGGCTTTCTAAATGTTTGGATTGCTTCCTCCCCCCCATCCCTTTTTTGGCACCTTGTTCAGCTATTAAGCAGAAAGTCTCTTTGAAGTTGAGATTTTATGAATAGGCCCATGCAGCATGCAGTTTTCTTGACAATTGGTCCACAGTAGTTTGCCATCTCTTTTTTCAACATGTTTTTCAAATTCCCTGTCTGTGCTACAGCTGTGAAATTTTCTTTTCTTTTTAAAATTTTATTTATGGTTTTTTTTCTTTAACATCCATAAGTACCTGGTGAACAGTGTATTGTCTGGGTCAATATACTTTACATCAGTGGTGAGATTCAAAAATTTTTACTACCGGATCTGTGGTCGTGGTTTGGTGGATGTGGCAGGGGAAGGATACTGCAAAATCTCCAGTCAGAGGTGGGATTTGCTGGTTCTCCAAACTACTCAAAATTTCCGCTACCGGTTCTCCAGAACTGGTCAGAACCTGATTAATACCACCTCTGCTTTACATACAATTTTGATAAAAATATTATCATTTAAATATACATAATCATTCAACTTCTAACATTTGTGTATACGTAGTAATTATAAATGTTCTATTATATTTCAGTATATATAATACTATTTTCCCAATTTCTACTTTCTAGATTTTTTTTCTAACACTTAATACAATAATCACCATGTTAAAAAATATTCTATATCTATCATCTCTTGCTCTTTTTAGAATTTCAACTCTTATTCACTTTTTGGTGAATCTTTCATGCTTCTCGCCTGGTATCTTGTAACTCCTTTTCTTCTGTTTATTTAATCTAAATATTTCTTCTGCCTCAGCATCTCTCTCCCTTGCTGTTGAACCTCTAGAGGAGCTGTGGGATTTTCTGATGGTTTCCCATTCGAGCACTAGACAGATCCAATCCCACTTAAGATTCAAGCTCAACCAGTAATGTTTTTTTTATGTTGTGAAAAACATTGTTTGTATCATTTCTTTTGGTTTAAAATACCTCCGTAGTTTAAGAACCATATGAAAAAGCATTTGAGTAGGCATTATTCTTTTTGGTCTGTATTTCCTAAACAGTCCTAGCTCCAATCCGTCTTAGCTTTATGGCAGTCTATCTCCAGCAGCGATTACTTTAATGAGCTATTATTACCCCAGCAAACGTCAGTAAATAGCATTTCATTCTCTTATACAGTGTTAAAATGCCTGTGTATAAGCTACCCACATTTTTTATCTGTGTTTGAAATTTCTGCCTGTACAGGTAGTCCTCAATTTACAACCATTCATTTAGTGACCATTCGTGGATACAACGGCACTGAAAAAAGTGACTTATGACCATTTTTCACACTTATGACTGTTGCAGCATCCCCATGGTCACGTGATCAAAATTTAGCCACTAGGTAAATGATTCATATTTATGAGAGTTGCAGTGGCCCTGTGTTATTTAACCCCTTTTTTGCAACTTTCTGACAAGCAAAGTCAATGGGGAAGGCAGTTTCACTTAACAACTGTGTTACTAACTTAACAACTGCAATAAGTCATTTAACAACTATGGCAAGAAAGGTTGTAAAGTGGGGCAAATTCACTTAATGAGTGTCTTGCTTTGCAAGAGGAAATTTGGGCTCAATTGTGTCATAGGTAAGTCGAAGACTACCTGTATTTGAAAATTTGAGTTACTGTAGTCAATTTTTAATTTTTAAAGCAAAAATACAAATCTGCATTCAGTGGATATATATGTGAAGATTCTTACATCAATTCTCTTACAAAGGGTGAAAAAGTAGAACAGTAGCTTCTAAGCTGGAGATGAGCTGCCATGCCCTATATCCTACAGTGACATTTCAACCAAATCATATTGAATGGCAATATGAATTAAATGAATGGCACTGAATTAAATGAAACAGGATTGTACAAATCATGTCGGCAGGACTGCAAAGGATTAAGGAAACCATATTCAACCTTGATTACTAACCACTGCATTGCAGCTTGGATCTTCTGTATTTCAAGTCAATTTCTATTTCTTATTCTATATACATAAGGATAAATCAAGGTTGGCAGTTCTGGGAATTGAAGGGAGATGAGTTGATGAGTATCTGAAGTATGATATACTGTAGTTAGCTTGTCCTGCCTTTCCCAGCTGAGAGTAAAGAAATTCCCTTTCTATGTGCGGTAAACAGGCATTAATGCTCTTGTACCGTTTAGATATAATTGCACTCAGAGGAGTGCTGTAACTGTCAGACACCTCTTCAAAAACCAAATATGTCATTTAAGGCAACAAAAGATAGAACTTGTCTCTCCATTCAAAGACTCACGGGAAATAACTTTAGCAGATAGGAGAGTTAAAATTTGAATGGATTTAAAAGCCAGGGATAATTAATCCATAATAATAATAAAAATAATACCTACCAGGTGATGAATCTGTCATTTTCATTATTTGTCAATTCTTAATTTTTTTAACCATACATTTGTTTATCTTTTTTTAAACAGAACAATCTAAATTAGTCCTGTGATGCATTTTCATGCATTTTTCCTAATACAAGAGTTTTGTATATGTTGCTTAATATGCACATTCTACAAGCATTTCCCCATTTTTAATCTAATTTTTAATTATATTTTTGTAAATGTGCATTTTTTCACATATGTGAACATTTGGAATACATTTTTAACTAGAGCAGTGCATCTAAAATTCAGATAAGATTATAAAAGATAACTTCAGATTGGATTCTGCCTTGGTTTTTACAGATTATAAAGGATAATTGCAGATTAGATTCTACCTTGGTTTCTACAGATTAAGTGTCTTCATATTAAAAATGAAACTGAATTCAGAGTATTCTCCTTCTAGAATAACTACAAATTATTGCACATTAGGATTGTTATAATAAATTTTAAAACTGCTTTACTAGAATTCACTTTGTAAAATGCAGTTTGTTTATTTTAAAAAAATTGAGTCCACTGATAGTTTATCTAGTTTATTTAGTTAGGGGAGGATGGAAGGATATGATCACTAATATGTAAATGCTACCTCTTTCTATTTCAGAACATTATCCAGGTGAATTGTGCCTGTTTTAAAAATTATTTTTTGTACCTCCAATCTTCATCTAATACCTTTTGGGTAATCAAGAAAAATTCTATCAACCTATTAAATTGCTTTTCAAATGGACTGTATCCTGATCAATACAATTTAGCTAAACAGCAAGGTCATAACTCAGCTGAATACATATGTAGCGGAGGTATTTGTGTGTGTGACTTGCAGAAAATTAGCAAACATTAATAAATATGGCGAAAAAGCAACATGGGGGAAATCCATCCTCTAAATTAGAATAGAATAGAATACTTTATTGGCCAAGTGTGATTGGACACACAAGGAATTTGTCTTGGTGTAAATACTCTCAGTATACATAAAAGAAAAGATACATTCATCAGGAGTCGAGAATCATAATGTACAGCACTTAATGATAGTCATAGGGTACAATAAGCAATCAATCATAGTAAGAAACAGTCAATAAAAATCGTAAGTATAGAAGTGACAAAGTTACAGTCATACAGTCACAAGTAGGAGGGGATGGGTGATAAGGAGTGATGAAAAGATCGACAGTAATAGTAGTGCAGACTTTGTAATAGTTGAACAGGGTTGAGGGAATTATTTGTTCAGCAGAGTGATGGCTTTCAGGAAAATACTGTTCTTGTGTCTAGTTGTTCTGGTGTGCAATGCTCTATAGCGTCGTTTTGAGGGAAGGAGTTGAAACAGTTTATGTCTGGGATGTGAGGGGTCTGTAAATATTTTCACAGCCCTCTTTTTGCAGTATACAGGTTCTTGATTGAAGGCAGGTTGGTAGTAATTGTTTTTTCTGCAGTCCTAATTACTCTCTGAAGTCTGTGTCTGTCCTATTGGGTTGCAGAACCAAACTAGATAGTTATAGAGGTGCAGATGACAGACTCAATCATTCCTCTGTAGAACTGGATCAGCAGTTCCTCAGACAGTTTGAGCTTTCTGAGTTGGCACAGAGAGAACATTCTTTGTTGTGACATTCTTTTTTAATGACGTTTTTGATGTTATGTGTCCATTTTAGGCCATGTATATAGTAGAAGCTAGAAATTTGAAGGTCTAGTATTGTAAGAGGTGGTAGTATGGGAGGGTTTCTTCTAAAGTCTACCACCATTTCTACGGTTTTGAGTGTGTTCAGCTCCAGATTGTTCCGGTTATACAATGAGGCAAGTTGTATAACCTGTTGTCTGTATGTGGATTCATCGTTGTCTTGAATGAGACCAATCACTGTTGGGTCATCAGCAAACTTCAGTATTTTAACAGATGGATCATTTGAGATGCAGTCATTAGTATACAGGGAGAAGAGAAGTGGAGAAAGCATACAGCCTTGGGGGGCCCCTGTGCTGATTGTACAGTACCGGATGTGATTCAGCCTAGCTTCATCTGCTGCTTCCTGTCTGTTAGGAAGCTTATGATCCACTTACAAGTGTGTTTAGGTACCGCTAGTTGGTTTAATTTACTTAGAAGAATGTCTGGAATGATGGTATTGAATGCTGAACTGAAGTCTACAAAGAGGACCCTTGCATAGGTATTTGGAGATTCAAGGTGATGTAGGATGTAATGCAGAACCATGTTAACAGCATCATCTGCTGATCTATTTGCTCGGTATGCAAACTGCATGGGATCTAACAGCGGATCCGTGATGGTTTTCAGGTGGGACAGCACAAGCCTTTCAAAGATTTTCATAACTACAGATGTTAGAGCAACTGGTCTGTAGTCATACAGTTCCTTGATGGAGGGCTTCTTTGGCACTGGGATGATAGAGCATTTGAAGCAGGAAGGAACATAGCACATCTCTAGTGATCTATTGAAGATTCGGGTGAAGATGGAGGCCAATTGGTCAGCACAGACTTTTAAGAAAGGAGTTATCTTGTCTGGCCTTGGTGCTTTTCCTGGCTTTTGTCTGTGTAATAGATCTTGCACTTCTTTTCTGTGATCACCAGAGGTTGTGAACCCAATAGATTGGGGCCAGTTGCATGAGGCTTGGCTGATGTTGGTATGCTTGAGATGTAGGTTGTGGAGATAGGTGGCTGTAGTTTCCTTTCAAACCTGCAGTAAAACACATTCAGGTCATCTGCTAGTTGTTGATTTCCTTCTGAATGGGAAGGAGTTTGCTGAAGTCAGTGATGTTTTAAAGAGTTTTCCACATGTTTGCTGGTTCATTTGTTGAGAACTGATTCCTTAACTTTTCAGAGTAGCTTCTTTTTGCTGCTTTGATCTCTCTTGTTAATAGGTTTCTGGCCTGGTTGTATAGCATTCTGTCACCTTTTCTATAGGCTTCCTCTTTGGAACGACATAGCTGCTTAAGTTTAGCTGCGAACCAAGGTTTATTATTACTATATATTTGCAGGTTCCTTGTTGGTGCACATAAGTCTTCGCAGAAGCTGACATATGATGTTACAGTATCCGTAAGCTCATCTAGGTCTGCAGAGGCATCTTCAAAAACATTCCAATTAGTGCAATCAAGGCAGGCCTGGAATTTCAGCTTTGCCTCATCAGACCAAGTCCTCACTGATTTAATTGTTGGTTTAATGGTTTTAAGTTTTTGTCTGTAGGCAGGTACAAGGTGAATCATGCAGTGGTCAGAGTGTCCCACAGCTGCTCATGGTAAAGACCTATAAGCATCTTTTACTGTTGTGTAGCAGTGGTCTAAAGTATTTTTGCCTTTTGTGGGACAATTTACATGCTGGAAATATTTTGGGAGCTCTTTCCTTAAATTTGCTTGATTGAAATCTCCTAAAATGATGGGAAGGGAACCTGGATGTATGGCTTCAACTTCCATAATTTGATCAGCAAGAGTTCGTAATGCCTTGTTTACACAGGCTTGTGGAGGAACATACATAGCTATTAGCAGAAATGAGAAGGACTCACGTGTAGAGTAAAATGGCTTGCAGTTGATATGTAAAGTTTTCATCACAGAACTTATATATTATAGTTATATCCTGAGACCAGCTGTTGTTGATATATAAACATAATCCTCCACCCTTTGTTTTACCTGACGTCTCTACAATTCTGTCTGATCAAAATGTCTGAAATCCTGGGATGTATATGGTCTTGTCCCCATGAATTTGTGGATTACGCCAGGTTTCAGTGAAACAAAGAACATCTGAATTGTAAAAATCAGAATTCCATCTATTTAAGAGATGAATTTCATCCATCTTGTTAGCAAGTGAGTGTAAATTAGTCAGAAAGATTGAAGGGAGAGGAGTTTCCCCCCACTCCGATTCCTTAGTCTGTTTAAAATTCCCGCTCATTTAAAAGTGCTGCCGCTTCTTTGCTTTCTTTGTTGTAATCCATAGCACTGGGGAATTAGTTAGAATCTCCTCCGCGTTTGCAGAGACAGGTAGGGGTGAGAAATCAGAAAGCTGCTCCTTTGCCTAATTTTTAGCAGATGGTCTCATGAGTATGAAATTCATAGTGAATTGCAGATAACAATAAGGAATAAAGAAACCATTAGAGAGCATTTCACCGAGGCAGCTGTCATCAGTGCCATCTTGGCAGGGGAAAAAAACTAACATTTTTTAGGTACATTTAGCAATTTTCTGTTAACTATATACATCTAATAGAATGTATATCGTTGATAGAACCACATGTGCACTACCTACTATATATAAAAATGGTTGATTCAGCAACATCATTATTATTTACTGATCATTGCAACATTGACAAATATTTGCATTTTGAAGTTATGATGAACTCGTTTCTATTATTACTGCTAAACAGTTTTCTGTTCAGTTTTCTTAACTGTGGAGCTCCTACTATTGTTTCGTTGATATTTCTTCTAACATTACTTATCAGAGGAAGAATGTTAGTCATTCTACATGCCAGTTTTTCAGGGATTATAGAAGTAAAATATCCATATTCTATTTTCTAAAACTTACAAAAATACCTTTTTGCAATCTATTTCTGAATGTTTGATGATTCCATTCCTGCAAACCATTTTCATTAGTAAGTAAATATAACTTAGAAGGTCATTTCAATATAAATGTTAGAAGAAAATTGAAATATGTGATCATATTAATGATTTATAACCTCTGTTGGATTTCAATCAAAGCATTCATAACTCGAACTCTCCATAAGCTGTACACACAGGAGAAGAAAGGGATAATTAAAAATAGCATCACAAATGGATTGCATACATTTTCTTAATCAAATGTCCCTGTTTCTTTCATATTCTTTATTTCTTCTGGCCTACACTCAAGGTCAGCATTAAAATATTTCCACATATTACAGCTGAAATACAATTCATATTAAATTCCTTTGTTGTGACTTACCTGAACATAATACCAAAATTCACTATAAACTTTTCCAGATTATAACTCCGGTTCTGTGATTGTTTCTATTATGTGCAAATTTTGAAAATATGCTTTATCTAGTTTAGTATCCTCTAATTGTGTTGGAACTATGACTTCCCATTCTTGCCACCTCTATCTATCTGTGGCCCAGAAGATTAGAGGAGGAAGCACTAGCCTTTCCAATAATATGATTATAGCAAGGGTCCCCAACCTTGCTCTGTGGATCAAGCACCAGGCCATGAAATGGCAGAAATTGGGCCATGCAAACAAGGGAAGCCCCATCCACGGGATGCAGGCAACGTGTGAAACCATGCACCCTTCGGTCTGCGGAAAAACTTCTCTCCACAGAACCGGTCCCTGGTGCCCAAAAGTTGGGGGCTGCTGGATTATAGAGTATCTAAAGATACTCTACCTAGAATTGCCCCAAAGAGACAGATGGGAAGTAGATCCTGTAAATGTAATAATAATAAATACATGAATTTGTAAAACTATTTGATGAGAAGGTCACTCCCCACCCCACCCCACCCAAAAAAATACTGTGCATTCTATTTCCTGTATCATAGAAATTCAGGCAGAAATAAAATACTGTACAGAATGATCTTGATAAATTAAGGGAAATATTCAAAAATAACAGAATGGAAGTAAACAGAGACCAATGCAAAATTACTAACTTAAGAATTATCCTGCACAAAGATAGAATGAGGAATATCTGTCTTGGCAACAGTACTGTTTGTAAAAGTATTCTCGTAGTCACAGTTGTTTGCAAAAGGAACAAGACAACAGTATTGTGTGATTTCCTAAAAGCAAACACAGTTATAGGAGTATTGACAGAACTATACTATCCAAATCATAGGAAACCATGATTATTTATTTTGTCCTGAACAAATCTCACCTCAAATATTCAATTGTAGGCAACAGTTTCAGGTGAACCAAAACAGAAAAGTGCAATAATAATAATCAAGGGCTAAAGGGTGAAACCTATGCAAAGGTATGGGGGGAAATGAAATATTTGAGAAGACTGAATTACAACATAATATCACTTCAAGTAATTGAAAAAAGTATTATACAAGAAGAACACGTATTCCCTGACTTGAGGACAAGGAATAGAAGAATAGATAAAGAAGCCAGATTCCATCTTCTTGGTGGTAGCAGGAAGAAAGTGGAACAAACTGTTTGACAGAGATTAGCGCATGGATACCTTCAAGGAGCAGCTAGATAGCTATCAGTGTCAGTGCTTTGATTTAGATTTCTGCACAAGCAGGAGTTTGGATTTAGTAGGTCACTTCCAACTCTGATTCTATAATTAGTGCTGCTAATTGTAAACATATTTGGGCAATAATAAACTGATAGCTTATTCCAATCAGGATGTGCAACTTGACTGAAGCCAGACGGGAATCAAGAATTTGCAATGCTTGATTTTGAGCATTATACCATGTCTTCAAGTTTGCCTCATCAGCTCATATCATGTGAATTTGTTCTTCTGTCAGTTCTTTGTTCAGGAATTGTGCTAGAGGATACAGGGTTATTAGGATTAACGATGTGGTTCCATTTCCTTTTCTTCACACTTCTCTTCAGAAGCGGGTAATGCAAAATGTTTGAAATGTAAGTTCTGAGCATTTCAAATCAGAAATGTCTTTAATCTTCAACCTTCCCTAGAAACAGAAGTGATAGCTATGGAAAAGTAATGTTGACTGTACAGATTGCAAGGCTGCAGCCAGGCTAGTTTAAGTTAGTACTAAAAAGAACAACTCCGTTCAGCTCAATTCAGTAATTAGGCAGAGAATTGTCTGTTTCTCTTTGTGCACAAAACATTCTTACCCATCAGCAGGCTGCTGCTTGGCTCCATTACTTTCTTGCATTTTGTTTTGCCTGTGGACAGCAGGAGTTTAACTAAAGTAATCTGGGCATGTGTAGTTACTGCTGCATCTTTGCAGCCCATAAATACCTGTTTTCTTCAATCTTCTGAAATCCAAGAGAGAAGTATGGAGATGTATCTTTTCTGTGTACATCCAGTGATCCAATTATTTTGTTTAGATCTATTTTAATACTAGGGTTCTATGAGCAACTATTATAAAGTTTAGCTATTTGCCTTACTAGTATATCCGTTCTGGGGTGTGAGAGCAAATGCTTTATATTCAGAGACTTTGTGAACCTGTCAAGCCACTATTCCTCTGCTGCATTTAAAAGCCTAGCAGTGATAGTAAAAATCATAGCATGCTCCATCTTTTGCATCCAAACTCTTTTTCCAATACAGGGGCTGTAATTATGGATGCATGCTTTGTAGCGGCTGGAGTGGGAGAGAAGCGAGAACAAAGAGGTGAAGCGTATTAAAGGTTACCTGTTATTGTGAGGGAAGGAGTAAAGAAAGATGTGCTTAGAGCAACAATCCCACCCACACACATATACACCCCCCCCCCAAATAAGCAAAGTGAGCCTGTTCTTGTAACAGCCTGGCACTTTGCAGATGGCTAGGCCCTTTTTGAAAAGAAGAATGAATGAGACAGAATTATAGTGAGATTGATCAGATTTATATCCCGCCACAATTTCTTCATAGTTACAAAATCTTGGTAGATCTATTTTAAAAATTGACATAAATAATAACCATTATTTTAATGATTATTATTTTATTATAAATTATTGATTATTTAATATTATTTAATTATTAACTATTTACTATTTTATTATTTTATTACAAATCATAAATAATAAAAAGACAATACATACAGATCCCCAAACAGAACTTGACATCAACAACAAACCTCCTTTGGAAATGTCCAATTTTCATCTGTTTCCAGAAATTGAATAATATTGGAGCCAATTCCAGAGAGACAGATCTACCTAGAAACTGTATACCTGACTTTGAACCCTTGACTTCTTGGAAATGAGGGACAGCTGGTTGTTTCTTTCAGCAATTTTGAAGCAGTTGGTTCCACTCAAAAGGATAGAGGCCAAACCAAAAAAGCCTTTTATACATTGAAAGCAGTGTGTCATGCCCCTATAGGAGTCTGAATCCGAGGAGGAAGATGAACAGTTGACAGGGAGTGGGAGTGTGGCTCCGTTAGCTGTGGAGGAAACTGGGGAAGGGCAAAATCCAACTGGGCAGAGCAGGAGAGAAGTAGAACAAGAGAAAGGGAGTTCAGAGGAAGACCCAGGCCCACCCACTCTTCATCCTAGGGCATGCAGGGAGGAATGGAGAAGAACAACGTGGTTTGTGTGGTTTACTGGGGAGGAAAGGGCCCTGATTCCCTTCATTAGCCACAGCTGGGAAGAGTTTAAAAGAAATGTATCCTGAGTGCAGCAGCTGCAGGGAGCAAACATGAGTTTATCTTGTGTTGACTTTAATTATCTGTGTTCCTGGTGTCTTCTCAACTGTGTTGAGTTATTGCATGCCTTCACATCTGGGATTCTTGTTCCTGTCCTGCCAGACTAATTACCTCATTTTGCCTTGATTAGACCTATAGTTACAGTTATTGTTGACCATGTTTTGTACTTGATTCTCTGCAGCCAAAGGCTGTTCCTGAGAGAGTTTTTTTCCAGCCAGAAGGTAACCAGGACATTGGGGGCAAAGTTGGAGCTAATAAAGGGTCTCCTACTAATTATCTTAATATGTTGCCTTTGTACCATACCCTGGGCCATCACACAGTGCTTTATATTTACACCTGGAAGCTAATAAGAAGCCCTTCATTTGAATGTTCATCCCAACTTCTTTCCTCTGGCTATTATGCGACCAGTATGATTTGCAGGAATCTACAAACAATCAAATCTGATTTGGGTGGCATTCAAAGTTCTTTTTAATATTAAATGCATACATAACAACCCTGATCAATCTCATATGTATTTTAAATTGAAACAATAGCAATAGCACTTAGACTTATATACCATTTCATAGTGCTTTACAGCCCTCTCTAAGCAATTTACAGAGTCAGCCTATTGCCCCCAACAATCTGAGTCCTCATTTTACCAACCCGTAAGGATGGAAGGCTGAGTCAGCCTTGAGCCAGTCAGAATCGAATTCCTGGCAGTGAGTCGTGATTTAGCCTGCAGTGTTGCATTCTAACCACTCTGCCACCACCATGGCTCTTACAAGATGCCCATTTGACAAATCATGTGTTTTTTTTAAAAAAAATGCTGTTTTTTAAAGTCCTTTAAGCAGAAAAGTGCTTTGGGTTTGTTTCATATTTGAGTAGAATTCATTTTTCAAATGACATTTTTTCCAACACCGGGGAAGTAGTTGAATAAAAATAATGATCACAACTTCTACAAACTTTGTTCTCATGTGAGAAAAGCATGGATTTGTAAGAACGCAAAACTTTTGCCTGGGATGTGAATAACAAATTAAGGAATGCCAAAAAAATGTCTTTATGGTTATGGGAAACTATCAGAATCAAGCATGAAACACATTAAGTTGAAGCTGAGTCCAATTTTATATTAATACGGGATTCAACAGTCTCGTTTTATCTGTTACACAAAAATCACCGTTGGAAACATCTCAGGAACCTTCTCAGCACAGCTCCTTGTTCTTGTTGTCCCTGAGAAATTGTGAGACCTGTGATATCACTTGTTTGGTTGAACAGAAGCAGACAACAGGTCAACAGTGACATCAACTAAAAGCATCAAAGCCTAGGTCAGCAGGACTTTAAAACACAGAAAAATAAACAGGCTTTAAGCTAAAAGTCAAAGCAAAGCAAGTCCTGAATTAAGGCTAACATTGTGCTCTTAAACCCATGTATTGCTTTCTGTCTTTGATAAGCATTAACTAAAAGAGAAAGTGCAAAAAAATTCAGCCCTGAGCTGTGTCTACAGTACTTGGGATTAAGAGTTACAGTCTTAATGCTATTAATACTTTGTTGAGAAATGCTAATCTTCCCTTTTTTCCCCTCTTGCCTTCTTAAAAACATTGAACGTATTACAGCTGACACTTGGCATGTAGTGATTTGAAAATCCGCTGTCTGCCTCTTGATGTCTTCATCTGACAATATCTATATGTTGCTTGGTTTCCATAGCAACCAAGCACTGGTAATTGCAACCCTGGAAAGATAATTATTTAACTCAAAACACTGTGTACATTTCACCTGTCTGAAGTTTCAACAATCCATCGTTTAATGACAAGTGTTTTGAAAGGTTTAATTTGAGCTGGTTCTTTAGTGCCATATTTTAATGGTGGTTAACTTGCATGTTTAACTAAATTGTACGAATAGCTTTTTTACTCCAATGGTTTCAAGTTTCTTAAGTGATTGACTTTACGTGTCTTTGTATATGTGTGTGAATGATAAACTCCCATTCATTTATGGATTCAGCTAATCATCCTTTATAATTAGTCTTTTTTATAAATAAAGCAAGCTGTTAAAATTATTTTGGTTTATAATTCCTTCTAGTTTTTATACCTATGTCCACAGATCTTACTTGATTGATACAAATGCGGTGTTGAGGTAATTGTATTGGTAAATAATTTTCCTCAGGAAATTTTATTAATGTTAGGAGCCAAAAGCCCATTTGATCTAGTGGTTAAGGTGATAAAATCTGGTGGTTAAGTGATTAAAAACCTGGAGACTGTGAACTCTAATATCACCTTAACATAAAACCAGCTAAGTGACCTTGGGCTAGTCACTCCCTCTCAACCCTAGCAGTTTCCAGAAGTCAACACTGAGGGTGCGCGCGTGCGCGCGCGCACACACACACACACACACACACACAGACAAAGAACTAAGAGCAAAAAAGAAGAAGCAAAACTCAAAAGGCTTTGTGTAGATCTTGAAAATCATAGAAGGGATAATAAAGCCATAAGAAATTGTATAATTCCTGCTGATAGAGCTTGTTCTCACCAGCACAGTCTCAGTACAGATTGGAAAGAATCCAAGAAAGGTTAGTGTATTGTTGCCTTCACTTATTCTAAGATCTTACTTGATTGGCCAGCATTTATCTAGTGTCTTAGCACATAATAAAAACTTATTTTACACAATATTGGTATTTAATAAAAGTTGTTGGTAGCAATGCTAGAAAAACTAGAATAAACTTCATTTCAGACAAGCATTTACTACTCATACCACCAAATCAGTTCGCTCTCTTCTGAAAACCTTTTATCAGCCATGATTAGCAGTTTGAAGGCACAAGTAATTAGTCTTTCTCCATCCATCAAGCAAATTGTCTAACAAAATTCAATCATGTTTTAGATGATTGAATGATGATCCACTGTGCTGATCTAGTGGAGCCAGGGAAGGGGGACTTGTCCACATTACTATCAAAGAATAGTATTCCATGAACTAGATTTTCATTCCCATTCAGTCAGTTTTATCCTGTTCTAAAATTATTCTAGTAACCTATTAACCTGTAATGTTGAACTCCTCAAAGATATTTAGATACAGATAAGAAAAATCTTCATTGGGAATCCTTCTGGATCCAATTATTTTCTAAGAGCAGACCATTTTAAGTGTTCTTCATTACTACAGAGGCTAAAAATTCTAAAAAAAATTATTAGTATTAAGCAGTGACTCTCCTTTATATTGAAATTATATTCTAAGTCAGGGGTCCTCAAACCCCAGTCTGGGGATCAGCACTGGTTTGCAATACACCAGTAAACACATTTTGCATTTTCCCCAAAATAAGACCTAACTAGAGAATAAGCCCTAATGTTATCTTTTGGAGCAAAATTAATATAAGACTCAGTCTTATTTTCAGGAAAACATGGTACATATAATATTAAAAGGTAGAAAAATTCCTTCTTTGCACATATCTGTGTTAAATGCCCTCTAGAACCTATATTGTTTTGCCATATATAATGAGTGAAGATTCCCCACAGGCCATAAAGAACCCTTGATTCCTTTTTCACCACCTCATTGTTTTCCAAGACTGCATCTTTGAACTTTGAATGCAAATGAAAAAAAAAACAACCTTAATTCTATAATTAAAGCAAAAATAGAATTGAACCCTCTGAGGTATGTAGGGTCACAAAATAAAAGCCACAAAGTGAAATGTATTTCATCCCATCCTGCTTGAATAGGATTATGCATGTATTACACCTGGAATATAATATTCAAGACTGGTTAAATAATTTTATAGTTTGCTGCAAAATACATATTTATGGATTGCATTGCTTAATGTACACTAACTAATTTTTCTAATGGGTACAAAGTGGTGATATTGGAACACATGCTAACTAACTCCAGAAACTGTCAGGAATCCTTCTAGTCTCTGTACAAGGAAAATAGTTTTTAATAGAAATCAGTAGGACTAAAGAGTCACCTAAAAACATCAGCACCATTCATATGGCACATCCTGAATCCTGGAAGAGTTTTGATGTGATTTTTTCCCCCTGAACAAAAAAGAAACTGTATTGTCCCATGCCATTGGCTTCCCCAACCCTTACTTACTTTTCACCTGTCCTTCCAGCTGAATCCTAATTGTCCAGCTGGAAGCCCACAGGCAACATGTCATCATTTTGTCACAGCATTTCTCAGTTCTAAAGGTTTAGTCAGTGTGAGAAATTCTTGTTTCCATGTTTCCATGTCAATCAGATACATTCCTTTCTTGGAAATATAGGTCAGAGATTTTGTGTATTATTCTTATCAACTTAATTGTAATTCAGACATAACCTGAGAGAATATGACATAAGTAAAAAGGAACAATTATCAGAAACCATTGAAATCTTCCATCTCTAACAGATCACTTGTACTGCACATGGTTCAATCCCCACCATTTTTGATGAGATAGTCTAAATAACTTATTGCAATACCTGCAATTATTTGTTTAAGAATATGAAAGAATAAGAAAACATTTACTTCTCTTATTTACTCAGATGGCTTTTGAAATAGCTAGACCCTTTGTTCTTAAACTGGGGTTATTATCCCAGGTATATCTTGGGGATAGTAGAGCAATTTCTCAGTACTTGCTTGTGAGTTGAGAATTCAGTTTGGGACTACCATCGTGTAAAACCACAGTCTTGATTTTTGTTTGGGTTCTCTTTTGTGTTTGTGGGGGTATTGACATTCAAGGCTGGAAAAAGAGGTGAACAGGGTCAGTTTGAGAACCATTGCTGTAAGTAAATAACCTTGTAACAATTACTGTAAGCAAGTACTTTCTTCACCTTTATTGAGGTGAAAAAATAAGAATGCATCTGCAAGAACTTAGCAACTGAAGTAAAACTGCCAACACATCTGCAGTCCCCAAATGTCCCTCCTCTTTTTTATGATTTATGTTTTTTAGTCTTACAATTACTTGAAAACAGTATTTATTCCTTTCAAATGGGAGTCTCTGTTGGTAGAAATGCTGCGTGTTCTGGGGCTTGAAAATAAAATCCACTAACCATGCATGAGATGTGACATAACTTATTAACAATTAATCAGTGGAACAGCTTGACTTCAGAAGTTGTGGGTGTTCCATCACTGGGGGCTTTTAAGAAGAGATGGGACAACCACTAGTCTGAAATAGTATAGAGTCTCCAGCTTGAGCAAGGTGTTGGATTAGAATACCTCTATTCTAGAATACCTCTTTTCCAATTCTATTTTTCTGTTAACTCTCTCTGTGTGTGTGTGTGTGTGTGTGTGTTAATTCCTATGCATTCCCACTCTCTGACACTATGGCAAAATTTAACATTTCTCTGACTGAAGTTCAGGTCCTTCAGACTCTGCAGCAATAATACCTAATAGCAACTTGTCTTTTTTTTTTAAAGAAAAAAATGGTGCTCAGTCTCAGTTTCTTTTGAACTGATCTGCAGGTATTCATACTCAGTATAATCTAGTTTTCTGACTTCAAATAACTGAGGTAGCTAATGGGAATCTTTGAAGTTCCTATTTGTTTATTAATATATGCTTAATAATTAAGATTGCAGCTTAACTCTATTACGTGACAGTTTTACTCAACTTTCAGCTGCTGAAATATGTTGGGTTTTCTTACAGTATTAGTGCTCAATTCTACCCCTTGGTAACTTGTTCTATAATTCATATTACTGATCTCAAGTTTTTAAGAGTTAACATTCTACAGTATGGAGAAGGAAATGCAAGCACAATAACAAGGAAGCATGTATATAAATTAGTTTCATTTGCAATGGAAATGACAGTTAAGAATTAAGTCAGAGATTTTATGGAAAAAATACAATATGACATATGGGTTGAAGGAATATAAATGGGTTTTGAAATCCCAGGGTAAAATTGGCATCCCAAATCGGAGAACCACAGGGACAGTAAAAAGTTGACTGCTGTTTTACAAGAATACACTGCCAGCTGGCTCATGAAGATCTGCCATAGATATGCAATTTTAAGCTTAATTTGCATTATCTGATTTCTTGTTGTAGTGTCCCCAGCAGGGTTGTTTTGGTTTATGATTATAAAAGATGTTTAGCTGTAAAAAAACAACAACAAAAATTCTATTTGGTTATTTTAATCATTTGCAAAACTGAAGAAACTGTTTGGTTTCTGACTAATGTGTAAGATTTAGAATAATTGTTGGAATAATGAGTGGGGGCATTAGCAGTGGAAGTTTTTTTTTTTTTAAAAAGCAGCACTTGTATTGACAAATTTCACATTTTAAACTCCAGAACGATCAGGATGAAATTGTTGTTTTTTTTTTTATCATATATTGCCTTATCACACATCATACCAAATTTGTTGTGACTCTGCACCATTTGGGGCTTGCAAATAATGATTTATATCTTAGGGTGATTAATAAAAATCTACCTAAGAAAAACTACTTCAAATGGTGAAAAACATATTAAAGATGTTAAATTTTTAGGGCCTGATCAGATTATATGACCAGTATGAGGTAGTGATCAATGGAGACTTAGATTCAAACCCCAATTAGTCATAAAGCTCACTGGAAGACTTTTGCCCATGTTACTAATGTACTTCACATTTTTTGCCTAGTTACAAGGGAATGGAGTGCGATGGAACCAGTATACTAATCTGCACTCCTTGGAGGGGAATGGGACATAACTGAGGTAACTATAAAAATGAAATCTTCTATTTCATTCATCCAGTTTGGGATTCTCTTAATTTGGGCTTTTCTTTGGACTATACTGCCTCCTCTCTGTACTGCCATGACTCCCCTCCATTGTTTCATGGCAAAGTTCAATTTGAAAGCAACAAAACATGCATACAAGATAAGTTGCTTATGGACATTGGAATGCTAAAGTTGGAAATGTAAAAGAGAAAAACATACTTATATGGCCTAGGAAACTGAAATGAAGTAGGAGAAAATCAATTTTTGCCAATCCAATGATTTCTTTCATTGCTAACATTCAAACAACCAAAATAATGCCTATATATGAAACAAACAGTATGTTAAAAATTATGATATTTATGTAGTTACTTACAAAGCACATCTAAATTACATTAAAGTAACCAAAATATCTTTACAATCCCCAAGGCATGTCATAACTTTTGAGCACCCCTAATATTTAGAAATTGAAAGTTGAAAAAAAATTGACACACTCTATACATGAACATCACCAGATGTTGTATGAAAGATAAAGGTAAAGGTTCCTCTTACACATACGTGTTAGCCATTTCCGGCTCTAGGGGGCAGTGCTCATCTCCATTGCAAAGCCGAAGAGCCAGTGCTGCCCGAAGACATCTCCATGGTCATGTGGCCGGCATGACTAAACACCGAAGGCACACAGAATGCTGTTACCTTCCCACCAAAGTTTTTTTACTTGCATTTTTACATTGTTTCGAACTGCTAGGTTGACAGAAGCTGGGACAAGTAACGGGAGCTCTCTCCGTTACATGGTGCTAGGGATTCAAACCGCCGAACTGCTGACCTTTCTGATCAACAAGCTCGGTGTCTTAGCCACTGAGCCACTGAGTCCCTGCAGATGTATAGAGAAATAAAATTGAATATATTATTTGTATGAGAAGCTCAGTTATAATAATAAAGTCATAACCTGGGACTGATGTTGGAACAGATCATGAACTGCTCACGTGCAAGTTCCAAATTAAGTTAAAATGAAAGAACAAAGCCAGTTGCCATAATAAGATCTAAGTAGTGATCTATGGCTATGAGGCAAACATAGAGAATTCACCAGCTACGTTACTTTCTTGTCATTGAAAAGACTTTCTGATAATATCTTTTAAACAAACAGAATCATCCTGTTTTATGACAACATAGTAATTTCAAGTATCATGTATTAAATTTTTTTCTCTCCTTATTAAAGAAATATACAAAGTCATATAAAATATTTTAAACTATTAAAATAATGTTGACACTTTTCTTTCAAGAATACTGCTATAAATTATTGAATTATACCATGCTATAAAATAATGTTTTCTACAGCTCCTTTTATTTATTTTTTAATATATTGGATAGCTTTAGTGCTTATTTCTACAACTGAATTTAAGCCATTTTACTTCCTAGTAATAGGAAGCACATAGTATCAACTTTATAGCAGTAGAGATTGAAGGGAACTCCATTAATCTTACAACTCTTGCTGTTGTTTATGGATTGTAATATCTCACATATAGAGACAATTAATTACAGGAACCCAGAAAATATAGACTAGGATCATAATATTGAAGATTTACCAATATATGTTAAATTACTAGGATGTAAGTATCATATCATTATTTGTATCTTTTTCGATTCTAAGTTGTTAAGTCTTTGAAGCCTTGAAGCTACAAGCTATGCTTGTAATCCAACTACATTCTTCCCCTGAGCTTTTGCATAATTCAAGTGCACTTCAGAATCCATTAGGAATGTCATAATGAATTATATATGTGAAAGAATAAAGTGAATCCATCATGATATTCATTTCATAGGATATTCTGAAGAACCTCTACTTAGTGCCATTCTGGTCAGGCATCTGGTGTAGAAGTATTTTTAAAGGCAGACTTGGGATCAGCATAACTGGACAGATGCCAGGAGACCCCATGGTCATGTTGACAAACTGAAGAAAGATAGGCTGAAGAGAAATATATCTGACATTTGACTGCTGGGATTGGAGCCAGTTATAGTGAAGAATGTGGAGGATTTCTGTATGCGGCTGAATACTGAAGTCAAGAGAGAGTGTGAGAAGGTGCAGTCTTTGTGGTCTTGCTAAAAAGTCTACTCTTTTATCTGTATGTCAGTGGTTCTCAACCTGTGGTCCACACATCAGGATTGCATGATGTCATCACAGGGGGGTTGTGAAGGGTTGAAGAAATGGTATGATTTAAATCTTGAGTTAAGTTTGGGGGTCTGTGGTCATGGTCCTTGGCCACAAAAGGTATTTAATGGGAGTCCATGGTGAAGAAAAGGTTGAGAACCACTGCTGTATGCAATTTGGAGCATATAATATTTTAATAAAATTGTTTTAAATGTAAAACCTAAACATTTCTCATTTATTTATTTGTTTCTCTGTTTTTCTGTTTTATTCATTTGTTTGAAAGATTTCTTGCACATTTCTATGCTTAGAAACCAAACATTTTATACCAGAAGTGTCAAACACAGCGTCACAGTGGCGTCACGTGACGTATTGGGACTTTGTTCCCCTTCACTAAACTAGGCGTGACCGTGGGCCAGCATGTGACACACCTGGCCTGTGGGCCAGGAGTTTGACAGCCCTGTTTTATATCAATAAAATGTATTCATATAAGTTTTAAAGGAAACCTTTATTATTATGAAATTTATAGCATAAATGATGTACGGTGGTGTATCTTTTTAATGAAATGTATAGAACAATATTAAAATGTCCTTTGGGAAGTGAAACTAATGGAAATGGAACATACTGTTGAAGTTATATTCATAAGAGTGCACTAATGTAAATGGTCATTGGATCTCTGTTAGATAAGAACTCAATTTTTTTTCCAAAAGTATTAATTACTGCAATTTGATACTTGGGAATGCAATTCTTTGGTAAATCCGCATGAGACTGCACTAGGAATCAGACAGCATAGTTAGTGTAATTTATGCAAATCACAAATCCCAACTGTGTACCATTTACCAGAACAAGTTCAACTTTAATTAATCAAGGGCCTAAGATCCTTTGCCAACTTTCTTTCAAAGCTGATTTTACAGTTCACAAAACAACATCTTTCAATCTCATTTCTATAGTAGAATCTCATTAACCAGTCAGGAACTGGCTTAGGGAATTTATATATCACATCTTATATAGAAGCCCTTTTCTTTTTGATCTGGTGAACAGTATACAATCCTTCGTTCAGCCTGGAATATTCAGCCTAAATTATGCTGAAAGGCTATATAAATGTTACCTAAAAGACATGCAAGAAATTCAGATATGCAATACATTTTCATAAATAAAGATAGAGTCACTCAGATATGCCATGTAGGTTTTTCATACAATCTCATTGGAATCAATTCTATCATATACTCCTATCATATACTCCCAATGAAGAATATTATATTTGTATTTTAGTATAATTGGCTATATATTACACTATTTCAACTAGTCATTCTAAAATAACAGTGAAATGAAGCATTTTCTTTCCAAAGCTATAAAAATTAAAACATTACCTATAGAGATTATTTGGGTGTCATCTTTTGGCCAAAAATGAGCAGTACTTACTATGCTGTAGAGTGAAACACAGTAATTGCTATTCTATACTTTTTAAATGTTTAAGTCCTCTGCAAAAATAGTTAGCATATGATCACAATAATGCTTTCAAAAAACATTTTAAAAACTTCCATGAAGACCATTTTGTAATGGCAAGACTTAAAATGAAATATAGCATTTATAGTTTAAACGCTGAGAACAGATAAAGATAGTACGACTAATGTTAGTTTAATGGGATTTCTATCCAAACTGTCATGTTTCAACATGACAAACCTTTGCTGTAGTTTTGATAGTTTGTGTGTTATAATATTTGCCAAATAATTCATCTAACCTTCACGTTCGGTGAAAATAATGTTTTAAATAGGCATTGGCTCATGTTAAAGAACACATTAAAATATGTTCCAAGGTGGTAGTTTGCTAATATGCAGCTTTCAGAGGTCACTATTTTCTTAATATCTGAGAATAGTGTAAATATATAAGTAAATTTTAATATATATTTGTCAAAATATGTGCATCATAATAAAGGAAAATGAAATATTCCAATCTTATTGTCTTTTCCCTCTATGCTTTATAAATTGAATTAATTCAAATATAAATTAAAACCAATACTGTTTCAATCGAAATCTTCTTGGTTATAATGCTAGGGTAAAAACACCTGTTCTTTTCCATGAGGAGAAGAATAGCAACATAAAAACATCCCCATTTGAAAAGCAAGCCTGATTTTCTTATGTTGATGACTGTAAAAATACACCTATATTGCATTGCATTGCATTGCACTGCACTGCCTTGCATTATACATATCCTGCCACAATCCAAGATGACTTTCAATAAAATTATAGAAATATATAAATCACTAAAATATCCATGGTCTCATTAAAATAATTAAAAAAACAAAAAAGTGCAACAAACAAGAAACAAAAACTAAACATCAAATCCTAAGGGCCTTTGAAACATATCCATTTGCAGCTGCTTGCAGAAGCGAGCCAAGTTCAGAGATAGCTAACCTCAGCTCCAAAGGGACAACCATCCCATAGGCAACTGTTACTATAGCAAAACAAAGGCATCCATAGTTTCCCACTTTAGGGAATTGATAGACTCCCCACAATTCCCTAAAGTGGGAAACTGCTATTTGCTCACACAGCAAATACTCTTTCAGTTTCCAAACAGCCCTCAATTTTCTTGCACACTGACAAGACGCTAGCCAGATGAATACTGATGGATGCTGGTAGGCAGAAGCAGAATTTATTTTCCTCCCCAAAAGCTAAGCTCGACCACATAGTTTCATAGCAAAGCACGGGCATCTAGCTAGTATAATTATAAAATCATAAAATAGATAGTTAACAGCCTTCTAATACAGAAATTATCTATCCAATTCTTTTTCAGTTCAGTTTCTTGGTATACTTTCTAAGTGAAAATCATTTTTGCAGGCTTTTTACAGATTTCTGGGAATTATCTGCTACCAGAGAAATGCATTCAGTCCAGCCCAGATGGAGAACAAGGAATAGGATTCAGGGTGCCATGTATGATATAATGGACAGCTCAACAAAATACGCCATGTACATTTCATTATATTCTCTGCAGAAGGGCAAATGTAACATAAAAGTGGAATCTGCTATACCTTCAGGAACTGAAGGAAATCCATATTGTACATTGAGTGAAGATCCCATAATTCTATAAATTATGGAAGATTACAGACAGATTTTTCAAAAGCCCAGAACCCATTTACATAACTTCACAGCTGATTGCTCCAAGAATCCATTTGTTTGCATTAGTAAGTAACCAGTTCTTTTAGATTTGTTTATTGGTTCAGTTAGATGAATGCTGCTACTCTAAATCCTGTATGTTGTTGTGTACCATCCAGGGCTGTGTTTTAGAATGGTTGGCCATACAATTCTTTTAAATAAATAAATGCAATAAACACATAGTGCCTTAAGAATAGTATTTTTTTTTAAAAAGGCCGCCTAATCCAG